>NC_091479.1:53933887-54563575 GCF_036971445.1 Narcine bancroftii | reverse complement strand
GGATCATATTCTACTTAATCCTTATGCCAGAAGTGCTCTGTTAGTAAGGGATTACTTAAAGTGGGCGGGGAGTGGAAAGAAAGTTTGAAAACCACTGTTTTAATTGTACCTCATTGACTTGTTCTGTGCGTGGTTTCATAACTCCAGAGGAAATAGGCCAATGACAACTTTTCTCAAGCAAACTTTTTCCTTCACAATTGGGTCCACTGCAGTCTTTCTCAGCCTTTTTTCCCATTCATATTCCACTTTAAGCAATCTCTTACTCATTTTTCAACACTCCAAGGAATAAAGTCCCAACCTGTTCAATCTTTCCCTGCAGCTCAACTCCTGAAGACCTGGCAGCATCTTAGTAAATCTTCTCTGCACTTTTTCAATCTTACTAATACCCTTCCTGTAGCTAGGTGACCAGAACTGCACACAATACTCTAAATTTGGCCTGACCAACATCTTATCCAACCTCACCATAACCTCCCAACTCTTATTATCAATATGTTAATTAATGAAGGCGAAGATGACAAAAGCTGTCTTTAGAACCCTGTCGTCCTGTGACACCACTTTCATGGAATTATGTAACTGTGTTTTATCTCTTGCTACCAATTTCTATAACTTGCTGTTCAATTTCATATCGTTGGCTTTTGGATTATTTTATTGTGTCCCTTGATCAAGAGAGTTCTGGCAGAGCAAAACAACGTTGTTTTCTTTTGTCAGGTCAAATTTTGTCACGTCGATCCAAAAACAAGTATTTTCATCATTCCTTCATTTCAGATTCTCAGCAGCTATCGTATTGAACCTCACAGTGACAGCATCATGTTTGTCTTGTTTATCCTTTACCCCTCCATCCAGACAGATGTGTTGATCAATGAGTCGACTCCACTCATCCAGCACCACTGCCATTTCTGCTGCTCGGGCTTTTCATCCCACGTATTCAGTTTGTTATTTCCCCTCTTCTTTTTCTCAGCAAAGAGAATTAGGTTTGTTTGATCATCTTTCTGAATCCCAGTGAAAGGTTATCGACCTGAAGGTTTTAACTCCGATTATTTTTCCAGTAGATGACCTGCTGAGTATTTCCAGCATTCAGTTTTTATTTTATTGCCTTGGTGTATTACTGAGTGCTTTGAATGGGAGAAGAAATGTGGGTTGGGTTTAAGTGGAGATGTCTCGATCATGGAATGGCTGTAGAAAAATAGACATAAAAGTGGAGGGTGCATGGAAATAGTTAATTCATCTTTTGAAATTGTTTTTTGAGCTATGATTATTTTCTGATGTACGCACAGTGTTCAGAATAAAAAAATTATTGTGATGAACATGTCAGAAAATTTGTTGTTTTGTGGCAACAATACAGGTGCAAATATTGTTCTAAATTACATTTTAAAAAAGAAATCCATTTGTGCAAAATGAGGAGTAAGTGAGGGAGTGACTGTGGTTCCTTGTCCATTCAAAAATCTGATGGCAGAGGGGGAGAAGCTGTGTTTGTACCATTGGGTGTTCGTCTTCATGCTCCTGGACCTGTTTCCCTAGTGATCACAGTGTGAAGAAGGCCTGGTCTGGGTAGTGAGGGTCCTTGAGGATAGAGGTTGTTTTCTTGAGACTCTGCCTCTTGGAGAAATCCTTAATACATGGGCAAAGGATGAAAGGGGAAAAGTTTAGTGGAAAATGAGGGGGAGCTTCTCCACACAAGGTGGTGGGAAAGTGGAACAAGCTAGTAGCTGCATGAGGAAATGTGAGCTCAATGTTAGTATTGAAGAGTTTGGACAAGTTCAGGGATACGAAGGAGATGGAGGATGATGGACTGGATGCTGGTCAGTGGGACAAGGCAGAATAAGAGTTTGGCACAGACAAGAAAAGCTGAAGGGCCTGTATCGGTGCTGTAATGTTCTGTGAATCCATGGAATGATGCACTGGGTCGTACATCTACAACCAGACAAATCTACCATGGTGCCTGCACAAAAGCACACAATATACAGCACGTAATGACCAAATGAATAATCTAATTAAATATATGTAGAGGGTCAAGTGGGCACACAGCCCACGTTGTGAACCGTCAGTGATGAGGTTCTCCGACGTCGCGCAATACCATAAAACAGATCACTGGGCACTCATCCATTTAATGGACCACACGTGCACGGTGCTGCATGCCGAGGAACAGCACGTTGATCTGTGGTGTCTTCTGCGGGTAGGTGCAGGACATTCACAGGGCTTAATTTAAACCTGCTGGTTCCATGGATCGATAGCAAACTCTTAATAATGTCTCACCATGTCTCATTTGGCAGCCTATAATATACCCCAATAATAGTACCCTCATCCTTATTTTTTCATTTTACCCACACTGCCTCCCTCGATGAGCCCTCCAGTCTCCTTTATCTTTCTCTGGATTCTAGATGTTGTAAGCCAAGAAACATTTTTGTAAATCTTCTCTGCACTCTCTCCACCTATCTCTATCCTTATTTTGACAAATGAGACCAGAACTGAACACAATACTCCAAACCTGGCCTCACCAATGCCTTCAACAATCGCAGCATCATTTTCCAGCTGTACTTTATGCTATGATATATGAAGGCCAGTTTGCCATAACCTCCCTGTCTACCTGGCAATCCACCTTCAAGGAACTCTGTACCGTAACTCCAAGATCCCTCTGTTCCTCTGCATTCTTCAATGTCCTTCCCTTAACTGCATATGTCTTATTTTGGTTATTTTTTCTGGAATGCAGCAACTCACACTTGTCGACATTAAATTCCTTCTGCCATCTTTCAGTCCACTTTTCCAAACAAACCAAATCCTGTAATCTAAGAAAAACTTCCTCACCATCCGCCACTCCCCCTATTTTCATATCATCTGCATATTTGCTTACCCAGTTAACCATCCCATTTCATTCCCCAACCACAGATCGAACATTGCCCCCCCTGTAGTGGGCATCTCCACATACTGCTGCAAAAAGCAGTCCTGAACACATTGTACAAACTCTAAGCCATCCTGCCCTCTCACTGACTGTGTTCCCCAATCGATGTTAGGAAAATTGAAATCCCCAACCAACACCACCCTATTCCTACTGCAGATGTCAGCTAATTCCTTGCACATTTGCTCTTCTAGTTCTCCCTTCCCATTTGCCAAACTATAATGTACCCCTATAATAGTAACCTCACCCTTCTTATTTTTTAGTTTTACCCACAGTGCCTCGCTCGATGAGACCTCCAGTCTCTTGCCTGAGCACCGCTGTAATATCTTCCCTGACAAGTAATGCGGTATATAAAAGAAGTCTGTAAAGTTTGAATAAAGCAGTCTTATGTTGACTAACGTGGGTATGTGTATTACTTTAGTAGCTGTACTGAAGTTGCCGCCAGAAACGGTGAGCCCCGAATGCAAGATTCAGCCGAAGCTTGAATCTCCAGTGATCATGGACACAACGACTGCAGCAGCTGCCACCACGGCTGCAGTTAAACCAGGTTCTGCCTATTTCTCCTGGAATTGACTAGACATGAGCTTTTAAATATGGAGGGCCTGGGTGACAGGGATCCATCTGATCTAATGAATGAGATGCTCATATTAGCAGATGGCCATTCTCATTGTTTACTTTTTGAGATTCTATTCCTGTCCAAACTCCCGGGTCGTGTCGCAATACCAATCGTTAACATGGATTTCTGCCATCCCCATGATGTAGCGTGGGAGGCTGACAGGCTCGATCATACTCCAACGCAAGCATCTGCTCACAAACAGCCTCTTTGATCAGTAGATCCATCTCCTGTGTCCTACAAGCCTCCTATATCTGCAGTTCAGTTAAAGAAGGATGAATGCACTGACAGGCGGTGAGAATGGTGTTTCTACCATCGCCAATGGGGAAAAAAGCCCATCGATGTGGACCGCCATTTATCTATTAGAGAAAAAAGGCAGGAAATTTAAAAAACTCTGCCAGTTGGGGCCTCGGCAGCTGGCACAAGTACCGACTGGCCTATTGTATCTTCAAGACGACGTTGGTAAGTACAAATATCCTGCCAACCTATTTTGAAAAAAACACTTAAATAATAACACCTGGCTCTTCAAGCAGCAAATGGAACTACAATTCCCTGCTTTAGCAAAGGACGGGTCGCAATTGGGAAAGGAGGTGCGACATTCCTTAGGAATTGCATATTGTCTTCCATTGCACAGGTCATTTTGGGTGCAGATTTTTGAAGGTCACATGACTTGCCAGTAGACGTGAAGCGGAGGATATTGGTTCATGCCACCACTTTGAAAACGTACCCACTGGTCTGCAGCAAAGGGAGAGTTTCCCATCTCGGGGTGCATATCCTGCACAAAGATGTCGATGCTGTCCTGCTCAATGAATTTCCTGCTATTATCTCTCCTAATTTCAACACCTCCAAAACAGCCCAGGGTGTGTCCCATTACATAGACACTTCAGACTAGCTGATTTACGCCAGTTCTCATCATCTTCCAACTGATTAACTGCAGCAGGCAAGGGCAGAGTTTATTGCAAGGGAGATATAAGGCATCATTCAGTGCTCCAACAGTCCTTGGGCATCACCGTGACACATGGTACCCAAAATAACAGGTGGATGTAGACCCTGCGGTGATTACCGTAGGCTCATTAACTACACCTGACAGATACCCTCTCCCTCATATGCAAAATTTCGCTGCCCATCTGCACATTTTCCATGTTTTCTCCAAAGTTGATCTTGTCAAGGGATACCATCAGATCCCGGTGTATAAGGAAGACATTATTATTCCTTTAAGGGTTTTTGAATTTTTTAAGGATACCATTTGTGTTGAGGAACACCACTCAAACTTTCCAGCATCTTATATACGCATTGGGCAGAATCGCTTCCATACACTTGGATGACATCCTCATAGCCAGTCAAACTGAACAGGATATCTCCAACTGCATTTACACCACCTGTTCCAATGGCTGGAGGAATTTGGTCTTCGTATTAACCCTAGCAGATGTCAATTTAGCAAGTCCACCATCGATTCCTGGGACACAATGGTGTCTTTCCCTTAGCCAGCAAGGTAGAGGGAGTCCGTGCTTTTCCAACACCTATCACGGTTCAGGGTCTGCAGAAATTCTTGAGCAGGAAAAACTTCTATCACCGGTTCATTCCAGCAGCTGCTGACATTCTTCGACCACGGTTTCCAATCCTCACCACAAAGCACAGGGACGTGCACTGGACAACAGAAGCAGAGGTTGGGTTTGTGATGCCAAAGACGCTTTAGTCAACGCAGAAATGCTCCCCCATCCTAACCCCAACACATCCTTGACATTTAGTCCTGATGCCTCGAGTACGGCCGTGGGTATGTTTCTTGAGCAGTACGTCGATGGCCATTGCCAACCCCTCGCATTCTTTAGCCAACATCTATGGCCATCAGAGATTAAATATCGTGCATTGTATCGAGCCACATGGCACTCTGATTTGTTTTGGAGGGTTGGCATTTCACTGTGTTCACAGACCACCAGCCACTCGTTTTTTCCTTCAGCAAAATAACAGATCCATGGTCGGCAGGACAGCAGGGCCATTCTCATACATTTCAGAATTTACCACGGACGTGTGCTATATTTCTGGTAAAAACAATGGCATCACGAATATTCTGTCCAGACCGACCGTATAACATATTTAGGGTGACATTGATATTTCTGAATTAGCCAGTGTCCAGGCAATGGACCCCGATGTTCAGGCATACAGTACGGCCATTACTAACCTGGACATACAGCATGGGGCAGCACAACTGGGTGGCCAACCTTACTTTGTGACATGTCTTTGGTCTACACTCGACCAGTGATTCCACCATCTTGGAGGCAACACCTTATTGACCAGATACACAGCTTGTCTCATCCATCCATCAGAACATCTGTCAAGGTCATGTCAAATAAATATGTAGGTCATGGACTGAACAAAGGTGTCACGCCATGGGTCTGCACATGTACCTCCTACCAGACAGCCAAAATTCAGTGGCACCCTAAGACCTTTCAACCTTTCCCGGCAGCATGCAGGCAGTTGGAACACGTTCATGTGGACCAGCTCGGACCATTGCCAGTATCTCAAAACATGAGATATATTCTAACAGTTGTAGAACGTTTCACGCGCTGACCAGAGGCCGTCTCGTTGCCATCCAGTGACATTGAGACAAGTGCCAGAGCATTCATTGTCAATTGGATGGCTAGATATGGTTTTCTGTCCCACATTACTTCAGACCACGGAGCACAATTCACCCACAGTCCAATGGCCTTATAGAACATTTCCACCGGCAACTGAAGTCAAACCTAAGGCCTGACTCACTGGTCCCAATTAGGTCAACGAGTTGCCATGGATTCTATTGGGAGTGTGCATGGCTCCAAAGGAAGATATGTCTGCATTGTCCACAGAGATGGTTTATGGTACGGTCCTTACATTTTCCTGGGACATTCATTTCACAACCAACTCTGATCTGAATGTTCTTCATCAGCTTCGACATGGAGTCGCAATCAGCAAACCTTTTCCTCCCCACTGGCATGGATCCCCTAAACAGAATGTGCCCCCACCACTCCTGGATGCTGATTTTGATTTTGTGTGCAGACAGATCCCAAGTGCGCCATTACAATGAACGTATGAGGGCCCTTTCCGCGTGTTGAAGAAGGATGAGGTTGTGTATACATTGGACATTGGGGGACATTCACAGCTGTTTCTGGCGACTGTTCTGGGGGGCGAGGGGGGGTGTAGTAGCTGTCTAGTGGCCGGGCAGGCAAAGTCCTTTGGCGGGCGTGCAAAATCATGAGACAGACAGCTGGAAACTCATCCATTTAATTGACCACTCGTGCATGGTGCTGCGTGCTGTCGAACGGCACGTTCTATGTAAATTCTCCTGCCGGAAGGCGTGGAACATTCGCAGGGCTTAATTTAAACCTGTGGTCCCGTGGATTGGCAGCAAACTCATAATGATGTCCCAGCTTGTCCCATGGAGCCCGGGACATGCTGTAAATAAAACAAAGCCTATAAAGTCTGAATAAAGCAGTCTTGTGTTGACTAACCTGGTGTGTGTATGTGTTTTGCTTTAGTAGCTCTATCAAGGTAGCCGCTACATATATAAATATTTTGGGTGATTATCGCACTTCTAGGATTCTTTTCATCCATCTCACAGCCTGTGGGAAGAAGCTATTCCCTAGCCTGTCAGTCCTGATTTTAATGATGGACATGGTTAAAGATCCTGTTCACTGGATGGAAATGGTCATTTTATAATTCCTTGAGCCCTATTTGAACAACACTCCCAGTAAATGCAATCTAAAGAAGAAAGGGAGACCCCAGTGATCCTCACAACTCTTTGCATCATTCCTGCCTGATGCTTTACAGCAACTAGACCATCCAACAATGCAGCCAGACAGGAGACTCAACTACACTCCTGTAAAATCTCAGGATGAGAGCTGTTGGCCTTGACCTCCTCAGTCTCCTTGGGAAGTGTAGGCACTTCCTGACCAATAAGGAGGTGTGATTGTTTTGTGTATTAATACGTGTGCGGTATGGATGGGAATTTTACATGATTGTATTGTCTATTCTTGCTCTTTAACAATCTTTAGTGGATAGAAGTAGTCATTGTACTTTAGGATGTACAATCATGTACAGATTGTCGTAAAATAGCCATTTGACCCAGATGTCTATTCAGTCCAAGAATACTTTCGACCACAGGCAAATTTTAAACAATAACACCATTCATTCTGCAACAACTGCCACTTAATTTTGCCAGTTGTTCAAAGTTAAGCTCTATGGGGAAAACACCACTGTCAACTCTTCTACCTTAAAGGAGTAAATATATTGAATTGGGCAGTAGATCAAGAGATGGAAACAGTGAAATCAGACAGAGGTGAGTGGCTGCTTAAATTAGAAACATTCGTGTTCATGCTGTAGACTTTAAGGCTCCCCAGGAGGAATATAATGTGTTTTCTATAAGTTTGTTTGCCCTCACTCTGGTGAGGGATGGGGCCAACAGATATGTTGCGGGAAGGGTTCGAGAATTGATATGGTAGGTCACAGGAAGCTCAAGTTTAGATTCACAGAGCCCAGGTGTTTAGCAAAATGGCCACTCAGTCTGTATTTGGTCTTGCTGATATCGAGGTCAACTGAGTCTACCAAATATAGTAGATTAGGTTGGATGGGATGCATGTGAAACACTGCCTCACCTCGAAGGTCTGATTGTGGCCTTGGATGGAGGTGAGAGGAGATGTAGGGACAAGTTTGGCAATTTCTGCAGTTCCAATGTGCAGTCCGTCAGGTGGTGGTGGGAGGGGAGGGTAGTGCTGTCGAGGGAGTCACAGAAAGACATAACCCTGTGAAAAGAAGATATGAGTGGAGCAGGTTAGATGTAGCAGGTTATAAGATGGTGCTGAAGTTGGAAGTGTCCAAGGATAACATGTCACATGTGGCAGCTGATGGGTGGTAAGTGCGAAACCTGAGGGATTCTCTCATTGTTCTGCCAGAGAGGAGGTGGGGTAATGGCAGAAAGAGAATTGGAGATATGGGTGCAGGCTTTTTCAATGACAGTATGGGGGAATCTGCATTTATTGAAGAAATAAGACATTTTGGGTGTCCTGGAGTAGAAGTCCTCATCTTGGGATTTTGACAGGCCAAGAGGACCCCAAAACCTAGCAGCAATAGAAAATCACCAAGACAAATGGATACTTAAACAAACATCATTTTTAATTAAAAAAAAAAAAAAAACAGGATCAAACTTTAATTTAACACTATTAACTTAATAGCCTCACATTACCCCCTTCTAATTCTAAGTGCAGGTGTATTTAATGTGTATAAAGTTCTTTGACACAACTCCAAGTTCACCGGTGTCTATCAATTCTTATACTGTGCACAGAATTCAACATTTATGAATTTTCACCAAGCTCTGGTACTTAAAAGTAAATGTTTATCCTCCAGGAAGGCTCTTGTTGGTTTCAGAGAGGACTTACTTGGTCATTGGACACACAAAGACTGATTCCCTCTGATCAGCCACTTTGGGGTCTTGCCAAAGAAACTAGCCCCATCAGGGTTTTCCAAATGATAACCTCTTCTGCAGGTCACCATAGAGTTCCTTTTGTTTCCCTTATTTCAGGTGAAACACTCGAGTCAGCTATTTTCTCTTCTATGGACGAAAAGTTTTTCAACAGGCTGAACTGAGAACTCACAACCCATCTACAAAATGGGTTTCAACAAGATGCCAGCTTGCCATCTCTCTCTCTCTCTCTCTCTCTCTCTCTCTCTCTCTGAGAGAAAGTCTATTTGGTGTCATCTCTCTGCTTGCAAAAACACATGACCGTCTTAGAACAGCAAACTGGAACATGCTTTTGAAATTATTTAGCAAAGCAGTCTCCTTGTTTTGTCTTTGCAAAGCCTCGGTGCCTGCATGACTCACTCTCAGCAAAGCCTTTGCAATTTAAATAAGTTCTGTTTTGTGAAGTGTTTGTGTTTGTTTGTGACCTACACGACTCCTACAATCCATCTCTTTCAAAAACATATCTATATACAATGTTAAATGTATAATTTCTCACAGGACAAATGCAGTAGAGGAGTTGTGATAAAATCAATGGTGTCTTTGCAAACAAAAAGTGAGAAGAGGTATACAGTTAGTTCTGGTGAGTGGAGTTTGTAATAGTTGAAACGTGAAACTCTCTCTCTAGTTCAGGAGACAATTTACTGTCATGTAATTAAAGTGTCATATCACATAAAATTGCTTTATTCCTGCTGTAAGGTGGACAGATTCGCCATTGGCAGAAATTGCTGAAATGACTCTTGCAGTCTGAGAAAGAAGCAAAAGAGAATCATGCTCTCCCCCCCCCCCCCACCCAACCATCCCAAACCCTGAGCCAAGTCACTGAGGGTCTGTGGATTCTCTTTCAATGCTCACAGACCATCCAAGTCATTTGCAATGTGAGCTCCAGGTTGGAACCTCTGACATGATTAGGAACCATTTAGCACCCACTCATATCCCAAGTCTGATACCTGATACACTTTTAGCCAGTTTTGAACCAGTCTCTAGCAATCCATAGCCTAGTGTGAGTTCCTTGACTACTTTGTCCGGAAGCCCTTAGCCTGCGTGGGTTCCTCTCCTCAAGTCACCAACAACCTGCCACCTATGTGGGTCCTTCAGCTGCAAAACCCCTCACTGTTTTGCTTCCATGGTCACTGACTCGTGGAATGAATCCTCTGCTTCTCAGATGTTGATGGGGTGTGATCTTCCTGTTTTCTGGTGCCCTGTGTTAGCCCTCCACTTCCCCAGAGGTCACGGTGGTGAGGAAATCTAACACATCTAAATAACAATTTTACCACTTAGAGGAGATTCTTACATGTCTAGAGGGATGGAAAGGGCATTTTTACAAATTGAAGTTTAATATTTGAATATTCAGGTGCAAAATTTGCTAAAGCATGGAGTATATATTTCTAAATCTATATGTAATTTTTTCTAAAGGAATACAATTTTGAATTTTTGCATGTCATCTTGGCATCTCTAAAAATATATCTGATTTCCAAGTAAGTGCAATACATTTCCTCATCACCGCAAATGCTAATTTAACAAATTTCAATTGATATATAAGTGTTTTAATTTGGGCCTTGTTCCTTCAATATTTCCTAAGAAAAATAAAGTTGAATTTTGCAGAAAAACAACTCCTGTAACTTGTTCCACAAATTTGTAATTTTCCCCAAAAAGATCTTGCATTAGGATAAAGCTAAGTTGAATGCAAGAAAGTTGCGACATCTTCACCACACGTCAAACATTGATCTGATAATTCTGATTTTAGTCTATTCATTTTCTCTGGTGTAACAAGTAACTGTAGAAGAAAAACTAGTTGTGAATTCCTTCGTCACTGCTACAGTGTGGAACACTGATCAATAGTTCCAGACTGCTGAGTTGAAGTGAATTAATACTACTCCCCTGGATCACATGATCAGCTTCCTGTAGAGCTTTTCAAATCCAAGTGCCTGAGTTACTTGACTCTAGGTGCAGCTTTCAGATAAAATCCTTGCTGACATCTGCTACATGACTGATGTAAAAACAATTAAACTGAACTAATTTATATCTTACATTGAGATCCTTATATGGATCTACCAATATTTGTGAATAAATTACAATATTCAGATCCATTTCCCACCTTTGCCTGGACTTATGAACAAATCGAAGTAATTTTTTTAACAATTCCTCTTTATAAGGAATTTCTATTTCAGTACAACATGGTTAGTCCTAACTCATCCTTGAAATATGCTCTTGGGTGGAAATAGCAAAAGAAATTGCCATGAGTTATACGATATTTATTTCTCAGTTGCTCAAATGACATTAATTGACCCCTTTCATCACAATCTTCAACATTTATAATCCCCTTACGAAACCAGCTATCCAGAAATTGATGATCCTTTGAAAAAGAGGCGAGGAGTTTGAATCAGAGCCATTCTGGGTGATGTACATCCACTTACACCAATTTCATCATTTATTTTATTCCATATATTAATCAAATGTTTCAACAATTGTGTATCTTTATCACCAACCATTAATTTCTATTCCCACTTGTCTATAAATTCTTCTGCTTTTCCTCTCTTCTATTTTATTTGATACAATTTTAACCCATGGCAATTATTCCCTTTCAAACAAAGAAGCAAGAAATCTCATTTGAGCTGCTCGATAACAATTTTTAAAATGAGGAAGCTGTCGTCCTGTCAATGTAGAATTTGCATTGAGAGAAACGCAGCTGTCTTTAGCTACCTTATTGAATTGGCTAAAATGGCAGAAAATGAGAGCAAATGTCCCGGAGGTGTGTGGGTCACTTATAACATGGGATTCATTCGGAAATCGGTTCACATGACATAAACTCATGATGCAGACTGTTTTACAAGAGGAAGGTTGACTAGGTCTCCAGCAGGATATACATTACAAGATATAGGAGCAGAAGTCGGCCCACGGCCCAACTTTCTCCCCTTAACCCTTGATTCTTTGATGAATCAAATACCTGTCAATCTCTGTCTTAAATACACCCAATTACCTCATTTCCACAGATTCATGACCCACTGACAAAATCAATTTTTCCACATTTGTTTTAAATTGACACCCTTTTATCCTGAAATTATGCTCTCCTGTCCTAGAATCCCCTACCATCGGAAACATCTTTGCCATATGTACTCTGTACAGGCCTTCCATTATTTGAAATGCCTCTGAGGTCCCCCTTATCCTTCTGTACTCCAACTAGTACAGTCAAAGAGTCAACAATTGTTCCTCATACACTAACCCTTTCATTCCTGATATCATTCCAGTAAATCATCTCTGAGCTTCTCCAACACCAGCACATCTTTTCTCAAATACGGCACCCAAAACTCTAAACCTGATTGAATGGAAAGGCAATTCTCTAATAACACAAACACAACAGTTAAATGATATTATGTCTTGTTGAAAATTACAAAAAATTATTAAAGAGTCAAATAAAAATTTCAAAAGATGCCGGGACTCATTTATGGACTCTTATCATAACCGAAAGAATTCGGGTTGTTCTGCTGTGTTACCAGACCAGAAGATCCCAAACCCCACAGCAATAGATATTCACCAAGACAAATGGTCACTTTAACAAAAGTTGATTTTAATTATCTTTTAACATGAAAATGGAATTACACTTTAACTTACTTACTTTACCTAACTTACCCCCCTTCTAATTCTAAGTGCACCTGTGTATAAGTTCAGAAAAGTTCTTAGGTTCACAGTCCAATCTCACTTCTCATTCCTTCAAGTTCACTGGTTGCAGTCCATTCTTAGACTGTGCGCAGAATTTAACATATATAAAGTTCACCAGGTTTGGTGCTAGAAAGGTAAATAATTACTGTTCAGGAATGTTCTTGTTGATTTTCAGAGAGAGCTGTGTTGTTCAGTGAAGTATTAGGGTGTTTTTTACTCAACTTACCAGCATCTGAAGTCCGTTATCTCTTCAGAAATGTTCAGATAGCTTTAGCATGGAGCAGAGTTGAGCCAGGATTGCGCAGGTATTTACGGGAGTGTATGGGCAGGCTTTGTTCTGGACAAAAATCTCACCAAATGACACCTCTTGAAATCAAGATTCAATCCATTTTGAGGAATAGAACAGGAGTTGTTCAACAAGAGCCTGGTGTTCCCTGAGGAGTTTTCTTTCAATCGTGGAAATTATTTTTTTTAAAAGCCCGTTAATCTTCCTGATACAGGTCTTTGTATTTAACTTTCAGGTTGCTATCTGTTGTTAACTTGGAGGTCTTTAATGGGGTGTCTGGGTGGAATCTTTGCTTTAACCAAGCAGTTCTCTTGCAATTTTCCAGGTATTGGATGCAATTCATTTGCTTGAAAGTTTAGCAAGTGGGATTTTGATGTGAAATTGCAAATCACAGCGTCATTTTTGTTTTTGAAAATGCAAATGTGAAAATTTTAACTTTGGTCTCCTTGGTTTGCTTAAGTTTACAGAGGAGATGTTGGGTCAAGCTGAGAAGACAGAGGCTGGATGCCCATTTGGCGAATTGGCTGGGCAAAGCAGAAAGCACAAAACATGGGACTGAAAAAATAATGAAGGAGACTGAAGTGCCGATGAACCAAACCCAGGTAAAGAATTTAATTTTGTGCAGCGTACCTTAGAGACCAAACAATTTGGGCTTTTAGTGGTGACCTATTTAAATGAACAAAATCTGATTAGAATTGAAGTTTATGGAATGTTTGGAAGTTACCACAAAAAAATGGAGCATATAAATTCGATGTAGTAATTAAGATAAATGAACAATACAATGAGCCTGGTGTCACAGTATCTGCCTCCCTCTACCGTACATCAGCATTAAACCTTCTCCCCAATATGAACCTGATGTCACAGTATAGGCCAGAATTTATTGTACATCACTGTTAAACCTTCTCACTACAGTGAATCCGGTGTCAGCAGTATCTGTCAAAGTTAACTGTACATCACCTTCAGCATTCTTCCCACTCTGAACCCGGTGTCACAGTTTCTGTCCCAGTCTACTGTACATCACCATTAAACGTTCTTCGCACTGTGAACTTGTTATCACAGAATCTGCCACAGTTTAATGTACATCTCGTTAAACATTCTCCCCACTGTGAACCTGGCATCACAGTATCTGGCACAGTTTATTGTACATCACGTTAAACATTCTCCCCACTGTGAACCATTTGTTACTGTTTCTGCCACAGTTTATCGTACATCATAGTTTAACCTTCTCCCGACTGTGAACTCAGTTTTAACTGTATCTCCCACAGTTTACCGTACTTCACCGTTAAACCTTCTCCCAACGTGAAAGTGCTTTTCACAGTATCTGACACAGTTTATAGAACATCACTGTTAAACCTTCTCATGACTGTGAATCCTGTCTCACAGTTTCTGCCTCATTCAAATGTACATCAATGTTAAACCTTCTCCTCCCTGTGAACCTGGTGTTACAGTACCTACCTAAGTCTACTGTTCATCACCGTTTAAACCTACCCACTGTGAATCTAGTGTCACAGTATCTGCCTCAGTTTATTGTACATCTTGTTAAACATTCTCCCCACTGTGAACCTGGTGTCACAGTATCTGACACAGTTTATCGTACATTAATGTTAACATTTTCACTCCTGTGAACCCATTATCTCAGTATCTATCTCAGTCCACCATACATCACCGATAAACATTCTCCCCCCTGTGAAACTGGTGTCAGAGTATCTGCGTACGTCTATCGTACATCACTGTTAAACATTCTCCCAGCAGTGAAAACAGTGTCACTTTCTCTGTCACAGTTTATCAAACAGAACTGTTAAACATTCTCCCCACCGTCAACCCGGTCCATGACCCAGCATCTACCTCAGTTTCTTGTGAATCACCAGTAAATCTTTTCCCCACTGTGAGGCCGGTTTTACTGTACCGACCACAGTTTATCTTACATCACCATTAAACCTTCTCTGCACTGTGCACCTAGAATCATGGTATCTACCTCAATTCACTGTATATCATCATTAAATCTTCTCCCCACTGTGAACACAGTGTCACAGTATCTATCTCAATTTACCGTACATCACCGTTAAACCTTCTCCCCACTCTGAACCTGGTGTCACAGTATTCACCTCAATATAACTTGTATTGCCCATAGACCTTCTCCCCACTGTGAACCCAGTGAAATAATATCTGCCTCAGTCTTTTGAAAATCAACATTAAAATTTCTCCCCACGGTTAACTCTGTGTCTCTGTATCTGCAACATTGTATAGCGTGTCACCTTTAAACTTCTTCCGCACTGTGAACCTGGTGTCACAGTATCTGCCACAGTTCATTGAACCTCACTGTCAAACCTTCTCACACATGTAAACCGGTGTCACAGTATCCTTCTCAGACATCCGTATATTACAGTTAAAGCTTCAACCCACTGTGAACCTTGTGTCAAAGTATCTACCACAACTTATTGTACATCAGTGACAAAGCTCCCACTGTGAACGCGGTGTCACAGTATATGTCTCAGTCTACCGAACATCACCATTAAACCTTCTCTCAACTGAGAAACTGGTGTCACCCTATCTGCCACAAATTATCTTACATAAATGTTAAACATTCTCCCCACTTTGTACCAGGTCTCACAGTATCTGCCTCAGTCTCCCGTGCATCACACTGAAACCTTCTCCCCACTGTGAATTCAGTATAACTGTACATGCCAGAGTTTATTATCTTTCTTCTTCTTCTTCTTCTTCTTTGGCTTGGCTTCGCGGACGAAGATTTATGGAGGGATAATGTCCACGTTAGCTGCAGGCTCGTTTGTGGCTGACAAGTCCGATGCGGGACAGGCAGACACGGTTGCAAGGGAAAATTTGTTGGTTGCGGTTGGGTGTTGGGTTTTTCCTCCTTTGTCTTTTGTCAGTGAGGTCGGCTCTGCGGTCTTCTTCAAAGGAGGTTTCTGCCCGCCGAACTGTGAGGCGCCAAGATGCACAGTTTGAGGTGATATCAGCCCACTGGCGGTGGTCAATGTGGCAGGCACTAAGAGATTTCTTTAGGCAGTCCTTGTACCTCTTCTTTAGTGCACCTCTGTCACGGTGGCCAGTGGAGAGCTCGCCATAACACGATCTTGGGAAGGCGATGGTCCTCCATTCTGGAGACGTGACCTACCCAGCGCAGTTGGATCTTCAGCAGCATGGATTTGATGCTGTCTGCGTCTGCCATCTGAGGTACTTCGATGCTAGGGATGAAGTCGCTCCAATGAATGTTGAGGATGGAGCGGAGACAACACTGGTGGACGCATTCTAGGAGCCGTAGGTGATGCCAGTAGAGGACCCATGAATCGGAGCCAAACAGGAGTGTGGGTATGACAACGGCTCTGTCTACGCTAATCTTTGTGATGTTTTTCAGTTGGTTGTTTTTCCAGACTCTTTTGTGTAGTCTTCCAAAGGCACTATTTGCCTTGGCGAGTCTGTTGTCTATCTCGTTGTCGATCCTTGCATCCAATGAAATGGTGCAGCCGAGATAGGTAAACTGGTTGACTGTTTTGAATTTTGTGTGCCCGATGGAGCTGTGGGGGTGCTTGTAGTCATGGTGGGGAGCTGGCTGATGGAGGACCTCAGTTTTCTTCAGGCTGACTTCCAGGCCAAACATTTTGGCAGTTTCCGCAAAACAGGACGACAAGCGCTGAAGAGCTGGCTCTGAATGGGCAACTAAAGCGGCATCGTCTGCAAAGAGTAGTTCACGGACAAGTTTCTCTTGTGTCTTGGTGTGAGCTTGCAGGCGCCTCAAATTGAAGAGACTGCCATCCGTGCGGTACCGGATGTAAACAGTGTCTTCATCGTTGAGGTCTTTCATGGCTTGGTTCAGCATCATGCTGAAGAAGATTGAAAAGAGGGTTGGTGCGAGTACGCAGCCTTGCTTCACGCCATTGTTTATGGAGAAGGGTTCAGAGAGCTCATTGCTGTATCTGACATGACCTTGTTGGTTTACGTGCAGTTGGATATCCATCTGTGAACACGGTGTCATAATATCTGTTTCACTGCACCATACATCACAATTAAAGCTTCTCCCCACCGTGAACCTAATCACACAGTATATGCCAGAATTTTTTATACATCGCTGTTATACCTTCTTACTGCTCTGAACCCGGTGTCACAGTATCTTTCTCCGTCCACCGTACATCTCAGTTAAACATTCTCCCCACTGTGAACATGGTGTCAATTTATCTGCCACAATTTATTGTATACCACTGTTAAACGTTCTCACTACTGTGAAGTCGGTGTCACAGTATCTGCCACAGTTTATTGTATATCATGTAAACCTTCTCCCCACTGTGAACTCTGTATATCAGTATACACCAGAGTTTATTATTCATCACTGATAAAGATTCTTCCCACTGTGAACCTGGTGTCACAGTATCTGACACAGTTTATTGTACATTACTGATAAACCTTCACCCCATTGTGAACCCGGTGCCACAGAATCTGCCTCAGTCTTCCATACATCAGCATTAAACCTCTCTCCACTGTGAATCTGGTGTCACTTTATCTGCCACAGTTAATTTACATCACCTTTAAACATTATTGCCATTGTGAACCTGGTGTCACAATATCTGACATAGTTTATTGTACATCACTGTTAAACCTTCTCACTACTGTGAACTTGGTGTTACCATATTTGCCAAAGTAATCCGTACATCACATTAAACATTCTTCCCACTGTGAACCCAGTGTCACGGTATCTGCCTCAGTTTCCCATACATAACCAGTAAACCTTCTCCCCACTGTGACCCCAGTTTTAATATATCTGCACAGTTTATTTTACAACACCGTTAAACCTTCTCCCACTGTTAATCTGGTGTCACAGTATCTGACACAGTTTATAGAACATCACTGTCAAACCTTCTCATGAATGTAAATCCTGTCTCACAGTAGGTCCCAGCTCACTGTACAACGTTAAACCTTCTCCCCACTATTAACCTGGAGTAACAATATCTGCCGCAATATACCTTACAACACCCATTGACTTTCTCCACACTGTGAACCCGATGTAACAGTATCTGTCTCAGTCTCCCGTGTATCAACATTAAACCTACTCCCCACTGTGATCCTGGTGTCATAGTATATACCAGAGTTTATTATACATCACTGTTAAACCCTCTCCCCGCTGTGACCCCCATGTAACTGTATCTGCCTCAGTCTTCCATGTACAACATTAAACTTTGTCCCCACTGAGATCCTTGTGTTACAGTGTATGCCAAAGTTTTATGTCCATCACTGCTTAACTTTTTACTGCTCTGAACCCGGTTTCACAGTTTCTCTCTCACTCTACTGTACATCACCATTAAACCTTCTTCCCAATGTGAACACGGTGTAACAGTGTCTGCCTCAGTCTACCGAACATCACCATTAATCCTTCTCTCAACTGAGAAACTGGTGTCACCCGATCTGCCACAATTTATCCTACATCAATGTTAAACATTCTCCCCTCTTTGTACCTGGTGTCACAGTATCTGCCTCAGTCTCCTGTTCATCACACTTAAAACTTCTCCCCACTGTGAATTCGGTCTAACAGTGTATGCCAGTGGTTATTATACATCACCGATAAACCTCCCGCCTGTGACCCCTCTGTCATAATATCTGTCTGAGTGCACCGTACATCACCATTAAACGTTCTCTCCGCTGTGAACCTGGTGTCACATTATCTGACACGGTTTATCATACAACAATGTTAAAGCTCTCACTGCTGTAAACCCAGTGTCACAGTATATGTCTCAGCCCACTGTACAACAGCATTAAACCTTCTCCCCACTGTGAACCTGGAGTCACAATATCCACCTCAATATACCTTACATCACCCATAGACTTTATCCCCAATGTGAACCCGATGTAAGTGTCTGCCTCAGTCTCCCATATATTTCCCAAAGATTGGTGAAATCCAGAGTAGGTCCCTTGCAGTCGGAATCAGGGGAATATATAATGGGGAATAAGGAAATGGCAGACCAATTAAATTCTTACTTTAGTTCTGTTTTCACAAGAGAGGATACAAATAACCTCCCAAGGATGTTGGGAAACATAGAGAGGAACTGAAAGAAATCAGTATCTCTAAGGACATGGTCTTGGGGAAATTGATGGGATTGAAGGCAGATAAATCCCAAGGGCCTGATAATCTACATCCTAGGGTACTTAAGGAAGTGGCCATTCAGATAGCAGATGCTTTAAGAATTATTTTCCAGAACTCGATAGACTCAGGATCAGTACCCATGGATTGGAGGGTAGATAATGTTACCCCACTATTTAAAAAGGGGGGTAGAGAAAAAGCGGGGAATTATAGGCCGGTGAGGCTTACATCAGTAGTGGGCAAAATGATGGAATCCATTATTAAGGATGTAATAGCGGAGCATATGATTAGCAGAGAAGGGATCGGACGGAGTCAACATGGATTTACAAAAGGTAAATCGTGGTTGACAAATCTATTGGAATTCTTTGAGATGGTGACAGGTAAAATAGATGGGGGAGAGCCAGTGGATGTGGTGTACCTGGACTTCCAAAAGGCCTTCGATAAGGTCCCGCATAAACGACTGTCTTCCAAAATCAAGGCTCATGGGATTGGGGGCAAAGTATTGATGTGGATTGAGAACTGGCTGGCAGGTAGAAGACAGAGAGTTGGGATAAATGGCTCATTTTCTGAGTGGCACGCGGTGACCAGTGGGGTGCCACAGGGATCTGTACTGGGACCCCAGCTGTTCACAATTTACATTAATGATCTGGATGAAGGGATTGGATGTAATATCTCCAAATTTGCAGATGACACGAAGCTAGGAGGGGTTGTGTGCATGGAAGAGGGGGTCAGTAAGCTCCAGTGTGAGACCCCACCTGGAGTATTGCATCCAGTTCTGGTCTCCAATTTTGAGGAAGGACATACTAGCTATAGAGGGTGTGCAGCGCAGATTTACAAGGTTAGTTCCAGGGATGGCGGGGTTGACATATGCTGAATGGCTAGAGAAACTGGACTTGTATCCGATGGAGTTTAGAAGGATGAGGGGGGACATGATTAAGGTATACAAAATTATCAGGGGGTTAGACAGGGTGAAGTCGGATTACTTGTTCCCAATGATGGGGGAGACGAGGACTAGAGGGCATAGTTTAAGCATACAGGATAGGCCCTTTAGGACGGAGATGAGAAAACATTTTTTTTACCCAGAGAAGTGTGAATCTGTGGAATGCTCTGCCACAGAGGGTGGTAGAGGCAGATTCGCTGATTATGTTCAAAAGAGAGTTAGATAAGACTCTAGTGGGCAAAGGAGTTAAGGGTTATGGGGATAAGGCTGGAAAGGGGTACTGATGGTAGTGATCAGCCATGATCTGTAAAATGGCGGTGCTGGCTCGACGGGCCGAAGGGCCTACTCCAGCTCCTATTGTCTATTGTCTATTGAGGGACTGGGCAGATATATGGCAAATGCACTACAATATGGATAAATGTGAGGTTATCCACTTTGGTAATACAAACCGGAGGGCAGATTACTATTTGAATGGCAATAGATTAAGAGATGGGGAAGTGCAGAGAGACCTAGGGGTACTTGTACACCAGTCTCTGAAGGCGAGCATGCAGGTACAGCAGGCGGTTAAAAAGGCAAATGGTATGTGGCCTTCATATCAAGAGGGTTTGAGTATAGGAATAAGGATACCTTACTGCAGCTGTACAGGGCCTTGGAGAGACCCCACCTGGAGTATTGTGTGCAGTTTTGGTCACCTTATCTAAGGAAGGATGTTCTTGCAATGGAGGGAGTGTAGAGGCGATTCACCAGGCTGATACCTGGAATGGCAGGAATGACTTATGAGGAAAGATTGCGCAAATTGTGATTGTACTCGCTGGAGGTTAGAAGATTGAGAAGGGATCTCATAGAGACATAAAATTCTGGCAGGACTGGACAGAATGGATGCAGATGGGATGTTTCCAATGATGGGAAAATCCAGAACCCGGGGCCATGGTTTGAGGATAATAGGCAAACCATTTAGGACCGAGATGAGGAGGAATTTCTTTACCCAGAGGGTGGTGAATCTGTGGAATTCATTGCCACAGAGGGCAGTAGAGGCAGGTTCATTAAATATATTTAAGAGGGAATTAGATATATTTCTTCAGTATAAGGGTATTAAAGGTTACAGAGAGAATGCGGGGACGGGGTACTGAATTTTAAGATCAGCCATGATCTCGTTGAATGGCGGAGCAGGCTCGAAGGGTCAAATGACCTACTCCTGCTCCTATCTTCTATGTTTCTATGTTTCTATCCCCATTATACCTACAACTCACTGTGATCCTGTATATACATCACTGTTAAACCTTCTCACTGCTCTGAACCCAGTGTCACAGTTTCTGTCCCAATCTACTGTCTTTCTTTTCTTTGGCTTGGCTTCGCGGACGAAGATTTATGGAGGGGGTAAAAGTCCACGTCAGCTGCAGGCTGGTTTGTGGCTGACAAGTCCGATGCGGGACAGGCAGACACGGTTGCAGCGGCTGCAGGGGAAAAATGGTTGGTTGGGGTTGGGTGTTGAGTTTTTCCTCCTTTGCCTTTTGTCAGTGAGGTGGGCTCTGCGGTCTTCTTCAAAGGAGGTTGCTGCCCGCCAAACTGTGAGGCGCCAAGATGCACGGTTTGAGGCGATATCAGCCCACTGGCGGTGGTCAATGTGGCAGGCACCAAGAGATTTCTTTAGGCAGTCCTTGTACCTTTTCTTTGGTGCACCTCTGTCACGGTGGCCAGTGGAGAGCTCGCCAGATAACACAATCTTGGGAAGGCGATGGTCCTCTATTCCTACCCAGCACAGTTTGATCTTCAGCAGCGTGGATTCGATGCTGTCGGCCTCTGCCATCTCGAGTACTTCAATGTTGGAGATGAAGTTGCTCCAATGAATGTTGAGGATGGAGCGGAGACAACGCTGGTGGAAGCATTCTAGGAGCCATAGGTGATGACGGTAGAGGACCCATGATTCAGAGCTGAACAGGAGTGTGGGTATGACAACGGCTCTGTATACGCTAATCTTTGTGAGGTTTTTCAGTTGGTTGTTTTTCCAGACTCTTTTATGTAGTTCTTCAAAGGCACTATTTGCCTTGGCGAGTCTGTTGTCTATCTCGTTGTCTATCCTTGCATCCGATGAAATGGTGCAGCCTTGTGAACCCGGTGTATCAGTATCTTCTTCAGTCTGCCGTACATCACCGTTAAACCTTCTCACTACTGTAAGCCCGGAGTCTGAGTACCTGCCTAAGTCAATCATACATCACCATTAAACATTCTCACCTCTGTTAACCTGGTGTCTCAGGATCTGCCACACTTTATCTTACATCACCGTTAAACCTTATCTCCACTGGAAACTTGTTTTCAGAGTTTCTGCCACAGTTTATCATTCATCACTGATAAACCTTCACCCCACTGAGATCCCAATGTAACTGTTTCTGCGTCAGTCTGCCATACGTCACCATAAAAACTTCTCCCAACTCTGAACCTGGTGTCACAGTATCAGCCACAGTTAAGGATACATCACTATTAAACCTTCTCACTTCTGTGAACTAATTTTCATGGTATCTGCCAACATTTACTGTACATCACTGTTAAACCTTCTCACTAGTGTGAATCCTGTGTCATAGTATCTGTCTCAATCTACCAAAAATCACCGTTAAACCTTCTCCCTAATGTGAACCCAGTGTCTCAGTATCTGTCTCAGTCTCCTGTGTATCACCGTTAAACCTCCTTCCCACTGTGAACCTGTTGTCACAGTATCTGCCCCTGTTTATCTTACATTACTGATAAACCTTCTCCCGAACACGGTGTCACAATATCTACCTCAGTCTACTGTATATCACTGCTAAATCCTCTCCCCACTGTTTACCCAGTTTCACAGTGTCTGCCTCATTCTACCATACATCACCGTGAAACCTTCTCCCCACTGTGAACCCGGTGAAATAATATCTGCCTCAATCTCCCGAAATTCACCATTAAAATGGTCTCCCCACTGTTAACTCCGTGTCTCCATTTCTGCAACAATGTATCGCGTGTCACCTTAAATCTTCTCCGCACTGTGAACCTGGTGTCACAGTACCTGCTACAGTTCATTGAACCTCACTGTTAAACCGTCTCACTAATGTGTACCTGGTCTCACAGTATCCGACTCAGTCCACCGTACATCAATGTTAAAGCTTCTACCCACTGTGAACCGTGTATAAGTGTATATGCCAGAGTTTATTTTGTATCACTGATAAACCTTCTCCCCATTTTAAACTGGTTTCACAGTATCTGCCACAGTTTATCGTACATCACTGTTAAACCTTTTCTTTGCACTGAACCCGGTGTCACAGTATTTGTCTCAGCACACAACGTTAAACCCTCTCCCCACTGTGAACCCGATGTAACTCTTTCCGTCTCAGTCTCCTGTCTTTCACCATTAAACTTAGTCCCCACTTTGATCCTGGTGTCACAATATATGCCAAAGTTTTATGTTCATCACTGTTTAACCTTTGTATTGCTCTGAACCCGGTGTAACAGTATCTGCCTCAGTCTGCCGTACATCACCATTTAACCATCTCCCCACCATGAACCTGGGTGTATAGTATCTGACACTGTTTTTCATCAATTACTATTAAACCTTTCATTACTGTGAACCCAGGGTCACATTACCTGTCTCAGTCTACCGTATATCACCATTAAACCTTCTCTCCACTGTGTACCTGTTTTCACAGTATCTGATATAGTTTCTCATACGGCAATGTTATACCATCTCACTACTGTGAACCCAATGTCACACTATTTGTCTCAATCTACTGTCACATCAAAAATAAAACATCTACCCTCTATGAATCCGGTGTTACAGTATATGTCACAGTTTATTGTATATCACTGTTAAACCTTCACACTACTGTGAATCCTGTCTCACAGTATCTGCCTCAGTCTCCTGTGTATCACCGTTAAACCTCCTTCCCACTGTGAACCTGTTGTTACAGTATCTGCCCCTGTTTATCTTACATCACTGATAAACCTTCTCCCAAACACGGTGTCACAATATCTACCTCAGTCTACTGTATATCACTGCTAAATCCTCTCCCCACTGTTTACCCGGTTTCACAGTGTCTGCCTCATTCTACCATTCATCACCGTGAAACCTTCTCCCCACTGTGAACCCAGTGAAATAATATCTGCCTCAATCTCCCGAAATTCACCATTAAAATTTCTCCCCTCTGTTAACTCCATGTCTCCGTTTCTGCAACAATGTATCGCGTGTCACCTTAAATCTCCTCCGCACTGTGAACCTGGTGTCACAGTACCTGACGCAGTTCATTGAACCTCATTGTTAAACCGTCTCACTAATGTGTACCTGGTCTCACAGTATCCGTCTCAGTCTACCATACATCACGGTTAAACCTTCTCCCCACTGTGAACCTGGTGTCACATTATCTGCCAAAGTTTACTGTACATCACTGTTAAACCTTCTCACTACTGTAAAACCGGTGTCGCTGTTTCTGCAACAGTGTATCCTGTATCACCGTTAAACCTTCTTCCCACTGCGATCCTGGTATCACAGTTTCTGCTGCAGTTTATCGTACATCACTGTTAAACCTTCTCACTACTGTCAAACCGGTGTCACTGGTTTTGCAAAAATGTATTGTGTAACACCTTTAAACCTTCTGCCCACTTTGAACCTGGTGTCACAGTATATGCCAGTTTCTCGTACTTCACTGATAAACCTCCCCACTATGAACCCGGTGTCGTACATCACCGTTTCCCCTTCTCTCCACTCTAAACTTGGTTTCACAGTATCTGGCAAAGATTGCCGTACATCACCGTTAAACATGCTCCCCACTCTGAACCTCGTGTCACAGTATCAGACTCAGTCTGCAGTCCATCTTCCCATTTTGTACCTCGTGTCACAGTCACTGCCGCACGGAGACCGTAGCCTTTGACAAATTGTGTGGACTCATCTGATTGATCCTCAGGGAACCCATTGTGCTCTCCTCGCTCTCCTCAAGATCTCCGTCATGGTGGCATTCCTCCTCTGGATCCCAGGTTCAAGGTAGCTGCTCCCTCTGGGTGCACATGACATTCCTTCCTGGCTGACCTGGGGAAGAACCAGAGCTATCCTGCCGCCGATTTACATGACAATGTGTCTTGGTGGTCGCCCATGGGCTCCTGCAGACCCGAGCATAATGGCTTTGCTTTCTACGTTTCGAGCAGTCCGCGTCTATTGCCGGGCAGCGTCCTAAGGGTGGGGGTTTTGGCCACAGAACTGGCATCTATAGGTCACATCTGGCTGAGCTGCCATTGCTGCAGCCGTTGTCATCTCCATATTCTCGGCCCGATCTTAGCGGGGTGTCAGCGAATCTAGCAGAGTTGGAATGGTGTGCTTGGCACTGTGGTTGGGAAGGTATTCCCCAAGGTTGTTTCTAGCCATCTCCCATTGCCTTTGCCACCCTAACAGTCTCTTCCAGAGACACCGTGCTTTGTTCTAATAGCCGCTGGCAGATTTTGTTTGACCGGACCCCCGCCACCAGCGTGTCCCTCATCAGGTCCTGTGCTATTTGCTGTGGGATTCTAGCACAGAAGTTGTATACCCGTGCTGGGGCTCTTACTGAGAGCATAAAATCCCGGAAGACTCCCCTGGTTGCTGTCTTCTGGTCAGGAGACGGTGTCTCGTGTGAACTTCTCCTCCCCCTTGGAGATAGTGGGACTGGAGAATGTACATAGCCTCCCTGAGGCACAGTTCTGGACTAACATGTACAGGAGGTCTCCCAGCTGGGCCACTAGCAGCATGAAAAGGTCTTCTGGGTGGGCAGTGGGCATCATCACGTGAGCATGGTTCAGGAAACGATGTCTGCAGCGGCTGAAATGCATGCGTATGCAGGGGTCTCAGGGGTCTAGTTCCAGCCTTTCCGGCCGTAGCATCCAGTGCTGCCGTTGATTCATTTCTAAGCGCTCCGATCGTGCTGGGGCTGGAGACTGTCACTTCCATTGATGGATGTGGGACTCCCTGGTGACTGGCGTTACCTGGTAGATGTCCGCTGAGGGTCTGGCGTCCTCATTCTGATCCTCGTGTCTGAGCGAAACTCCACCAGGTTTGGTGGGGGGGGCTCACACACATCTGAACCATGAAAGGTTTGTCCTCCTCCTCGATCTCCTCGTCGTGCTTGGGTGTGATCACTCAAATTTTATGTGAGTGGAAAAAATTGTGGCAGGATACACCAAAGGAAAACACAGGCACAATAGTATTTGGGGCCACACAGCTTTATTTCACTCACATAAAGATCTAGTTGGCTGCTTGCTGTGTTTACAGTGGTCCCGGGGGTCGTGAGAGAGAGGGAGGGGGAGAGAGAGAGAGATGTATGTCATTAGGCCGGGTGCCGAGTCTCCACGCCACCTAGTGGCCGAGTTAGGTACTGCAGCGTATCATCAGACAGGTCACCACACTGTTCCTTTTGTGTTTCCCTTATTTCAAGTGAAACATTATACAGCCAGACATCTCCTCTTGTGTGGACCACAAGGGCTTTGACCAGGCTGAAGTCAGGACTCCCAACCCATCTTCCAAATGGGGTTTTCCACAAGCAGCCACCTTGTCCTGTTCCAGTCCCAGCTGCTGCAGATCTGGAGAACTCAACTCTCTCTCTCTCTCTCTCTCTCTCTCTCTCTCTCTCTCTCTCTCTCTCTCTCTCTCTCTCTCTCTCTCTCTCTCACACACACACAGGGAAAACTACATGACCCTCTGGGAACAGCCAACTGCACTCAGACTGCGGCACCAGAGCTAATCCTCTGAGTTTGTCCATCTGCTGCTTTCCAAAACAATAATCCATCACTCCACAGCAGTTCGAATTAACCCGTACTTGTGAAATCCTTATAGCCATTCTTCAAAGCTTTTGCAAAGGCACCCAGAGCCTGGACTGTCTGCCTTGAGCAGAGCTCTGTCATTTTAAATGAGATCTGTTTTGAAGTGTTTGTATGTGACCTACACTAAAAAACCTGCCACAATTTATCTCATTTTAAAACATATCTATAACCAATATAAAATATAGCATAATCTCTCACAGTATAAACTTTTTGCAGACAGCACGTGATTTGAGCCCTGGGCCCAATCGCTGGCACTCAAAAGAGTTGTGATAACTGCTAAGCCAACCATGGCACCCAAAGAATATCTAGATCCATCGCCCTCTGGGTTGTGGGCCCAGCACGCTTCTGCTGCACTGTTCTGCTTACATCGACACAGAATTCTGAGCGATGTAGATGGAACAAATGCAAGCAGGCTTTTTATCCACTGAGTTAAGGTGAGATTAGAACCAGAGGGCATGGGTCAAGAATGAAAGGTGAAATGTTGAAAGGGAACATTTGGGGGGAACTTCTTCACACAGAGAGTGATGGGAGAATGGAACCAACTGCCAGGTGAAGTGGTGAATGCCGGCTTGATTTTAATAGTTAATAAAACTTTGGGCTTGTACCTTGATGAGAGGGCTATGTTCCAGGTGCAGGTCAGTTTGATCTGTATAAAATAATAGTTCAGCACAGACTAAAAGGGCCAAAAGGCCTGTTCTTCTGCTGGAGTTTTCTATGGAAGAGATTGTGCAGTCACTGATATCAGAGACTCATGGAATTGTAATCCACAGAGACCGACCCTTCAGACCAGCTCGACCCTGATACCCAAGTTGTCCTCTTCAACTGGTCCCATTCACCTGCATTTAGCCCATATCCCTGTGAATCTGTACCTGGGTAAATGTCCTTAAAACATTACAATAGTCCCCGGCTTTACCACTTCCTCTGGCAGCTTGTTCCACTCGCCCCGCCGCCCTCTGGGTGAAAATGATGTCCCTCAGGTCCTTTTTAAATCTTTCCCCTCTCAACTTAAATCTATGTCCTCTGATTTTACCTGTTGGGAAAAAAGGCAAATTACCGTAAGATTTCAAGATCTCTGAGGTCCCCCTCAGCTTCCTACACTCGAAGGAGAACAGTCCCAGTCTATCCAACCTCTCCTTTAATTCAAAGCCCCCAGTCTCAGGAACATTCAGATTTCAGAATTATTGTCCGATTACATACATGACATCACATAAAATCCTCAGATCATTTTTGTTGTGGGTCAGGCAGAATTACCACTTATTGGTCATGCAAACACAACTGGACTCAATGTTCTCATGTAAAGAACTAAAGGTTGTAAAGAAAGCTTTGGCATCTTGGCCTTCATAAATCAAAGTATTGATCGAGGAGTTGGGAAGTTATGATAAGGTTGAATAAGATGTTGATGAGGCCAAATCTGGAGTATTGTGTGCAGTTCTGGGTCGTCTAACTACAGGAAGGATATCAGTAAGATTGAAAGAGGGCAGAGAAAATTTTCTAGGACGTTGCCAGGTCTTCAGGAGTTGAGTTATAGGGAAAGATTAAACAGGTTAGGACTTTATTCCTTGTAGCGTCGAAGAATGAGGAGAGATTTGATCGAGGTTTACAAAATTCTGGGGAATAGACAGTAAATGAGAGTCGGCTCTTTCCACAGATTAGGAGAAGACATGGCTTTAGGGTGAAAGGAGAAAGGAATTGTATTCTCAGGAAATTATTTAGCAAAACAGTTTCCTTGTTCTGTATTTGCAAAGGTTCTCGGCGCCTGCATGACTAACTCTCAACAAAGCTCTTGCATTTTAAATAATAACTGTTTTGTGAAGTGTTTGTGTTTGTTTGTGATCTACACGACTCTGATAATCCATCTCTTTCAAAATTATATCAATATACAATGTAAAATATATAATCTGTCACAGGACAGATGAAGCAGAGGAGTTGTGATAAAATCAATAGTGTCCTTGCAAACAAAAAGTGGGAAGAGGTATAATCCAGTTAGCTCTGGTGAGTGTAGTTTGTAATAGTTTGAAACTTGAACCTCTATCTCTATTTCAGGAGACAATTTACTGTCATGTAATTAAAAAGTGTAACATCACACAAAATTGCTTTTTTCCTACTGTAAGGCAGACAGATTCGCCATTGAAAGAAATTGCCTGAAATGCCTCTTGCGGTCAGAGAAAGACTGAGTGCTCCCCCACCCCTTTCACCCCGAACCCTGGGCCAAGTCACTGAGGGTCTGTGGATTCTCTTTCAGTGCTCACAGACCAATCAAAGTCATTGGCAATGCGAGCTCTAGTTTTTGAACTCTGACATGATAAGGAGCCATTCAGCACCCACTCGTATCCCAGATCTGATACCTGACACCCTGTTAGCCAGTTTTGAACCAGTCTCTAGCAGTCCACGGCCTGGTGTTAGTTTATTGACTGCTTTGTACAGAGGCCCACAGCCTGCGTGGGTTCCTCTCCTCAAGTAACCAACAGCCTGCCACCTATGTGGGTCCTTCAGCTGCAGAACCCCTCACTGGTCTGCTTCCTTGGTCACTGACCTGTGGATTGAATTCTCTGCTTCTCAGATGTTGGTGGGGTGTGGTCTTTCTGTTTTCTGCTGCCCCGCACTAGTCCTCCACTTTCCCAGCATTCGCGGTGGTGAAGAAATCTAACAAATCTAAATTACAAATTTTCAATGTAGAGGAGAATCTCACATGTCTAGAGGGATGGAAAGGGCATTATTACAAATTAAAGCTTAATATTTGAATATTCATGTGCCAAATTTTCAAAAGCATAGAGTATATATTTCTCAAGCTATATGCAATTTTTTCCAAAGGAATACAACTTTGAATTTTTGCATGTCATCTTGGCATCCCTAAAAATATATCTGATTTCCAAGTAAGTTCAAAACATTTCCTCATCACAGCTAATGTTAATTTAACAAATTTCAATTGATATAGTTTTAATTTGGGCCTTGTTCCTTCAATATTTCCTAATACAAATAAGGTCGGATTTTCCAGAAAAACATCTCCTGTAACATGTTCCAAAAGATTTGTAATTCTTCACAAAGAGATATCACATCTAAGATCTAAGATCTAAGATCTCAAGCTAAGTCGAATGCAAGAAAGGTGTGACATCTTCACCACACCGAAAACATTAATCTGATAATTCTGATTTTATTCTATTCAATTTCACTGGTGTAAGAAGTAACTGTAGAAGAAAAACCAGTTGTGAATTCCTTCCTCACTGCTGCAGTGTGGAACTCTGGTCAATAATTCCAGACTGCTGAGTTGAAGTGAATTTTTACAACTCCCCTGGATCACGTGATCTCTATTGGAAATCAACTTCCTGAGGAGCTTTTCAAATCCAACTGCCTGAGTCACCTGACTCCAGATGCAGCTCTCAGATAAAATCCTTCCTGAGATCTGCTACATGACTGATGTAAAAACAATTATACTGAACTAATTTATATCTTACATTGAGGTCCTTATAGAGATCTGCCCATATTTGCCAATCAATTACAATATTCAGAACCATTTCCCACATTTGTCCAGACATATGAACTCTTCATTTAAAAGTTCCTACTTGTAATCAAGAGGACATCATCGAAGTACATTTTTTAACAATTCCTCCTTATAAGGAATTTCTATTTCAGTACAACATGGTTGGTCCCAACTTATCCTTCAAATATGCTCTTAGTTGGAAGTAGCAAAAAAGATTGCTATGAATTATACGATATTTATTTCTCAGTTGCTCAAATTACATTAATTGACCCCTTTCATGACAATCTTCAACATTTATAATCCCCTTACGAAACCAGTAATCCAGAAATTGATGATCCTTTGAAAAATATTCGAGAATTTTGAATCAAAGCCATTCTGGGTAATGTACATCCACCTACACCAATTTCATCATTTATTTTATTTCATATATTAATCAAATGTTTCAACAATTGTGTATCTTTATCACCAACCATTAATTTCGATTCCCATAGATATAAATTATTCTGTTTTTCCCTCTCCTATTTTATTTGATTCTATTTTAACCCTTTCAAAAAAAGAAGCAAGATATCTAATTTGAGCTGCTCGATAACAATTTTTAAAATTTGGAAGCTGCAGTCCTCTCAATGCAGAATTTGCATTGGGTCACTTAACATGGAATTCAATCGGAAATGGGTTCACATGGCATAAACTCATGATGCAGACTGTTTTCTGAGAATGGAATACAAGAGGAGGGTTGACTAGGTCTCCAGCAGGATATAGATCACAAGATATAGGAGCATAAGTTGGCCCGTCGAGTCTGTTCCACCATTCTTCCACTCACCCCCACTCCCCAACTTTATCCCCATTACCCTTCATTCCTTGACGAATCAAATATCTGTCAATCTCTACCTTAAATACTCCCAATGACCTCAATTCCACAGTTCAATGACCCACTGACAAAATCAACATTTTCACATTTGTTTTAAATTGACACTCCTTTATCCTGAAATTATGCTCTCCTGTCTTAGAATTCCCTACCATGGGAAACATCTTTGCCATCTGTACTCTGACCAGGCCTTCCAGCATTTGAAATGCCTCTGAGGTCCCCCTTATCCTTCTGTACTCCAACTAGTACAGTCAAAGAGTCGACAATTGTTCCTCATACACTAACCCTTTCATTCCTGATATCATTCCAGTAAATCATCGCTGACCTTCTCCAACACCAGCACATCTTTTCTCAAATACGGCACCCAAAACTCTAATTCTGATTGAAAGGAAAGGGAATTCTCCAACGACACAGAGACAACAGAGAAATTATATTATGTCTTGTTGATATTTACAAAAATTATTGAAGAGTCAATTAATAATTTTGAAAAGATGCTGGGACCCTTTAATGGACTATTATCATAATCTAAAGAAGGAGGGTTGTTCTGAAGCTTGGTGCTGTGTTACAAGACCAGAGGATCCCAAAACACAGCAGCAATAGATATTCACCAAGACAAACGGTGACTTAAACAAAAGCTGATTTTAATTATCTTTCAACATGAACACGGATTTACACTTTAACTTATCACAATTTAACTACTTTAACTTACTTTACCAAACTTACCCCCCTTCTAATTCTAAGTGCACCTGTGTGTAATGTGTGTGTACGTTCAGAAAAGTTCTTTGGTTCACAGTCCAATCTCATTTCTCATTCCTCCAAGTTCACTGGATGCAGATCATTCTTATACTGTGCATAGAATTGAACATATATAAAGTTCACCAGGTTTGGTGCTAGAAAGGTAAATAATTACTGTTGAGGAATGTTCTTGTTCATTTTCAGAGAGAGGTGCGTTGTTCAGGGAAGCATTTGTGTTTTTTTTACTCAATGTACAAGCATCTGAAGTCTGTTAACTCTTCAGAAAACCTCTGATAGCTTTAACATGGAGCAGAGCTGAATCTGGACTTTGCAGGTATTTAAGGGAATGTGTGGGCAGGGTTTATTCTGGACCAACAATCTCACCAAATGACTCTGCTTGAAATCAAGATTCAAACCATTTTGAGGAATACAACAGGAAATGTTGAACAAGAGCCTAGTGTTCCCAGAGGAGTTTTCTTTTAATAGTGGAAGTGATTTTTTTAAAAAGCCCATTAATCTTCCTGATACAGATCTTTGTATTTAACTTTCAGGTTGCTATCTGTTGTGAACTTTAATGGGGTGACTGGGTGGAATCTTTGCTTTAACCAAGCAGTTCGCTTGCAATTTTCCAGCTGTCGGATGTGTTGCAGTTGCTTGCAAGTTTAGCAAGTGGGATTATGATATGAAACTGCAGTCACAGTGTAATTTTTGTGTTTGAAAATGCCAATGTGAAAATTTTAACTTATGTCTCCTTGGTTTGCTTAAGTTTACAGAGGAGACGTTGGGTCAAGCTGAGAAGACAGAGTTGGATATCCATTTGGCAAAACAGCTGGGCAAAGCAGAAAGCACAAAACGAGGGGGCTGAAAAAATAATGAGGCAGACTGAAGTGCCGTTGAACCAAACCCAGGTAAAAAATTTAATTTTGTGCTGCGTACTTAAGAGATCAAACAATTTGGGCTTTTAGTGGTGAACTATTTAAATGAACAAAATCTGATTAGAATTGAAGTTTATGGAATGTTTGGAAGTTACCACAAAAAAATGGAGCATATAAATTAGATTTAAGATAAATGAACAACACAATGAGCCTGGTGTCACAGTATTAGCCTCCCTCTACTATACATCACCATTAAACCTTCTCCCCAAAATGAACCTGATGTCAAAGTATCTGACACAGTTAATCGTACATCATTGTTAAACCTTCTCATAAAATGTGAATCCTGTCTCATAGTTTCTGCCTCAGTCTATAGTACATCAATGTTAAACTTTCTCCCCCCCTGTGAACCTGGTGTAATAGTATCTGCCACAGTTTATTGTACATCACTGTTAAACCTTTACACAAATGTAAATTCGGTGTCACAGTATCTTCCACAGTTTAGCATACACCACTGATAAACTTTCTCCCCATTGTGAATCCAGTGTCACAGTATCCACCTCAGTCTTCCGTACATCACTGTTTAATATTCTCCCCACTGTGACCCTGGTGTCACAATATGTGTCACAATATCATACTTATCCTTCTCAGTGCTGTGCACCCAGTGTCACAGTATCTGTCTCAGTCTACCGTACTTCACCATTAAACTTATCCCCACTGTGAACACGGTGTCACAGTATCTGCCTCAATCATCCATATATCTCAATTAAACATCTCCTCACTGTGAACATGTTGTCACTTTATCTGCCACAGTTTATTTTACATCACCTTTAATCCTTACTTCCATTGTGAACCCAGTGCCACAGTATCTATCTCAATCTACCATCCATCACCATTAACCTTCTCCCCACTGTGAACCCGGTATCTGCCGCAGTTTATTGTACATCACTGTTATACCTTCTCCATACTCTGAAATCGGTGTCACACTATCTGCCTTAATCTACCGTACATCACTGTTTAACATTCTTCTCATTGTGAACTTGGTGTCACACGATCTATCATAGTTTATCGTACATTACTGTTAAAACCTCTCACTGTTATGAAGCCATAATCTTAGTATCTGTCTCAGTCTCCCATACATAATTGTTAAACCTTCTCCCCCTGTTAATCTGGTGTCACTTTATCTACCACAGTTCATTTCACATCATCGTTAAACCTTCTTCCTACCATGGTGAACATGGTGTCACAGTATCTGACAAAGTCTAACGTACATTACTGTTAAACATTCTCACTGCTGTGAACTCAGTGTCACAGTATATGTCTCAGTGTACCATATATCATCGTTAAACCTTCTCCCCCTGTGAACCTGGTGTCACAGTCTCTTCCACAGTTTATTATACATTACTGATAAATCTTCTCCCCATTGTGAACACGGTGTCACAGTATCTGCCTCAATCATCCATATATCACCATTAAAAATCTCCCCACTGTGAACATGTTGTCACTTTATCTGCCACAGTTTATTTTACCTCACATTTAATCCTTATTCCCATTGTGAACTTGGTGTCACAGTATCTATCATAGTTTATCGTACATTACTGTTAAACTTAATCACTGTTGTGAAGCCATAATCTCAGTATCTGTCTCAGTCTCCCATACATAATTGTTAAACATTCACCCCCTGTTAATCTGGTGTCACTTTATCTACCACAGTTCATTTCACATCATCATTAAACCTTCTTCCTACCGTGGTGAACATGGTGTCACAGTATCTGACAAAGTCTAACGTACATTACTGTTAAACATTCTCACTGCTGTGAACTCAGTGTCACAGTATATGTCTCAGTGTACCATATATCATCGTTAAACCTTCTCCCCCTGTGAACCTGGTGTCACAATATTTGTCTCAGTCTTCTGTACATCACCTGCCAGCTGATGTGTTGAATGCCGGCTTGATTTTGAGAGTTAATAAAACTTTGGACAGGTACCTGGATGAGAGGGCTAGGTCAGTGGAACTGGATAAAATAATAGGTCGGCACAGACTAAAAGGGCCGAAAGACCTGTTCTTCTGCTGGAGTTTTCTATGGAAGAGATTGTGCAGTCACTGATATCAGAGACTCGTAGAGTTGTAATCAATAGAGACTAACCCTTCAGACCAGCTCGACCCTGAAACCCAAGTTGTCCACTTCAACTGGTCCCATTCACCTGCATTTAGCCCATATCCCTGTGAATCTGTACCTGAGTAAATGTCCTTAAAACATTACAATAGTCCCCGGCTTTACCACTTCCTCTGGCAGCTTGTTCCACTCGCCCAGCCTCCTTCTGGGTGAAAATGATGCCCCTCAGGTCCTTTTCAAATCTTTCCCCTCTCAACTTAAATCTATGTCCTCTGATTTTACATGTTGGGGAAAAAGGTGAATTACCTTAAGATTTCAAGATCTCTGAGGTCCCCCTCAACCTCCTACACTCGAAGGAGAACAGTCCCAGTCTATCCAACCTCTCCTTTAATTCAAAACCCCCAGTCTCAGGAACATTCAGATTTCAGAATTATTGACCGAGTCCATACATGACAATACAATCCTCAGATCATTTTTGTTGTGGGTCAGGCAGAATTACCACTTATTGGTCGTGCAAACACAACTGGACTCAATGTTCTCATGTAAAGAACTAAAGGTTGAAAAGAAAGTTTTGGCATCTTGGCCTTCATAAATCAAAGTATTGATCGAGGAGTTGGGAAGTTATGATGAGGTTGTATAATATGTTGGTGAAGCCAAATTTGGAGTACTGTGTGCAGTTCTGGGTCGTCTAACTACAGGAAGGATATCAGTAAGATTGAAAGAGGGCAGAGAAGATTTACTAGGACGCTGCCAGGTCTTCAGGAGTTGAGTTACAGGGAAAGATTAAACAGGTTAGGATCTTATTCCTTGGAGCATCAAAGAATGAGAAGGGATTTGATCGAGGTTTACAAAATTCTGGGGAATAGACAGTAAATGAGAGTCGGCTCTTTCCACAGATTAGGAGAAGACATGGCTTTAGGGTGAAAGGAGAAAGGATTTGGGGGAACATTAGGGGGATCTCAGAAAGTGGTGGGAGTGTGGAACGAACTGCCAACTGACATGGTGAATGCCTGCTCACTCTTGAATAAATTGAATAGATTCACAGATGGGAGAGGTCTGGAGGGTTATGGACTGGGTGCAGGTCAATGGGAGTAGCAGAATAATATTTTGGAACAGACTAGTAAACAAATAATAAATGTAAACAAACTGCAATACAGAGTGAATAAAATAAAAACTCAATAAAGTGCACAATTGAGAGACCTTAAATGCATCCCTGATTGAGTTTGTGGTTGAAGAGTCTGATGGTGGAGGGGGAGCGGCTGTTCCCTAACCTGGTGGTGCAGGGCTTGTGGCACCAATACCTCTTTCCTGATGGTAGCAGAGAGAACAGAGTGTGTGCTGGGTAGTGTGGATCCTTGATGATTGCTGCTGCTCTGTGACTTAGGACAGATTAAAGCAAATCTCGTGCCATATTACAAGAAAGGAATCTTGAATCTGAAATGGGGCAGGAGAACTGTTTAATGAGCAGGGGGATTGAGTGAGAGCAGCCACAAGTGTAAATGAAAGGACAGAGTGAAGAGTGACGTGGGCAGAGTTTGTGTTGTGACCCCATGTTGGGGTGTGAAGGGTTTGTACTTTCCCCCCATGACCTGTGTGGCTTTTTGCCGGGTTCTCCGGTTTCCTCCCACCCTCCGAAACATACAACGTTGGCAGGTTAATTGGGTGTGATTGGAGTAATTGAGTGGTTCGTGGGACACCACACTGTAACATTCATATTAATACATTACATTTATCTATGCTTGGCACATGGCTTTTCTCTTTTCTAAGCCTCTCTCAAGTCACCCCTCAGCCTCTGTCATTCCAGGGTGATCAGTTCCCGTCGACACTGCCTCTCTGATGACACAGCCCCAGTCCAGTCTAGAAATGATTTCTATTGACTGAAATGCAGCAGGAACTTCACAGCCTCAAGGGTCACAAAATCTCTCTGAAAATCCAAACAGAACTCCAGAAGCTGGTAACTGCAGGCATTAAATCTTTTGGTCGAACCCTATCAAGGATATTCCCCAACTTCTACCCATCTCACTCCCATTTCCTTGCTGAAAATGACGCACTTACCTGCTGACATCCACAGACACAAGACATGGCAAGGGACCAAGTCCATAACAGGCCACAAGTCAACCTTGCAAGTTACAAATAATGATGCCTCCCTTCCAGACAGAATGAACATCTATGCAGGGTTGGATGAGAAGAACAGGATTGTCATTGAAGAAAGCTCTGTGTCCCCCTGATGAACAGGCCCCTTTCATAGCTGCAGGTGAGGTCAAATCAAATTTACTGTCATCTGATTGTACAAGTGCAACCCAACAAAATAGTGTAGTCTGGTCCTCAGTGTAAAACACACAGACACAGAACTGGACACTACACACATACCAACAAAACTGTGGTGAACCACTGCATTACATTCACTGTACTGGTTGACCCACCCCTGATATTGTAACTCCTCCCCCTTCAGGATTCTTAATAAAGACAGTATCGCCCAATCTACTCCCTCAGTTCTGCCTTGTAATTGGGACAACAGCATGCAAGATATGCCTGTAATTTTATAGTGATTAAAGCCTATTAATCTTGACTTTGGTTTGTCGTGTCTAATTGATAGCGCTACAATTTAATCACTCTGTCTGCATGCCCTGGACAAGGCTATTTCAACAGAGAAGCTGGACACTGACCTCAATTATCCAGAGGCCTCCATAAAATTTGGTCAGTGGCTGCCTGACCACCTTTCTGAGGTGACATGACATTTGGAAAAAGGTCGATAGGAGAGACCTGCTGTTTGCACAGGTCGGCCACCGCATCTTCCAGATGATTAGAGACTGAGATTTACTCAGCTGCTATGGGACTCCTGAAAATGCAGTCCTTAGCCTCAAAGAATGTAATCAACACCAGATCCCTCCTGGGCAGCCGCCGTCATGCACCTGATGAGTCCGTTGATGAATACAATCGAGCCTTGCGGGAGCTAAGGAGAGCTTGTGGCTCACCGATGTTATGGCAACTGTCTACCAGGAGGACTGATCAGCGACGCCTGTGTGGCCGGCCTCGAGTCTGATAGTATCAGACAAAGGCTTTTGGTGAATGTCCTGCAGGACATGGTCAATCTTGCCAAGACACTAACATGGCCCAACTGAATGCAGAAGCTTATTCCACTGACAGGGCAGCAGACACATGGGGAGTTCAGGCAACACCACCTTGGGACATAGAAACATAGAAGACAGGAGCAGGAGTAGGTCATTCGACCCTTCGAGCCTGCTCCGCCATTCAACGAGATCATGGCTTAAAGATCTTAAAGTTCAGTACCCCGTCCCCGCCTTCTCTCCGTAACCTTTAATATCCTTATACTGAAGAAATATATCTAATTCCCTCTGAAATATATTTAATGAACCTGCCTCTCCTGCCCTCTGTGGCAATGAATTTCACAGATTCACCACCCTCTGGGTAAAGAAATTCCTCCTCATCTCGGTCCTAAATGGTTTGCCTATTATCCTCAAACCATGGCCCCGGGTTCTGGATTTTCCCATCATTGGAAACATCCCATCTGCATCCATTCTGTCCAGTCCTGCCAGAATTTTATATGTCTCTATGAGATCCCCTCTCAATCTTCTCAACTCCAGCGAGTACAATCCCAATTTGCGCAATCTTTCCTCATAAGCCATTCCTGCCATTCCAGGTATCAGCCTGGTGAATCGCCTCTGCACTCCCTCCATTGCAAGAACATCCTTCCTTAGATAAGCTGACCAAAACTGCACACAATACTCCAGGTGTGGTCTCACCAAGGCTCTGTACAGCTGCAGTAAGGTATCCTTTTTCCTATACTCAAACCCTCTTGATATGAAGGCCAACATACCATTTGCATTTTTAACCGCCTGCTATACCTGCATGCTCGCCTTCAGAGACTGGTGTACAAGTACCCCTAGGTCTCTCTGCACTTCCCCATCTCTTAAACTATTGCCATTCAAATAGTAATCTGCCCTCCGGTTTGTATTACCAAAGTGGATAACCTCACATTTATCCACATTGTAGTGCATTTGCCATGTATGTGCCCAGTCCCTCAATTTATCCAAATCACACTGGAGTTTCCTGACCCCCTCTTCTGGGAGAAAGGGACCCCACGCAAGGGATAGACATTTTGGAAGTTGCCGACACACACATAGAATAGCAACTGAGACAGAGAACAAACTTACACTGGCATCCATCATTCTAGATCAGAGTAGCATACACCAATAAGAAAAGTCCACTATGAACATTGAGGTAAACGGCTGCATTTGCTAACTGCTTGTTCAACACAGGGAGCCCTGAATGTTGTGCCGACCCATATATTCTTTTTTTTCAAAAAAACCTAAACTCTTCCTATCCAATAACCCTCTATTTTTCTTCCATCCCTGTTCCTGTCTCAGAGCCTCTTAAAGCCCCTAATGTTTGACCCTCCACCACTATCCCTGGCAAAGCATTCCAGGCACCCACAACTCTCTGTGTAAAAATAACCTACCCCTGATGTCTCCCATAAACTTCCTTCTCTTCACTTTGTACACATGTCCTCTGGTCCTTGCTATTCCTGCCTTTGGAAACAGGTGCTGGCTCTCCACCTTATCTATGCCTCTCATAATCTTGTGGTCTGCTATTAAGTCTCCACTCATCTTTCTATGCCAAATCTTTCCTCCTCTCACCTTATTTAGAAGTCCTCTGGTATTCTCGCCCCAGGATAAATGTGCTGGCTGTCCACCCTATCTGTGCCTCTCATCATCTCATGGACCTCTATGAAGTCACCTCTCATCCTCCTTTGGTGTCCAGAGAAAAGCCCTACCACTGCTCACCTTGCCTTATAAGACTTATTTTCCAATTCAGGCCACATCCTGGTGAATCTCCTCTGCACCCTCCCCATAGCTTCCACCTCATTCCTAGAATGAGGTGACCAGGTGAAATATCCTCAGGAAAGGATATCCACTGCCCTTCAATATGAATTCACAACACTCAGCGAAGAAAATTAGTTTATTTATCATCCGATTGCACAAGTAAAACCTGATGAAACAGTGTCCTCTGGTTCTTGATGCAAAAACATGCAAACACACATCAGACACAAGACACATACAGAACAACGACACATCGACACAGAACCTACTTAGCAAAATGCTGGAAAACAATTCTGTGAGACGTCTCTTTTTCTACACTCTATGTAAACCCGTTAGACCTCAATGCATGTCTGAAATACATTTATTAAAAATAAATATTCTTCACAAATCATCGAGTCATGGGAAGTTGATTCAGCATATCATCCGTTGTTCAGCAGCTCTTCTCACTGCCTGTGGGAAGAAGCAGCTCCTCAGCCGGTGGGATCTGGCTGAAATCCTTCTGTATCTCTTCCCCGACATGAGGAGCTTCATCACTTATCACTTAGTAATCATCTATATACTGCAAATCTCAAAAATAAATCTTCCTAAATGAGTCCAAAGTGAATGATTTCACCCCACCACCCCTCACATTAACACTAGGTCAGGAGACACAAATGGAGCATGTATCTCTACTCTATTAATTAGACTTTTTTTGGAACAATTCAGAATCCAGATCCGAATTTATTGTCATGAACATTTCACGGAATGTATTATTCCGCACCAGTATCACAGGTGGAAATATTGCTATAAATTACATTTTCAAAAGAAGAGAATATGAGGTCGTGTCTATGGTTCGTCGAACATTCGGAAATCTGATAACAAGGTAAAGGGACAGAAGCAGGTCTCTAGGCCCATCCAGTCTGTTCCATGACTCTACACTCAGCTGAACTATGCATACACCTTGTTCCAATTTCCAGCCTTTTCCCCAGGTCTCTTGATACCCTTACTAATGAGATACTTATCCATTTCCTATTTAAATTGTCCTTGTGATCTGGCCTCCACTACCTTGTGCAGCTGTGGCTTCCATAGATCCACGACCCTCTGACTAAAGAAGTTCTTCCTCCTCTTTGATTGAATAATTTTTAATTTTAAATTATGACCCTTGTCCTCGATTCACCTATCAAGGGAAATATCTAATCCGCATTCACTCTGTCATAATCTTTCAATATTCAAAATATCTCTATGATATTCTCCTACACTCCAATGAATAGAACTCATGAGGTGCCAAATGTTCCCCATACGCCAGTCCCTGTATTCCAGGAATCATCCTAGACAATCTTTGCACCCTCTCCATCATCACATCCTTTCTGAGATAGTCTCATTAACACCTCTCTGTCTTCTGGTATTTGCTCCTCTCACCCCAGGAAAATCTACCCTACCAATGCCCTCATAATCTTGTAGACCTCTATTGTCACCACTTATCCTTCTTCACTCCAAAGGGAAAAGCCCTAGCTCTGTTAAACTTGCCTCATTTTTCAGTTCAGGCAACCTCCTCATAAATCTTCTCTGCACCTTAATAGCCTGAATCTTCCTGAGATTGCCTGATCTTGGAAGTGAAGCAGGCTCAGAACTTGGAGGGGAGACCGCCTAGAGACACCCGGTGCTGTAGATTTCTGAGAGGCGCTGGAGAAAGTGGCGACACTCTGTCCACCTTCCGGTAGAAAAAAGTTAAAGAATTTCATGTATGTTACATTCTCAATGTCGTGTTACATGATGATAGTGGAACATTTCCATTTACCCTCTCCAAAACTTCCAGTAATGAGGAAACCAGAACTGAACACAATATTCTAATTGTGGTCTAACAAGAGTTTTCTCGAGCTGTAATGTGACCTCTCAACTCTTGAGCTCAATCCCCAACTAATGAAGGCCAGAATACCATAAGCCTGAACGACCCTATCAACCTGCAAAGGCAACCTCGAGGGATCGGGAATTGATGGAACCACTCAGAAGTGGATGAAGTTGCATCCTGTAAAAATGTGTATCAGGAGTCGGCAAGGCAGCCAGCAGGAACCAGAGGCTTTGAAATGATGCAGGCTCACAATACTGTCGACTTCTTCATAGATGTTATCAGTTTATTGCCTTGTAACACAGAATAAAACACTTTGAATATGCCAGCCACTGAGGTGACAACTGACGAACCTCTTCAACAGTCAACTCTCCCTCATGCAGCATCTCTGTTTTGAGTAGAAGGCTGTTCTCACAAAAATAGCCATCACAGTCGGCACTTTGTTGCCCTTAGAATGCCTGGCACTGCTCCCAGCATGCACGGTGCTGCTCCCAGCATGCTCCAACCATGGCCGACCCCACGCCTGACAGCACTGGCAGAGCGAGGGTCACAAGGCCATGCCTCAAGGTTGCAGGTGGTCGTAGTTCACAAACCTTCTGCCTGACACGCCCTCCCCCCACCCCAAGCTTCAAGAACAGTGTTCATGAAACAGCTATCGGGCTCTTGTGGGCAGAGGGGAAGACACTGTCCTTGTGCTGTTGGGTGTTCATCAGGCTTCTGTACCTCCATCCCAATGGTAGCAGTGAGAAGATGGCATGGCCCAAGTGGTGGGTGTCCTTGAGGATAGTGGCTGGTTTCTTGAGACACCGCCTCTTGTAGATGTCCTCGATGGACAGGGGACTAATGCCCATGATGGCGCTGGTTTAGTTCACAACTCTATGTCGCCTTTTCCTGAACAGTGAACGGTTTCACATGTCTCTCCAACGAAGTGACCCGGGTGACCACCCTCCTGGAGATGTTGGCTAACGAGATGGCAGTGTCCCTGCACCATACACAGGACACCCTGACCTGGACAGCTGTGGAGTTGAAGGAGAGACGTATGGTGGAAATGCCAAATCGGATGGCCCTGGACTACCTGCTGGCAGCTGTGCAGTCAATGCCAGGAGTGCTGCACCTACATTCCCAAGGAATCCTCTAACATCACCCACCTGGCTGACCACATTAGGGACTCAATGGCCAAAATTCAAAAATCATGGGTCCAGATCCACCAGCATCATCACCTCATGGGGACCCTGGGGGCCATTTGGCTCCACGAGCGACATTTGGGTGACTATCATTCACTGGGGGATTGCATTTATTTTTGTTATCATTGCTATACTTATTCCATGATGTGATTGTCAATTTATATGCACCTTTGCATTGCCCCGTTAGACCTTCTTATTACCTGTCGCACTTTATTGGCAATGAATGTGTCTTCCGAAGGGGTGGATTGTCATGGAGAGGCAGTGTCCACCACCTGGTGGTGCTGCTGCGCTCCTGTTCGGTGGACACACTACCTGCCAATCAAGGTAAAAGACTCACTCCAAGCCATCAAGGTGACCCTTGTGATTGGCCCACCTAAATCCCCAGGAGCTGCGATCCAGGCAGCCCGCCCAGACTCAGCCCTGACATTCACCCAATTGACCCACCTAAATCCCCAGGAGCTGTAGTCCAGGCAGCCCGGCCAGACTCAGCCCTGACCTTCACCCAATTGGCCCAGGTGAATCACCTTGACTGACCCCTGCTGAACCCCTGCACTTAGCTTTGAGCATTGGCCACAACAGTCAACAGGGCCCAGCCTGCCCCAAGAGATTGGCTCTTCCAGCACTGCCCCCAGAACTATAAAGGATCATGTTCCCCTTTCTTCTGCCTCTTTCGACTCCTCATGGCAAGTAAGTAGCATCTTCCACACTGGATTGGGGTGAGTCGCGAGGTAAGGCAGCAAGAGCCATGTCCATACCGGTCAAAGGGTGGGGACTCAGTATAACTTTGATCCTGAATTTTGAATGTGTAGGTTCATGTAATTTCCACCAGTCTCTGTCGGTTTCACCCTCCTCATTAGAAGTGTATATTTATTCCCTGCGTACTCTGTGTGTAGACGTTTGCCTAACATATCGACCCTGTTGTCCTGATTCCATCCCCGAAATAAATGTGTGCTTTGTACCTCCGCTTTGGTCTGGTTCTTAATCTGTGGGCCCCACACGAATGTGATAACAATGGAGGAGGGGAAGCAAAGTATGTCAAAATGTGTTATTGCCTATGAACAGAGGCAATAGAATATTAAATTTATGTTATGACAGAGTATAAGATATTTTGAAGATGCTACATGGAAGAAATTCTTCAAACAATTAAACACAAATACGGAGAGGCAAGTGGGACCTTCTTCTGTTTTCTCCCGCTTAGATCGTTCTTAAGAGAAAGGTAGGGACCAACAGTGACTGCACCTAAAATTAGTGAAATGGAACAAAGAGTTGGATGGGAAATACACCCAAAGTTATCAATGAAATGTACGATGCTCTCCAGAGAGAAAATCCAAAACCAGGATAGCAGAGGTCAGGAGAAAGATGGGGGTCGGGCTTGGATGTGACGATTTCAGAAAGAAGCTGTTCAGAGTGGTGTGAAGATTGAAATATACAAATTCAAGAAGAAATAGGGTCAAGATTGTGTTAAGAGTGTTACAAATATGATTAATGCCAGATATAAAATACAATTCCCCACATCAATTCTGCTATACTCCATATAAATTAAATTGACTTATCTCCAATTATTCCGAGAAATGTTTTCAATGTAATCAGGTGATTGGGACTTTTTTTTCCATTCGGTTTGGACCTGTGTAAAAGTGGAACAATTTCAGTATATTATTAGTACAAATTATGAAGATAAAAATACAAAAGGATGTGAGAATATTTGTGCTTGGTTATATATATGAAGCAGATACAAAACTGAAGTTGGATAAATATCAAACAAACTTTCTGAGTTCAGCCAAAGCAGCAGTGAAGAAATGTGCAGCACGAACAAGGATAGCAGAGAGTTTTGTAACGAGAGATGGGACATTGAAATGAAAAACTGTGTCACCATGTAACCATATAACCATTTACAGAGCGGAAACAGGCCATGTTTGCCTCCACTAGCTCAATCCTCCTGATCTCCACCAATATCCCTCCAACCCTCTCACCTCCATGTACACATCCAACCTTCTCTTAAATGACAGAAGGGACCCTGCCGCAACTATCTCATTTGGAAGATCATTCCGTTCGGCCTCCACTCTCTGAGTGAAGAAGCCTCTAAAATTTCTCCAGAAGTTTTGCCTTCTTACCATTAACTCATGGCCTCTTGTTCCAACCTTCCCTTCCGTCACGGGAAAGTGTCTGTCTATGTCTCGTCTATCTATTCCTTTCATAATTTTATTCCCAATGAATAAACTCTCAGACTCCTTAATCTCTCCCTGTAATCCAGATGCTGTAAGACAGGCAACATTCTTGTCAATCTTCTCTGCACCTTCTCCACCTTATCTATATCTTTCCTATAATTGGAGACTAGAACTGAACACAATTCTCCAAACCTGGTCTCACCAATGCCTTAAACAGCTACACTCTAGTCTATGCTATGATTTATGAAGCCCAGCATGCCATATGCCTTCTTAAGTACATGGGAATCCACCTTCAGTGAACTCTGTACCATAACTCCAAGAATCCTCTGTTCCTCTGCATTCCTCGACCCCCTCCCCTTGACCCCCTCCCCTCAACTGCATATGTTCTATTTATATTATTTTTTACGGAATGCAGCACCTCACACTTGTCAACATTAAATTCCATCTGCCATCTTTTCCAAACAAAGCAAATCCTGTAATCTAAGAAAATCTACCTCACTATCCACCACACCCCCTATTTTTGTATCATCTGCATATTTGTTTACCCAGTTCACCACACCCTCCTCTAAATCATTAATATTAAGGGACCCAGCATCGATCCCTGAGGCACTCCACTTGTCACAGGCTTCCAACATGACATACAGTTGTCCACCATGACTCTCTGCTGTCTATCTCCCAGCCACCTCTGAACCCATCTCAATATCTATTAATCCCTAGTGACTGAACCTTCCTAAATAACCTGACATGCAGAACCTTATCAAAAGCCTTACTAAAATTCAAATAGATCTCTTTTCTTGTCAACTCTTCAAAAAAATCAACAAGTATCGTCAAACATGACTTTCCCTTCACTAACCCATGCTGGGTGCCCCCGATCAATCCCTGCCTATCCAGATATTTGTACATAGTATCTTGAAGTATACCATCCATAAACTACTCCACTCGGAAGTCAAACATACTGGCCGATAATTACTTGGCCTACACCTACTGCCTTTTTTGACCAACAGAACTATATTTGCAACCCTCCAATCCCACGGCACCACACCCTCCTCCAGTGATCTTTGAAAAATCGCTGTCAGTGCCCCCGCTATTTGTTCCCTGACCTCCCTTAAAGTCCTGGGAAAAATCCCATCAGGACCAGGAGACTTATCCACTTGAATTGACCCAAGAAGCTCCAAACCTCTCACTTTACTAATCCTTATCCTTTCCATAACTAACCCCTTTGCCTCTCTTATCTTGTATAGCCCAATGTCTGTTTCCCTCGTGAATACAGACGAGAAAAAAATGTTCAATATTTCTCCCATCTCATACGGTTCCTGACATAGTTCACTGGTCCCATCATCCAGTCGACCTATTCTATGTTTAACCCTCCTTTTACTGTTCCCATACCTGAACAAACCCTGAGGATTCACCTTCGCCTTATTAGCTATGGACACCTCATCCCTTCTTTTTGTCTTTCTAATTTCCCTCTTCAAGTTCTTAAGAGTATGTCAAAATGATCACTGGATCCGAAGTTCTCCCTAACGCTCACCTCTGTCACCTGCCCCACTGCATTCCCAAACAACAGATCGAACACTGCTCCCACTCTAGTTGACGTCTCAACATATTGCTGCAAAAAGCAATCCTGAACACAATGCATAAATACTAAGCCATCCTGCCCTTTTACTGACTGCGTTTCCCAATCGATGTTTGGAAAATTGAAATCCCCAACCAACACCAACCTATTTCACCTGCATATCCCACCTATTTCCTTGCACATTTGCTCTCCTCGTTCCCTTTCCCCATTTGGAGGCCTATAATATACCCCATAATAGTAACCTCACCCTTCTTATTTTTCAGCTCTACCCACACTGACTCTCTTGACGAGCCCTCCAGTCTATCTTGCCTCAGCATTGCTGTAATATCCTCCCTGACATTTAATGCCACACCTCCCCCTCTTAATCCACCAACTCTGTCACATCTAAAGCAGCGAAATCCTGGAACATTCAACTGCCAGTCACAACCTTCTTTCAACCATGTCTCGCTAATGGCCACACATCATAATGCCACATGTCAATCCACACCTTTAGCTCATCCAGCTTTCTTACTACGCTCCTTGCGTTAAAATAAATACAACTCAGGGATCTCCTACATCCTACCTTCTGCATATCCTCCTCTCTTCCATTCTCACAATTTTCACTGCAACATCTGTTTACTACTTCCTGCTTTTCCTCCCTCAAATTATTTAAACTTGTCTCTTTCCTTATCCTACTAACCCTCACCCTACTGTCCTGGCTGACCTGAAACTCTGTCCCCAACCATATCAGTTTAAATCCCTCCTGACAGCCCTAGCAAATGCCCCCACCAGGAGACTGGTCCCTCTGGGATTAAAATTTCACCCATCATTATGGTATAGGTCCCAGCTTTCCCAAAAAAGGTCCCAGTAGTCCAAGAACTTTCTCTCGAAATAAGTGGAACAGGAAGGAAAACTGTGCTAGCCTAAAAGGAAGAGGTTATTATCTGGAGAACCCTGATGGGCCAAGTTTTATCAGCGAAACATTGAGGTGACTAATGGTTGTAGCTCAGTTGTGGAAATTCTGGAACAACAAATCTCTCTCTGAAAAACCAACGGAACTTTCCTGAGTGGCAAAGCCTGATGAACTTTATACATGTTCAATTCTGTGCACAGTGTCAGAATTGCCTACAACCAGTGAATTTAGAAGAATGAGAAGTGAGATTGAACTGTGAACCAAATAACTTTTCTTAAATTTACAAACACATCATACACGTGCGCTTAGACTTAGAAGGGGATTAAGGTTAGTTAATAGAGATAAGTTAAAGTTTGATTTTCTTTTCATGTTTAAAGATAATTAAAAACAACTTATCTTTATATAACTACTTGTCCTGGTGAATGTCTATTGCTGCTGGGTTTTGGGATCCTTTGGGCTCATAACACCATAGTCTGGCAACGTACATGGACCTCCTTCCCACTCCATTCATTTTGGACCCCCACATGAAGAGGGAAACTTCTCTGGTAACTGCATCTCATGCAGCAGTACCGAGAGCACCTTGCACCTGATGACCTTGTCCTTTCCCATTACGGAGAGGGAGTGTCATTCCCACAGACCCAATTTCTGGTGGACATTTACAATTGTCTCTGACCAATTCTTGTAGCATGCCTCAGCCCCTCCAAGCCAGTTTCCCGACACCTTCAGGTAGTCAGATCTGACTGTGAAGAGGACAGCGGATTGATTTACCAAAGTGCATTGCCTCGCTTTTGTTCCAGTTTACCCTGGAACATAGCATTGTATTCTTCCAGGCCCAGCCACTTCCAGACGTGTAAAACTCAGCCGTTCTCCCAAAGCTGGGGGTTTCTGTGCTGGTCCCTGTCTCCTGGAGTTGGAATTCTCTACACTGCTCCCTGTCTCCTGATATTGGTGCTTTGTTCTCCACCAGTCCCACAGCACAACACTGATCCCTGGATGGAATGTAGAGGTACAGAGGGATCAGTGAAAATATGGGTAATTTTGCCAGGGTCGGGTCCATCCAGGAGCCTGATAACAGCAGTGAACCTGTGGAAGGGAGTGATAGAGGACATTCGATGGTGCACCAGCAGGACACTGCTTAAGGTGCGGATTCCCTCGGGCTCTCGAGGGGAGAAGGCGCTGGTTATTCCAATATTTTAGGTGAGGCAGGGTCCAAATTAGAGCTGGCGCAGGTCATCAACGGTCGATATAACAGGTGCCTGGAACTGTCATGAAGATACTAAGGGCTGGTTGAGGTTGGTAAGGAGGGGGTAGTTGTGTTCCAATGAGGGATTGATGAGTGAGGGGCCACATGGATGGGACTTTGAGACAAGGAGCCACTGATTGTCCAGGGATAGGGCCTATAAATAGACCTGCAGATATCCAGCAGACAGCATCTTTGACCCACTACCATCAGGAAGGAGATATGGAGGAACAAAATCAAGCTGCGAGGCAGGGAAATAACTTCTTCCCACAGGCCCACAGATTGACAATGTAATGTGAGTTGAATGCGTCCGTGGAATGAAAAGGTTGAGAGGGATATGGACTGTTTGCAAGCAGCTTGGCCAGCAGAAAAGAAGGGCCGAAAGGACTGCTTCAGAGTTGTCTATCTACACCAGTCATTTGAGTTGAATCTTTAAAAAATTCATGATAGGCTGGACTATCATTTTAGATGGAGATTTTACATTGACACATGCAGCCCGGGAACAGGCCCTTTTCAGCCTATGAGCCACAACCACTCAATTACACCAATGATCTACAAACCCCGGTACATTTTAAATGGTGGAAGGACCAAGAGCAACTGATGGAAAACCACGCAGACACGGGAAGAATGAACAACTTCCCACAGACTGTGTCAAATTTGAACCCGGCTCGCTGGCCCCTTAACAGCGTTGTTCTAACCGCGACGCTAATCTCGCCACTCTCAATGATTCCCAGGGTTCTTCCTCTGACTTTCCATGAACTGTGATTGCTTCCAATTCCAGTGTCCTTGTTTCCCTGAGGCTCTGACACCTGCCCAGTGACTCTGTCCCCAATGCCTCTCCCTGGCCGGATGATCATCGCTCTCTTTCTCGGCTCTCACCCAAACTTTCTTACCCCATTTCCACCACCTACAACCCCCCTGTCATGTCCCACCCACTCACCCACAGGGCCAAGGGTAATGAGGTGGGGGCAGGTCCATGCTGTACTCACACAGCTTGTCGAAGGACAAGTGAGAGCAGGAGTCCTGGAGCAAGAGGTGAAGGGCAGAGTTTACTGTAGCAACCAGCTGAACTGGGCTACATTCTCCAGGGTGGGGGAAGAGAGAGGACTGGCTCATATGGGACAGATATCCCTGTGCCAAGGGTCGGGAGATTTTCCAGCTTGGTGAAGGTATGGGACGCTGCCACTGGCAAGGAGACTGGACCACTGCCCTCCCCACATCTCCACCATCTGGGGGTTCCTGGAGCAGCAGGTTCCAAGGCCTGTCGGTGGGGGAAGGGGGAGGTTCAGTAACTGGGGTGGGGCAGTTCCAATGCATGATCGATTGGAGATGAGCCTAGTGAGAGGATCGGTCCAGTGGGAGGACAGACATGATGGGGAATGGGCCTTTGAGGCAGGCCCATTGGAGGGCTGGGGCTTCAAGATGGGTCTAGTGGGGAGGCAGGGGCTTTGGGCACCAGCCAGTGGGAGACAATGGCTTTGGGAATGGACTTGGTGGGGGTCATGGGCTTTGGGGTGGGACCTGTGGGGAATTGCGTTTGTGGGAGGACCTATCGGGCAAAATAATTAGTGACAGGCCGAGTTGGGAACTGTATTGGGGACAGAATCGGTAGGAGTTGGGAGGACCCAGTGGGGATGCGATTGGGATTGGATCCAGTGGGGGATGGTATTGGGGTGTGATCTGGCGGGGGACGGTATTGGGGTTGGATGCAGTGGGGGAATGGATTGGGGATGGACGCAGCGGGGGATGGGATTGGGACAGATTCGTCTGGAGACGGGATTTTGGATGAAATCGGCAGGGACAGGATTGGGGACGGACCCGGCGGGGGGTGGGATTGGGGACGGACTCGTCGGGAGACAGGATTTTGGATGGAGCCGGTGGGAACAGGATTGGCGATGGACCCGGCGGGGTATGGTATTTGGGTTGGACCCAGTGGGGACGTGATTGGAGATGGACCCGGCGAGGGATAATATTGAGGATGGACCTGGCAGAGGAAAGTTTTGGAGATGGACCCAGTGGGGGATGGACCCAGCAGGGGACTGCCCACTGACTCTATCTTCAATGCCTCACACCATCTTTGCCGGATGATCACAGCCGGATGATCACCGCTCTCTTTCCCAGGACTCACCCGAACTTTCCTACCCCAATTCAACCACCTACTACCTCGTCGTCATGTCCCACCCACTCACCCACAGGGTCATGAGGAGGGGGAAGCTCCTGGCTGTGGTCACATAGCTCATTGAAGGACAAGTGGGAGCAGGATTCCTGGGGCAAGAGGTGAAGGGCAGTGTCTACTGTAGCAGCCAGCTGAACTGGGCCACATTCTCCAGGGTGGGGGGAGAGAGAGGACTGGCTCAGATGGGACAGATATCCCTGTGCAAAGGGTCAAGGGATTCCCCAGCTTGGTGAAGGTATGGGATGCTGCCACCAGGAAGGAGATGGACCTCTCTGCCCTCCCCACATCTCCATTGTCTGGGGGTCCCAGGAACAGCTCAGATTCCAAGGCCTGTGGGTGGCAGAAGGGGGAGAACTGGGGTGGGGTAGTTGTGATGGGTGATCGATTGGAGAGGGTCCCAGTGAGGGAGGACAGACCTGATGGGGGATGGGCCTTTGGGTACAGGCAAATAAGGGAGTGGGGTGGGGATGGGGACTTTGGGCTGGGCATGTTGGGGGACAGGGGCTGGGTGAAGGCCCTGGTGGGAGTCAGGAGCTCTGGGAACAGTCCAAGCAATGGGTGGAGCATTGGGGACGGGCCCATTGGGGGTCAGAGGCTTTGGAGATGGGACCGGTGGGGGATAGGTGCTTTGTTGACAGGCCCGGTGGTGAACAGGGTTTTAGGGATGATCTCAGCAGGGGGGAGGGGTATGGGGACGGGCCTGGTGGGAGATGGGGGCTTTGGGGATGGGTCTGGTGGGTGACAGGGGACAGTATTGGGGATGGACCCCAGAGGACGGAGACAACCCCTGGAGCTCCGGTTCACCATAGGGTCACTCACCTTGGCCCACGGTCATGCATTGATCTGCGGGAATGTGAATTCAGAGCAGTTTCGGTTCATCTCCCGGATCTGCTCCCTGGTTGAGGTCCCCAACACCTGTTGGGACAGAAACCACCTTCACCACTGCCTCAGGGTGGGGCAGCAGGAGGGTGACAAGGGGAGGGGATGCAGTGTATGTGTACCAGGTCAGGGACATGGGACGAGCCCTAGAACTGGGGTGGTGGTGAAGGCTGAAACGTTAGGGGCCTTTAAGAGGCTCTGAGTCACGTGGATGAAAGAAAAATGGAGGGTTATGAGGGAGGAAGGGGTTAGTTATTTTTATTTTGGTAGGAATACATCGGTCGGCACAATATCGAGGGCCGAAGTGCTTGTACTGTGCTCTCGTGTTGTACGTTAAACCTGTCGGTCTTTCAGCAAGTGGAGATGTCAGGGCGGCAACACTGCCGACTGGCACATTCCATGCTGCAGGAGTACATGCTGAGGGATGGATGGAGGCTTGGCACAGCCAAAACGAAGGCACTATGGGGATGGATCATAACCCTCTCATTACCGGGCATTGAGAGGCTGAGACCAAAGGGAACTCCTCCAACAGCAGAGGGGGGCAGTAACCACAGGGTATCAAAGTGGTGGCAATGAAGGTAACCAGAGACGTATGCAGCAATGTGCAGTGAAGGGAATATCTGGATACAACAGGAGGCGGAGAAAAGACTTGGAACAGTCTTCCTCTTTGGAAATAATTTGTAAATAAAGTCAATTTTGCGGGGTTGGGGGGAGGGGAAGAGAAAAGCCCTACTCAGTCAACTTTGCTTCATGAGATACATTCTCCGATCCAGGAAATCTCTTCTGCACCCGCTCCAAAGTACAAGGACAAATTTATTACCATTGGATAGCACAAGTACGACCTGATAAAACAGCATTCTTGGGGTAAACATATGTAAACACACAACCAAGCCCTCACACAACAGACAAATGATACATGTGGAGCACGTCCAGAAAAATAACTCCATATTGTTGAATAAATAGCAGAGTCTAGGAGTATTTGTATGAGCAGCTCATCAATCATTCCACGTTCTCTGTGCCTGGAGGAAGAGGCTGTTCCTAGGCCTGGTGGTACTGGCTCTGAAATTCCTGGATCTCTTTCCCGACGGGAATAGCTGGATGATGCTGTTGGCCGGGTGAAGGGGTCCTCGATGATTTAGTCAATGATCTTAGTGGATCACATTGATATATGGGGTGGTGGGGGGCAGGATGGTGTCCCCAGTGTTGCTCTTGGCCTCTTTAGGTCCCGTGGATTGATCTCTGATCATTTTAAAAATATATTAATTATAAATTAAATGCACAAAAATTAACACAATTAATAATAATACAAATGAAATACAAATATACGTGGCATTTATAAAAGAAAGAATAAAGAAATCCCCCAATAAACCACCTCATCCCCCCTCTATCTGGACATGAGCAAACTGGCCTCCACTCAGCCCCCACGACACAGATATAGGTGACCGAAAGCAGCGAACAGCACTCCAATCACTGGTTCTGGGGAGGTGGAGATCATGCTAACTCAGAATCTACCCTATGCACAAGATGGCTGACGAACGTGGTGACCATGCAGAGTCCATGGGGACCAACAACTTTCATCCCAGGGGACAACCCGTAAGGAAGGAATCAACAAGGACAGGAATACTGAACAATCGGAGGCCGGCACGGATATGACATCACTCCTGTCGACAGCAGCAGGGAGAGAATAGAAGTAGAGCTGTCAGTGCAATGAAGCATCTTTGACTTTGATTTCTTGGGCGTGTGTCCTTCTTTCCACCCTTCACAGCAGCGTGCACGCTCCAATTTCACATCGGGAGTCATGTGTCCATTTTCCTGATATGAAGAATGAGAAGTGCACACATATTGTCAAATTTGTTTCTGGGATGTTTTAACCGGGTGATAGAAGGAAAGTTTGAATATAGATCTCTTTGTCATTGGAAAAAAGGGAGATGACCTTACAACATTATGAGAGGACACAGCAGCAGGGATCGAGAGAGGATAATGCAAAGGAGCCGAACACCAAGTGTCACAATTTCCCAATAACCGATCGGCTGCTTAGACTTTAAGAAATGTCTTCAATGAAAATTAAATATCCTTGGAATTCTCTCCCGTATTGAAGGTTAATTTGAAATTAGGATCCATGGACTTATGATGAATTTATTGCTGTACACATTTCTAGTGGGATCATATGCATTTAACTTAGATGCAGATACTTTGAAAAAAGTAACAGACATTAAATTGGAAGCAGTAATAAATTTGAAGGAAAGATTGAGAATAAATAGTCTCCCTTGCAGTTGGGGTACTATGTATTTCTTGAGATCAGAGGAATCCTGGAGCCAGGACAAAGTGATCCTATGAAATCTAAGGATTTGATTGAGTTGTTGGGGTAGCTGGAAATGGAAGGGCTGAGGGTTCTCCTGTTCCTTCGACTGCCTGTCTTCTGTCTTGCGATGCTGATTGGGTGCGACTTTGTGTTCGCACGCTTGCTGATTGGTTGCTTCAGTTGTACGAGCCAACGGGCTGATTCGGTGAGGCCGCTATTGGATTGGACGCTGAAGTCGGGTTGGATTGATAGGCGGATTCGCGGGCTGATTGGCTCGTGCTGTGAGGAGGCGGGACGTTGGCGGGGGCCTCGCCTGCTCGGAGTCCGTCGCGTCGCCGCAAGCTCAAAATGGAAGAAGTTAGTGGCAGCGCTGTGACCTTCCTCAGCCGCGCGGTCCGCGGGGTAACTCGCAGCTGGAGGGGGCGGGGGCAGGAGATTGGCAAGTCTGGTTGGCGCATGCGTGGTGAGTTCGCGCATATGTTGCAGATACGCATGTGCCGATTGTGGGCTACGAAGTGAAACATTTGCGCAAGTGCCAACTGACGACAGGCGCATGCGCACAGAAATTAAGATGGCTACCCCCAGCCAATGGACCCTTGGTCTTTTGTGCATTGTGTCTGTGTTCTCGTTTATCAAATCATTTGATTTTAAAAATAGGCTCTAAGACTTCAGGGCTCCTCGCACGAGGGCAAAACTCCGACTTGCGTCCATTATGGGATTTGACTCCATTACGGTCGCAAGTTGGGGAGGACCTGTCGGGGTCATTGGGTCGCTTAGGAAGGGAGGGAAAACCAATCCATTTTTCTTTGCTTCCCAATGCTCATAGAATGTGTCTGATTCCATCCGTTGTTCCTGTTGTAGCATCACATTCTTCATAAAGTTAGATGTTATTTTTTTAAAGTTGTGTCACTTGAACAATAATGCTCCAACCCTTCTGATCCTGACGTACCATGTGTCTAAAATGTAATGTTTCTCAGTTACTTGTCCAAATGCCTTGGGAAAAAAAGAGGGACTTTGGTGTTAACAATAGAGAGTAAAGATTTCACCAATCCTTTTGAATTTATGATCTCTGGGATTTCCGGTCATGTTTTCTATTTAGGTTGGTGTTTCTTGCAGACCTGTTTGGTTGCAGCAAGTAAGAAGTTATCGATTTGTAGCATCCACTGCAGCAGTGCTACCAAATAAAGAGACGTCCCCACAAGGTGAGTGTAAACAAAGACTGGCTTTACTGGTTTAAATTCCCCACGTGTGCTCATGGCCCACCCACTTCTGGTGACGTGCCCCTGACTTCCAGCAGTGACGTCATTGCATTGTGGCATCACTCTCCAGCTGGCTGATCGCTACGCGGAAGTGAAGGGCATCTCAGCCCGCACATGGTGCTAGGCCCAGGCTCCTTCTCAGTGGTAAAGGGGTCTCTGTGCCATCTTGGACTGTCCAAGTGTTGCAGTGATTTGGCCTTTTCTGCTTGCCCAGTGTGCTACAATCTCAGCATTGATAAGGGGAAAATTCTTTCAATGTATCATTCACCTTTATTACAGAATTCTTCCTAGTTTATCTGTGTAACATTGAAGGTTATGGGTTTTCATGAACAGGGATCATGATTTTACTCATCATTTGATGAGCCAATGGATAGGACAGTTTTTGCTAATGTCCCATGGGAATCAAAATAAAAATGAAGTGACAAAATTTGGAAGGTTTGTTGACCCTTCCTTTTAAGCAGGATGTCAGGATAACCTTCATGTTGCTTGCTGAATTAAAATGTGATTTGTCAGTTCTTAATGGCAGCTGCCATATTGGCATTGCAAGGAGAGATGGGAAATGGGTCAGGTCCTTGGTGGTCCCAGTAATGCAACGTAGAAAGATGTCACAGGGTTGAATGTGGTTTAGGGAGGGAGAGTGTATTAATTTTTAGGAAAAGTATGTGGCCAGCCACCTATCAATATTTTTTTGTCAAATAGAAACTCCTGCTAGTAGAAGCCATTTCCTACTTTGAACAGGCCATTCAAAGTCATTATCATTATCCAAGCAGATATTGTTAAGAGCCCAAAAGATCCCAAAACCCAGCAGCAAGAGACATTCACCAAGACAAGTGGTTTTTAAAACAGAAGTTATTTTTAATCAAATTTAATCATGAAAATAGAATTAAACTTTCACTTAACTCTATACTTAACAAACCCAAATTAACCCCCTTTCAATTCTAAGTGCACATGTTTGTAATGTGTTTAAATTTAAAAGAAAGTTATTTGGTTCACAGTTCAATCTTACTATTCCTTCTTCCAAGTTCTCTGGATGCAGGCAATTCTGCTGTGCACAGAATGGAATGTGTATAAATTTCACCAGGATTTGGTGCTCGAAAGGTAAATGTTTACCGCTCAGGATAGTTCTTGTAGGGTTTTTAGAGAGAGATTTGTTGTTCCAGGATTTCCACATCTGAGGTACCACCATTAGTCACCTCAATGTCTCACTGATGAACCTTGCCCCGTTAGGGTTTTCCAGATGGTAACTTATTTCTGCAAGCTACTACAGAGTTCCATTCCTCTTATTCCAAACAACAGGAGTTCTTTCTTCTGCTCAAGCTGTTGTTAGATAAACAAAACCCAGGTGTGACTTTCCTCTAAGCACCCTGCAGAAAAGTACTTGTAGCCATCCTGGCTCCATTTCCAAACAATGGTCATTCATTTTATGACATCAGTTTGACTAATACCAACTTGTGAATGTGAATAACTTTCTCCAGAGATCTTCAATATTTCTTCAGTCTTTCAAATAATATGTTTTAAAATGTATGTCTGTGTATGTATGTACCCTACTCTAAATCTTACCAAAGTCCCAAATATTACCAAATTCTCCAAATATATTTATCCATTACAATATCACGTAAGGAGCATTTAAGAGACTCTTAGACTGGCATACATGGGTGAAAGAAAAACAGGGTTGTAGCGGATGCAGAGCGCGGTATTACAAACCACCACCATCAGTTCACAGACTTACCTGACACGTCGCGGGCTAACAGTGCTGGGTACCAAAGTACAGTGAGTGGATCAGCTGAAGCCCCTGCCTAAAGGCATCGGGCACTAATGGCTCATAGCTTTAACCTGCTGGTCCTGTGGACCAGAAGGTGTTCACTAATATTCTCATTGACAGGCAAGGAATAAAAGGTCTGTGTATGTCTGCAATAAACCAGTCTTGAGTTGACTACCTTTGTATGTGTTTGCCTATATTTAGTACCATCTACCGCAGTAGCTGCTACAGGGTATTCCTTTTTGTTAGAAATATCTAGATCAACACAACATCATGGGCCAAAAGGCTTGTACCGTGCTGTAATATTCTGTTATTTCTGTTATTGCTTGACTTTGAATATCTGTTGTAAGCTCTGTGAGACTTCAATAATGTAGCAAATGTGAACCTCAACATTGCAGTCAGGAGTTTGTATCTCCTGGTTGACTTGAGCTTTTCTCATTTTTACTCAATGCTTTATAGTTCTGGTCAGTAAGAAAATAAATATTGTGCATGTTGAATATGTCATTATGATTGAAAGTAACACTGGAAAAGAGTCAGTTACACCAAGGTAAATAGCACGCTGCAGTGGCTGATGCAGTTTCCTGATGGGCAGAAGTTCTCTCAGTGGCTACAGTGATGTGAAAATGTGGGTAAATTATTTTGTATATGATTTATACGTGTTAAAATTAGCTGTTGTTTGTTCCAATTTCAGGTAGGTGTGGTTGTAAAGTGGGTAAGGATAGAAAATACTTGGGGATCAAAAACTGGGGCTTGCATTTGATGGTGTGAAAGTTAAAATGGAAACTCAGAATAGGCTAATCTGATTAAGCAAGCCACTGGCTCTTATACTTCCACCAGAAGTGAATCTAGAATTGAATTTTGAGTCATTTATGGTAGGTAACTTCAAAGTCTGTTGATTGTAAGTCTAAATTAAGAGCCCTTTTTCCCCTGGCTGTGCTGAAAGATTGTTTTGTTCATTAACTAAATCTTTCTGAGAGGGAGAATAGAGTGAAGCTGCTTTCCTACTCGTTGGTGATGAATCTTGCAGTAAGATCTTTCAAATAATTACAGATTCCTAATTCCTCCCAGTCCTCATGCATTTTCCCCTGCAATCTACAACAGTTACCACCAAGGGATTCTCATGCAGGGTAAAGTTTCAAATTCACTTCCTCCAACCATGTCCGTGCCCTCTGTGGCAAGAAACCAAATCAAGAGTAAATGACAGATTGACTGAGCACCTCCACTTGGATCACAATGGCCATCTTGGCTCATGGTCACAAGCTGTTTTAAGTTCCATTCCATTCCCACACTGATCTTTGTATTTCACCTCACCCAGACAATGGAGGAGGCAGAAGACAGAGGAACCATCTCTTATTGAATTTGTGAATCGATGGTATGAATATGGAATTGTCCAAGTTCATGTAACCTGCGCACACCCTGCCAAGTTTTTCTCTCTGTCCTGTTGATCCACTCAGTTCCCCTCATATTTTCCCTTCCAGACCAGATGACTTATAAATGTGGGCAGAGAAATGGTGGATGGAGTTTAATCTGGACAAGTGTCTTGCACTTTGTGAGGACTTGTAGTAGTGTTGCAATGAGGGATCTTGGGGTGGAAGCGCGAGCTCCTTGAAAGTGGCAACAAAAGTGTAGGGTGTTAAAGAAAGTATTCTTCATTGAGCAGGGCATTAAGTATAAATGTGGTTATACCACATTTCGAGTGTTTTCTGCAATTCTAGTTGCTGCATGACAAAAAGAGTTCATCAGGGGGTTGCTTGGGGTAGAGCATTGGCTCTGAGGAGAGGTTGGACAAATTTGGATAGTTTTCTCTGGAACATTGGAAGCTGAGTGATGACCTGGTTGAAATTTATCCAATTATTGTGGTCCTGGAGAAGGTAGATTTCTTCTTCCCCCGCCCCCGTGGGAGATGTAAAAATACTACGATGCCTATATTGAACATGAGAGGGGAAAAGGAGAGAAGTGAGGCAGGTTTTTGCACAGTGCGGTGGGAGTCTGCCTCACGCTGCCAGGATAGTGGTGAAATCACCATGATTTAAGAGGCATTTGGTTGGGCACATGAACAAGATGGAATGGGTGATGTGTATGGACCATGTGCTGACAGATGGGATTAATTTAAATGAGCATCATGGTCACCACAGACATTGTTCACCAAATGGCCTATTCCTGGGCTGCTCTGTTGGGTGATGATTCATCTCTTTTCAAGGATTGTTGCCGATGGGCAGTCAACTTTTCACAGAGGTCTATCTCCAATGAATGTATTTAGAACATTTCCATGAGTTAATTCCCTGTAGAAACAGCAGTTATCATTCAAGCTGTGTAGCCACAGCAATAATGCAAAGTTTGAAGGCCATCATTACTGAATCCATTTTAATCAGCCTTCACCTTGTACAAAGTTCAGTTGAGACAACAAAATCAAAATGCAACTTTTAACCTCTAGGAAAGATTAGTTACCCTCTGTACCACAGAATTATTGCTGAAAAAATATATGGAAAATTTTGTGAATTCAACTTCCAAAGAGGTGATGAAGAGGAACCACAACGGGATTTAAAATAAATTTAAATCCAGAATATTTATTATAAGATGTTTATCACAATAAACATATTCAGGTTCAGTAATGATCAATTCTGGAATGGCATGTGGCAGTAATAAAAGGAATCCAGGATACATATATTCCAAGGAAAAAGAAATTAATTATTTGGATTGTGCTTTTGTGGCCAAATTTGCGGAGGTCACCAAGATAGGGGACAGAGTAGGAAGTGTAGAAACCGTAAAGTTGCAGAAGGATATAGACAGATTAGGAAACTGGGTAAAATGATGGCAGATGAGATTTAACACCGAGAAATGTTCAGTTGTACATTTTGTCAATGGAAATAAACAGGAAGCATACGATTTGGATGGGAAGAAAATTCAGACCTTGGATGTGCAAAGGGACCTGGGTGTCCTTGTGCAAGGAAAATTAAAAGTTAATGACCAGGTGAAATTGGTAATGAAGAAAGCGAATGCTATGTTGGCATTCATTTCAAGAGGAATGGTGTACAAGAGTAAAGAAGTGTTGATGAAGCTCTATGGGGCAATGGTGAGACCTCATTTCGAGCACTGGGTGCAATTTTGGGCCCCCTATCTGAGAAAGGATGTGATGTTGTTGGAGAGGTTGCAGAGGAGAATGACGAGGATGATTGCCAGAATGCAAAATATAATGTACGAGGAGTGTTTGACAGCTCTTGGGTTGTATTCATTGGGGTATCGGAAATTAAAGAAGAAAGCTTATGGAGACATTTTGTATTTTGAAAGGTTTAGATAGGGTGGATGCGGGTAAGATGTTTCCCTTGGTAGGTGAATCGAGGACAAAAAAATTAGAAGTTATCCATCCAAAACAGAGATTGGGAAGAACTTCTTGTACCAGAGTGTCATGGAGCTGTGGAACTTACTGCCTCATACAGCAGTGGAAGGCAGATCACTGGGAGTATTTAAAACTGAAATAGACAAGTATCTCGTTAGTGAGGGCATGAAGGGATATGGGGAAAAGGCTGGAAAATGGAAGGAGTGTAGACTAGCTCAGTGTGTATTTACGGAGCAGATTCAATGGGCCTGGTGGCCTGGTTCTGTTCTTTTGTCTTGGGATCTTGTTCTCATTTGAGAGAGATTATCGAAGGCAACTGAGAAAAATAGAAACAATTCGAGGCAATTGTTGGAGTAGGTTATTTGTTTGCCATCTCTATGTAAAACTCCAAAATTATCTGTCACTTTGGATCGGTGCTGGTCCCTCCAATCCCTGAGGAACATTGTCTTTCTAATATGTCATGTGTTCCTTCAGCTACAAATGATTCTCTTTTTCAAACATGGCCACAGGTTACTCGTGCTTCATTTCTGTCTTGCAATCTTTTTGGGTGGTTTTTCAGTTGTAAATGTGGCAAATTCCATTTTGGGAGTGGATTTCTTGTCACATTTTTCCGTGATGTATTTGAAAAAACGTTGTTGTGTGGACTGCAGCTCTTGAATGCAACTGAGCTGCAATTGTTGTCCTTCCAATGCCATCTGCTGCCTGACAAGCCTTCAACCTGATTCCTGCCCTTTCCAAGCCTTGCTCGTGTTTTCCTCGCCTCATGACCCCATCGTAACGGTGTACAGACATGCAATAAGCCACCATATAAAGGCAGGGTCTGAGACGCAGACTCGTAATACCCCCAGATTATCTTAAAATCGCAAGATTGGATTGGCAAGAGTTGGGCGTAGTCCACAGATCTGACAGCTGGTGGGCTTCACGGTTGCATATGGTTCTGAAAAAAAACTAGGGATTGGCGGCCTTGCAGAGATGATCGTCCCCTGAACAATTCCACCGTGCCTGACTGATACAATATTCCAAATTTACAAACCTTCTCAGCAAACCTACACGGCAAATATGCATTTGCTAAAATAGATCTAGAACGTGCTTACTATTAGATTCCATTTGAGTCTCTGGATGTCACGAAGACAGCAGTGATGCACCCGTTCGGCATGTTTGAGTTTCTGAGAATACCATTAGGTCTATGGAATGAAGCTCAGACATTCCAGCGGTTCATCGACCACAAATTCTCTGGCCTTGGGTTTGTTTGGTGCTTGTGTTACATTGAATGTAAGAGGAATCTTAAGAGAGGAATTAGGAAAGCTAAAAGAAGGTATGAGAAAACTATGGCAAGCAGGGTGAAAACTAATCCAAAAGAGTTCTACAAATATGTTAATGGTAAGAGGAAAGCTAGAGACAAAATTGGTCCCTTAGAAAATCAGAGCGGAAAACTGTGTGTGAAGCCTAGAGAAATGGGGGAGATATTGAACAGTTTCTTTTCTTCGGTATTCACTAAGGAGAAGGATATTGGGAGATGTGAGATAAAAAAAGCAAATTGGGTAAATATGGGGAATATAGAGATTACAAAAGGTGTAGTTTTAAGGCTTTTGAAGAATATTAAGGTGGATAAGTCTCCGGGACCAGACGGGATCTTCCCCAGGACATTGACAGAAGTGAAGGAGGAAATAGCAGAGGCTCTGGTGGTAATTTTCCAAATGTCATTAGATAGGGGATAGTGCCGGAGGATTGGCGCATTGCGCATGTGGTTCCGTTATTTAAAAAGGGTTCAAGGAGGAAGCCTGGCAACTATTGGCCTGTAAGTTTGACATCTGTGGTAGGTAAATTAATGGAGAAAATTCTTAGAGATAGTACTTATAAACATCTGGATAGACAGGGTCTGATCAGGAGCACTCAACATGGATTTGTGGGAGGAAGGTCATGTTTGACCAATCTAATTGAATTTTTTGAAGAGGTGACTAGGAATGTGGATGAGGGTAGCACAGTGGATGTTGTTTATATGGACTTCAGTAAGGCCTTCGATAAGGTACCACATGGAAGGTTAGTTAGGAAGGTGCAGTCTTTAGGTATAAATTTTAAGATAGTCAAATGGATTGAACATTGGCTGAAAGGGAGAGGCCAGAGAGTGGTAGTGGTTAATTGTCTGTCAGGTTGGAGGCCGGTGACCAGTGGTGTGCCTCAAGGATCTGTATTGGGCCCATTGTTGTTCGTTATATACATTAATGATCTAGATGATGGGGTGGTGAATTGGATTAGTAAATATGCAGACGATACTAAGATAGGTGGAATAGTGGATAATGAAGAAGGTTTTCAAGGATTGCAGAGGGATTTGGGCTGCTTAGAAAAGTGGGCTGAAAAATGGCAGATGGAATTTAATGCTGATAAGTGTGAGGTGCTTCATTTTGGTAAGAAGAATCAGAATAGGACATACGTGGTAAATGGGAGAGCATTGAGGAATACAGAAGAGCTGAAAGATTTAGGAGTGATGGTACATCGTTCCCTGAAGGTAGAAACTCACGTGAATAGGGTGGTGAAGAAGGCTTTTAGTATGCTGGCCTTTATCAATCATTGCATGGAATATAGGAGTTGGGAGGTGATGTTGAGATTGTATAAGACGTTGGTGCGGCCTAATTTGGAGTTCTGTGTGCAGTTCTGGTCGCCTAATTATAGGAAGGATATAAACAGAGTGGAGAGAGTGCAGAGAAGGTTTACCAGAATGTTACCTGGGTTTAAGCATCTCGAGTATAGGGAGAGATTGGACAGATTAGGTCTTTATTCTTTGGAGCGTAGAAGGTTGAGAGGGGATTTGATAGAAGTATTTAAGATTATGAAAGGGATAGACAGAATGAATGTGAATAGACTATTTCCATTAAGAGGAGGAAAGATTAAAACAAGAGGACATGAGTTAAGAATTAAGGGGCAGAGGTTTAGAGGTAACATGAGGGGGAACTTCTTTACTCAGAGAGTGGTAGCCCTGTGGAATGATCTTCCGGGTGAAATACTGGCGGCGGAGTCAATTGTATTATTTAAGAAAAGGTTGGACAGGTATATGGATGAGAAGAAGATGGAGGGTTATGGGCATTGTGCAGGGAGGTGGGACTAGAAAGGGGTGTTTGGTTCGGTGCGGACTAGAAGGGCCTAATGGCCTGTTTCCGTGCTGTAATTGTTATGTTATGTTATGAGATTCTGGTTGTAAGTGTGGATGAAGAGGAGCACAAGAGCCACCTTATCTCATTGTTTCCAAGGCTTGAGGAATGTGGCATCGTGATCAATCCCAAACAAGTGTTTCTGGTGCTTCTGATCTTGTATTTTTGAGACCTAGAGTTATGCAACATGGTATTTTGCCTGATGAATGGTAAGTGCGTGAATTTTGAGAATTTCCTTCCCCCTTTAAGGTTGGCCAGTTGTGATGGGTTTTAGGTGTGAGGAATTTTTATTGCTGTTCCCTGGTGAATGCCACAGCATCTCTATTACCTCTTACTGAATGACTCAAAGGATCTGATGTCTGTTTCAAAAAGACCCTAACTTTGAAAGACGATGCCGTGTGTGCTTTCCATGGTGTGAACACTGTTCTTACAAATTCCACTAAAGTTGTACATCAAATGCCCAAGGCCTTGCTCTCTTACCACAGATGCTTCGGTCAGTGCTGTGGGACCAGTGTTCGAACAACGAGTCTGTGGGCAATTGGAAACTTTGGCATTTTTTGTTCCAGCCAAGTGGTCACCAGCTCAGGACATTTGGCAATAACTCTTATCTATCTATCTCGCAGTGAAACATTTCAGTTTAAAAAAATGTATTTATAGTTTTATATACAGTTCAATATAATAATAGAATCATATCCAAATGATACTTACAATGATCAAAATAGAATAAAAAAATAAATGTTGTACTGTACATAAAAGTGAGAAGAGAAAAAAGTATAAAAGATAAAAAATGCAGATCTAGGTGCAAAGCTCCTGTGATAACTATTCCCTCCCAAAAGGAAAGGCAGGATATTAATAAAATAGTAGAATTAAACCAACATGATAAGGTTCAACCATTAAGATTAAAGAAAAGTGGTTGTGGGGTGGAGAAGTGAATACATTAGATATCCAAACCCATATCTAAATATGGTTTCCATATTTTGATGTATGTATCATACCCAGTTCTAATATAATTCACATTTGCAAAGGGAATACAATTTTGCATTTCCCCACAATCAAATTTAAGCTGGGATTCAGATCTAAAACATGAATTTGAAAAATTAGGAATAAATTAATTGATGTGGCATTAAATATAATTGATGAATAAGTTATAATTAACTCATCTATCAAAAACAATAATTACTGTGCCAACAAATGTCAGACCAGCAAAAAGGGTCAATTTCAGTTCCTAAATCCAATTTCCATCTTTCTTTTAATTTATTCAAGTCTGGGTTTGGGGATAACTGTTGAAGTAATAATAAGATATAATTTGGAAATGTTTCTTTGTAATTCCCTCATGAATCCCAATTTCCAATCCAATATTTCAGCTTTTTTACTGAAGGTCATCCTTTGACCATTTGTACAGACCACCAGTCTCTTATGCATACTGTATCTCTACTTGCCAAGGGAGATTCGGCACTTGCACTTCATCCTTCAATTTTCATCGGACACACATGACATCTGAGAGAAAGCGAATGCTGTAATTGGTGTCCAATCCAGGTGCGACATTACATACAACTATTGACATCAATTTCAATGCCATGGCTCATGCACGGTGCACTGATCCCGATTTCATCCGGTGTAACCAAATCTGGTCTCCATCTTCAAGATGTGACCCTGGATGAATCGGGTGAAAAGTTGGTCTGATTTTTTTTTATCCCCAACAGGAAGGACTAGGCTGTTTGTGTGGGCAGCTATGAGGCAGGAGATTTTCTCTTCACAATCTATCTCTTCCTGGTAGAAGAGCATCAATCAAACTGGTGAAGGAACAACTTACCTGGCTTCGTGTTAAACAGAATGTTGGATTATGGGCAAGACCTTGCTTGCTGGGTCAACGCCCTAAAGTCTCCAGGCACATGAAATTCAAGCTGGGGGATTTTGTTGTTTTGGATTCCTATTTCCAGCACGTGCACCTTGTGGCTTGGAAGGTCCACTTCCGCCATCTCGGCAATGTACGTCTCTGCTCACGGGTGAGGACAGGACTACCAGGTGGAAGGATGAAATTCCTATCATCGGCATCTCTGCAGAGACAATTGCTAGGGCTTTTTGGATCATTGGATTCCACCTTTTGGTGTTCTGGGCACTATTACAACAGATCGAGGGTCTCAGTTCGAGTCAGCATTGGTCCGAGCTCTCATTGATCCTCTGGGCACTACCTGAATTATACCTAAGCATTTTAGAGCCAACAGCGTCTTTGAGCATTTTCATTGACAATCGAAAGCACCATTGACAGCAGGTGGCAAATCATCGACATGGAGCGAACGTTTGCCCATGGTTCTCCTTTGCGTGACTACAGCTCTTAGGGCAGATCATGGATGTTTAGCGGCAGAGCTATTCTATGGCTCTATGCTGACCTTGCCAGGTGAGTTTGTGAATCTGAGTCCAGACACAGTGCTCCATGAACAGGTCAGTTATCTTGACCGTCTTCGAGAAAATGAGAAAACTCTGATGTTCTCCTATGTGGCAGCATCATCTCCAGTGGATGTGCCAAATGATTCACAACAGTGTTCTCGTGTGTTTCTTTGACATGATGTTGTTCGTAAACCACTTTAGCCCATTAACAATGGTTCTTTCCAGGTCTTATGGCACCATCCATAGTGTTTTGTTGTTGACAGGAATGGAAAAGGTAACACTGTTTCCATCAACAGGTTGAAGCCAGTGTATTTCGAATGTCCACATTCTGCATCAGGTCCAGAGCGAAAGGACCAGTCATACCCCTGCATCGCCTGTCTTGCAGTATCATACAAGATCAGGCTGAACTGTCAATCTTCCAGACCGCTACACTGGGGACAGTTCCATTCAGTCGCCTCCTTGCATGACTCGGAGGCTGGAGGTGGGGGTGGGGGGAGGGGGCTGTCACGGTGATGCATCTGCCTGCTTTGGGAACGGTGCCAGTTGCCGCTGATGATGTAATTGAAGCATCACGCTGGAGGATTAGCCCATGTGCGCAGGTGTGTTAAACATCAGTATATGGGTGATTGATCTCGGATGCAGGAGGAGTAGAGAGAGAGTGTCAGGATCACCATGTGGCACTGATCCAATGAGAGGTTTGGCTGGGTGGTGTTTGGGGAGTTGAAGAATGCAATGTTATGTCTGAGGAGGATTGCCTTCTGGAAGAAACGAGTGAGGGTATTCTTTAATTGTTTGTAAATGGTGGTGTATCAGTGCCGTTACAAATCTAACCCTTCCCTACCTCACACTCATTACCCTCTATTATTTTTCCATCCATGTATCTTAGAGTGTTTTGAATGTCCTTATTGTACCAGCCCCGATCTCCACCCCAGCAATGCATCCCAGACCCTCACTGCTCTGTAATTTTTTTTTAAGCTTGTTTAGACGATCAAATCAAAAGATGAATGGAGTTCTACTGCTACATCTTGTGATCTCATCATCATTTCTTTGCAGATTATGGCAAATTTAGAGAAAAATGTTTGTCTTAAATAAACACTATGAAGTAGAGGGGGAAGGGTGGATCCCTTATTATATCTGCTGTGCAAATACTGCGAGCTGCATTGTTACACCTCAAAACAACACATGTATCACCTCATCATCAGATTTTTAAGAATACCGGGGAATATTAATGATCTAAAATGCCCAAACTGGAGAAATAAGTCGAGATGAATGCCTCGTATTCCCAAATCGGAATGCAATTTGGAAGGCATCATTGGGTTTTAGTGACTTTCTCATGAACCAGAATTTCTCACATGGGTTCTTGCTCCTGAGACCATTCTCTTGCCTCCATTTCAATAAAGTGGCTACTTTCCCTTCCTGGCTCCCATGCAAGCTCGCTGTGGCTTCTTTTGTACTGACTGTCATTATGTTGTTGCAAAGTACTGTCCATCCATCTTTTCTCAAAATCTGGACTAATCCGTACCAATTCACGAAATATTGATGCTCTCCATTTATTGACTTTATTGATTTGAGTTTCTTCCCATCCAATGTGGTTTGACAGTGGATGGCACAATCGCAACTCTGTGCGCTGCCATTGATAGGGATGGGGTTCAAATCTTGCTCTCTCTGTGAGGAGTTTCTATGTTCTCCCTGTGTGTGCTTAGGTTTTCCCCGGGGTGGGGGAGGGGGCTCCAGATTTTTCCCACTGTTCAAAAAGTGTGGGGGTGTTGAAGGTGAATTGGGAGGCACAGGTTTGTGGGCCTAAAGGGTCTGTTACTGAGCTGTAACTAATCTTAAAGTATCGCATTGACTCTGATCTGTCACTAATGTAAATCTTGGTAGTAATGGTGTGTATGATTCTGCTTTGTCTTGATCTCTGTGGCTATTGGCCTCGTCTCTCATGTGGAACCCAATAACTTGGGTGTTTTGGAATTACCTAGTTGTGAGCAGTATATCTGAATGAATAGCTTCGCTAATTATTCACCATGTTCATGTTTAAAGTCTATCTATCCTTGTCTGCCAAGTCTGCACTGGAAAATTGCAAATGTTACTCCACTCTTTAAGAAGGAAGAGAGGCAAAAGACTGTCAATTTGAGACCACATCTTCACATTAAAAAAAATAATTATCACGTAAATTATGTTATCTTTTCCAAACAAATACAAGCCTTCATTTTGCCAACAATTCATATTTAAATCCACATAATTTTTCCACGTAATAACAATACATTCCCCAACCAATGCTAATGCGAACCGAATAAACTCAATTAGAGATTTATCCATTCTTAAACCCATTGTTAAAGTTGTAATATACCCCATTTAAAAAAAGCAGTGGATCTACCATTAAAGTAGTCTCTAATAAATCTGCTTTAAACTGTTTAATTGTTATCCAAAAAGATTTACATTATCACACAACCAGACAGAATTGAAAAAAAAAGTACCAATTTGAGTCCCACGATGAATACATAAATCTGAATGACTAAATCCATATCTTTTTAACTTTTCTGGTGTTTAATTCAACTGATGTAGAAAATTGTAGTTCACCAAATTTAGTCACAATATCTTCACACAGAGTAGTCCATCCTTCTTGGGATAATTCTAAGGATAAATCTTTCTCCCCTTTAAGCTTTGATTTATCTCAATCCAGTTTAGCCATTTTCTCTTGCAACAAAGAATACATTTCTGAAATAAATCCCTTTCTGCCCCATTTACAATTAAATTTTTAAATTTAGTTAACTTTGGCATGTTCGATTCCCGCCCAAAACTCTTCACTACTGGAGCATGTACTTGAAAATATGCAAGCAAAGAATTTAACAGTACCTCAATTTTTTCCTGAAGCCTAACATAAGAAAACAATATCCCATCTTCAAAACAATCTGCTAACACTTGAACACCTTTCATGTTGCAAATCTTTAAATACTGAGATTATTCATCGAGAAGGAGATGTATTTATCCTGATATAATGGAATTTGTAATAAAACCTTATCTCCAGTTCCTATTGACAGATTTCTTTTATACCAAGTATCACATAAATGTCATAATACTGGCACATTATAATAATGCAAAAGATGAGGAGTCCATCTAAATATACACTGATGTATAATAGAATGAGAAATCTGTGATAATAACATTTTAGCCCAGTGTGGAGGTTGATTAACATCGAACATCATATTAATAAATTTTAACTGATAATTAACTATTAATTTAATGAATAATTCTGAAAATGAAGCCATTGTCGTCCCTAATGCATATTGCCATGTTAAGTTTTGCAACAATACTCGAGCCAATGAACCTTTCTATAAAAATATTCTGATTGCTGCATAACTCTTTAAAAAATATGTTTGGACACGAACATGGAATTGATTGAAAAAGATATTGAATTCAAGGAAAAATATTCATTTTTAATACAATTCACATGTGCCATTCATGTCAAAGGAAGATCTTTCCATTTAATTCAATCAGCTTTAATTTTATCAATAGAGAAACATAGTTAAACTTACACAAATGTTGATAATCTGCATCAAACATTACCCCTAAATATTTAATTTTCTTCATCCGTCTAAGCTGTGTAATCTGTTTACAAGCAGGATAATCTTCCTCTGTAATTGGTAATATCTTCCTCTTATCCCGATTAACCTTATAACCAGACATTTCTCCATATTGTACCAAACAGGTTTGCAGATGTCATAACGATTACTGAGGATTTGTTAAATATATTGGTACAAATGAACCTTATATTCTCTTCATTTATTTTAATCCCACTAATTTTATCATTTTGTCTTATAGCTTGGGCTAGCAGTTCTATCACCAAGGGTGACAAAGGACAAACTTCCCTTGTGGAGCGTGTTAAATTAAAGGTATCTGAAATTTGTCCATTTGTCACCATCCTCGCGAAAGGATTTTTATACAAGGCTTTAACTCAACCAGTTAAAAAAGGTCCAAACTTAAATCTTCAAGTACTTTAAATAAAAAGTACCTTTCAACTCGATCAAAGGCTTTTTCTGCATCTAATGCCACGATCATTGATTGATTCAAACAATGTCTTGACACATGAATCAACGTCAACAGTCTAACAATATTTTCAGAAGAAAATCTGTTCTTAATAAAACCTGCTTGATCAACATGTATTAAACGTGGTAAATATTTTGCAACTCTATTGGCCAATACCTTAGCTACTATCTTATAAACTACATTTTATAAAGATATTGGTCGATATGAGGCAACTTTCAATGGGGTCTTCCTTTTTTGCAATAACTAAGTCTAGCTCTAGAAAAGGTTTCTGGAAATGATTTTGCTCTTCTGTAGCTTGTTTAAGAACATCCATCAAAACAGGAGACAAGACTTCATAAAATTCTTTATAAAACCCTCCTGTAAACCCATCTTCTCCAGGTGATATTCAATATCGCTTCTTCAATTTCTAAATCACTGAAAGGAACTTACAATTCTGTCCTATCTTTATCATCCAAAACCGATAACTCCAAACTACCTAAAAAAAACTCAACACGTTCCTCATCCTGATTTACTTCAAAAGAATATAAATTCTGGTAAAATGAGTGAAATTCATCATTCATTTCCTGAGGTTTAAAAGTGACTCCTGTATTATTTCTTATCGCATTTATTGTCCTTGATGCCTGTTCAGTCTTTAATTGCCGAGCGAAAACCTTATGCGCTCTTTCTCCTAACTCATAGTAACGCTATTTGGATCATTGTATTAATTTTTCATATTTATATGTTTGCATTATATTATAACAGTTTCAACTGAATCAAAAAAGTCTTTTTATCCACAGTCGAATTTCGTTGGAATTCCTTTTCTAACATTGTTATTTCCTTCTCTAAACTTTGGCTCTCTGCCAAATGCTGTATCTTAATTCTTGCAGAATAATTGATTATCAGACCTCTTAAATAAGCTTTTAAAGCATCCCACGAAACAAATTTACTTTGTACTGAATATGTATTAATTGGCAAATAAGACTGAATATGGTCTTTGATATAACTTAGAAATTTTGGTTGCTTCAATAACATTCCATTAAATCTTCAGCGATATGGGGTGTCTACATTATGCAAACCAGAACATGTGCTGGTGCATAATCCTTTATCCAGAACCCTTGGGGGAGTCATTGTGTTCTTAATTTCAGATTTTTCTGGATTTCGGAAAGCCAGATTTAAGCCCACCCGAACCATGCTGCTGTATCCACGCTCACTCCCTTCCAGTCACGCTGCCATTTTTCCCCCAGCCTTCCCCCACCTGACTTGTGCTGCCGTCTCTCTCCCCACTTGCTGGTGTTTGGAGATTTCTGGATTTTAGATGTCTGGATAAAGGATAGTGTACTTCTACTTAACAATGAGGAATGATCAGACAAATCCTACTCTTATACTCTGCATGTATAAATCCACCCTGTAATTGTACTGACATTAAGCAAAAGTCAATTCTCGAAAAAGAATCATGTCTGGGTGAATAAAAAGAAAAGTCTTTTTCTGTCAGTATTAACTTCCTCCAGATTTCCAACAAATTCAAATCTTTCATTGAGTCTAACATCCATTTAGCTATTTTGGTTCTTTGTAAAGTTTTTGGAAATTTATCCAACACACAATTAAAATCCCCACCAACCAAAATATTTTCATTAGCTTGACCCAGATTCCAAAAAGTTTCAGAAATCGCGTCTTCATTATTTTCATTGGGTGGATAAACATTCATCAAAGTCCATGCTTCAGCAAAAATTTTATAATTCACCAACAGCTCTCGACCCAATGTGGCAGAGAATGATTCCAACTGAAACGGTATCTTCTTATGAACCAAAGTAGCAAAACACCTCGAGCTTTCGAATTAAATGAAGATGCAAAAACATGTCCGACCCAATCTCTTTTCAATTTCGTATGTTCTTTCTCAGACAAATGAGTTTCTTGCAAAAAGGCAACATCAACCTTCATTTTCTTTATATATGCCAATATTCCCTTCCTTTTCATTGAATTATTAAGTCATTTAACATTAAAGGTCACAAAATTTAAATGAGCCATAACTTAATTTCCTCCTCAGATTGACACTTCACACAGCAATTACAATTAGATATATTTTTTTAAAAACCCATACACCCCTTTCAAACAATAAGAAACCTCTGTAAAAAATGTAAAAACCTAAGAGCCCAAGAGTCGGACCCCCCTCTGTGGACCAGGTGCAGTCAATACCGCAAGTGGCAGATGACTTTAGAAGTAGCAGAGTCAATCACCACCCCCCAACCGAACATTAAAACATCCCAATGGTAACACCCACATTGAGCTTGAGCTTCATCTTCAATATCACTCACCAATTCTGATTCCAACTTCTTTTTCCCGTTCCCTTCCCAATCTCATCCTCGGACATTTTCCCCATCGATTCCTTCAAATCTGGGAAGGAATTTGCAAAAGATAATGCACCATAAGGACTCTCAAAACATTGAGACTGATCTCGCCCATAAATCACCTTAAATATCGTCAGATACCGAAAAGTAAACTTATACCCTTTCTTCCACAGAACTGCTTTGACCAGATTAAACTCTTTCCATCACTTAATAATCTCCTGACTTAAATTATCATGAAATAAAACCCTATTGCCTTGATACATCGTAGGGCTTTGATCAAGGCGAGCTTTCTGATCCGCAAGCCGCAATATAATTTCTCTATCCTGATATCACAAACATCTTAAAAGAACCGCTCTTGACATTTGACCCAGAAAAGGTTTTCTTCTTCACGCCCTATGAGCCCTATCTAAAAAGACTCGACTCCCAACAACTCTGGAATCCAATTACAAAAATAATTTTACAGGATCTGAACCATCAATATCTTCCGGCAGAACAACTATCTTAATATTATTAGACAACTTTGATTTTCTAACGAATCAATGTTTTTTAACAAATCTCTCTTCTGTAAACAAATCCTCAATGTAATCCATTCTCTCTGCATAATGTTCCACATGGTCCTTCCAGTCAATAAAAATGTCTTCTATCTTCTGCAATTGATCTTGTCCAGTATCCATTGCAGTTAAACTCTTATTAATATCAACTTGAATAAATGTAATTTCTTCACACATACCAGCCATTATTTCCTTTATACCAGCAAATTGATCATTTAAAGTTTCAAAATTTTAGGTCATAAAAGACATAATCTTTTCATTTGGTTGGATCAGTTCTGTAGACATGAGGTTGACTTCCATCCCTGTTACAGAGGCTTTGAAGACTGGGGAAGGTGTCTGTGGTGAACCAACAGCTTTCATTGGAGAAGGAGATGTTCTTAAAGTCTTAGGCCACCCTTCAATGAGTCCAACTGCAGAAAGTAGTCATTCTTGTTCTTCTTCATCTCGAACTTTTGATTTGTCCTCCTCCAACTCATACCTGGCAGCCCTACTGCAGATCTGATCCAGAATTTCCTGCATGTGAGAACATCCATCCATACTGAGAAGCTCAGTAGCACGCAGGGGAGCATCTCCAGTTGGGCTGCTGCATACTGTCAGTCACCTTCCTGCTAACTTGTGCTCGCATTTGGGCACCCACCCCCCACTCTCCTTAGTCAAGCCAGACTCGGGTCAGATACCACGCTCGCACTCCTCCTGGCCTGCCGCCAGGCCAAAGATCTTGGCGACATCTTGCGTCTCTGGAGGCGCAGAGGATGCGGACGTTTCTTCCAGCTTCTCCCGAGTTCTAAGTTGAGGTTTCGGATCTATATATAACTGTTGCTGAGGTTCCTTCTGGAAGGTCACCCTTGCTTCTTCTGCACTTTTCACAGGTTGAAAACCTAGGTTTTTTCTAAGTTGCTTGTAATGAAATGTTGTATGTACTGACCAGTACAGGCACGGGCTGCTCCCCCCACCCCACCCCGCCGCACCTGATGGCATCCTCTCCTGGAATCCTCCCCTGTGACCCAGGGCATAAAGGTCGAGCCACCTCTTCCTTCCCTTCACTTCCCTCACTTGGAGGCGGGCCTGCAGTCTTTTGTGTAATAAAGCCTATCGTTCCCCTCAGTCTTTGTCTCTGTGATTATTGGGGCAACTGGTCGTGCCCAACACTATTTTTTTCCCTTCTTCATTTCCAGAATCCTACAGTAGAAAATTATTGTTCAAAACATTGATAAAGTCAAAAAAGTCACTACAGTTCGAGTATTGAACAGTTCAGTCAGGGTGAGGTGTCTTCTCACGTTTTTTATTGATGCCATCTTTCCACGACACCCCCCCCCCCACCTCCCCTCAGTTGACTCCTTGAACACCATCCAATCCATGGACTCTAGGCAGCCCTGCAGCTGTCTTCCCTCCTGTGACCACCTTCTGGTTGTCCTGATCTCATAAGTGTTGTGAGCAATTTTAGGCCCCATTTCTAAGAGAGGATGTGATGGACCAGAGGTGGTTTACAAGAATGATCCTGGGGATGAGTGGAATAATGCTTGAGGAACATTTGATGGTTCTGGGTCTGTACTCGCCCGAGCTTAGAAGGATGAGGCAGGACCTCATTGAAATCTGATGAATAGTGAAAGGGCTGGATAGAGAGGATTTTGCCAGTACTGGGAGAGTTTAGGACCAGTGGGAACAACCTCAGAATAAAAGGATGTCTGCTTAACACGGAGACGGAGAAAACTTTTCATCAAGAACAGTGATTTTCAAACTCCTCCTCCACACCCCCACCCCCTGGATCATATTCCACTTAATCCCTTTGCCAGAAGTGCACTGTTAATAAGGGATTACTTAAGGAGGAATGTAATTGAAAAGAAAAATTTCAAAAACCACTTTTTTTAATCGTACCTCATTGACTTGTTCTGTGCGTGATTTCATAACTCCCGAGGAAATGGGCCAATGACAATTTTTCTCAAGCAAAATTTTCCCTCACAATTGGGTCCACTGCAGTCTTTCTCAGCCTTTCTTCCCATTCATATGCCACTTTAAGCAATCTCCTACCCATTTTTCGACACTCCAAGGAATAAAGTCCCAACCTGTTCAACCTTTCCCTGTAGCTCAACTCCTGAAGACTTGGCAGCTTCTTAGTAAATCTTCTCTGCACTCTTTCAATCTTACTAATACCATTCCTGTAGCTAGGTGACCAGAACTGTACACAATACTCCAAATTTGGCCTCACCAACACCTTAAACAACCTCACCATAACTTCCCAACACCTATTTTCAATATGTTAATTAATGAAGGCCACGGTGTCAAAAGCTGTCTTTAGAACCCGGTCGTCCTGTGACACCACTTTCATGGAATGATGTAATTGTGTTTTATCTCTTGCTGCCGATTTGTATAACTTGGCTGTTCAATTTCATAATGTTGGCTTCTGGACTATTTTATTGTGTCCCTTGATCTAGAGAGTTCTGGCAGAGCAAAGCAATTTTGTTTTCTTTTGTCAGCTCAAATTTTGTCACATTGATCCAAAAACAAGTATTTTCACCATTCCTTCATTTCAGATTCCCTGCAGCTGTCGTATTGAACCTCACTGTGACGGCATCATGTTTGTCTTATTTATCCTTTACCCCTCCATCCAGACAGATGTGTTGATCAACGAGTCGACTTCACTCATCCAGCACCACTGCCATTTCTGCTGCTCGGGCTTTTCATCCCATGTATTCAGTTTGTTATTTCCCCTCTTCTTTTTCACAGCAAATAGAATCAGGTTTATTTGATCATCTTTCTGAATCCCAGTGAAAGGTTATCGACCTGATGGTTTTAACTCCGATTATTTTTCCAGTAGATGATCTGCTGAGTATTTCCAGCATTGAGATTTTATTTTATTGCCTTGGTGTATTACTGAGTGCTTGAATGGGAGAAGAAATGTGGGTTGGGTCAAGTGGAGATGTTTCGATCATGGAGTGGATTTAGAAAAATAGACGTAAAAGGGGAGGGTGTATGGAAATAGTTAATTCATCTTTTCAAATTGTTTTTTGAGCTATGATTGTTTTCTCCTCTTATTGCAATTTTGGTAATTCAATTTTAGCGAGAAACTCATCTATTTTGTCTTCTTTCCCTTCAATCTCAGTTCGGTATAATTGGTCCTAGAATTCCTTAAAGTTTTCATTGATCTCTGTTGGGTTTTATGTAATTTGTTTGTCTTTTTTCCTTGATGCCAAAACCGTTCTTTTAGCTTGTTTTGTTTTAAGCTGCCAAGCTAGTATTTTGTGCGTTTTTTCTCCTCACTCGTAATACTTCTGCTTTATTTTCATTATGTTCTTCTCCACCTTATACATTTGTAGTGTTTCATTTTTTTTTGTCTGCCAATTCTCTTCTTTTTGTTGTATCTTCCCTTGATGCTAGATCTTTTTCTGTACTTACTATTTCCCTTTCCAGCTGTTCTATTTCCCAATTGTAGTCCTTTTTCATCTTAGTTACATAACTTATTATCTGCCCTCTGATGAAGGCTTTCATTGCATCCCATAATATAAATTTGTCTTTCACTGATTCCATATTTATTTCAAAGTACATTTTAATTTGGCGCTCAATAAATTCTCTAAAACCCTGTCTTTTAAGTAGCATGGAGTTTAATCTCCATCTATATGTTCTTGTTGAGATGTCCTCCAGTTCTATTGCTAATAACAGGGGTGAGCGTTCAGATAACAATCTAGCTTTATATTCCATTATCCTAAATCTCCCTTGGATATGGGCTGACAACAGGAACAGGTCAATCCTTGAGTATGTTTTATGTCTACTCGAATAATGTGAGTAGTCCTTCTCCTTTGGGTGTTGCTTCCTCCTTAGATCCAAAAGTTGCATTTCCTGCATTGATTTAACCATAAATTTGGCTATTTTGTATTTTCTGCTAGTCTTTTGTCCAGTTTTATCCATCTTTGAATCCAAATTATCCTCCTATCAATATATTCCCCTGTGTTTTTACAATCTTCAACAAAATATTTTGCATAAACTTTTGATCCTCTTCATTAGGTTCATATATATTGACCAAATTCCAGAGTTCTGAATATATCTGACACTTTATCATTACACATCTCCCTGCTGGATCTATTATTTCCTCCTCTGTTTTGATTGGTACATTTTTATTGATTAATATAGCTACACCTCTGGCTTTTGAATTATATGATGGTGCTGTTACCTGCCCTACCCACTCTCTCCTTAATCTCTTCTGTTCCACTTCAGTTAGATGTGTTTCCTGCACGAATGCTATATCTATTTTTTCAGTAAATTTAATATCCTCTTCCTTTTGATTTGGTTATGTATTCCATTAATATTTATAGTCATATAGTTCAACATAGCCATCTAATACTTTGTTTACATCTCATTTCTGCTTCCTCACCACCACCTTTCCCCTTTTCCCCATTTCCATTTCTCAGTTTTCTTTTTTTGAACGCACTGTATGACAACACTTCTAAAACATAAAATATTTCCACCATTCCCACATCTATAATTCCCTTAACCCCAACTGTCCCCCATCTCTGAGTCACCCCTTGTCCCTTGCTGGGCAGCCACAACTTCCCTCTCCATTCAGACTGCAAACCTGTTCGCAAGTGTCAACTGATTTCGCAGTAACTGTTATTCTCTCCCACCCAACCCCCTCCAGAAAAGACTTTTATCTTCACATTATAACAAAGCTCCTACTCGTTTCTTCTCTTTTTCTTTTTATGTTTTATTTATTTATTTGTTAACTCCTCCTCTTTTCTTTCCCCCTTCTCCCATACTTCCCTTTTCTTCCCTCCTTTAGTTCTTATTTATACATTATTTTTACATCTTCATATATAGTTTATCGTCATTCTTTGTTCTTGTTACATCTCTTCATCTTTCTATCTGTCTTGCAGGTGTTCTGCAAATTCTCGTGCATTCTCCGGATCCGAGAACAGTCCATTTTGCTGCCCCGGGTAACTATTTTAAGCACCGCTGGATATCTTAACATAAATTTAAAGCCTTTCTACCATAGGATCGATTTTGCTGCATTAAACTCCTTCCTCTTCTTTTGGAGCTCCAAACTTATGTGTGGGTCGAAAAAAAATTGACCTTTGTATTCCAGTGGTTTTTTCTCTTCTCTAATTTTATTCATTGCCTTCTCCAATATATTTTCTCTTGTCATGTCTCTCAGGAATTTTACTAAAACGGATCTTGTTTTTTGTTGTGACTGTGGTTTCGGGGCTAATGTTCTGTGTGTGCTTTCTATTTCCATTCTTTCCTGCTTTTCTGGCATTCCCAGGACCTTTGGGATCCATTCTTTTATAAATTCTTTCATATCTTTGCCTTCTTCATCTTCCTTAAGGCCCACTATCTTTATATTGTTTCACCTACTATAGTTTTCCATTATATCCAACTTCTGCACTAACAACTCCTGTGTTTCTTTAACTTTTTTGTCACTTTCTTCCAATTTTTTTTTTAGGTTGTTCACTTCCATTTTTAATGCCATTACACGTTCTTCCACATTTTCTGATTCTTTCCCTACATCTGTTATGACCAGCTCTATTCTACTCACTTTTTCTTCTGTACTTTTCATTTCACTAAATTCTAGTGTCAGCCATTCTTTTAATGCTTTCATTTGTTCTTGAAAAATATTTTTTTCTTTATGTACTCTCCATTCATTTTACCTCCTATTCCTCTGTGCAGAGCTTGGTGTCTCCTTCTTCTTCTTCTGTGTCTGCTCTTGGGTTTGTGTCTTCTATTTCTCTTCCTTGTATCTGTGTCTCTTCGGACTTTCTGGATGAGCTGCTTGTCTCAGTTTGTTAGGTTTTTTTTCCATGGTTTCTTGATGTTGGTCCTCTTTTTCTGGGCTGTTTATCTGTTGTGTCTCTTGCTTCCTTTTTTCTTTCTCATCCCTCCCTTTCCAGTTGCTTTCTTTATCTTCCAGCTGGGAGCCCTGCTGTCGGGCTGTTGGTGCTGTGGAGTTTAACTCCGTGAGCCATTTTTGCAGTCCCACAGTTGGTGGGTCGCGACCCTGCGGGGTCTCCACTCACCTCGGGGAGCGGGCTCCTCTTTCCACGGCGGGTCCCTGCTTTTTCGTGCAGGTAAGGCCTTCACTTTCTCTTCTGGTGTCTTTATTCTTTTCTTCCTGTTGTTTTGGCTTTTCTTTCTGAGGAGCCATTTCCTCCACACCTTTATTTTTTATTTGTTATGATTTGTGTGTCTGGGGCTGTAATGGAGGATTAAAACCATGTGCCCAGATGCTTTTTGCTTATGAGGAACTGACGACACTGGGTCCACACGCAGGTCACCTTACTTTCAGAACTAGCAGATGTAATTAAACTCAGCCATGGGGATTTATCTGAAGATAGACTTTGAAATGGAATTCCACTGTGAGGCCCAGGGAAAGCAATTGTCAAATGCAACACTCTGAAATTGACGAATTGGTCACAACCTGTCTTGCTCGAGAAGTTTTAATAAGTCTTTGTATCTACGAGATAAACCAGGAAATCATAACATCCTGGTTCCATAATAATTAATCTTCTAAATTGTAGAATATAATGTTCAGTTTTGATTTTGACTGACAAATGTTAGAAGGAGGAGGCGCATGATTAATTGTTTTTGGGGTATATAAGCCTGTGGTCCTGCTGCTTAAGTTTAGACTCTCCGAGGGGTGGGAACACCCCTTGTCAAGAAGGAAGAACAGCCAGAGTCCGAGCAACGTCCCGGTCGGGGGAGGTGGAGAAGCTGCTACCGGCGCCCTGACAACCTACTACAAGTGTGCAGTCGTTCCCTCGCTTCGGCAGTTGGGACCAGTCCAAGTGTTGATAAGTATAGTTGGGAAGGGCTAGCATATTGTAGTGTGAAATCAGCTTTTGAATTTGTAATAAACATTTTATAAACTGAACTGCTCTCGGTGTGTGTGTGTGTCTATTTTCTTTCGGTAGCTCAAACACTGTGACCAATCTAAAATGAACAAAATGAGAGGTATAAGTTTACCCAAGACAGGGGCTTTGCTTTTTCTTCACTTATTTCCTTTTTTTCTGGAGAGGGCTGGTATTCTCCTACCGGCCACTACTCCATTACATGACTCTTCCAGTTTATCTTTCTTATTGAGGCGGATTCCACAATGTAACTTTGTTATTTGAATGAGTTCATCAGAATGAACATGTGATGTGATTTTTACCCGCCGTCTAACCTTGTAAGTGAGTGAGTCCCTCTTTTTGACCTTCTTTTCTCATTGGAGTTCGACATTGAAAATGTTTTTTTAGTGAGTTCCACAGTGTAACCTTGTGATGTGAGTGAGTTCCAAAGAATAATCATGTTTTCTTTGTGAATCCCATATTGTAAACGTTATGTTAGTGAGTCCCACAGTGTAAACTTGGTATGTGGGAGATTTGCACAGTATAATCTTGTTTACTTAGTGAATCCCACATTGTAGATGTTATGTGAGTGAGTCCCACAGTGTAAACTTGGTATGTGGCAGATTTGCACAGTATAATCTTGTTTACTTAGTGAATCCCACATTGTAGATGTTATGTGAGTGAGTCCCACAGTGTAAACTTGGTATGTGGCAGATTTGCACAGTATAATCTTGTTTACTTTGTGAATCCCACATTGTAAATGTTATGTGAGTGAGTCCCACAGTGTAAACTTGTTATGTGAGAGATTTGCACAGTATAATCTTGTTTACTTAGTGAATCCCACATTGTAAATGTTATGTGAGTGAGTCCCACAGTGTAAACTTGTTATGTGAGAGATTTGCACAGTATAATCTTGTTTACTTAGTGAATCCCACATTGTAAATGTTATGTGAGTGAGTCCCACAGTGTAAACTTGGTATGTGAATAATTTTCACAGTGTGACCTGGTGATGTGAGTGAGTTTCAAAGTGTGACATTTTTATGGAAGTGAACTTCACAGTATCAACCTGTAAAGTTCCTGAGTCTCAGAGTATAAAATTGGGATGTTAAAATGGAAAGGAACTACAAACACTAAAATAAATGGCATTTTGGGAAATGTTTAATCTTTGTTTTCACAAGCTATGAACTGTGTTGTGTATAAATTAACAGCAAATGTAAAACGATTTTTCTTCAAGAAAACAAAATGTACATCAGGAAATTCACATCTACATTTCAATTTTAAATATGTGCTAAAATGTAACTACAAACACTAAAATAAATGCTATTTTGGGAAAAGTTTTATCTTTGTTTTCACAAACTATGAACTGTGTTGTATATAAATTAATTTCATATGTGAAACGTTCTCAGAGGTTGGAAAAAAATACTTTTCTACAAGAAACAAAATGTAGATCAGGAAATTCACATCCTCATTTCTATTTTAAAAAACATAATATAAATGCTAAAATGAAACTACAAACATTAAAATAAATGCTTTTTTGGGAAATGATTAAACATTGTTTTGACATCTATGAACTGTCATGTTTAAATATTAATAGCACTTGTAAAACAGTTAAAGAAGTTGAAATATGTACTTTTCAACCAGAAACCAGAATGTAGTTAGGGAAATTTGCATTTAAGTTTCAATTTCATCAAGGATTCCACAGTGTCAATCTGTCAGGTTAGTGTGTCTCCGGCGGCTGGCGTCCCTGCGGAGACTATCGACGACTCAACGAGGCAACCATTCCTGACCGTTACCCCATCCCTCACATCCAGAACTTTACGGCCAACCTGTACGGTACGAGGGCTTTCTCCAAGGTTGACCTGGTGTGCGGATATCACCAGATCCCGGTGCACCCTGAGGACAGACCCAAGATGGCCACATCACCCCCTTTGTCAATATAAGCATCTGTATGAGTTAACCCTTGGATTACCAAATTAATCATCCTTTGGAATGTAGCAGGGGCATTTTTCATGCCAAAAGGTAACACGTTATACTCATATAAACCGGATGGAGTTACAAAAGCCGAAATATTCTTTCCTCTCCCAGTTAAAGACAGACACCAGTAACCTTTCAACAAATCCAACTTAGTAAGAAATTTAGCTTTGCCAATTTTATCAATACAGTCATCTGTTCTCGGAATAGGATAAGCATCTGTTTTAGTTAATGAATTAACATTCCTGTAATCTGAACTGAACCTAATAATTCCATCTGGTTTCGGTACCAGAATACAAGAAAAAAAATCTTTCTGAGTTTGAAGGTCTAATAATGTCATTTCTCAATGTAAATTCCACCTCCTGATCCATGATTTTACTCCTTAATGTATATACTATATGGGTGTTTATTCATGGGACTTGCTTCTCCCACGTCTACATCATGATAAATCACTGATATGTTTATTTTGGCACATCAGGAACAAATCTGTAAATTTCAAAATTACTTCCTTCAATTGCATCTGTTTCTTGTGATTTAAGTTGACCTAACTTTTCCTCCAAATTTTCCAAAATTGCTGAGTTCGACAGGCGCTCAGGAACCATGGTTTCTTTAAGGTTACCCTCACAAGATTTTGTTGCCATAATCTTATGATCGATAACTTCTTCAACCCTCTCAACAGCAAACACCTCTGAAACAGATGGTTCTCCACTCCCCTTATCCTCATCATAAGGTTTGGGGGTGGTGCACATCTCTGTGAATGAACCGGCCCTGTTTGTACCGCTGCGCTGGCGGGGCAGCTGAAGAAGATGGCGCTGTCAGGGCTTGCTTATTGCCTCGTGGCCTCAGTTTGTGTCCCGGGCCACTTAATGATGTCACCACTGCGTGGGGCAGAACAAACGTTGGCCTTAAATTGGGGCGCTCCAAATTCAATTAAACAATTGTCCTGGAAATTCCATCAAGTCCTGTGGTGTTTTCTGTGTGTAGCGACCATGACATTGGTGACCCTGCAGAGCCCAGATGACATCTGGTCTCAAATCATGGATTCCTTGGCGATCAGCACTGTTTCTGTGAAGCTCCCCCATTCTGGACCCACCGGCCCCGCACATGGATCAGGCAGGTGGAGGCGGAGCTTCAACTCCGGCAGATCACCATGTGTGTTCTACCACATGGTGAGTGTCCTCAGCAAGGAAAGAGCAGCCAGAGTTGATGATCTGATCCATGATCCCTCTGAGGAGGACAAGTACATTGCCCTCAAAACCCTCCTCCTCAGCATCTTTAGACTCTCCTTGGTCACCATTATCCCTATCCATGATAGGCCGAATTAATGCTATTAAGATGATGATCTTACCTAAATTTTTATATATATTCCAAGCTATACCTATTTTTGTTCCTAAATCTTTTTTTGATAAGGTCGATTCTAAATTGTCCTCGTATATCTGGCAAAACAAGAATCCTAGATTGGGGAAAAAATATTTACAGAAATCTAAACTAGAGGGAGGGTTGGCATTACCCAACTTTAGAATTTATTACTGGGCAATTAATATTAATTACTTAAGGTATTGGTTGAATTATTCAGAATTATCTCTAAATCCCCATTGGGTAAATTTAGAAATTAAACCGATACAAAATTTTTCAATTAGCTCTATTTTGGGAGCTGCTCTCCCTTTTACACTTACTAAATTATATAAACAAATTGATAATCCAATGGCTAAACATACACTACGTATATGGTTTCAATTCCGGAGATTTTTTGGCCTAAGTCATTTTATCTTGGAAACTCCTATTGTACTAAATTTCCTTTTTCATCCCTCTCTAATTGATCAAGCTTATTTACTCTGGAAAGTTAAAGGTATAACATGCTTTTCGGATTTATTCTTGGATAACTCTTTCATGTCATTTGAACAATTATCCATGAAATATGATTTACCTCGATCTCATTTCTTTCGATATTTGCAGATTAGGAGTTTCTTAGTTTCGACTTTACCCTCTTTTCCCAATCGGGAGACTACGACTGTTTTAGAGGATATACTATATTCAAAATTCCCTCCAAAAGGTGTGATATCTAAATTATAATTACAAAAATAAATTCTGGGACTTTTGAAAAGTTTAAAAATGATTGGGAAAGAGAACTCAACCTTCATATTTCTAATGAAAATTGGAATAAAATTCTGCGACTGGTAAACTCTTCTTCTCTATGTGCAAAACATTCACTAATACAGTTTAAAGTTGTTCATAGAGCTCATATGTCTAAAGATAAACTCCATCGCTTTTATTCTCATATCGATCCTATATGTGATAAATGTCAATTGGAAATAGTTTCCCTTACACATATGTTTTGGTCCTGTCCCTCTTTACAGAATTATTGGAAGGAAATTTTTTCCATTATATCTACTGTTTTGAATATTGATTTACAACCACATCCCATTACTGCAATTTTTGGATTACCTATGATAGATTTGACTTATTTATCTCTTCCTGCGGATCGTATGATTGCTTTTCTTACACTAATGGCTAGAAGATCTATACTATTAAATTGGAAAGAGGTAAATCCTCCCACTGTTTTCCAATGGTTTACCCAAACCATACTATGTTTAAATTTAGAGAAAATTAGAAACTCTGTCTATTTTTAAAGTTTTTTTAAAATTCAGATTTGTTTTTTCTTCTTTTTTGGGGTTTTTTTTTCTCTTTTTTCATATATTGTTATTAATTATATCTTTTTTTTTAGAGATAGTTCACACCCTAAACTGATCAAATTTTTTTTATGATATATTTTTATTCTGTAATATTATTGTTTAATATCTCTGTATTAATTCATTACTTACTATGTATTTTTTTTATATCTCTTTGAACTGTATGTGTTTATAAATTATAATAATAATAAAAAGATTGAAAAAGAAAAGAAAGACTCTCCTGTCGGCAGCACGCAGCCAGGCTGATGCACCTCAATGGCCAAGGGGACAGACCTATATAGTATATACATTAAGGAGTAAAATCATGGATCAGGAGGTGGAATATATGTTGAGAAATTACATTATTAGACCTTCAAACTCAGAAGGTTTTTTTTCTTGTATTCTGGTACCGAAACCAGATGGAATTATTAGATTCTGTACAGATTACAGGAAGGTTAATTCAGTAACTAAAACAGATGGTTATATTATTCCTAGAACAGATGACTGTATTGATAAAATTGGCCTTGATGGACGAGATGCTTGCACTGATAGAAGGTCACAGACCTTGCCTGATGCTTGAGCAAGCCTACCTCGAACAAATGCCAGAGGACATCCCGTTCCTGCAAGCAGACGAGGACTTCTCAAATCCCAGGACAGTCGCAGCCCATGCCGATGTGTTTGGCGGACAATGAGAGAACGAGGCCACCATAAACCAGGTCACAAGCCCTGTGCCTGAATGACCACAGCCCAGACAGAAGATGGAGGAGCACCAGTCGACCTTGTGCTTCTACAGGGGCACAGTTCCTACTTCTTCAAAGCCGCCACCATCATCTCTGGGCCGAAGAAGTCATCAGTTCTTGCCTCAGTGACGGCTGTCCTGCTCCATTTACATCTACCATCATGAAGTGCTTTGAGAGTCTCATCATGGGGCACATAAACCTCCTGTTGCTCCCCTCACTGGACCCCCTGCCATTCGTATATTGATCAAACTGCTCTATGGATTATGCCATCACCACCTCCCTCCATTTAGCCTCACCCATCTGGAAGCAAACACAGGTCTGTTGGAATGTTGTTCATTGACATCACTTCAGCCTTCAACCCAATCAGACCTCAGTACCTGATGGAGACGTTGAACCTGCTGGGCCTAAACACTTCCCTCTGCAGTTAGATTCTTGACATCCTGTGGGGGAGATCTCAAGCATTCTGGGTCACAATCAGGACTTCCCAGATCATCACCCCTCCCCACCTCACCCGGGCTGTGGGCTTGTCCATTGCTGTCGACTCTGCTGACCCATGGCTGTGCAACTAGACTCAGCTCAAACCATATCCTCAAGTCCATTGATGATGCGACCGTGGTGGGCCTTATCAGCAAGAATGATGAGTCAGTGTTGAGGTGCAGTTGCTAACAGACTAGTGCAGAGCCAACAGTCTATATCTGAATGTTAATAAAACCAAAGAGATGGTTGTCCACTTCAGGGAGGCCCGAAGGATCACTCTTCACTGACCACTGACGGCTCCACCGTTGAGGTTGTGAAAAGGACCAGGTTTCTTGGTGTGCGTTTGGTGGAGAATCTCCCCTGGTCCTCAACACCAGCTCCATTATCGAGAAAGCCCAGTAGCATCTCTTCATCCTCTGAAGGCAGAGGAAAGTTCATCTCCCACCCTCCATCCACACGACATCCTACAGAGGATGTATTGAGAGGATTCGGAGCCATTGCATCACACTCTGGTTTGGAAACTGTACCACCTCAGACCTTAAAACCCTCCAGAGGATAGTGGAATCAGCGGAGAATATCATTGAGGGCTCTCTTCCTGCCATGATGGACATCTACAAGGCAAGATCCACGTGGAAGGCAAATAATATGGTGAAAGACTTCACACACCCTTCTTGGAAATGGTCTCCATTCTTCCATCTGGAAGGAGCGTTCGGGCCCACTCATCCAGATTGTGTAACAGCTTTTATCCGCAAGCCATCAGGCTCCTCTATTTCGAGAACATATGTGTACTCGTATATCATGGGTTTGTTTTCGTGGGTTTTAAAAAAAATTGTCTTATGACTTAATAGTTCACTCCGATTTATGTCAATATGCTCCTTGTTCCTGGAGAAACCCTCTCTCATCTTTCCTGTGATATTAATGGCAATGGTTTGAATGATAAATAAAGGTGACTTGACCACTTGGATTTCCTTCCCTTCAGACCCCAAAGAGTACGGATTGGTAAACTCATCTCCTCCACAATCAGGAGCGGAGAGTCACAGGATGGCCAATTCCATCTCCTGGTCTATTCTCTTTGCACCTATGACTGATTCAGAAATTACATTTTCCAATCACTTATTAGCAAATGATACCACAGCAGTGCACTGTATAAAAAGGGTCAATGGGTCAGCACACAGGACGGAGACAGAAATCTTGGCTGAAGCAATATAACACCCACTGTCTGCGTCAAAGAGCTGATTGTGGACTTCAGCAATGTGTGACAGAGTATATAGATATGTTTTTGGGAGATCAATTGGGAAAGGTTTAGAGCACTGTTCAGGTGTCCCAGCTATATTCATCCTTTATGAGTGACGAGCCACCTGCTGGTGAGGGGTAACAGGAAGTCCTCCCTATGGCGCTCCATTCCATCCAGTTGCTACTATGTACCATGACCAACACTACTCGTCACAAGCTCTTACTCAATTTGGAAAGTAGGTCGACATCAAGAACAACACTCCCAACCTGGATCACCACTCCGGGTCCAGTCCTTCTCAGGAAGCACGTGAGGAGAAGCAAGAACCGACCCCCTGGTGGAAAGGGCAAACCTGCTCCACACCAATCCCACGTATGCCTTTGTGGATACCCGGATGGGAGGGAGAACACGGTCTACATCAGGACCTGGCAACCACCAGATCAAAGGGTTTGTTGCCTCAGGTGCCCTGCAAATCACGGAGCTCATTCTCACAGCCCCCAGTCAGGGCCTCGGGGGATCCAGTTCAGGAGGAAAGTGCATCCCCCTCCACCATTGAGCCAGAGGACCAGCCCACCTCTCCTCCCTCACAAGGGGATCAGGAGACCCAAGGAGCCTAAGGGCCCCCCCCCCCAGTGCTAAGGTGCTCCACCAGGATCTCCAGGTCCCCGCATTGCTTAATTCTGTAAATTTGTAAACGTATATTTTTCAACTTTTCTTCTGAACCCATGATCTCTGTCTTCATTCACAGACCCTAAATTCTACAAGAAGGAGTGAATGCAGTGAATTGGGATTCACTGGTAGTGGGTCGGGAAATGTTTGTATTGGAATATATGGGTCAGCACAATGTCGAGGGCCAAAGGGCCTGTGCTGTGTTTTGCAGGAAAGTGCACAGTGATTTTTTTTTCCAAAAGATAAGGTTGTATTTGTCAAAATGTGTGGTGTTTTGGGGTCAAAAACCACAACTTTGCAGGGCCAAAATGTGGGCAGTTTTCATTTAAAAAGCCCAAACTGTGATTTACAAATTGTGTGTTTTGGTTTAAAAACCATGTCTGTACTTTGCAAAAGATGAGACAATGAGACCTAGGAGCAGGTCGGCCATTCAGCCCATCGAGTCCGCTCCACCATTTCATCATGAACTGATCCATTCTCCCACCGCCCCACTCCCCTGCTTCTCCACACAGCCTTGGTACCCTGACTGTTCAGAGAGCTGGGACTGGGAGAACATGGCAGCACTGGCGGAGCTGCAGACCCATGGAGAGCGGAAACCCAGGGCTCCGTTGTGGGCTCCTACCATCCAGTCTGAATGCTGTTGGATCCGGACAGGCTTTAAAAACCTGTAGATTGACCTGATGCTGGTTTTATTTGAAAAATACTGCAGCCGTGGGGGCCGCCTCCAGGATAGCAGGGCCTATGATTGGCAGCAGCCAGGAGAGGTGAGAGACTTCGGGGAAGCAGAGGACTGGCTCAGGGCACCAGGAAATGGGGAGCCCACCCCAGTTTAAGAAGGAGATGCAGAGGAGGTGACCCCTGGGACAGGATCACAGCGGCAGCCCAGAGAGGGGTTCTGTCGTTGAACCCACAGGCAGGGGGGCGTGGGCGATTCGAGGGAAGCTGCTGACAAGTGCAGTTGAGGGATTCACAGGACTGCAGGAGACTGGCTCAAGACTGGCCGAAGGGGATCCAGGGATCTGAAGCAGGATGAGAGAGGGGGCCGAGGTCCCTGAAGGGTTCCTCATCGTGATTGGGGGCTCAGATCTGGAGCTCAAGCTGCTGATGGTTTGGACTAGATTCTGTGTGGTGACAGGGGCTATGGGAGGGTTGGAGGCAAATTGACGGACGCTCAGTGACTCTGGGAAGGTCTCATTTGCTTCTCTTTCTCTGACTTTAAAGAGGTGCTTCAAGCAATTTCTGCCAATGTCAAATCTGTCTGCCCTACAGCAGATGAAAAACAAATTTTGTGTAATGTTGCACTGTCTTTATTACATGGCAATAAATTGAATCTTAACTCTTGGAAATGTGAGAGAGATCTGACTCTTTCATTTGTCCACACGGAGAGTGGTGCTGCCTGGAATGTATTGGCGAGGGTGGTGATCGAGGCTGGGACAACCGGGACATTGAAGACTCTTTGACAGGCAGATGGATGTAAGGATAATAAAGGGTGACGGATGTAAGGTAGGTTAGATCGTTATGGAGTCGGTTTACGTCGGTCAGCACAACATTGTGGACTGAACGGCCAGTCTGTGCTGCAATGTTCTGTGTTCAATGCTGTTGAGCAAATAAGGAGGGTTCCAACAGTCCCAGTCAGGATGGTGATAAAGATGGGGACAGATGTGGCTTTGCTGAGGGCCCCTGCTTCAGCTCCAACTCTTCCCAACAAAGCCTGTGCACCGTGTACATGGCTCAATGTCCGTGGGACCTTCTCTCGTGGTCTTGTATTTCCTTGTGACAGGAAAGGAGGGGACTTGAGCTCTGCTTCCCTGTTCTCTCCCAACAACTGATCCTAATTCTCCTCATATTTTTGCTGAATCATTACAATTAAACGCAGTTTGAATTTCCAGACTTTACTGTGGCATTCCCTGAAAAAAATTATTTCCCGCCACTTAGATCTTTTCACAGAGTCATAAAGTTTCCCAGCTTAGAAACAGGCCCTTTGGGCCAACTACAGATTGACTGTCAGAGTTCAGTGCATGACGTCACATTCAACCCTGAGATTCTTGTTCCTGTAGGCGAGGCAGAGTTACCACTTCTTGGTCATGCCAAAAAGAACCAACTCAACCTACGCAGCTAAACAAATAAAGAACAACTGGGAACAAATGGTGCCATATTGATTCCGATTTATTGTCAAGTACACACATAAAAACTCAGAGATTCATTTTTCCTCTGGACAGACACAAATACCACTTATTGGAGGTCTAAAAAACTGTACACAACATATACATGTAAACACATGAAGAACTGTAAACAAAGTGTACAATACATTTGAAAAAAATCGTTAAAGTCTAAACATAAGAGTCCTTAAATGAGTCCCGTAAGCCAACTACCCAGAGCCGACGTAACCCCACTACCCACAGCTGCCTTAACCCCACTACCCAGAGCCGCCATAACACCGCCACCCAGAGCCGCCGTAAACCCACTAACCAGAGCCGCCATAACCCTACCACCGAGAGGTGCCGTAACCCCACTACCCAGAGCCACCGTAACCCCACGACCCAGAGCCAACGTAACCCCACTACTCACAGCTGCCTTAACCCCATGACCCAGACCGCCATAACACCGCCACCCAGAGGTACCGTAACCCCACCACGCCATAACCCCACCATCCAGAGCCGCCGCAACCCCACCACCCTGAGCCACCATAACCCCACTACCCAGAGCTACCATAACGCCACTACACAGACCCACCATATCCAAACTACCCAGAATCACCTTAACCCCACTAAACAGAGCCACCATAACCCCACTATCCAGAGCCATCGTAACCCCACTAACCAAAGCCACAGTAATCCCCACTACCCAGCGCCAACATAACCCCACTACCCAGAGCCACCGTAACCCCACTACCCTAGCCACCATAACCCCACTACCCAGACCCACCATAACCCCACCACCCAGAGCAACCGTAAACCCACTCTCCAGAGCCACCGTAACCCCACTACCCGGAACCACAATAACCCGACTGCCCAGAGTCATCGTGACCTGACTACCCAGAGCCACCGTAACCAAACTACCCAGAGCCACCGTACCCACACTACCCAGAGCCACCGTAATCCAACTACCCAGAGCCACCGTAACTCCACGACCCAGAGCCGCCGTAACTCCACAATCCAGAGCCGCCGTAACCCCACTACCCAGAGCCACCGTAACCCCACTACCCAGAGCCACCGTAACCCCACGTCCCAGAGCCACTGTAACCCCATGACCCAGAGCCACCGTAACCCCACTATCCAGAGGCACCGTAACCCCCACTACCAGAGCCACCGTAACCCCACTACCCAGGGTCACCGTAGCCCGACTACCCAGAGCCACCGTAACCCAACTACTCAGAGACACCTTAATCCCCCTAACCAGAGCCACTGTAACCCTACGACCCAGATCCACCAAAATCCCACGAACCAGAGCCACCGTAACCCCCACGACCCAGAGCCGCCGTAAACCCACTAACCAGAGCCGCCATAACCCTACCACCGAGAGGTGTCGTAACCCCACCACTCATAGCCGCCATAACCCCACAACCCAGAGACACTGTAACCCGACAACCCAGAGCCACCGTAAGCCCACGACCCAGAGCCACCGTAACCCCACTAACCAGAGCCACCGTAACCCTCACTACCCAGAGCCACTGTAACCCCACTACCCAGAGCCACCTTAATCACACTACACAGAGCCACCGAAACACCACGACCCAGAGCCACCGTAATCCCACATCCCAGAGCCACCGTAACCCCCATGGCCCAGAGCCACCGTAACCCCACTACCGAGTGCCACTGTAACCCCACGACCCTGAGACACCATAACCCCACTACCAGAGCCACCATAACCCCACTCCCCAGAGCCGCCATAACCCCACTAACCTGAGCTGCCGTAACCCCACCACCCTGAGGCGCCGTAGCTCCACCACCCAGTGGCGCCGTCACCCCACGACCCAGAGCTGCCTTAACCAAATGACCCAGAGCCGCCGTAGCCCCATGACCCAGAGACGCCATAGCCCCACTACCCAGAGCTGCCGTAACCCATTACACAGAGCCGCCATAACCCCACTACCCAGAGCCACTGTAACCCCACTACCCAGAGCCGCCGTAACCCCACTACCCAGAAACGCCGTAACCCCATTACCCAGAGCCACCGTAACCCCAATATCCAGAGCCGCCGTAACCCCACTACCCAGAGTCGCCGTAACCCCTCTACCCAGAGCCACCGTAACCCCACAACCCTGAGCTGCCATAACCCCACGACCCAGAGCCGCCGTAACCCCACGAGCCAGAGCCACCGTAACCCCACGACTGAGAACCGCCATAACCTCATGACCCAGAGCCACTGTGACCCCATGATCCAGAGCCGCCGTAACCCCACTACCCAGAGCCGCCATAACCCCACGACCTAGAGCCGCCGTAACCCCAATACCCAGAGCCGCCGTAACCCCACAACCCAGAGCCGCCCTTACCCAACTACCCAGAGCCTCCGTAACCCCACTACCCAGAGTCGCCGTAACCCCTCTACCCAGAGCCGCCGTAACCCCACAACCCTGAGCCGCCATAATCCCACGACCCAGAGCCGCCGTAACCCCATGACCCAGAGCCACCGTAACCCCACGACTGAGAGCCGCCATAACCTCATGACCCAGAGCCACAGTGACCCCACGATCCAGAGCCGCCGTAACCCCACGACCCAGAGCCGCCGTAACCCCACGACCCAGAGCCGCCGTAACCCCACTAGCCAGAGCCGACGTAACCCCACGACCCAGAGCCACCGTAACCCCACGACTCAGAGCCGCCGTAACCCCACGACCCAGAGCCGCCGTAACCCCACGACCCAGAGCTGCCATAACTCCACGGCCCAGAGCCGCCGTAACCCCACAACCCTGAGCCGCCATAATCCCACGACCCAGAGCCGCCGTAACCCCATGACCCAGAGCCACCGTAACCCCACGACTGAGAGCCGCCATAACCTCATGACCCAGAGCCACAGTGACCCCACGATCCAGAGCCGCCGTAACCCCACGACCCAGAGCCGCCGTAACCCCACGACCCAGAGCCACCGTAACCCCACTAGCCAGAGCCGCCATAATCCCACTAGCCAGAGCCGCCTCAACCCGACTACCCAGAGCCGCCGTAACCACACTACCCAGAGCCGCCGTAACCCCACTACCCAGAGCCGCCATATACCCACTACACAGAGCCGCCGTAACCCCACTACCCAGAGCCGCCGTAACCCCACTACCCAGAGCCGCCGTAACCCCACTACCCAGAGCCGCCGTAACCCCATTACCCAGAGCCGCCGTAACCCCACTACCCAGAGCCGTCGTAACCCTACTACCCTGAGCCGCCGTAACCCCACTACCCAGAGCCACCGTAACCCCCACTACCCAGAGCCACTGTAACCCCACTACCCAGGGCCACTGTAACCCCACCCTGTGCAGTGGCATTTCTAGTTGGGACGTGCCTTTGTTTTTGATCATTTAAAAACAGCTTAACTGTACTTATAAATACCACTGATATTATTATTTTACATTCTAAAAAATTCCAAATTCTGAAAGTGTCTGGTCCACAGGATGTTGGATAAATGATTGAGCACCTGGAAACAGAAAGAAGAAAGACTTAGAGAAGAGAAATCAAACTATTATATAAACACAATATCATAACAGTCCAATGACAACAAGGTTGTAAATTACTTCAACAATTATAACATGGCGAATTGTAAAAAGTCACAAAATTATATAATACGACAAATTCTATCCTCTCACCTTCTGAACTTCTCGGGTAAGTACAAATCATTTCACTACCATTAAAGTAAAACACAAAATAATAAAGCAAGTTTCTCGTGATCTCATAAATTACGAAAATATTGAATAAAAGGAGCCCATAAGCAGAGATAGATTAAATGTGATCAAGGTAGAAGAACATCGGAGATTCCCCAAAGTATCTTTTCCTTTAGCAGGCCCTTTCCACATCCAGAAGGACTATTACACAGCTGACATCCGCCAGGAGGCGCAGTCCAAATCCGGCACCTGTCAGACAGACCATCCCACAACAGGCACCTGACCAATCCTCATCTGGCATCTGGGAGATGGACTATCCACACCTGGCACCTGGCAGGTGGACCATTCCACATCTAGCAGGCAGACCATTCCACATCTCGCAGGCAGACCATCCCACATCCGGCACCTGGCAGGCGGACCATTCCACATCTGGCAACTGGTAGGCGGACAATTCCACATCTGGCATCTGGCAGGAGGACCATCCCACATCTGGCATATGGCAGCAAAGCTATTCCACATCTGGCATCTAGCAGCAGGAACATTCCACGTTCGGCATCTGAAAGGTGGACTATTCCACATCTGGCAGGCCGACCATTCCACATCCGGCATCTTGCAGCAGAAACATTCCACATCCGGCATCTGGGATTTGGAGGATTCCACATCAAGCAGGAGGAAGGGACAACTGGGGAAATGACCAACTCACATATACCAGAAGCAACACCAAATAAACAAAGGAGGCTGCAGATTTTCACGAATGTCAAATTCCTAAGCATTAAAATTCTGAGGATCTGTCATGGAGTCTCCATGGTGATGCATTCAAAAAAAGGGCTATTGGTTATACTGTGTGATATGCCTGAGGAGATTCATTATCGCAATGAAGACACACCTTAACCTCCACAGGTGTACTATGCAGATCATTCTGGTAGGTTGCATCACTGCCTGGTCTGGAGGTGCCATATCTCAGGAAAATCATAATTTCGAGAGGGGGTTTATCTCTCCCTGTAACATCACAGGCACCAGAATTCACTCCAGTCAGAATCTATACATGACATGCTGTCTTAAAATAAAAGTCTCTATCATGGAAAACCTCCACCACCCAGACCATAAATTCCTCACTCTACTATCATTGGATAAGGTACTGGAGCCTGAGGAATAGAGGTCAATGCCACAATGTCAGTTTCTTCCCTGATGCCACCAGATCCTGTATAATCAATGAGCCAAAAACACAGCCTTCCTTTTTTGTGCACTGTTAACTTTATTTTTAAGTCTAGTTCTGAACGATGGTTATAAGATGAATGTTTGCTCCATCCTGCTGCCCCAAATCACCAAATATTAGGACATCTTCTTGACAATAAATCCTGATTCTGAACCTGACAAGATATGAAAGGTATCTTCACAAAAAGTGGAAATAGGTGCATGAGACCAAAAAATATGTAAACAATTACCTTCCCAGCAGGAGGCACACTGCACATCCGGCATCCGGATTGAGGCTCTTTCCACATCCGGCAGGAGGACTATTCCACATCCAGCATCCGGCAGGAGTCCCATTCCACATCCGGCAGGAGGCCCATTTCACATCCGGCATCCGGATGGAGGCCCATTCCACATCCGGAAGGAGGACTATACTACATCCAGCATCTGGCAGGAGGCCCATTCCACATCCGGCTGGTGGCCCCTTTCATATCCGGTACCCGGCAGGAGGCCCATTGCTTCAAAGGCATGAGGCTCTCTTTTAAAATATTTTTAGTGGCCTTTAAGAAACAGGAAACAAACAGAAGCCATTAATCAATGGTAATACATAAAAAGGAAGATTCAGATAAAATACAAATTATAAAAATAATTGATCATGTCTAACCATTATATCATAACAAACAGAAATAAAGTGATAAACATTTAAACAATTATAACATATGTCTAATAGAACATGATTTAAAGAGTATACGATACTCCAATTTCATTCCCCTTCCCTTCTGAAGTTCTTTAGTGAGTAAATAATATTTCAATATCATTAAAGAAACACAAACATATAAAGCAAGGTCCCAGTGATTAAATGTTAAAAAAATGTTGAATTAAAGGTGCCCATGGACACAGAATGTTTAAATGTGAATCTGTGGAAGAACATCTGATTAATTCTAAGTAAGGCCTGCCACCATATTACAGCGTAATTGAGTGATTTTAGGGGCAACAGCATCTTTCCAACCCATCAATATTGAACGTCGATCAACAAGGGAGGCAAAAGAGATGACATGTGGTTAATTCATAGTTCAATTCATTTAGGTTGTCTCTGTTGATCCAAAAGGAGCAATATTAGATTAGTTATCCACTTCAGGACATCCTTCAATACCATTGTTCCCTCAGTGCTGGTCAAAAAGCAACTAACTCTATCCCTCTGTACCTCACTCTGCAATTGGATCTTTGACATTCTCATTGGAAGACTACAGTCAGGACGAATTGGAAACAAGGTCTCTTCCCCACTGATCATCAACGCAGGCGCAGTCCAAGGATGTGTGCTTAGCCCCCTGCTCTACTCTCTGTAAACCCATGACTGTGTGTGGTGAGCCATAATTCCATTGCTATCAACATGTTGGCGGATGACACTACAATTGTCAGCAAACAATAAATGGCAATGATGAAGCGAAGAAGGAAGGACATAGATCAGCTGATTGAATGCTAACAAATCAAACTTTTCACTCAATGTCAACAAAACAATGGATAAGATTTTGGATTCTGCAGGAAGTCAAAAGAACACGACCCAGTCTTCATGGAGGTCTCAGGAGTGCAGATGTTCGCGAATGTCAAATTCCTAAGCATTAAAACTCTGAGGATCTGTCATGGAACCTCCATCGTGATGCTTTCACAAAAAAACCTCACCATTGGCTATACTGTGTGATGTGCCTGAGGAGATTCATTATCGCAATGAAGACACTCCTTAACCTCCACAGGTGTACTATGCAGATCATTCTGGTAGGTTGCATCACTGCCTGGTCTGGAGGTGCCATATCTCAGGAAAATCATAATTTCGAGTGGGTTTTTATCTCTCCCTGTAACATCACAGGCACTAGAATTCACTCCAGTCAGAATCTATACATGACATGCTGTCTTAAAATAAAAGTCTCTATCATGGAAAACCTCCACCATCCAGATCATAACTTCCTCACTCTACTATCATTGGATAAGGTACTGGAGCCTGAGGAATAGAGGTCAATGCCACAATGTCAGTTTCTTCCCTGATGCCACCAGATCCTGCATAATCAATGAGCCAAAGACACAGCCTTGCTTTTTTGTGCACTGTTAACTTTATTCTTAAGAGTAGTTCTGAACGATGGTTATAAGATGAATGTTTGCTCCATCCTGCTGCCCCAAATCACCAAATATTAGGACATCTTCTTGACAATAAATCCTGATTCTGAACCTGACAAGATATGAAAGGTATCTTCACAAAAAGTGAAAATAGGTGCATGAGACCAAAAAATATGTAAACAATTACCTTCCCAGCAGGAGGCACACTGCACATCCGGCATCCGGATTGAGGCTCTTTCCACATCCGGCAGGAGGACTATTCCACATCCAGCATCCGGCAGGAGTCCCATTCCACATCCGGCAGGAGGCCCATATCACATCCGGCATCCGCATGGAGGCCCATTCCACATCCGGCAGGAGGACTAAGCCACATCCGGCATCTGGCAGGAGGCCCATTCCACATCCGGCTGGTGGCCCATTTCATATCCCGTACCCGGCAGGAGGCCCATTGCTTCAAAGGCATGAGGCTCTCTTTTAAAATATTTTCAGTGGCCTTTAAGAAACAGGAAACAAACAGAAGCCATTAATCAATGGTAATACATAAAAAGGAAGATTCAGATAAAATACAAATTATAAAAATAAATTGATCATGTCTAAACATTATATCATAACAAACAGAAATAAAGTGATAAACATTTAAACAATTATAACATATGTCTAATAGAACATGATTTAAAGAGTATACGATACTCCAAATTCCTTCCCCTTCCCTTCTGAAGTTCTTTAGTGAGTACATAAAATTTCACTACCATTAAAGAAACACAAACATATAAAGCAAGGTCCCAGTGATTAAATGTTACAAAAATGTTGAAATAAAGGTGCCCATGGACACAGAATTTTAAATGTGAATCTGTGGAAAAACATCTGATTAATTCAAAGTTAGGGCTGCCACCATATCACAGAGGAATTGAGTGTTTTTAGGGGCAACAGCATCTTTCCAACTCATCAATATTGAACGACGAGCAACAAGGGAGGCAAAAGAGACTGCATGTGGTTAATTCATAGTTCAATTCATTTAGGTAGTCTCTGTTGATTCAAAAGGAGCAATATTAGATTAGTTATCAACTTCAGGACGTCCTTCAATACCATTGTTCCCTCAGTGCTGGTCAAAAAGCAACTAACTTTATCCCTCTGTACCTCACTCTGCAATTGGATCTTTGACATTCTCATTGGAAGACCACAGTCAGGACGAATTGGAAACAAGGTCTCTTCCCCACTGATCATCAACACAGGCGCAGTCCAAGGATGTGTGCTTAGCCCCCTGCTCTACTCTCTGCAAACCCATGACTGTGTGTGGTGAGCCATAATTCCATTGCTATCGACATGTTGGCTGATGACACCAGAATGGTCAGCAAACAATAAATGGCAATGATGAAGCGAAGAAGGAAGGACATAGATCAGCTGGATGAATGCTAACAAATCAAACCATTCACTCAATGTCAACAAAACAATGGATAAGATTTTGGATTCAGCAGGAAGTCAAAAGAACACGACCAAGTCTTCATGGAGGTGTCAGGAGTGCAGATGTTCGCGAACGTCAAATTCCTAAGCATTAAAACTCTGAGGATCTGTCATGGAGCCTCCATGGTGATGCTTTCACAAAAAAGCCTCACCATTGGCTATACTGTGTGATGTACCTGAGGAGATTCATTATCGCAATGAAGACACACCTTAACCTCCACAGGTGTACTATGCGGATCATTCTGGTAGGTTGCATCACTGCCTGGTCTGGAGGTGCCATCTCTCAGGAAAATGATAATTTCGAGAGGGTGTTTAACTCTCCCTGTAACATCACAGGCACCAGAATTCACTCCAGTTAGAACCTATACATGACATGCTGTCTTAAAATAAAAGTCTCTATCATGTAAAACCTCCACCACACCAGACCATAACTTCCTCACTCTACTATCATTGGATAAGGTACTGGAGCCTGAGGAATAGAGGTCAATTCCACCATGTCAGTTTCTTCCCTGATGCCACCAGATCCTGTATAATCAATGAGCCAAAGACACAGCCTTGCTTTTTTGTGCACTGTTAACTTTATTTTTAAGTCTAGTTCTGAACGATGGTTATAAGATGAATGTTTTCTCCATCCTTCTGCTTCAAATCACCAAATATTAGGACATGTTCTTGACAATAAATCCTGATTCTGAACCTGACAAGATATGAAAGGTATCTTCACAAAAAGTGGAAATAGGTGCATGAGACCAAAAAATATGTAAATAATTACCTTCCCAGCAGGAGGCACACTGCACATCCGGCATCCGGATTGAGGCTCTTTCCACATCCGGCAGGAGGACTATTCCACATCCAGCATCCGGCAGGAGTCCCGTTCCACATCCGGCAGGAGGCCCATTTCACATCCGGCATCCGGATGGAGGCCCATTCCACATCTGGCAGGAGCACTATACCACATCCGGCATCTGGCAGGAGGCCCAATCCACATCCGGCTGGTGGCCCCTTTCATATCCGGTACCCGGCAGGAGGCCCATTGCTTCAAAGGCATGAGGCTCTCTTTTAAAATATTTTCAGTGGCCTTTACAGAAACAGGAAACAAACAGAAGCCATTAATCAATGGTAATACATAAAAAGGAATATTCAGATAAAATACAAATTATAAAAATAAATTGATAATGTCTAACCATTATATCATAACAAACAGAAATAAAGTGATAAACATTTAAACAATTAAAACATATGTCTAATAGAACATGATTTAAGGAGTATACTATACTCAAAATTCCTTCCCCTTCCCTTCTGAAGTTCTTTAGTGAGTACATAAAATTTCACTACCATTAAAAAACACAAACATATAAAGCAAGGTCCAAGTGATTAAATGTTACAAAAACTTTGAATTAAAGTGCCCATGGACATAGAATGTTTAAATGTGAATCTGTGGAAGAACATCTGATTATTCAAAGTTAGGCCTGCCACCATATCACAGAGTAATTGAGTGTTTTTACGGGCAACAGCATCTTTCCAACTCATCAATATTAAACGTCGAGCAACAAGGGAGGCAAAAGAGACTGCATGTGGTTAATTCATAGTTCAATTCATTTAGGTAGTCTCTGTTGATTCAAAAGGAGCAATATTAGATTAGTTATCAACTTCAGGACGTCCTTCAATACCATTGTTCCCTCAGTGCTGGTCAAAAAGCAACTAACTTTATCCCTCTGTACCTCACTCTGCAATTGGATCTTTGACATTCTCATTGGAAGACCACAGTCAGGACGAATTGGAAACAAGGTCTCTTCCCCACTGATCATCAACACAGGCGCAGTCCAAGGATGTGTGCTTAGCCCCCTGCTCTACTCTCTGCAAACCCATGACTGTGTGTGGTGAGCCATAATTCCATTGCTATCGACATGTTGGCTGATGACACCAGAATGGTCAGCAAACAATAAATGGCAATGATGAAGCGAAGAAGGAAGGACATAGATCAGCTGGTTGAAAGCTCAGAAATCAAACCATTCACTCAATGTCAACAAAACAATGGATAAGATTTTGGATTCAGCAGGAAGTCAAAAGAACACGACCAAGTCTTCATGGAGGTGTCAGGAGTGCAGATGTTCGCGAACGTCAAATTCCTAAGCATTAAAACTCTGAGGATCTGTCATGGAGCCTCCATGGTGATGCTTTCACAAAAAAGCCTCACCATTGGCTATACTGTGAGATGTACCTGAGGAGATTCATTATCGCAATGAAGACACACCTTAACCTCCACAGGTGTACTATGCGGATCATTCTGGTAAGTTGCATCACTGCCTGGTCTGGAGGTGCCATCTCTCAGGAAAATGATAATTTCGAGAGGGTGTTTAACTCTCCCTGTAACATCACAGGCACCAGAATTCACTCCAGTCAGAACCTATACATGACATGCTGTCTTAAAATAAAAGTCTCTATCATGTAAAACCTCCACCACACCAGACCATAACTTCCTCACTCTACTATCATTGGATAAGGTACTGGAGCCTGAGGAATAGAGGTCAATTCCACCATGTCAGTTTCTTCCCTGATGCCACCGGATCCTGTATAATCAATGAGCCAAAGACACAGCCTTGCTTTTTTGTGCACTGTTAACTTTATTTTTAAGTCTAGTTCTGAACGATGGTTATAAGATGAATGTTTTCTCCATCCTTCTGCTTCAAATCACCAAATATTAGGACATGTTCTTGACAATAAATCCTGATTCTGAACCTGACAAGATATGAAAGGTATCTTCACAAAAAGTGGAAATAGGTGCATGAGACCAAAAAATATGTGAATAATTACCTTCCCAGCAGGAGGCACACTGCACATCCGGCATCCGGATTGAGGCTCTTTCCACATCCGGCAGGAGGACTATTCCACATCCAGCATCCGGCAGGAGTCCCGTTCCACATCCGGCAGGAGGCCCATTTCACATCCGGCATCCGGATGGAGGCCCATTCCACATCCGGCAGGAGGACTATACCACATCCGGCATCTGGCAGGAGGCCCAATCCACATCCGGCTGGTGGCCCCTTTCATATCCGGTACCCGGCAGGAGGCCCATTGCTTCAAAGGCATGAGGCTCTCTTTTAAAATATTTTCAGTGGCCTTTACAGAAACAGGAAACAAACAGAAGCCATTAATCAATGGTAATACATAAAAAGGAATATTCAGATAAAATACAAATTATAAAAATAAATTGATAATGTCTAACCATTATATCATAACAAACAGAAATAAAGTGATAAACATTTAAACAATTAAAACATATGACTAATAGAACATGATTTAAAGAGTATACGATACTCCAAATTCCTTCCCCTTCCCTTCTGAAGTTCTTTAGTGAGTACATAAAATTTCACTACCATTAAAGAAACACAAACATATAAAGCAAGGTCCCAGTGATTAAATGTTACAAAAATGTTGAAATAAAGGTGCCCATGGACACAGAATTTTAAATGTGAATCTGTGGAAAAACATCTGATTAATTCAAAGTTAGGGCTGCCACCATATCACAGAGGAATTGAGTGTTTTTAGGGGCAACAGCATCTTTCCAACTCATCAATATTGAACGACGAGCAACAAGGGAGGCAAAAGAGACTGCATGTGGTTAATTCATAGTTCAATTCATTTAGGTAGTCTCTGTTGATTCAAAAGGAGCAATATTAGATTAGTTATCAACTTCAGGACGTCCTTCAATACCATTGTTCCCTCAGTGCTGGTCAAAAAGCAACTAACTTTATCCCTCTGTACCTCACTCTGCAATTGGATCTTTGACATTCTCATTGGAAGACCACAGTCAGGACGAATTGGAAACAAGGTCTCTTCCCCACTGATCATCAACACAGGCGCAGTCCAAGGATGTGTGCTTAGCCCCCTGCTCTACTCTCTGCAAACCCATGACTGTGTGTGGTGAGCCATAATTCCATTGCTATCGACATGTTGGCTGATGACACCAGAATGGTCAGCAAACAATAAATGGCAATGATGAAGCGAAGAAGGAAGGACATAGATCAGCTGGATGAATGCTAACAAATCAAACCATTCACTCAATGTCAACAAAACAATGGATAAGATTTTGGATTCAGCAGGAAGTCAAAAGAACACGACCAAGTCTTCATGGAGGTGTCAGGAGTGCAGATGTTCGCGAACGTCAAATTCCTAAGCATTAAAACTCTGAGGATCTGTCATGGAGCCTCCATGGTGATGCTTTCACAAAAAAGCCTCACCATTGGCTATACTGTGTGATGTACCTGAGGAGATTCATTATCGCAATGAAGACACACCTTAACCTCCACAGGTGTACTATGCGGATCATTCTGGTAGGTTGCATCACTGCCTGGTCTGGAGGTGCCATCTCTCAGGAAAATGATAATTTCGAGAGGGTGTTTAACTCTCCCTGTAACATCACAGGCACCAGAATTCACTCCAGTTAGAACCTATACATGACATGCTGTCTTAAAATAAAAGTCTCTATCATGTAAAACCTCCACCACACCAGACCATAACTTCCTCACTCTACTATCATTGGATAAGGTACTGGAGCCTGAGGAATAGAGGTCAATTCCACCATGTCAGTTTCTTCCCTGATGCCACCAGATCCTGTATAATCAATGAGCCAAAGACACAGCCTTGCTTTTTTGTGCACTGTTAACTTTATTTTTAAGTCTAGTTCTGAACGATGGTTATAAGATGAATGTTTTCTCCATCCTTCTGCTTCAAATCACCAAATATTAGGACATGTTCTTGACAATAAATCCTGATTCTGAACCTGACAAGATATGAAAGGTATCTTCACAAAAAGTGGAAATAGGTGCATGAGACCAAAAAATATGTAAATAATTACCTTCCCAGCAGGAGGCACACTGCACATCCGGCATCCGGATTGAGGCTCTTTCCACATCCGGCAGGAGGACTATTCCACATCCAGCATCCGGCAGGAGTCCCGTTCCACATCCGGCAGGAGGCCCATTTCACATCCGGCATCCGGATGGAGGCCCATTCCACATCCGGCAGGAGCACTATACCACATCCGGCATCTGGCAGGAGGCCCAATCCACATCCGGCTGGTGGCCCCTTTCATATCCGGTACCCGGCAGGAGGCCCATTAATTCAAAGGCATGAGGCTTTCTTTTAAAATATTTTCAGTGGCCTTTACAGAAACAGGAAACAAACAGAAGCCATTAATCAATGGTAATACATAAAAAGGAATATTCAGATAAAATACAAATTATAAAAATAAATTGATAATGTCTAACCATTATATCATAACAAACAGAAATAAAGTGATAAACATTTAAACAATTAAAACATATGTCTAATAGAACATGATTTAAGGAGTATACTATACTCAAAATTCCTTCCCCTTCCCTTCTGAAGTTCTTTAGTGAGTACATAAAATTTCACTACCATTAAAAAACACAAACATATAAAGCAAGGTCCAAGTGATTAAATGTTACAAAAACTTTGAATTAAAGTGCCCATGGACATAGAATGTTTAAATGTGAATCTGTGGAAGAACATCTGATTATTCAAAGTTAGGCCTGCCACCATATCACAGAGTAATTGAGTGTTTTTACGGGCAACAGCATCTTTCCAACTCATCAATATTAAACGTCGAGCAACAAGGGAGGCAAAAGAGACTGCATGTGGTTAATTCATAGTTCAATTCATTTAGGTAGTCTCTGTTGATTCAAAAGGAGCAATATTAGATTAGTTATCAACTTCAGGACGTCCTTCAATACCATTGTTCCCTCAGTGCTGGTCAAAAAGCAACTAACTTTATCCCTCTGTACCTCACTCTGCAATTGGATCTTTGACATTCTCATTGGAAGACCACAGTCAGGACGAATTGGAAACAAGGTCTCTTCCCCACTGATCATCAACACAGGCGCAGTCCAAGGATGTGTGCTTAGCCCCCTGCTCTACTCTCTGCAAACCCATGACTGTGTGTGGTGAGCCATAATTCCATTGCTATCGACATGTTGGCTGATGACACCAGAATGGTCAGCAAACAATAAATGGCAATGATGAAGCGAAGAAGGAAGGACATAGATCAGCTGGTTGAAAGCTCAGAAATCAAACCATTCACTCAATGTCAACAAAACAATGGATAAGATTTTGGATTCAGCAGGAAGTCAAAAGAACACGACCAAGTCTTCATGGAGGTGTCAGGAGTGCAGATGTTCGCGAACGTCAAATTCCTAAGCATTAAAACTCTGAGGATCTGTCATGGAGCCTCCATGGTGATGCTTTCACAAAAAAGCCTCACCATTGGCTATACTGTGAGATGTACCTGAGGAGATTCATTATCGCAATGAAGACACACCTTAACCTCCACAGGTGTACTATGCGGATCATTCTGGTAAGTTGCATCACTGCCTGGTCTGGAGGTGCCATCTCTCAGGAAAATGATAATTTCGAGAGGGTGTTTAACTCTCCCTGTAACATCACAGGCACCAGAATTCACTCCAGTCAGAACCTATACATGACATGCTGTCTTAAAATAAAAGTCTCTATCATGTAAAACCTCCACCACACCAGACCATAACTTCCTCACTCTACTATCATTGGATAAGGTACTGGAGCCTGAGGAATAGAGGTCAATTCCACCATGTCAGTTTCTTCCCTGATGCCACCGGATCCTGTATAATCAATGAGCCAAAGACACAGCCTTGCTTTTTTGTGCACTGTTAACTTTATTTTTAAGTCTAGTTCTGAACGATGGTTATAAGATGAATGTTTTCTCCATCCTTCTGCTTCAAATCACCAAATATTAGGACATGTTCTTGACAATAAATCCTGATTCTGAACCTGACAAGATATGAAAGGTATCTTCACAAAAAGTGGAAATAGGTGCATGAGACCAAAAAATATGTGAATAATTACCTTCCCAGCAGGAGGCACACTGCACATCCGGCATCCGGATTGAGGCTCTTTCCACATCCGGCAGGAGGACTATTCCACATCCAGCATCCGGCAGGAGTCCCGTTCCACATCCGGCAGGAGGCCCATTTCACATCCGGCATCCGGATGGAGGCCCATTCCACATCCGGCAGGAGGACTATACCACATCCGGCATCTGGCAGGAGGCCCAATCCACATCCGGCTGGTGGCCCCTTTCATATCCGGTACCCGGCAGGAGGCCCATTGCTTCAAAGGCATGAGGCTCTCTTTTAAAATATTTTCAGTGGCCTTTACAGAAACAGGAAACAAACAGAAGCCATTAATCAATGGTAATACATAAAAAGGAATATTCAGATAAAATACAAATTATAAAAATAAATTGATAATGTCTAACCATTATATCATAACAAACAGAAATAAAGTGATAAACATTTAAACAATTAAAACATATGACTAATAGAACATGATTTAAGGAGTATACTATACTCAAAATTCCTTCCCCTTCCCTTCTGAAGTTCTTTAGTGAGTACATAAAATTTCACTACCATTAAAAAACACAAACATATAAAGCAAGGTCCAAGTGATTAAATGTTACAAAAACTTTGAATTAAAGTGCCCATGGACATAGAATGTTTAAATGTGAATCTGTGGAAGAACATCTGATTATTCAAAGTTAGGCATGCCACCATATCACAGTGTTTTTACGGGCAACAGCATCTTTCCAACTCATCAATATTAAACGTCGAGCAACAAGGGAGGCAAAAGAGACTGCATGTGGTTAATTCATAGTTCAATTCATTTAGGTAGTCTCTGTTGATTCAAAAGGAGCAATATTAGATTAGTTATCAACTTCAGGACGTCCTTCAATACCATTGTTCCCTCAGTGCTGGTCAAAAAGCAACTAACTTTATCCCTCTGTACCACACTCTGCAATTGGATCTTTGACATTCTCATTGGAAGACCACAGTCAGGACGAATTGGAAACAAGGTCTCTTCCCCACTGATCATCAACACAGGCGCAGTCCAAGGATGTGTGCTTAGCCCCCTGCTCTACTCTCTGCAAACCCATGACTGTGTGTGGTGAGCCATAATTCCATTGCTATCGACATGTTGGCTAATGACACCAGAATGGTCAGCAAACAATAAATGGCAATGATGAAGCGAAGAAGGAAGGACATAGATCAGCTGGTTGAAAGCTCACAAATCAAACCATTCACTCAATGTCAACAAAACAATGGATAAGATTTTGGATTCAGCAGGAAGTCAAAAGAACACAACCAAGTCTTCATGGAGGTGTCAGGAGTGCAGATGTTCGCGAACGTCAAATTCCTAAGCATTAAAACTCTGAGGATCTGTCATGGAGCCTCCATGGTGATGCTTTCACAAAAAAGCCTCACCATTGGCTATACTGTGTGATGTACCTGAGGAGATTCATTATCGCAATGAAGACACACCTTAACCTCCACAGGTGTACTATGCAGATCATTCTGGTAGGTTGCATCACTGCCTGGTCTGGAGGTGCTATCTCTCAGGAAAATGATAATTTCGAGAGGGTGTTTAACTCTCCCTGTAACATCACAGGCACCAGAATTCACTCCAGTTAGAACCTATACATGACATGCTGTCTTAAAATAAAAGTCTCTATCATGTAAAACCTCCACCACACCAGACCATAACTTCCTCACTCTACTATCATTGGATAAGGTACTGGAGCCTGAGGAATAGAGGTCAATGCCACCATGTCAGTTTCTTCCCTGATGCCACCAGATCCTGTATAATCAATGAGCCAAAGACACAGCCTTGCTTTTTTGTGCACTGTTAACTTTATTTTTAAGTCTAGTTCTGAACGATTGTTATAAGATGAATGTTTTCTCCATCCTGCTGCCCCAAATCACCAAATATTAGGACATGTTCTTGACAATAAATCCTGATTCTGAACCTGACAAGATATGAAAGGTATCTTCACAAAAAGTGGAAATAGGTGCATGAGACCAAAAAATATGTAAATAATTACCTTCCCAGCAGGAGGCACACTGCACATCCGGCATCCGGATTGAGGCTCTTTCCACATCCGGCAGGAGGACTATTCCACATCCAGCATCCGGCAGGAGTCCCGTTCCACATCCGGCAGGAGGCCCATTTCACATCCGGCATCCGGATGGAGGCCCATTCCACATCCGGCAGGAGCACTATACCACATCCGGCATCTGGCAGGAGGCCCAATCCACATCCGGCTGGTGGCCCCTTTCATATCCGGTACCCGGCAGGAGGCCCATTGCTTCAAAGGCATGAGGCTCTCTTTTAAAATATTTTCAGTGGCCTTTACAGAAACAGGAAACAAACAGAAGCCATTAATCAATGGTAATACATAAAAAGGAATATTCAGATAAAATACAAATTATAAAAATAAATTGATAATGTCTAACCATTATATCATAACAAACAGAAATAAAGTGATAAACATTTAAACAATTAAAACATATGTCTAATAGAACATGATTTAAGGAGTATACTATACTCAAAATTCCTTCCCCTTCCCTTCTGAAGTTCTTTAGTGAGTACATAAAATTTCACTACCATTAAAAAACACAAACATATAAAGCAAGGTCCAAGTGATTAAATGTTACAAAAACTTTGAATTAAAGTGCCCATGGACATAGAATGTTTAAATGTGAATCTGTGGAAGAACATCTGATTATTCAAAGTTAGGCCTGCCACCATATCACAGAGTAATTGAGTGTTTTTACGGGCAACAGCATCTTTCCAACTCATCAATATTAAACGTCGAGCAACAAGGGAGGCAAAAGAGACTGCATGTGGTTAATTCATAGTTCAATTCATTTAGGTAGTCTCTGTTGATTCAAAAGGAGCAATATTAGATTAGTTATCAACTTCAGGACGTCCTTCAATACCATTGTTCCCTCAGTGCTGGTCAAAAAGCAACTAACTTTATCCCTCTGTACCTCACTCTGCAATTGGATCTTTGACATTCTCATTGGAAGACCACAGTCAGGACGAATTGGAAACAAGGTCTCTTCCCCACTGATCATCAACACAGGCGCAGTCCAAGGATGTGTGCTTAGCCCCCTGCTCTACTCTCTGCAAACCCATGACTGTGTGTGGTGAGCCATAATTCCATTGCTATCGACATGTTGGCTGATGACACCAGAATGGTCAGCAAACAATAAATGGCAATGATGAAGCGAAGAAGGAAGGACATAGATCAGCTGGTTGAAAGCTCAGAAATCAAACCATTCACTCAATGTCAACAAAACAATGGATAAGATTTTGGATTCAGCAGGAAGTCAAAAGAACACGACCAAGTCTTCATGGAGGTGTCAGGAGTGCAGATGTTCGCGAACGTCAAATTCCTAAGCATTAAAACTCTGAGGATCTGTCATGGAGCCTCCATGGTGATGCTTTCACAAAAAAGCCTCACCATTGGCTATACTGTGAGATGTACCTGAGGAGATTCATTATCGCAATGAAGACACACCTTAACCTCCACAGGTGTACTATGCGGATCATTCTGGTAAGTTGCATCACTGCCTGGTCTGGAGGTGCCATCTCTCAGGAAAATGATAATTTCGAGAGGGTGTTTAACTCTCCCTGTAACATCACAGGCACCAGAATTCACTCCAGTCAGAACCTATACATGACATGCTGTCTTAAAATAAAAGTCTCTATCATGTAAAACCTCCACCACACCAGACCATAACTTCCTCACTCTACTATCATTGGATAAGGTACTGGAGCCTGAGGAATAGAGGTCAATTCCACCATGTCAGTTTCTTCCCTGATGCCACCGGATCCTGTATAATCAATGAGCCAAAGACACAGCCTTGCTTTTTTGTGCACTGTTAACTTTATTTTTAAGTCTAGTTCTGAACGATGGTTATAAGATGAATGTTTTCTCCATCCTTCTGCTTCAAATCACCAAATATTAGGACATGTTCTTGACAATAAATCCTGATTCTGAACCTGACAAGATATGAAAGGTATCTTCACAAAAAGTGGAAATAGGTGCATGAGACCAAAAAATATGTGAATAATTACCTTCCCAGCAGGAGGCACACTGCACATCCGGCATCCGGATTGAGGCTCTTTCCACATCCGGCAGGAGGACTATTCCACATCCAGCATCCGGCAGGAGTCCCGTTCCACATCCGGCAGGAGGCCCATTTCACATCCGGCATCCGGATGGAGGCCCATTCCACATCCGGCAGGAGGACTATACCACATCCGGCATCTGGCAGGAGGCCCAATCCACATCCGGCTGGTGGCCCCTTTCATATCCGGTACCCGGCAGGAGGCCCATTGCTTCAAAGGCATGAGGCTCTCTTTTAAAATATTTTCAGTGGCCTTTACAGAAACAGGAAACAAACAGAAGCCATTAATCAATGGTAATACATAAAAAGGAATATTCAGATAAAATACAAATTATAAAAATAAATTGATAATGTCTAACCATTATATCATAACAAACAGAAATAAAGTGATAAACATTTAAACAATTAAAACATATGACTAATAGAACATGATTTAAGGAGTATACTATACTCAAAATTCCTTCCCCTTCCCTTCTGAAGTTCTTTAGTGAGTACATAAAATTTCACTACCATTAAAAAACACAAACATATAAAGCAAGGTCCAAGTGATTAAATGTTACAAAAACTTTGAATTAAAGTGCCCATGGACATAGAATGTTTAAATGTGAATCTGTGGAAAAACATCTGATTATTCAAAGTTAGGCATGCCACCATATCACAGTGTTTTTACGGGCAACAGCATCTTTCCAACTCATCAATATTAAACGTCGAGCAACAAGGGAGGCAAAAGAGACTGCATGTGGTTAATTCATAGTTCAATTCATTTAGGTAGTCTCTGTTGATTCAAAAGGAGCAATATTAGATTAGTTATCAACTTCAGGACGTCCTTCAATACCATTGTTCCCTCAGTGCTGGTCAAAAAGCAACTAACTTTATCCCTCTGTACCTCACTCTGCAATTGGATGTTTGACATTCTCATTGGAAGACCACAGTCAGGACGAATTGGAAACAAGGTCTCTTCCCCACTGATCATCAACACAGGCGCAGTCCAAGGATGTGTGCTTAGCCCCCTGCTCTACTCTCTGCAAACCCATGACTGTGTGTGGTGAGCCATAATTCCATTGCTATCGACATGTTGGCTAATGACACCAGAATGGTCAGCAAACAATAAATGGCAATGATGAAGCGAAGAAGGAAGGACATAGATCAGCTGGTTGAAAGCTCACAAATCAAACCATTCACTCAATGTCAACAAAACAATGGATAAGATTTTGGATTCAGCAGGAAGTCAAAAGAACACAACCAAGTCTTCATGGAGGTGTCAGGAGTGCAGATGTTCGCGAACGTCAAATTCCTAAGCATTAAAACTCTGAGGATCTGTCATGGAGCCTCCATGGTGATGCTTTCACAAAAAAGCCTCACCATTGGCTATACTGTGTGATGTACCTGAGGAGATTCATTATCGCAATGAAGACACACCTTAACCTCCACAGGTGTACTATGCAGATCATTCTGGTAGGTTGCATCACTGCCTGGTCTGGAGGTGCTATCTCTCAGGAAAATGATAATTTCGAGAGGGTGTTTAACTCTCCCTGTAACATCACAGGCACCAGAATTCACTCCAGTTAGAACCTATACATGACATGCTGTCTTAAAATAAAAGTCTCTATCATGTAAAACCTCCACCACACCAGACCATAACTTCCTCACTCTACTATCATTGGATAAGGTACTGGAGCCTGAGGAATAGAGGTCAATGCCACCATGTCAGTTTCTTCCCTGATGCCACCAGATCCTGTATAATCAATGAGCCAAAGACACAGCCTTGCTTTTTTGTGCACTGTTAACTTTATTTTTAAGTCTAGTTCTGAACGATTGTTATAAGATGAATGTTTTCTCCATCCTGCTGCCCCAAATCACCAAATATTAGGACATGTTCTTGACAATAAATCCTGATTCTGAACCTGACAAGATATGAAAGGTATCTTCACAAAAAGTGGAAATAGGTGCATGAGACCAAAAAATATGTAAATAATTACCTTCCCAGCAGGAGGCACACTGCACATCCGGCATCCGGATTGAGGCTCTTTCCACATCCGGCAGGAGGACTATTCCACATCCAGCATCCGGCAGGAGTCCCGTTCCACATCCGGCAGGAGGTCCATTTCACATCCAGCATCCGGATGGAGGCCCATTCCACATCCGGCAGGAGGACTATACCACATCCGGCATCTGGCAGGAGGCCCAATCCACATCCGGCTGGTGGCCCCTTTCATATCCGGTACCCGGCAGGAGGCCCATTGCTTCAAAGGCATGAGGCTCTCTTTTAAAATATTTTCAGTGGCCTTTACAGAAACAGGAAACAAACAGAAGCCATTAATCAATGGTAATACATAAAAAGGAATATTCAGATAACATACAAATTATAAAAATAAATTGATAATGTCTAACCATTATATCATAACAAACAGAAATAAAGTGATAAACATTTAAACAATTAAAACATATGTCTAATAGAACATGATTTAAGGAGTATACTATACTCAAAATTCCTTCCCCTTCCCTTCTGAAGTTCTTTAGTGAGTACATAAAATTTCACTACCATTAAAAAACACAAACATATAAAGCAAGGTCCAAGTGATTAAATGTTACAAAAACTTTGAATTAAAGTGCCCATGGACATAGAATGTTTAAATGTGAATCTGTGGAAGAACATCTGATTATTCAAAGTTAGGCCTGCCACCATATCACAGAGTAATTGAGTGTTTTTACGGGCAACAGCATCTTTCCAACTCATCAATATTAAACGACGAGCAACAAGGGAGGCAAAAGAGACTGCATGTGGTTAATTCATAGTTCAATTCATTTAGGTAGTCTCTGTTGATTCAAAAGGAGCAATATTAGATTAGTTATCAACTTCAGGACGTCCTTCAATACCATTGTTCCCTCAGTGCTGGTCAAAAAGCAACTAACTTTATCCCTCTGTACCTCACTCTGCAATTGGATCTTTGACATTCTCATTGGAAGACCACAGTCAGGACGAATTGGAAACAAGGTCTCTTCCCCACTGATCATCAACACAGGCGCAGTCCAAGGATGTGTGCTTAGCCCCCTGCTCTACTCTCTGCAAACCCATGACTGTGTGTGGTGAGCCATAATTCCATTGCTATCGACATGTTGGCTGATGACACCAGAATGGTCAGCAAACAATAAATGGCAATGATGAAGCGAAGAAGGAAGGACATAGATCAGCTGGATGAATGCTAACAAATCAAACCATTCACTCAATGTCAACAAAACAATGGATAAGATTTTGGATTCAGCAGGAAGTCAAAAGAACACGACCAAGTCTTCATGGAGGTGTCAGGAGTGCAGATGTTCGCGAACGTCAAATTCCTAAGCATTAAAACTCTGAGGATCTGTCATGGAGCCTCCATGGTGATGCTTTCACAAAAAAGCCTCACCATTGGCTATACTGTGTGATGTACCTGAGGAGATTCATTATCGCAATGAAGACACACCTTAACCTCTACAGGTGTACTATGCGGATCATTCTGGTAGGTTGCATCACTGCCTGGTCTGGAGGTGCCATCTCTCAGGAAAATGATAATTTCGAGAGGGTGTTTAACTCTCCCTGTAACATCACAGGCACCAGAATTCACTCCAGTTAGAACCTATACATGACATGCTGTCTTAAAATAAAAGTCTCTATCATGTAAAACCTCTACCACACCAGACCATAACTTCCTCACTCTACTATCATTGGATAAGGTACTGGAGCCTGAGGAATAGAGGTCAATTCCACCATGTCAGTTTCTTCCCTGATGCCACCAGATCCTGTATAATCAATGAGCCAAAGACACAGCCTTGCTTTTTTGTGCACTGTTAACTTTATTTTTAAGTCTAGTTCTGAACGATGGTTATAAGATGAATGTTTTCTCCATCCTTCTGCTTCAAATCACCAAATATTAGGACATGTTCTTGACAATAAATCCTGATTCTGAACCTGACAAGATATGAAAGGTATCTTCACAAAAAGTGGAAATAGGTGCATGAGACCAAAAAATATGTAAATAATTACCTTCCCAGCAGGAGGCACACTGCACATCCGGCATCCGGATTGAAATTCTTTCCACATCCGGCAGGAGGACTATTCCACATCCAGCATCCGGCAGGAATCCCGTTCCACATCCGGCAGGAGGCCCATTTCACATCCGGCATCCGGATGGAGGCCCATTCCACATCCGGCAGGAGCACTATACCACATCCGGCATCTGGCAGGAGGCCCAATCCACATCCGGCTGGTGGCCCCTTTCATATCCGGTACCCGGCAGGAGGCCCATTGCTTCAAAGGCATGAGGCTCTCTTTTAAAATATTTTCAGTGGCCTTTACAGAAACAGGAAACAAACAGAAGCCATTAATCAATGGTAATACATAAAAAGGAATATTCAGATAAAATACAAATTATAAAAATAAATTGATAATGTCTAACCATTATATCATAACAAACAGAAATAAAGTGATAAACATTTAAACAATTAAAACATATGTCTAATAGAACATGATTTAAGGAGTATACTATACTCAAAATTCCTTCCCCTTCCCTTCTGAAGTTCTTTAGTGAGTACATAAAATTTCACTACCATTAAAAAACACAAACATATAAAGCAAGGTCCAAGTGATTAAATGTTACAAAAACTTTGAATTAAAGTGCCCATGGACATAGAATGTTTAAATGTGAATCTGTGGAAGAACATCTGATTATTCAAAGTTAGGCCTGCCACCATATCACAGAGTAATTGAGTGTTTTTACGGGCAACAGCATCTTTCCAACTCATCAATATTAAACGTCGAGCAACAAGGGAGGCAAAAGAGACTGCATGTGGTTAATTCATAGTTCAATTCATTTAGGTAGTCTCTGTTGATTCAAAAGGAGCAATATTAGATTAGTTATCAACTTCAGGACGTCCTTCAATACCATTGTTCCCTCAGTGCTGGTCAAAAAGCAACTAACTTTATCCCTCTGTACCTCACTCTGCAATTGGATCTTTGACATTCTCATTGGAAGACCACAGTCAGGACGAATTGGAAACAAGGTCTCTTCCCCACTGATCATCAACACAGGCGCAGTCCAAGGATGTGTGCTTAGCCCCCTGCTCTACTCTCTGCAAACCCATGACTGTGTGTGGTGAGCCATAATTCCATTGCTATCGACATGTTGGCTGATGACACCAGAATGGTCAGCAAACAATAAATGGCAATGATGAAGCGATAAAGGAAGGACATAGATCAGCTGGTTGAAAGCTCAGAAATCAAACCATTCACTCAATGTCAACAAAACAATGGATAAGATTTTGGATTCAGCAGGAAGTCAAAAGAACACGACCAAGTCTTCATGGAGGTGTCAGGAGTGCAGATGTTCGCGAACGTCAAATTCCTAAGCATTAAAACTCTGAGGATCTGTCATGGAGCCTCCATGGTGATGCTTTCACAAAAAAGCCTCACCATTGGCTATACTGTGAGATGTACCTGAGGAGATTCATTATCGCAATGAAGACACACCTTAACCTCCACAGGTGTACTATGCGGATCATTCTGGTAAGTTGCATCACTGCCTGGTCTGGAGGTGCCATCTCTCAGGAAAATGATAATTTCGAGAGGGTGTTTAACTCTCCCTGTAACATCACAGGCACCAGAATTCACTCCAGTCAGAACCTATACATGACATGCTGTCTTAAAATAAAAGTCTCTATCATGTAAAACCTCCACCACACCAGACCATAACTTCCTCACTCTACTATCATTGGATAAGGTACTGGAGCCTGAGGAATAGAGGTCAATTCCACCATGTCAGTTTCTTCCCTGATGCCACCGGATCCTGTATAATCAATGAGCCAAAGACACAGCCTTGCTTTTTTGTGCACTGTTAACTTTATTTTTAAGTCTAGTTCTGAACAATGGTTATAAGATGAATGTTTTCTGCATCCTTCTGCTTCAAATCACCAAATATTAGGACATGTTCTTGACAATAAATCCTGATTCTGAACCTGACAAGATATGAAAGGTATCTTCACAAAAAGTGGAAATAGGTGCATGAGACCAAAAAATATGTGAATAATTACCTTCCCAGCAGGAGGCACACTGCACATCCGGCATCCGGATTGAGGCTCTTTCCACATCCGGCAGGAGGACTATTCCACATCCAGCATCCGGCAGGAGTCCCGTTCCACATCCGGCAGGAGGCCCATTTCACATCCGGCATCCGGATGGAGGCCCATTCCACATCCGGCAGGAGGACTATACCACATCCGGCATCTGGCAGGAGGCCCAATCCACATCCGGCTGGTGGCCCCTTTCATATCCGGTACCCGGCAGGAGGCCCATTGCTTCAAAGGCATGAGGTTCTCTTTTAAAATATTTTCAGTGGCCTTTACAGAAACAGGAAACAAACAGAAGCCATTAATCAATGGTAATACATAAAAAGGAATATTCAGATAAAATACAAATTATAAAAATAAATTGATAATGTCTAACCATTATATCATAACAAACAGAAATAAAGTGATAAACATTTAAACAATTAAAACATATGACTAATAGAACATGATTTAAGGAGTATACTATACTCAAAATTCCTTCCCCTTCCCTTCTGAAGTTCTTTAGTGAGTACATAAAATTTCACTACCATTAAAAAACACAAACATATAAAGCAAGGTCCAAGTGATTAAATGTTACAAAAACTTTGAATTAAAGTGCCCATGGACATAGAATGTTTAAATGTGAATCTGTGGAAGAACATCTGATTATTCAAAGTTAGGCATGCCACCATATCACAGTGTTTTTACGGGCAACAGCATCTTTCCAACTCATCAATATTAAACGTCGAGCAACAAGGGAGGCAAAAGAGACTGCATGTGGTTAATTCATAGTTCAATTCATTTAGGTAGTCTCTGTTGATTCAAAAGGAGCAATATTAGATTAGTTATCAACTTCAGGACGTCCTTCAATACCATTGTTCCCTCAGTGCTGGTCAAAAAGCAACTAACTTTATCCCTCTGTACCTCACTCTGCAATTGGATCTTTGACATTCTCATTGGAAGACCACAGTCAGGACGAATTGGAAACAAGGTCTCTTCCCCACTGATCATCAACACAGGCGCAGTCCAAGGATGTGTGCTTAGCCCCCTGCTCTACTCTCTGCAAACCCATGACTGTGTGTGGTGAGCCATAATTCCATTGCTATCGACATGTTGGCTAATGACACCAGAATGGTCAGCAAACAATAAATGGCAATGATGAAGCGAAGAAGGAAGGACATAGATCAGCTGGTTGAAAGCTCACAAATCAAACCATTCACTCAATGTCAACAAAACAATGGATAAGATTTTGGATTCAGCAGGAAGTCAAAAGAACACAACCAAGTCTTCATGGAGGTGTCAGGAGTGCAGATGTTCGCGAACGTCAAATTCCTAAGCATTAAAACTCTGAGGATCTGTCATGGAGCCTCCATGGTGATGCTTTCACAAAAAAGCCTCACCATTGGCTATACTGTGTGATGTACCTGAGGAGATTCATTATCGCAATAAAGACACACCTTAATCTCCACAGGTGTACTATGCAGATCATTCTGGTAGGTTGCATCACTGCCTGGTCTGGAGGTGCTATCTCTCAGGAAAATGATAATTTCGAGAGGGTGTTTAACTCTCCCTGTAACATCACAGGCACCAGAATTCACTCCAGTTAGAACCTATACATGACATGCTGTCTTAAAATAAAAGTCTCTATCATGTAAAACCTCCACCACACCAGACCATAACTTCCTCACTCTACTATCATTGGATAAGGTACTGGAGCCTGAGGAATAGAGGTCAATTCCACCATGTCAGTTTCTTCCCTGATGCCACCAGATCCTGTATAATCAATGAGCCAAAGACACAGCCTTGCTTTTTTGTGCACTGTTAACTTTATTTTTAAGTCTAGTTCTGAACGATGGTTATAAGATGAATGTTTTCTCCATCCTTCTGCTTCAAATCACCAAATATTAGGACATGTTCTTGACAATAAATCCTGATTCTGAACCTGACAAGATATGAAAGGTATCTTCACAAAAAGTGGAAATAGGTGCATGAGACCAAAAAATATGTAAATAATTACCTTCCCAGCAGGAGGCACACTGCACATCCGGCATCCGGATTGAGGCTCTTTCCACATCCGGCAGGAGGACTATTCCACATCCAGCATCCGGCAGGAGTCCCGTTCCACATCCGGCAGGAGGCCCATTTCACATCCGGCATCCGGATGGAGGCCCATTCCACATCCGGCAGGAGCACTATACCACATCCGGCATCTGGCAGGAGGCCCAATCCACATCCGGCTGGTGGCCCCTTTCATATCCGGTACCCGGCAGGAGGCCCATTGCTTCAAAGGCATGAGGCTCTCTTTTAAAATATTTTCAGTGGCCTTTACAGAAACAGGAAACAAACAGAAGCCATTAATCAATGGTAATACATAAAAAGGAATATTCAGATAAAATACAAATTATAAAAATAAATTGATAATGTCTAACCATTATATCATAACAAACAGAAATAAAGTGATAAACATTTAAACAATTAAAACATATGTCTAATAGAACATGATTTAAGGAGTATACTATACTCAAAATTCCTTCCCCTTCCCTTCTGAAGTTCTTTAGTGAGTACATAAAATTTCACTACCATTAAAAAACACAAACATATAAAGCAAGGTCCAAGTGATTAAATGTTACAAAAACTTTGAATTAATGTGCCCATGGACATAGAATGTTTAAATGTGAATCTGTGGAAGAACATTTGATTATTCAAAGTTAGGCCTGCCACCATATCACAGAGTAATTGAGTGTTTTTACGGGCAACAGCATCTTTCCAACTCATCAATATTAAACGTCGAGCAACAAGGGAGGCAAAAGAGACTGCATGTGGTTAATTCATAGTTCAATTCATTTAGGTAGTCTCTGTTGATTCAAAAGGAGCAATATTAGATTAGTTATCAACTTCAGGACGTCCTTCAATACCATTGTTCCCTCAGTGCTGGTCAAAAAGCAACTAACTTTATCCCTCTGTACCTCACTCTGCAATTGGATCTTTGACATTCTCATTGGAAGACCACAGTCAGGACGAATTGGAAACAAGGTCTCTTCCCCACTGATCATCAACACAGGCGCAGTCCAAGGATGTGTGCTTAGCCCCCTGCTCTACTCTCTGCAAACCCATGACTGTGTGTGGTGAGCCATAATTCCACTGCTATCGACATGTTGGCTGATGACACCAGAATGGTCAGCAAACAATAAATGGCAATGATGAAGCGAAGAAGGAAGGACATAGATCAGCTGGTTGAAAGCTCAGAAATCAAACCATTCACTCAATGTCAACAAAACAATGGATAAGATTTTGGATTCAGCAGGAAGTCAAAAGAACACGACCAAGTCTTCATGGAGGTGTCAGGAGTGCAGATGTTCGCGAACGTCAAATTCCTAAGCATTAAAACTCTGAGGATCTGTCATGGAGCCTCCATGGTGATGCTTTCACAAAAAAGCCTCACCATTGGCTATACTGTGAGATGTACCTGAGGAGATTCATTATCGCAATGAAGACACACCTTAACCTCCACAGGTGTACTATGCGGATCATTCTGGTAGGTTGCATCACTGCCTGGTCTGGAGGTGCCATCTCTCAGGAAAATGATAATTTCGAGAGGGTGTTTAACTCTCCCTGTAACATCACAGGCACCAGAATTCACTCCAGTCAGAACCTATACATGACATGCTGTCTTAAAATAAAAGTCTCTATCATGTAAAACCTCCACCACACCAGACCATAACTTCCTCACTCTACTATCATTGGATAAGGTACTGGAGCCTGAGGAATAGAGGTCAATTCCACCATGTCAGTTTCTTCCCTGATGCCACCGGATCCTGTATAATCAATGAGCCAAAGACACAGCCTTGCTTTTTTGTGCACTGTTAACTTTATTTTTAAGTCTAGTTCTGAACGATGGTTATAAGATGAATGTTTTCTCCATCCTTCTGCTTCAAATCACCAAATATTAGGACATGTTCTTGACAATAAATCCTGATTCTGAACCTGACAAGATATGAAAGGTATCTTCACAAAAAGTGGAAATAGGTGCATGAGACCAAAAAATATGTGAATAATTACCTTCCCAGCAGGAGGCACACTGCACATCCGGCATCCGGATTGAGGCTCTTTCCACATCCGGCAGGAGGACTATTCCACATCCAGCATCCGGAAGGAGTCCCGTTCCACATCCGGCAGGAGGCCCATTTCACATCCGGCATCCGGATGGAGGCCCATTCCACATCCGGCAGGAGGACTATACCACATCCGGCATCTGGCAGGAGGCCCAATCCACATCCGGCTGGTGGCCCCTTTCATATCCGGTACCCGGCAGGAGGCCCATTGCTTCAAAGGCATGAGGCTCTCTTTTAAAATATTTTCAGTGGCCTTTACAGAAACAGGAAACAAACAGAAGCCATTAATCAATGGTAATACATAAAAAGGAATATTCAGATAAAATACAAATTATAAAAATAAATTGATAATGTCTAACCATTATATCATAACAAACAGAAATAAAGTGATAAACATTTAAACAATTAAAACATATGACTAATAGAACATGATTTAAGGAGTATACTATGCTCAAAATTCCTTCCCCTTCCCTTCTGAAGTTCTTTAGTGAGTACATAAAATTTCACTACCATTAAAAAACACAAACATATAAAGCAAGGTCCAAGTGATTAAATGTTACAAAAACTTTGAATTAAAGTGCCCATGGACATAGAATGTTTAAATGTGAATCTGTGGAAGAACATCTGATTATTCAAAGTTAGGCATGCCACCATATCACAGTGTTTTTACGGGCAACAGCATCTTTCCAACTCATCAATATTAAACGTCGAGCAACAAGGGAGGCAAAAGAGACTGCATGTGGTTAATTCATAGTTCAATTCATTTAGGTAGTCTCTGTTGATTCAAAAGGAGCAATATTAGATTAGTTATCAACTTCAGGACGTCCTTCAATACCATTGTTCCCTCAGTGCTGGTCAAAAAGCAACTAACTTTATCCCTCTGTACCTCACTCTGCAATTGGATCTTTGACATTCTCATTGGAAGACCACAGTCAGGACGAATTGGAAACAAGGTCTCTTCCCCACTGATCATCAACACAGGCGCAGTCCAAGGATGTGTGCTTAGCCCCCTGCTCTACTCTCTGCAAACCCATGACTGTGTGTGGTGAGCCATAATTCCATTGCTATCGACATGTTGGCTAATGACACCAGAATGGTCAGCAAACAATAAATGGCAATGATGAAGCGAAGAAGGAAGGACATAGATCAGCTGGTTGAAAGCTCACAAATCAAACCATTCACTCAATGTCAACAAAACAACGGATAAGATTTTGGATTCAGCAGGAAGTCAAAAGAACACAACCAAGTCTTCATGGAGGTGTCAGGAGTGCAGATGTTCGCGAACGTCAAATTCCTAAGCATTAAAACTCTGAGGATCTGTCATGGAGCCTCCATGGTGATGCTTTCACAAAAAAGCCTCACCATTGGCTATACTGTGTGATGTACCTGAGGAGATTCATTATCGCAATGAAGACACACCTTAACCTCCACAGGTGTACTATGCAGATCATTCTGGTAGGTTGCATCACTGCCTGGTCTGGAGGTGCCATCTCTCAGGAAAATGATAATTTCGAGAGGGTGTTTAACTCTCCCTGTAACATCACAGGCACCAGAATTCACTCCAGTCAGAAACTATACATGACATGCTGTCTTAAAATAAAAGTCTCTATCATGTAAAACCTCCACCACACCAGACCATAACTTCCTCACTCTACTATCATTGGATAAGGTACTGGAGCCTGAGGAATAGAGGTCAATGCCACCATGTCAGTTTCTTCCCTGATGCCACCAGATCCTGTATAATCAATGAGCCAAAGACACAGCCTTGCTTTTTTGTGCACTGTTAACTTTATTTTTAAGTCTAGTTCTGAACGATGGTTATAAGATGAATGTTTTCTCCATCCTGCTGCCCCAAATCACCAAATATTAGGACATGTTCTTGACAATAAATCCTGATTCTGAACCTGACAAGATATGAAAGGTATCTTCACAAAAAGTGGAAATAGGTGCATGAGACCAAAAAATATGTAAATAATTACCTTCCCAGCAGGAGGCATACTGCACATCCGGCATCCGGATTGAGGCTCTTTCCACATCCGGCAGGAGGACTATTCCACATCCTGATTCCGGCAGGAGGCCTATTCCACATCCGGCCGGGTGCCCATTTCACATTGTCTCATAAACCTTCAGACCAGATAAGTTTAAACACTTGGAAATCACTTCAGTCAAACAAGCAGAAGGTCCTGTGGTGATGCTCTTCTTATCATGGGAGATCCACAATATCAGTGGCAATGAAGAAGGGTCTATTCACTGTCTCTTTGCCAAAAGAGGGCAGTTCTACTGTATCCATTTCTACAAGCCACTTTGTGTAGCCTTTGCCTGGGTTTGTAAAATTATCGTAGAAGAAAAACAAGTTCCAAAATTTCCATGCAAGAGTTGAAAATCAGTCACATGAAGAAACAAATCTTTGAAAACAACTTGACAAGAAATTTGTGAGTTTTGTGGTCTGATGCCTCACGCTTCCTCCATAATTGCTTTTGAACAGCAGCAAAGACTAAGTTCAACACAAAAGCTTTCTGATACTGAACTTTGAAATCATCTCTTCAGAATTAAGCTTAAACTATAATACGCACCTCCTCCTCTCACACACACACACACGCACACACACACACACATTCATTTGCGCATTGTGGGGTTAAGTTACATTTATGTTTAGAGTTAAGGAACAAATGATAAACTATAAATAAAAACAACGATTGTTTGGAAGATATTGTTTTCTTTGTGAATTTCTATTGCTGCTGGTCTCGTATTTAACACATTCCCTGGCTTTCTTCCTATAAACCATGATTCCCTGACTAATCCTATACATCTCAATCTCTGCCTTAATTACTCCCAATGACCTCACTTCCACAATCGCCTTTAGCAACAAGCTTCACAGACTCGTGAGCCTCGGACTAAAGAAATATTTTACATCTCTGTTTTAAATAGACACCCTATTACCCTGAACTTATGCCCTCTTATCCTACAATCCACTGTCATGGGAAACAGCCTTGCCACATCTACTCTGGCTCGGCCTTCCAGCATTTGAACTTCCTCGATAAATTTCCCCTCATCCTCTGTACTCTATCAAGAACAGCCGAAAAGCTTAAAACGATTCCCCAAATGCTAACCCTTTCAATCCTGGTATCATTCCAGTCAATCATCTCTTAACCCTCTCGTCTCCTAAATGCAATTCTACGATTAATGGTCCAATAGACAGTATGCCTTGTTAATCACAGAATCAACCTGAACAGCTTTTTGGAGCCCCCTATGGACTCAAACCACAAGATCCCTGTGATCCTCCACACTGCCAAGAGTCTTACCATTAAAACTAAATTCTGCCATCATATCTGACCTACCAAAATGAACCAGTTTGCATTTCTTTGGATTGAATTCCAACTGCCACTACTCAGCCGGGGTTTTGCTTCCAAACAATGTCCTGCTGTAACCTCTGACAGGCCTCCACACTATCCACAACACCCCCAATCACTGTGTCATCTGCAAACTGACTAACCCATCCCTCCACTTCCTCATCCAGGTCATTGATCCAAATCACAATGGTTCCCAGAACAGATCCCTGAGGAACACCACTGGGCACCTACCTCCATGCAGAATAGGACCCGTCCACAACCACTCTCTCCCATCTGTGGTCAAGCTCATTCTGCATCCACAATGCAATGCCCCTTTGGTTGCTTTGCCTCCATACCTTCTCAATAACACTTGCATAGGGAACCTTATCAAACGCCTTGCAGAAATTCATACACCCAACATCTCCTGCTCTTCCTTCATCAATGGGTTCAGTCCCAGCCTCAAAGAAATTCAATCAGGCTCGTAAGGCTCAACCTGCCCTGGACAAAGTCACGTTGACTGTTCCTCATCATAGTCGACCTCTCCAAATGTTCATAAATCCTGCCTCTCATCATCTTCTCCATCAATTGACCAACCACTGCTCGATCATTTCCTGGGCTACCTCTACTCACTTTCCTGAATAAAGAATCAACATCCTCCGGAACCTCTCCCGTCCCATCGATGATTCGAAGATCGTTGCCAGAGGTTCAGCGATCTCCTCCCTCACCTCCTCCAGTCGCCTGGGATCCATCTCATCTGGTCCCAGCCACTTCTCCCACTTGATGCTTTCCAAAAGCTCCACCAAATCCTCTCTCTTTTATCTCCAGGCTCAAGCTTTTCAGTTTGCTGCAAGTCATCACGTCAATCACCAAGATCCTTTTCCATCGTCAAGTCTTCATCAACCCCTCTGCTATTTCCTCACTTTCCCATTGTTACACTTGATAGGTCCTATTCTTTCACGTCTTATCCTCTTGCTCTTCACCCACTTGTAGAATGTCTTGATGATGTCGTGGTCTTACAGTTCAAAAATACACGCCACTTTTGAACAAATCTGCTCCTACACCCCCACTTATCTCCACCACTGTGTCAGCAGGATCAAGGCCTGGTCCGACATGTCCTGTGCTGGGAAGGGAGCTGAATCTCATGCTCGGAATCAGAGATTGACAAGAATATGTGTCACAAATTTTGCTGAAACTGAATAACATTAATATTGACTTCTCTGGCTGTCGTTAAGCTCCCCACTTCAATTCTCCCCCATCGCCTTCCCCAAGATCTGTCTCTCTCCCCTTTCCCTTTCTCCTTTCCCACAGACATCATCAATGCTCACCTCTCTGCTGGATATGACACCATTACGTATATGAAATGATTTATACTGAATATTTGGTAGTCATTTCTGTAGTATGTAATGAATAAAGCATTGAGTTAGTTGGCATTGACAATGTGACTGTCATTATTTACAATGGGGGGCTCGAACATAACAGTGGCGACGAGGATTCAAGAACTCACTCAACCATGACACATTTATCATTTCTAACTCCAGAAGACAGTGAGATGACGGCAGCAGTTCCTGCAGCTCCCTTAGACTAATCCAATGAAGATGAAGACACGTGGGAAGCATCTGTAGAAGGTTTTGACCATCATTGTATTGTACAAGATATGACTGAAAATCCTCCATCCAATAAAAATGGGCATTGTTTTTAACCCTAATGGGAGGAGGCACCTGAGCTCTTAAGATCGCTGACTAGCTCACACATGCCTTCAACGAAAACATCTGCTGAAATCTGTCAAGTGATCGCTCAGCACCTTAACACCCCACCTCCAGCGATGACAGAAAGTCATAAATTTTACCGATGTAAACAACAACACAGAGAGTCTGTCCCCAATTTCATGTAAACTGTCTAGATACAATGCAGTTGGGCAGATCAAAGACGTCAAGAGATCAATTCATAATGGGTTTAGCTGAACAAATGACCCGAGGAAAACAAATTGCAGCACAAAATCTGACACCTGAACTGGCGTTAGACATTGCTACTGCCGCCGAGACAGTGGGAAGCAATGCAGATGTCTGTCCGAGAGACTTGGCTATCAATAAATCTTGGCGCCAAGATTCTTCCCGCCAGGAACCTGCCCGTCAAAAATGTTTTTGCTGTGGGAAGACGAATCAAAGTCCCAATATTTGCTACTTCAAAAAGCCAAATGCCACAAATGCAATGTGAAGGGGCACATCAAAGCAAGATGGCCATTGATTAAACTGAGGAAAGATTACCAGCCAGCCTCCTGAAAAGTACATTTTGACCAAGAGACGGGAAAAGCCAGACACTGAAATCCGGATACCAATGAATCAGAAGTGGAACCAAACCAAAGTGAACATGTGATCCAAGTAATCCCCATCCGTGAGCCACAAAGAGCCAAATTTTTACATCCACGTCCACATGAACAGCAAACTGATATGGATGGAACTCAATACAGGAGGAGCGGTTTCCCTCAGGCCCAGAACAATGAAGGAGGGCCAGCTACCACACACAGATGCTCCATCTTAAAAACAGTTATGGGGGAGGAAATACAAGTTCTTGCCAAGTGCAATGTACACGTTAAGTACAAGGATCAATCGAATCAGTTGCCCCTTTACAGATCCTGGCCGAGAGGCCAGAATTGCTCGGTCCTCATGGTTAACAACTTTCAGCTGGATTGGCAAGAAATAGGGAACATAATCAGTCAAAAGAACAAAGAAAAGTGGGATGAACACCTGCTGCAAACCACACACCTCAAACTGGCTCCAATTTTAAAATGTGATGGTAAGGAGATCAAAGCAATCCTGGTGTCTCACCAAGGTTTAGATAATTAAAATAAGAAAACATCACTCTTGTCCAGGTGAACGCAAGACTATGGAGCAGTAATAGGCTATTCAGCCCTACTACCTGGCCTTCTCCCCTTGATGCTCTGACTAATCAAGAATCTCTGCCGATGACCTGGCTCCATAACTGCCTGTGGCAACAAATTCCACAGATTCATCACCCTCTGGCTACAGAAATTCCTCCACATTTCTGCTCTAAGTGGAATTCCTTCAATCCTGAAGTTGTTCCTTCTCTTCAACTCTTCCATCATAGGAAACAACTGTTCTACATCCACTCTGACCATGCCTGTCAACATTCAAAATGTTTCAATGATGACCTCCCCCCCACACATTCTCCTAAATTCTAACGAGTCCAAGCCGAGAGCCAGCAAACATTCCTCATGCCATGTATCCCACACACTTGCAGCACCAGGCTGTTAGTTTTCCCACAGCTTCCAAGTCCTGCACCATTCCTGCTTGGAAATATATTTCTGGTCCTTCATCATCCCTGGATCTTAATCCTGGAAGACCCCCCTCCCCCACCCTCCTGCCTAAAAGCAGCTTCACCAGAAAGATGGCTGCACTTCAAGAAGGCAGTTCAGCCCCACACTCCCCAAAGCTGAGTGGTAAATACTTGCTTTCAGATTAGATTAGATTAGATACGATTTATTGTCATGTCATCAAACATAAATGTAATATTACACATCATCAACAATATTACAGCAGCTATCATCAAGGATCCACACCACACAGCACATGTTCTGTTCTCGCTGGATAGGGTGTAGGGGCCACAAGACTCACACCACTAGGTTCAGGAACAGCCGCTCCCCCTCCACCATCAGACTCTTCAACAACAAACTCAATCAGGGCTTCATTTAAGGACTTTACTTTGCCACTTTATTGATTTTTCCCACTTCTCTTTATTGCACAGTTTGTTTCCATTTCTTTATTTGTTTCCGCAGTGTCCAGTTTTTTCTTGCAATTCCAAGAAGTGGTCATTTGGCCTGGCCCACAAGATAACAAATCTCAGGGTTGTATGTGCGATCATTCATGTACCTTGACTATAAATCTGAATCTGAAATCATTGCCCTCAGTCTGACAATAATGCAGACAAAGATTCACTGTGAGCCTGAACATTGACTGGCTCCCCTTACAGTCAGGAAAAGAGAGGTCAAAGAGAGTCCCTTCACAGTCATTGGGTGACCGTGGATTTGTCTCCGATGCTCCCGCAGCCTCTGCCAGACTCCCGTTCAGTTCAAATCGTGGCCCGTTCCAAACCTACAGCACAGTGAGGAAGTCTTCAAAGCCCAAGGCATACAAAACGTGGATGTTAAACTGATTGGAATCCAGCATCTCAACAGCAACTCACTTGTACATGAGAAATGACATCTATTCGTGTTGACTTGTTCATGTGAAGTCTTGTTTGACGTCTATCATTTCCATTTCTTAAGAAAGTGCATCCAGAAATGTGAAAAGCTGAGACATGAAACAATGTACCTCAAACAAGTTTAAAGGGATGTCCATCAAATTTGTATTCAAGAATATGCCTTAAATATTGTACCTCCCCATGGTAAAATTCCAATGAGATCCTTGTATTAGCCAGGTGACAGTGTCCACCTGACATTAATACTACTTATTCCCGCTGGTGTGACTCGAATTAAAGCCGTGTCTTGTACTTTGTGGTTGTGCTGGGATTTTTGAACCTCACAGGAGGCACAATGATACAAGGGTAGTTCTATTGCGTCTGTTTCTTCATGGGACTTCGTGTAACCCTTGCTTGGGTTTTTTAAATCATTGGGGAAGAAAAACGTCCTGAAATTTCCATGCAAGAGTGGAAAATCAGTCATATGAAGAAACAATTCTTTGGAAACAACTTGACAAGAAATTTGTGAGTTTTGAGGTCTGATGCCTCACGCTTCCTCCATAATTGCTTTTGAACAGCAGTAAAGACTATTTTCAACACAAAACTTTCTGAGACTGAACATTAAAATCATCTCTTCAGAATTAAGCTTAAAATTTGAATAGTTTGGGTTTTGCCCCATGCGCGCATGCACACACATTTGCACATCATGTGGATAAGTTAGATTTAAGTTTCGAGTGAAGTAAGAGATTATTAATAAATAAATGATTGTTGTGAAGATACCCTTGCCTTTGTGAATTTCTATTGCTGCTGGTCGAATATTTAACACATTCCCTGGCTTCTTCCCTTAAACCAAGATTCCCAGACTAATACAAAGCATAGCAATCTCTGCCTTAAATACTCCCAAAGACCTCGCTTCCACAGCCGCCTGTGGGATCAAGCTCCACAGATCATGAACCTCTGGCTAAAGAAATTTTTCTGAATCTCGCTTTTAAATTGGCATCTTTTCTCCAGAAGTTATACCCTCGTCCTAAAATCCAGGTCATGGGAAACATCCTTTCCCCATTTACTCTGGCCAGGCCTTTAGCATTTGAACTGCCTCAATATGTTTCCCCTCATCCTACGTAATCCAGCTGAAAACCATTCCTCATAATGTTAACCCTTTCAATCCTAGTCACATTCCAGTAAATCTTCTCTCAACCCTCTCCGAAGCCAGCACTTTGTTTCTCAAATAAGGCACCAAAACTGTCCCCAATACTCCAAGAGAGGCCTTACCTGAGCTTGATGGAGTCTCAACATCACACCCCTGCTCTTGCCTGCTGTCTCTCTGGAAATGAATCCCAACATCGCATTCACCCTGTTTATAACAGAATGGAATGTTCTAGAACTCATCAGGATGACCAATGGCCTTCATCGCAATCCGTCAATAATGGTGACTTCAGGTGGGATTGTGATGAATAAATTAGAACTTCCCTGGACATTCCATGTTGTCTTTTGAATGTCCCTCTTGTTCCAGCCTCCATCACCACCCTTGGCAATGCATTCCAGGCACCCACCACACTCTGGAAAATAACATCTGGCCTCTGTTATCACCACTAAACTTTCCTCTGAAACTACATTTTCATAAAATTGAATTATTCCCAATCAACTCACATGATCCTATATATGACAATATACCATTTAAGATTGTTTTTTTTAAATTTTTTATTTTTCACACCATAAACCACATTGACCAAGATACATACATTTTCCTTTTCAAATATATAGTGTCATTTTCTACCCCACCCCTCCCTCCTCCCATCCCACCCTCCCTACCTCCCCCCCATTCATTTAAAGTACAGAATCTAAGATACATTAAACCAGTCAAACAATGCTGTCATTCAATAAAAATAAACAAGAAATTCCACTGAGTCAATTCTTTTCATTTCCTCTCCTTTCGTTAATTTAGGTGGTAGATGTCCCCGGTAGGTTTTCTCTATTATGTTTCATGTATGGCTCCCATATTTGTTCAAATATTTCAATATTATTTCTTAAGCTGTATGTTATTTTTTCTAATGGAATACATTTATTCATTTCTATATACCATTGTTGTATTCACAAATTATCTTCTAATTTCCAGGTTGACATAATACATTTTTTTGCTATGGCTAGAGCTATCTTAACAAATCTTTTTTGTGCATCCTCCAAATCAATTCCAAATTCTTTGTTTTTTATGTTACTTAGGAGGAAGATCTCTGGGTTTTTTGGTATATTGTTTTCTGTAATTTTATTTAATATCTGGTTTAGATCTTCCCCAAATTTTTCAACTTTCTCACATGTCCAGATTGCATGAATTGTTGTTCCCATTTCTTTTTAACAACGAAAACATCTGTCAGATACTGTTGGGTCCCATTTATTTAACTTTTGAGGTGTAATGTGTATCCAGTGTAATGTGTATCCAGTTATATTGTATCATACGTAACCTCGTGTTTATTGGATTTCTCATAGTTCCAGAGCATAAATTCTCCCATGTTTCCTTCTTTATCTTTATGTTTAAATCTTGTTCCCATTTTTGTTTAGTTTTACCATTTGTTTCCTCATTCTCCTTTTCTTGCAGTTTAATATTCATATTTGTTATACATTTTTTGATTATCATTGTATCTGTAATCACATATTCAAAATTACTTCCCTCTGGTAACCTCAGACTGCTTCCCAATTTGTCCTTCAAGTAGGATCTCAGTTGGTAATATGCCAACACTGTATCTTGAGTTATGTTATATTTATCCTTCATTTGTTCAAAGTATAGTAATTTATTTCCTGAAAAACAATTTTCTATTCTTTTGATCCCTTTTTTCTCCCATTCTTTCAAGGAAAGGTTATCTATTGTAAAAGGGATTAACTGATTTTGCATCAGTATTAGTTTTGGTAATTGGAAATTTGTTTTATTCCTTTCTACATGAATCTTCTTCTAAATATTGAGCAGATGATGTAATACTGGAGAACTCCTACATTGTACCAATTTTTCATCGCATTTATATATGTTCAGTTATCTTCTCCCCTATTTTATCTAGTTCTAATCTAGTCCAATCTGGCTTTTCCCTTGTTTGATAAAAATCTGATAGGTATCTTAATTGTGCGGCTCTATAATAATTTTTAAAGTTTGGCAGTTGTAAGCCTCCTTGTTTATACCATTCTGTTAATTTATCTAGTACTATCCTCGGTTTCCCACCTTTCCATAAAAAAATTCCTTATTATTTTCTTTAACTCCTTGAAGAATTTCTCTGTCAAGTATATTGGCAATGCCTGAAATAGGTATTGTATCCTTGGGAAAATGTTGATTTTAATACAGTTTATCCTTCCTATTAGTGTTAGTGGTAAATCTTTCCAATGCTCTAAATCGTCCTGTAATTTTTTCATTAGTGGATAATAATTGAGTTTATATAGATGGCCGAGGTTTTTATTTATTTGTATACCTAGGTATCTTATTGCTTGCATTTGCCATCTGAATGGTGATTCCTTCTTAAATTTTGAGAAATCGGCATTATTCATTGGCATTGCTTCACTTTTATTTGCGTTAATCTTGTAACCCAACACTTCTCCATATTCCTTCAATTTCTTATGTAATTCTTTTATTGACAATTCTGGTTCTGTTAAGTATACTATAACATCATCTGCAAATAAACTGATTTTATATTCCTTGTCTTTTATTTTTATCCCTTTTATTTTATTTTCTGTTCTTATCAATTCTGCTAGTAGTTCTACAGCTAACGCGAACAATAAGGGTGATAGTGGGCATCCCTGCCTTGTTGATTTGCTTAAATTAAATTACTTTGATATATATCCATTTACTGTCACTTTCGCCAATGGCCCCTTATATAATGCTTTAATCCAATTAATATACTTCTCTGGTAAACTGAATTTTTGCAATGCTTTGAATAAATAATTCCATTCTACTCTGTGAAAGGCCTTCTCTGCGTCTAAGGCAACTGCTACTGTTGGCACTTTACTCCCTTCTACTGCATGAAATAAGTTAATAAATTTACAAATATTGTCTGTTGTTCGTCTTTTTTTAATAAATCCAGTTTGGTCTAGATTTACCATTTTAGGTACATAATCAGCTAATCTGTTTTCTAATAGTTTAGCTATTATCTTATAATCTGTGGTAAGTAATGATATTTGTCTATATGATGCTGGTGCGAGTGGATCTTTCCCTATCTTTGGTATTACTGTAATTATTGCTGTTTTGCATGAATCTGGTAAGCTTTGTGTTTTGTCAATCTGGTTGATTACTTCCAGGAGGGGAGGAATTAATAAATCTTTAAATGTTTTATAGAATTTTATTGGGAATCCGTCATCTCCTGGTGTTTTATTATTTGGTAGTTTTTTAATTATTTCTTGTATTTCTACTATTTCAAATGGTTCTGTTAATTTATTTTGTTCCTCTATTTGTAATTTTGGTAGTTCAATTTTAGTTAAAAATTCATCTATTTTCCCTTCTTTCCCTTCGTTTTCAGTTTGGTATAATTGTTCATAGAATTCTCTGAAGTTTTCATTAATCACCGTTGGATTTTATGTGATTTGTTTGTCTTTTTTCCTTGATGCCAATACCATTATCTTAGTTTGTTCTGTCTTAAGCTGCCATGCTAGAATTTTGTGCGTTTTTTTCCCCTAGTTCATAATATTTCTGTTTTGTCTTCATTATGTTCTTCTCCACCTTATATGTTTGTAGTGTTTCATATTTTATTTTTTTTATCTGCCAATTCTTTTCTTTTAGTTGTGTCTTCCTTCATTGTTAATTCTTTTTCTATATTTACTATTTCTCTTTCCAACTGCTCTGTTTCCTGATTGTAGTCCTTCTTCATCTTGGTTACATAACTTATTTTTTGCCCTCTGATGAATGCTTTCCTTGCGTCCCATAGTATAAACTTATCTTTCACTGATTCCGTATTTATTTCAAAGTACATTTTAATTTGTCTTTCAATTAATTCTCTAACATCCTGCCTTTTAAGTAGCGTGGAGTTTAATCTCCATCTATACATTCTTGGATATTGTCAATATCAAGGGTGAATGGTCCGATAATATTCTAGCTTTATATTCTGTTTTTCTTACTCTGTCTTCCATACGAGCTGAGTATGTTTTATATCTACCCGAATAATATGAATATTCCTTTTCCTTTGGGTGTTGTTTCCTCCATATATCCAAAAGTTCCATTTCTTGCATCGATTTAATTATAAATTTGGTTACTTTGTTCTTTCTGTTAATTTTTTTCCAAGTTTTATCCATATTTGAATCCAAATTAAAGTTGAAATCCCCTCCTATTAATATGTTCCCTTGCGTGTCTGCTATCTTCAAAAAAATATCTTGCATAGATTTTTGATCTTCTTCGTTAGGTGAATATACATTGAGTAAATTCCAAAACTCCGAGTATATCTGACATTTTATCATTACATATCTCCCTGCTGGATCTATTATTTCCTCCTCGATTAAAATTGGTACATTTTTACTGATTAATATAGCTACCCCTCTAGCTTTTGAATTATATGACGCTGATGTTACATGTCCTACCCAATCTCTCTTTAATTTCTTATGCTCCATTTCAGTTAAATGTGTTTCTTGCACGAATGCTATATCAATTTTTTCTTTTTTCAGTAAATTTAGCAGTTTCTTCCTTTTGATTTGGTTATGTATTCCGTTAATATTTAAAGTCATATAGTTCAACATAGCCATTTCATACTTTGTTTATCTTCCCTTTCCGTTTCCTCATCATCACCTTTCCTTCTTATCCATTTCTGCTTTCTTGTTTTGAACACTTTATAAGAGAACATTTCTAAAACATCAAACATTTCCCTTATTCTCCTATCTAAAATTTCTTTAACCCCTCTATCCCCTCCCCTTCCTGAGTTGCCCTTTATCCCTTTTCGGGCAACCACATCTCCCCTCTCCATTTGGATTTGCAAATTCACTCGCAAGCATCAAGTGATTTCGCAATGACTGTAACTCCTCCCCACCCAGCCCCCCCGGAAAAGTTTTCAATTTTCATATATAACAAAGGTCACTCTTTTAATTCCCTCCTTATTTCCTCTGTTCCCTTTCATTCCCTTATTAATTCTTATCTATACTCTATATATTTTCCTCTAAATACGGATACACTCATATACACACATACATATAGTTCGTGGTCATTTTTACTCTTATTACATGTCTTCATCTCTCTGCTTGTTTTGTAGTTGTTCTGCAAATTTTCGTGCTTCCTCCGGATCCAAGAATAGTCTGTTTTGTTGCCCAGGAATAACTATTTTAAGTACCGCTGGGTACTTTAATATAAATTTATATCCTTTTTTTCCATAGGATCGTTTTTGCTGTATTGAATTCCTTCCTCTTCTTCGGGAGTTCAAAACTTATGTCTGGATAGAAAAAAAAATTTTGACCTTTGTATTCCAGTGGCTTTTAGTCTTCTCTTATTTTCTTCACTACGTTCTCCAATATATTTTCTCTTGTTGTATATCTTAAGAATTTTACTAAAATGGATCTTGGTTTTTGCTGCGGTTGTGGTTTCGGGGCTAGTGTTCTATGTGCCCTCTCTATTTCCATTTCTTCCTGTAATTCTGGTCTTCCTAGGACCCTGGGGATCCAATCTTTTATAAATTCTCTCATATTCTTGCCTTCTTCATCTTCCTTAAGGCCCACTATCTTTATATTATTTCTTCTATTATAGTTTTCCATTATATCTATCTTCTGAACTAACAGCTCATGTGACTCTAACTTTTTTATTAGATTCTTCTAATTTATCTTTTAAATCCTCTACTTCCATTTTTACGATTATTTCTCGTTCTTCCACATTGTCCACTCTTTTTCCTATCTCTGATATGACCATTTCTATTTTATTCATTTTTTCTTCTGCACTCTTAATTCTTCTTTTTATTTCATTAAATTCTTGTAATTGACATTCTTTTACTGATTCCATATATTCTTTAAAAAAAATGTATCCATTGTCCTGCCTTTTCCTTCTTCTTCCATTTCTCTGTTCTTCTTCTTCTTCTTCCTCTGGGTTGGCCATCTGTTGTTACCTTGTTTTCTTTTTGCTCTCTTCTTTCTTGTTCTCGTTGTTTTCTGTGTTCTCTTCCTGTTGCTGTGTTGCAGCTGTCACTCTCAGCTGTGGAGATCGACTCCTCAGCTGTTCCCCCCTCCCGTCAGTGTGTTTTTTTTCATGCGCATACACGGTTGCGCACTTTTACTCGGCTCCGCGAGCCATTTTTGTAGTCCCGAGCTTGGGACTTCCACCGACCTTAGGGAGCGGGCTTCTCTCTCCGCAGCGGGCCTCCTCAGACAGGTAAGGCCTTCACCTTCTTCTTCCGACGTTCTTTCTTCTTCTCTTCTTCCCGTTGCTTTCGACTTTTCTCTCTTCGCTGCCATTTTCTTCTCACCTTTAATTTTACTTTGTTTTAATTTTTATTCTTGTACCTTTGTGTTTTGTGTGTTTTTTTTTCAACTTTTCCAGAGAGTGCTGGAATTCCCTGACCAGCCACTACTCCATCACGTGACTCCTCCACCATTTAAGATTGTTAAAGAGCATTTTATTTATTTAGGTGTTAAAATCACCAGGAAATTTAAAGATTTGGTTAAATTAAATTTTGCTCCTTTATTTGTTTTTGTGAAGCAATCTTTTACTAGATGGGCCCTGTAAACTTTGTCTTTGGTTGGCCGTATTAATGCTGTTAAAATGATAACATTATTTAAAGTTTGAAATCTATTTCAAGCTGTCCAAATTTTAATTCCGAAATCTTAATTTGATGATATTGATTTGAAGATTTAATCTTTGATGCACCATCAATAATCGCATAAGACTGAAGTGAAACTGATGGGCTTTTATTAACTATAGACTGGAACAGCCGTCACCCTCATTGACTGATCGAGACAGAGTGGATTGGGGAGCAAACAAAGAATTATGGGTAGGATCGGTCTTGGGAGGCAATTCCTGTCAGCAGCACCCAATCACAGCACGACATCGGTTTACCACACCATTATATTTGGAATGGTGAAGGCATCAGATTGGGCTTCACTTCCAGAAACCTAAGAAGGATGGTGGTCTGATTTTACTATTGGGCACTTAATATTTCTTGTCTGATTTTTTTTGGATTTATTACTTGGATAAATTTGATCGTCCACACTGGGTAGATTTGGAATTGAAATCTGTCTAGAATGATTCCTTCACTTCTTTGTAGGGTCAGCATGACCCTTTAGATGACCTCAGATCAGTAAGTAGATTTCCAAACCCGTGTCCTATTGTTGCAACCACTTCAACCCAGAGGTAAAGCCTCTGACTATCCAACAATCAATGCCTCTCATTATCTTAAACACCTCTATCAGGCGCCTCTCATCCTCCGTCAGTCCAAGGAGAAAAGGCTGAGTTCACTCACCTGCTTTCACAAGGCACGTTCCCTAAACCAGGCAACATCCTTGTAAACCTACTCTGCACCACATCCTTCCAGTAGTGAGGTGACCAGAATTGAGCACAGTACTCCAACTGGAGTCTGACCAGGGTCCTATAGACAAAGGACCACCCTTGGCAATGCATTCCAGGCACCCACCACACTCTGTGGAAAATAACATCTGGCCTTTCTCATCTCCACTTAACTTACCTCCACTTGCCTTCAACAGGTGCCCTCTGATTTTTGCTGTTGCTTCCCCAGGGAAGAGGTGTTGGTTCTCCATCCTATCTAAGCCCATCGTCATCTTATGTACTTCTATTAAGTCTCCTCTCTTCCTTCGAGAGGTTCTGTGGTGAGGAGCCAGGAGATGGGTGATCAGCCGTTGTTCTTGGTACAGAGTAACAAGATGGTCAGCGAGGCAAGAGAAAAGTGGGGAATGTCTGGAATGAATCATTCAGGAAGTGATAGCAGGCCATCTAACGTGATGGTGGGATGAGATAGAGGCAATGGAAATGGTGTTGGATTCAGCTATCCAGTCCTTTTGAGGATGTCATTGTCAGATTAGATGAGTGGGAGCCAGATTGGGTGTTGATCCATTTTAAGGCATTTGGAAAGGTGCTTCATGAGAGACGATGAAACAAAATTGGAGAATGGGTGATTGTGATTGAGGACTATATACTGACATGGAGTGTGGGTTAGTTCATAGACAGAATATGGACAGTATGGCTGTTCACCAGTCTTGTGCAAACCGGTGAAGGGCAGCTGGTATCATCCCAACTGTTCATAATTCAAGTCAGTGATGTGGTAAAGAGGTCCAAATGGAGGGAGGTAGCATTCGAACCTTTGATGACATGGTGGGAGACAGGGTGGTTGGGAGAGATGTGGCCAATGCTGTGCCACAGGAATCAGTGTTGGTCACTGAGGCATGGCTTTAAGATGGGAATGAACATTTGCAGTGCCTGAGGAACAATTTGTTACTGAGAGGGCGATCCATATCTGGAACAAGCTGCTAGAGGAAATTGTGGGGGCAAGTACAATTATGATTTTAATAGATATTTAGACAGATATATGGATGGGAAGAGCTTGGAAGGATCTGGGCCAAATGCAGGAAATGGGACAAGCCCTTAATCCTAAGTTGGTCGAGGGGAAAAAATTAGATGGAAGGACCAGTTCCATGCCGTAGTTCGCCAGGATTAAGTCAAGTCCAGTTTTTTGGCATCTGACTGTACAAGCACAAGCCGACGAAACAGCATTCTCTGGTCCTCGGTGCAAACATTCCGACACAAAACCAGACATATCACACATAAAAACAAACAATACATATGCAGGAGAAGTATTTTTCTCTGAAGGAAATACTATTTTGTCCAAATTAGAGCCTTGGATGTTAGTTTGAGCAGATCCTTTGGTCATTCACCATTCTCACCGCCTGTGGGAAGGAACTGTTCCTCAGCCTTTTATAACCATATAACAATTACAGGATGAAAACAGGCTACATGGGCCATTCTAGGCCGCACTGATTTAAGTGAACTCCACTAGTTCCACCTACCTGCTCACTGCCAAAAACCCTCACATCCATGTACTCATCCAACCTCCTGTTAAATGACAAAATTGACCCTACTGTAACGACCTCTTCCAAAAGGTCATCCCACTCAGCCACCACTCTCTGAGTAAAGAAGCTTCTTCTTGTGTTACGTCTAACATTTTGCCATCTAACCCTTAACTTATGACCCCTCGTTCCAATCTCTCTTACCCTCAAGGAGAAGAGACTATCTGAAATAGGTATATGACAAAGTAATGTTATCATTTTAACAGCATTAATACGGCCAACCAAAGACAGTCAACAGGGCCCATCTAGTAAAAGATTGCTTCACAAAAACAAATAAGGGAGCAAAATTTAATTTAACCAAATCTTTAAAATTTCTGGTGATTTTAACACCTAAATAAATAAAATGCTCTTTAACAATCTTAAATGGTGGAGGAGTCACGTGATGGAGTAGTGGGCGGTCAGGGAATTCCAGCCCTCTCCGGAAAAGTTAAAAAAAAAAACACACAAAACACAAAGGTACAAGATTAAAATTTGCAATAAAGTAAAAATAAAGGTGAGAAGAGAATGGCAGCGAAGAGAGAAAAGTCGAAAACAACGGGAAGAAAAGAGGAAGAAAGAATGTCGGAAGAAGAAGGTGAAGGCCTTACCTGTCCGAAGAGGCCCGCCGCAGAGAGAGAGACCCACTCCCTCAGGTCAGTGGAGGTCCCGTACTCGGGACTACAAAAATGGCTTGCAGAGCCGAGTAAAAGTGCGCAACCCCGCATGTGCGAGGAGTCGCGCATGCGCAATGCGCATGAAAAAAAAACACACTGACGGGAGGGGGGACCAGCTGCGGAGTCGATCTCCACAGCTGAGAGAGACACCTGCAACACAGCAACAGGTGCAGAACACGGACAATAACGACAACAAGAAAGAAGAGGGTAAAAAGAAAACAAGGAAACAACAGATGGTCAATCCAGAGGAAGAAGAAGAAGAAGAACAGGAAGAAGTGGAAGAAGAAGAGAAAAGCAAGACAATGGATGAACCTTTTTTTAAAGAATATATGGAATCAGTGAAAGAATGGCAATTACAAGAATTTGATGAGATAAAAAGAAGAATAAAAACGCAGAAGAAAGAATGAATAAAATGGAAGTGGCCATATCAGAATTGGCAAAAAGAGTGGAAAATATGGAAAAATGTGAAACATTTGTAGACATGGAAGTAAAAGAATTAGAAGAGAAATGAGAAGAATCTAATAAAAAAGCTAAAGAAGCACAGGAGCTGTTAGCTCAGAATATAGATATGATAGAAAACTATAATAGAAGAAATAATATAAAGATAGTGGGCCTTAAGGAAGATGAAGAAGGCAAGAATATGAGAGAATTTATAAAAGATTGGATCCCCAGGGTCCTAGGACGACCAGAATTACAGGAAGAAAGGAAATAGAGAGGGCACATAGAACATTAGCCCCGAAACCACAACCGCAGCAAAAACCAAGATCCATTTTAGTAAAATTCTTAAGATATACAACAAGAGAAAATATATTGGAGAACGTAGTGAAGAAAATAAGAGAAGACTAAAAGCCACTGGAATACAAAGGTCAAAATTTTTTTTTCTATCCAGACATAAGTTTTGAACTCCCGAAGAAGAGGAAGGAATTCAATACAGCAAAAACGATCCTATGGAAAAAAAGGATATAAATTTATATTAAAGTACCCAGCGGTACTTAAAATAGTTATTCCTGGGCAACAAAACAGACTATTCTTGGATCCGGAGGAAGCACGAAAATTTGCAGAACAACTACAAAACAAGCAGAGAGATGAAGACATGTAATAAGAGTAAAAATGACCACGAACTATATGTATGTGTGTAAAGGGGTATATGTGTGTATATATATAGTGTGCATACATGAATGTATCCGTATTTAGAAGAAAATATATAGAGTATAGACAAGAATTAATAAGGGAGGGAAATGGAATAGAGGGAATAAGGAGGGAATTAAAAGAGTGACCTTTGTTACATATGAAAATGGAAATCTTTTCTGGGGGGGGCTGGGTGGGGAGGAGTTACGGTCACTGCAAAATCAGCTGACGTTTGCGAGTGAATTCGCAAATCCAAATGGAGAGGGGAGATGTGGTTGTCCGACAAGGGATAAAGGACAACTCAGGAGGGGGAGGGGAGAATGGGGTTAAAGAAGCTTTAAATAGGAGAATAATGAAAATGTTTGATGTTTTAGAAATGTTGCCTTATAAAGTGTTCAAAACAAGAAAGCAGAAATGGATAAGAAGGAAAGGTGATGATGGAGAAACGGAAAGGGAAGATAAACAAAGTATAAAATGGCAACGCTGAACTATATGACTTTAAATATTAACGGAATACATAACCAAATTAAAAGGAAGAAACTGCTAAATTTACTGAAAAAAGAAAAAATTGATATTGCATTTCTGCAAGAAACACATTTAACTGAATTGGAGCACAAGAAATTAAAGAGAGATTGGGTAGGACATGTAACAGCAGCGTCATATAATTCAAACGTAAGAGGAGTAGCTATATTAATTAGTAAAAGTGTGCCAATTAAAATAGAAGAGGAAATAATAGATCCAGCAGGGAGATATGTAATAATAAAATGTCAGATATATTCGGAGTTTTGGAATCTACTCAATGTATATTCACCTAACGAAGAAGATCAAAAGTTTATGCAAGATATTTTTTTGAAGATAGCAGATACGCAAGGGAACATATTAATAGGAGGGGATTTCAAACTGAATTTGGATTCAAACATGGACAAAACTGGGAAAAAAATTAACAGAAAGAACAAAGTAACCAAATTTATAATTAAATCGATGGAAGAAATGCAACTTTTGGATATATGGAGGAAACAACACACAAATGAAAAGGAATATTCATGTTACTCGGCTAGACATAAAACATACTCAAGAATAGACCTATTTTTGTTATCAGCTCATATGCAAGATAAAGTAAGAAAAACAGAATATAAAGCTAGAATATTATCGGACCATTCACCCTTGATATTGACAATAGAGTTAGAGGACATCCCTCCAAGAATGTATAGATGGAGATTAAACTCCATGCTACTTAAAAGGCAGGATTTTAGAGAATTCATTGAAAGACAAATTAAAATGTATTTTGAAATAAATACGAAATCAGTGAAAGATAAGTTTATACTATGGGATGCAATGAAAGCATTCATCAGAGGGCAAATAATAAGTTATGTAACCAAGATGAAGAAGGACGATAATCAGGAAACAGAGCAGTTGGAAAGGGAAATGGTAAATATAGAAAAAGAATTAGCAATGAAGGAAGATACAACTAAAAGAAGATAATTGGCAGATAAAAAAATAAAATATGAAACACTACAAACGTATAAGGTGGAGAAGAACATAATGAAGACAAAACAGAAATATTATGAACTAGGGGAAAAAAACGCACAAAATTCTAGCATGGCAGCTTAAGACAGAATAAGCTAAGAAAATGGTATTGGCATCAAGGAAAAAAGACAAACAAATCACATATAATCCAACGGAGATCAAGGAAAACTTTAGAGAATTCTATGAACAATTATACCAAACTGAAAATGAAGGGAAAGAAGGGAAAATAGATGAATTTTTAACTAAAATTGAACTACCAAAATTACAAATAGAGGAACAAAATAAATTAACAGAACCATTTGAAATAGTAGAAATACAAGAGATAATAAAAAAATTACCAAATAATAAAACACCAGGAGAGGATGGATTCCCAATAGAATTGTATAAAACATTTAAAGATTTATTAATTCCTCCCCTCCTGGAAGTAATCAACCAGATTGATAAAACACAAAGCTTACCAGATTCATGTAAAACAGCAATAATTACAGTAATACTAAAGCAAGGGAAAGATCCACTCGCACCAGCATCATATAGACCAATATCATTACTTCACACAGATTATAAGATAATAGCTAAACTATTAGGAAACAGATTGGCAGAGTATGTACCTAAAATGGTAAATCTAGACCAAACTGGATTTATTAAAAAAAGACGCACAACAGACAATATTTGTAAATTTATTAACTTAATTCATGCAGTAGAAGGGAGTAAAGCGCCAACAGTAGCAGTTGCTTTAGACGCAGAGAAGGCCTTTGACAGAGTAGAATGGAATTATTTATTTAAAGTATTGCAAAAATTCAGTTTACCAGAGAAGTATATTAATTGGATTAAAGCATTATATAAGGGGCCATTGGCGAAAGTGACAGTAAATGGATATATATCAAAGCAATTTAACTTAAGCAGGTCAACACGGCAGGGATGCCCACTAACACCCTTATTATTCGCGTTAGCTATAGAACCACTAGCAGAATTGATAAGAAGAGAAAATAAAATAAAAGGGATAAAAATAAAAGACAAGGAATATAAAATCAGTTTATTTGCGGATGATGTTATAGTATACTTAACAGAACAAGAATTATCAATAAAAGAATTATATAAGAAATTGAAGGAATATGGAGAAGTGTCAGGTTACAAAATTAACGTAAATAAAAGTGAAGCAATGCCAATGAATAATGCGGATTTCTCAAAATTTAAGAAGGAATCACCATTCAGATGGCAAATGCAATCAATATGATACCGAGGTATACAAATAAATAAAATTCTCAGCCATCTATATAAACTCAATTATTATCCACTAATGAAAAAATTACAGGACGATTTAGAGCATTGGAAAGATTTACCATTAACACTAATAGGAAGGATAAACTGTATTAAAATCAACATTTTCCCAAGGATATTATACCTATTTCAGGCATTGCCAATACACTTGACAGAGAAATTCTTCAAGGAGTTAAAGAACATAATAAGGAAATTTTTATGGAAAGGTGGGAAACCGAGGATAGCACTAGATAAATTAACAGAATGGTATAAACAAGAAGGCTTACAACTGCCAAACTTTAAATATTATTATAGAGCCGCACAATTAAGATACCTATCAGATTTTTATCAAACAAGGGAAAAGCCAGATTGGTCTAGATTAGAAGTAGATAAAATAGGGGAAAAGATATCTGAACACATATTATATAAATGGGATGAAAAATTGGTACAACGTAGGAGTTCTCCAGTATTACATCATCTACTCAATATTTGGAAAAAAGATTCATGTAGAAAGGAATAAAACAAATTACCAATTACCAAAACTAATATTGACGCAAAATAAGTTACTCCCTTTTACAATAGATAACCTTTCCTTTAGAGAATGGGAGAAAAAAGGGATCAAAAGAATAGAAAATTGTTTTTCAGGAAATAGATTATTATCCTTTGAACAAATGAAAGATAAATACAATATAACTCAAGATACAGTGCTGGCATATTACCAATTGAGATCCTACTTGAAGGACAAATTAGGAAGCAGTCTGATGTTACCAGAGGGAAGTAACTTTGAATATGTGATTACAGATACAATGATAATCAAAAGATTTATAACAAATATGTATATTAAACTGCAAGAAAAGTAGAATGAGGAAACAAATGGTAAAACTAAACAAAAATGGGAACAAGATTTAAATATAAAGATAAAAAAGGAAACATGGGAGAAGTTATGTTCTGGAACGATGAGAAATACAATAAATACGAGGTTACGTATGATACAATATAACTGGATACACAGGCTATACATTACACCTCAAAAGTTAAATAAATGGGACCCAACAGTATCTGACAGATGTTTTCGATGTAAAAGAGAAATGGGAACAACAATTCATGCAATCTGGGCATGTGAGAAAGTAGAAAAATTTTGGGAAGATCTAAACCATATATTAAATAAAATTACAGAAAACAATATACCAAAAAATTCAGAGATCTTCCTCCTAAGTAACATAAAGAACAAAGAATTTGGAATTGATTTGGATGGTGCACAAAAAAGATTTGTTATGATAGCTCTAGCCGTAGCAAAAAAATGTATTATGTCAACCTGGAAATTGGAAGATAATTTCAAAATACAACAATGGTATATAGAAATGAATAAATGTATTCCATTAGAAAAAATAACATATAGTTTAAGAAATAATATTGAAATATTTGAACAAATATGGGAGCCTTACATGAAACACAATAGAGAAAACCTACTGGGGACATTCACTACCTAAATTAACAAAAGGAGAAGGAAATGAAAAGAATTGACTCAGTGGAATTTCCTGTTTATTTTTATTGAATAACAACATTTTTTAATTGTTTTAATGTATCTTTGATTTTGTACTTTAAATGGATGGGGGTGGAGGTAGGGAGGGAGGGATGGGAGGAGGGAGGGTGGGAGAAAATGGTACTGTATATATTTGAAAAGGAAAATGTATGTATCTTGGTCAATGTGGTTTATGGAGTGAAAAATTTAAAAAAATTTAAAAAAAAAGAAGAGACTATAAACATCTACTCTATCTATTTCCTTCATAAATTTATATACCTTTATCAAATCGCCTCTCAACCTTCTCATTCCAATGAATAAAGACCCAGTCTACTCAAACTTTCTCCGTATTCTACATACTGCAATCCAGGAAACATTTTAGTAAATCTTCTCTGCACCCTCTCTACCTTATTGATATCCTTCCTATAATTTGGAGACAAGAACTGCACACAATATTCCAAACCTGGCCTCAACATTTCCTCCCACCTCCTATATTCTATGCTATGATTTATAAGGCCACCATAACAAAAGCCTTCTTCACCAGCCTATCTACATGAGTCGCCACCCTCAAAGAACGTTCAACCGTTATTCCAAGATCTCTTGGTTCTTCTGCATTCATCAACACCCCCTCCCCTTCACTTCATTTTGTGTATTTTTCCCAAAATGAAGTACATCTCTCTTCTCTACATTAAACTCCATCTGCCACCATTCAGCCCACTCTTCTAAGCCGTCCAAATCCTTCTGCAGTCCACAAAAACCCTCCTCACTATCCACAACACCCCCACTTTTGTATCATCCACATATTTACTACCCAATTTACCACGCCATCATCCAAATCATTCATGTAAATGATGAACAATAAAGGACCCAAAACCGATCCCTGAGGCACACCGCTGGTCACTGACTTCCATCCTCACAGACAGTTGTCCACCATGACTCTCTGGTGCCCATCTGACTACCTCAACATCTATCCAGAGTGACTGAACCTACCTCACCATGTGGAACCATATCGAAAGCCTTACTGAAATCTAAACAGACCACGTCTACTGATCTACCTTCATCAACCTTTCTATTCACTTCCTCAAAAAATTCAACAAGATTTGTCAAACATGACTTCCCATCACAAACCCATGTTGGATGGCGCTGATCAATCCCTGCCCCTCTCGATACTTATACATATTATCCCTAAAAATACTTTCCATTAGTTTACCCACCACCAATGTCAATATTACTGGCCAATAATTGCTGGGCGTACACCTTAAGCCCTTTTTAAACAGAGGAACCACATTTGCAACACGCCAATCCCGCGGCACCACACCCTCCTCCAGTGACTGTGGAAAAATCACTATCAGAGCCTTTGCTATTTCCTCCCTGACTTCCCTTAAGGTCCTGGGGAAAATTCCATCGGGATCTGGAGACCTATCCAGCTTTATATACCTCAGAAGTTTGAACACCCCCTCTTTGCTGATCCCTATGTTTTCCATAACTACCCCTTTTGCCTCACTTATCCTACACAATTCCATAGCCCTTTCCCTAGTGAATACCGATGAGAAGAACTCATTCAATATCTCTCTAATCTCATTTGGCTCCTTACATGCTCCGATTCTCCAGTGGACCAATTCTGTCCTTCACTCTCCTTTTGCTATTCACATAGCATAAACCCTTCGGATTTACTTTCACTCTATTTGCTTTTCCCACCTTGTACCTTCTTTTCGCTTTCCTAATTTCCTTCTTAAGCTTCTTTCTACAATCTCTGTATCTTTCAAGCATCTCGTCCATCCCTTGCTTCCCGTATTTAATGTAAGCCTCCCTCTTGACTTGAACCAACTTCCTAATCTCTCTTGAAAACCACAGATCTCTTGAACATCTGGCCCTGTCTTCTATCCTTACAGGAACATAAAGATTCTACACCTTCAAAATCTCACTTTTAAATGTCCTCCAATTCTCCTCCACCTCCTTCACAAAAAAAAACAAATCAGCCCAAACCACACCCTCCAAATCCCTTCTCATTTCATCAAATCTGGCTTTCCCCCACTCAAAGACCTTCATCATCGGACCAGACCTATCCCTTTCCATAATTATGCGGAAACTAATGGTACCATGATCACTGGATTCGAAGTGCTCCCCAACAGTAGGTCCAACACTCCCCCCTCTCTCGTGCATACCTCAACATATTGATGCATCAAGCTATCCTGCACACATTTGACAAATTCTAAGCCAACCAGGCCTTTAACTGACGGAGTCTCCCAATCTATATTAGGAAAATTAAAATCCCCTACTAACACAACTCTGTGCTTATTGCACACCTCAGCTATTTCCTTTCACATTTGCTCCTCTAGTTCTCACTCCCCACTAGGTGGTCTATAAAACACCCCTATAATTGTAACCTCACTTTTTCTATGTTTTCATTCCACCCACACCGCCTCCCTCGACGAGCCCTTCAATCTATCACGCCTCACCACTGCTGTAATATTTTCCCTGACAAGTAATGCCACACACCCCCTTAACCCTCCCCCCCCCACCCCTCCAATTCTCTCACATCTAAAGCAGCAAAATCCTGGAATATATAAGTGCCAATCACATCCCTCATACAAACACATCTCACTAATATCCACCACATCATATTGCCAAGTGTCTATCCCACCTTCAGCTCGTCCACCTTACTTTTGATAGAGTTGAATGGAGATACTTGTTTGAAATTTTGGAAAGGTTCAATTTTGGTTTTGGACTGAATTCCTGGATTAAGTTACTTTATTTTAAACCAACTGCAGTAGTTATTACGAATGATCTCAAATCTTCGCCACTCACATTGTTTCGATGTACTAGACAAGGCCGTCCCCTCACACTTCACTTTTTAATCTGGTGTTAGAACCCCTTGCAATTGCACCCCGTAATTCAAATGAGATTCAAGGAAGAGATAAAGGACATCGTCTCTCTAGATGCAGATGATCTTCTAGTCTCTATTTGAGATCCTGCTCGTTCTATCCCTGCGATGCTCGCTTTACTATCACATTTTGGGAGGGTTTTCTGGATATAAACTACATTTTCATCAAACTGAATTATTCCCAATCAACTCACATGATCCTATTTATGACAATATACCATTTAAGATTGTTAAAGAGTATAGTACATACTTAGGTGTTAAAATCACCAGGAAATTTAAAGATTCGTTTAAATTAAAATTTGCTCCTTTATTCACTTTTGTGAAGCAATCTTTTACTCGATGGGCCCTGTTGACTTTGTCTTTGGTTGGCCGTATTAATGCTGTTAAAATGATAACATTACTTTGTCATATACCTATTTCAGCTGTCCCAATTTTTATTCTGAAATCTTAATTTGATGATATTGATTTGAAGAATTAATCTTTGATGACTAATGAAACTGATGGGCTTTTATTAACTATAGACTGGAACAGCCGTCAACCTCATTGACTGATCAAGGCAAACAAAGAATTATGCGTAGGATCGGTCTCGGGAGGCATTTCCTGTCAGCAGCACCCAATCACAGCATGACAGCGGTTTACCACACTATTATATTTGGAATGGTGAGGGCATCAGACTGAATCAGCTTCACTTCCAGAAATCTAATCTTGACTCAACCTTACGGAATTTGAGATTTTGCTATCGGGCACTTAATATTCGCTGTATGATTTTTTGGGTTTATGACTTGGATAAATTTGATCGTTCACTCTGGGTAGATTTGGAATTGAAATCTGTCCAGAATAATTCCTTAGCTTCATTTTAGTGTCAGTGTTACCTTTTAGACGACCTCAGATCAGTAAGTAGATTTCCAAACCCATGTCCTCTTGTTGCGATAATTCCCATCTTGGGAAATACCTTCTCACTATTCACATCATCAATGCCTCTCATCATCTTAAACACCTCCATCAGGTCCTCTCATCCTCTGTCAGTCCAAGGTGAAAAGCCCGAATTGACTCACCTGCTTTCATTAGGCATGCTCTCTAAATCAGGGAACATCCTTGGAAATCTCCTCTGCACCCTTTCTATGGTTTCCACATCCTTCCAGTAGTGAGGTGACCAGAATTGAGCACTCTACTCCAACTGGGGTCTGACCACGGCCCTATATCACTGCAACATTACGTCGTGGCTCCTAAATCCAATTCCACGATTAATCAAGGCCAATACACTGATCAGCTTCTTAATCACAAAATCAACCTGCACAGCTGCTTGAGTCTCCTATGGACTCGGACGTCAAGATCCCTCTCATCCTCTACCCTGCCAAGAGTCTTCCCATGAAAACTGTATTCTGCCATCCTTTAACAAACTGTTTAAAGACAGCTCGGAGGAGTTGGCAGCAGGACTAGGCAGCAGTACCATGTGGGAGAGCACTGTGTCTCCACTGGCTGAACACGCTGGATTTGTACAAGTGACAACGCTGCCATTTCTCAACACAGTTTGCCAGTGATATCTGATCCCAAGAGACAAGGGATAGACACTGTAGAGAGCTGATAGTGAAATCAGTGGCCAAACCTAGTGGCTGAGGACATCAGCATATGTGGGGGCTGCACAGTTGGTATCTTGGGGCAGAAAGGGCGAGAGGAATATTATTCATCCTAGCTCTGCCTCTCAGAATCTTGTAGACCTCTATTAAGTCTCCTTTCATCCATCTTCACTCCAAAGAGAAAAGTGTCAGCTCTGGTTAAGACTTACTTTCCTATCCAGGCAAATTCCTGGGAACTCTGTTCTGCACCCTCTCCATAGCTTCCACATCCTTCCTATAATGGATGATGGTAGATGGGGAGAGAGGGGGTGGGACAGATGATGGATGGAATCTGCAGTTCTCTATCCTCACAGTCACATCAAAGTGAGGTTAATTACTCCCTGACCAACAGGTGATCTCTCTCGGACCAACAGGTGAATCGACCCTGACCTACGTGTGACCCCTGTCCAATAGGTGACCACTCTCTGATCAAAAATTACCTGTCCCTAACCAACAGGTGACCTCTGAACAGCAGGAGATATCTCCCTGACCTACAGGTGACCCATGACTAATAGATGACCTCCTGACCAAAAGAAGACCTCTCCCTGACCCACAGGAGACCCCTCGACCACAGGTAACACCTTCCTGACCAACAAATGACCGCCTGACTAACAGGTGACTTGACCAACAAGTGACCACTGCTTGACCAACATATGACCCTGACCAACAGGTGATGTCTCCCTGACTAACATGTAGACTCCTTCCTGACCAATGTAGACTCCTTCCTAACCAACAAGTGACTCTCTCTGACCAATGGATCACCCCAGGCTAACAGGTGACACCTGACTAACAGTTGATTCCTGAACAAGATGACCCCTGACTAAAAGCTGACCTTGAACAACAGCTGATCTCTGACCAACAGGTGACCCTTAACAAACAGGAGACCTCTCCCTGACCAACAGTTCATTTCTCCCTCATCAACATCTGACCACTGACCAACAGTTGACACTTGACCCATTGGTAACCCTTGGTCAATATGTGGTCCCTCTCTCATGTATAAAAACAACTGACCTTCTCCAGCAAACCATCAAAGTCCGTCTGCTGGTTCATCTGTTGTTTTTAGGTAAGCAAGAACCCTTTAATGACTTTTTTGTGCACTCTTCAAAGGCCTTGCAAAAGGAATCAAGAGACAGTATGTCTCTTGCTGTTGCTTTAAAGACAATAGTCTATTCAACCTTAACGTCAATTCAGTTAACACCAACTTGTGAAATCTCCAGTGCTGTTCTTTACAACTTCTGCAAAGTCACTGTGGATATAAATTCTTCAGTATTTCAAATAAGATCTGCTTTAAAGTGTGTGTATGTACATAACCTGCTCTATGTTTCCCAATTTATCTCCCAAAAATATTTCTATATATTCTGTCACATGCCCAACAGGAGATCTCTCTCTGACCAATAGGTGACCACCATATGCAGGCCATTTGAGTCCACGTTGGTCGCCAGGGTTAACTGGCCCAACCTGTCCCCCATCCCTTTTACAGTCACAATGGACTACCTAAAGGTACTGGGGATCTGGTTTGGAGGGGTTGAGGCATGCACTAAGAATTGAAGAGAGCAATCATTAAGGTCCTCCAAAAATGGTCATTGTGACTTTTGACCAACAGGTGACTTCTCCCTGACCAATATGTGACCCTTGACCAACAGATAACCCCTGACCAAGTGATCCACTGCATAACCAAGAGAAAACCTTTCCCTCACCCAAACGGGGCCCCTGTCCAACAGGTGACTATGACCTGCCAACAGGTGACGCCGGATCCACCTTTGAGCCTGCCCTGACCCACAAGTGGCCCATAACCAACAGGTGACTCCTGATCCACAGAAGACATCTTGCTGACCCACAGGTGGCCCTGACCCACAGGTGATTCCTTCCTGATCAATAGATGAATCCTTCCTGACTAACACGTGACTTTTCACCAAACAGAATTCTACCTGGCCAAAAGGTGACCCCTGACCTGCAGGTCACCTCTTCCTGACCAGCAGGTAACCCTTGACCAACAGGTAACTAACTACTCCTTGACCAACACATGCCCTGTCCTGACCTAGATGTCCACTTGACCAACAGATGACCTCTCCCTAACCAATTCGTGACCATTGTCCAGCAGGTGACAACCTGACCAACTGGCAACCACTCTCTGAATAACAGGTTACCCTGATGAACAGATCACCTCTCCCTGACCAACAGGTGACCTCGGAACAACGGGTGACCCCTGAACAACACATGACATCTGAATAACACGTCCCCTTCAAAAACACACTGGGGTGTAGGTCAATGGGGTGTAAGGACTTGTAGGACCGAATTGGTGGCCTGTTACAGTGCTGTTTGTCTAATTATAAAAATTAAAGAAAAACAGGTGACCCCCTCCCCAAGAGTTAACTCTCCCTGAGCAACAGAGTGCGGAGTCTGAGGAGATTTGAGATGTCACCAAAGACTTGCCAATTTCTACCGGTTGCATCACCTGAGCTGCCAATACACAAGACAAGAAAAGGCAACAGAATGTTGTGAACTCAGCCAGTGCCACCATGGGCATTAGTCCCCACTCCATCGAGGACATCTACAAGAGGCGGTGTCTCAAGAAACCAGCCACTATCCTCAAGGATCCCCACCACCTGGGCCATGCCATCTTCTCACTGCTACCATCGGGATGGAGGTACAGAAGCCTGATGAACACCCAACAGAACAGGACAGCTTCTTCCCCTCTGCCCACAAGAGCCCGATAGCTATTTAATTAACACTGTTCTTGAAGCTTGGGGTGGGGGGAGGGGGTGTCAGGCAGAAGGTTTGTGAACTACGACCACCTGCAACCTTGAGGCATGGCCTTGTGACCCTCGCTCTGCCAGTGCTGTCAGGCGTGGGGTCGGCCATGGTTGGAGTATGCTGGGAGCAGCACCGTGCATGCTGGGAGCAGTGCCAGGCATTCTAAGGGCAACAAAGTGCCGACTGTGATGGCTATTTTTGTGAGAACAGCCTTCTACTCAAAACAGAGATGCTGCATGAGGGAGAGTTGACTGTTGAAGAGGTTTGTCAGTTGTCACCTCAGTGGCTGGCATATTCAAAGTGTTTTATTCTGTGTAACAAGGCAATAAACTGATAACATCTATGAAGAAGGCAACAGTATTGCGAGCCTGCATCATTTCAAAGCCTCTGGTTCCTTCTGGCTGCCTTGCCGACTCCTGATACATATTTTTACAGGATGCAACTTCATCCACTTCTGAGTGGTTCCCTCAATTCCAGATCTCTCAAGGTTGCCCTTGCAGGTTGATAGGATCGTTCAGAAGGCTTATGGTATTCTGGCCTTCATTAGTTGGAGATTGAGCTTAAGAGTTGAGAGGTCACGTTACAGCTCGAGAAAACTGGTTAGACCACAATTAGAATATTGTGTTCAGTTCTGGTTTCCTTATTACTGGAAGCTTTGGAGAGGGTAAATGTAAATGTTTCACTATCATCATGTAACACTACATTTAGAATGTAACATACATGAAATTCTTTAACTTTTTTCTACCGGAAGGTTGACAGAGTGTTGCCCATTTCTCCAGCGCCCCTCAGAATTCTACAGCACCGGGTGTCCCTAGGCAGTCTCCCCTCCAAGTCCTGACCAGTCCTGAGCCTGCTTCGCTTCCAAGATCAGGCAATCTCAGGCATATTCAGGTTATTAGGGTGCATAGAAGATTTATGAGGAGGTTACCTGAACTGAAAAATGAGGCAAGCTTAACAGAGCTAGGGCTTTTCCCTTTGGAGTGAAGAAGGATAAGTGGTGACAATAGAGTCCTACAAGATTATGAGGGCATTGGTAGGGTGGACAGGCGGCAACATTTTCCTGGGGTGAGAGGAGCAAATACCAGAAGACAGAGAGGTGTTAATGAGACTCTTTCTCAGAAAGGATGTGATGTTGATGGAGATGGTGCAGAGATTTACTAGGATGATTCCTGGAATGCAGGGGCTGGCGTATGAGGAACATTTGGCACCACAAGGGTTGTATACGTTGGAGTATAGGTGAATCTCATAGAGATCTTTTGAATATTGAAAGATTTTGACAGAGAGAATGCAGATTAGATGTTTCCCTTGATAGGTGAATTGAGGACAAGGGTCATCGTCTTAAAATTAGAAATTATTCATAGAGGAGGAACTTCTTTCGTCAGAGGGTCGTGGATCTGTGGAACTCACAGCCGCACAAGGCAGTGGAGGCCAGATCACGAGGAGAATTTAAATAGGAAATAGATAAGTATCTCATTAGTAAGGTTATCAAGGGACCTGGGGAAAAGGCTGGAAATCAGGAGTTCAGCTGAGTGTAAGTCATGGAACAGACTCGATGGGCCTAATGATCTGCTTCTGTCCCTTTACATTGTGATCAGATTTCCGAATGTTCAACGAACCATAGACACGATCTCATATTCTCTTCTTTTGAAAATGTAATTTATAGCAATATTTGCACCTATGATACTGCTGTGGAACAATAAATTGCGTGAAATGTTCATGAGAATAAATTCGGATCTGGATTCTGCATTGTTCCAAAACAAGGTCTAATTAATAGAGTAGAGATACATGCTCCATTTGTGTCTGGTGGACTTTGCTTATTGTTGTACACTACTCTGATCTCGAATGATTAATGCCAGTGTAAGTTTGTTGTCTGTCTCAGTTGCTATTGTATGTGTGTCGTCAACTTCCAAAATGGCTATCCCCATGGTTTGCACGCAGTCGCCGTTGGAGTTGACGTTAACCCTATCCGTCGTGCTCGGGCCCCCACTATGCTATTTTCCACGACTAGAAATGGGGCCAGAGGTGACACAGTCCAAGTTGGCAATGGCCGTTGTTCACATGAAGCACTGGAAGGGTAAGATCTGGCCTTACGCACTTATGCTTAGGGTCCCTTTCTTCCGCAGCTGAAACTGGCTGCGCTTCTGGCATGTCAGCTCTTTCATGGATGCTTTATCTGGGAGTGAGATGGGTAGAAGTTGGGGAATATCTTTGATAGGGTTAGACCATAAGATTTAATGCATGCAGTTACCAGATTCTGGAGTTCTGTTTTGATTTTCAGAGAGATTTTGTGACCCTTTAGGCTGTGAAGTTCCTGCTGCATTTCAGTCAATGGAAATCATTTCTAGACTGGACTGGGGCTGTGCCAACAGAGAGGCTGGGTCGAGAGGAACTGTTCGCCCTGGAATGACAGAGGCTGGGGGGTGACTTGAGAGAGGCTTAGAAAATAGAAAGGACATGTGCCAAGCATAGAGAAATGTAATGTATTAATATGAACGTTACAGTCTGGTGTCCCATGACACACTTGACTCCAATCACACCCAATTAACCTGCCAACCCTGTATGTTTCGAAGGGTGGGAGGGAACCGGAGCACCTGGCAAAAAGTCACACAGGTCATGGGGAGAAAGTACAAACCCTTCACAGCCCAACCAGGGGACACAACACAAACTCTGCCCACGTCACTCTTCACTCTGTCCTTTCATTTACACTTGTGGCTGCTCTCACTCAATCCCTCTGTTCATTAAACAGTTCTCCTGTCCCATTTCAGATTCAAGATTCCTTTGTTGTAATATGGCACGAGATTTGCTTTAATCTGTCCTAATTCGCAGAACAGCAGTAATCATCAAGAATCCGCACCACCCAGCACACGCTCTTTTCTCGCTGCTACCATCAGGAAAGAGGTATTGGTGCCACAAGCCCCACACCACCAGGTTCAGGAACAGCTGCTCCCCCTCCACTATCAGACTCCTCAACGACAAACTCAATCAGGGACTCATTTAAGAATTCTTAATTGTGCACTTTATTGAGTTTTTCTTTTATTCTCTCTGGATTGCAGTTTGTTTACATTTATTATTTGCTTACAGTTAGAAACATAGAACACTGCAGCACAGAAAACAGACTGTTCAGCCCTTCTAGTCTGTTCCAAAATATTATTCTGCTCGTCCCATTGACCTGCACCCAGTCCATAACCCTCCAGATCTCTCCCATCTGTGAATCTATTCAATTTATTCAAGAGTGAGCAGGCATTCACCATGACAGATGGCAGTTCATTCCACACTCCCACCATTTTCTGAGTTCCCCCTAATGTTCCCCCAATTCCTTTCTCCTTTCACCCTAAAGCCATGTCTTCTCCTAATCTGTGGAAAGAGCCGACACTCATTTACTGTCTATTCCCCAGAATTTTGTAAACCTCGATCAAATCTCTCCTCGTTCTTATTGCTACAAGCAATAAAGTCCTAACCTGTTTAATCTTTCCCTATAACTCAACTCCTGAAGACCTGGCACGTCCTATAAATCTTCTCTGCCCTCTTTCAATCTTACTGATATCCTTCCTGTAGTTAGACGACCCAGAACTGCACACAGTACTCCAGATTTGACTCACCAACATATTATACAACCTCATCATAACTTCCCAACTCCTCTATCAATACTTTGATTTATGAAGGCCAAGAATGCCAAAACTTTCTTTGCAACCTTTAGTTCTTTACATGAGAACATTGAGTCCAGTTGTGTTTGCACGACCAATAAGTGGTAATTCTGCCTGACCCACAACAAAAATGATCTGAGGGTTGTATGTGATGTCATGTATGTACTCGGACAATAATTCTGAAATCTGAATGTTCCTGACACTGGGGCTTTGAATTAAAGGAGAGGTTGGATAGACTGGGACTGTTCTCCTTCGAGTGTAGGAGGTTGAGGGGGACCTCAGAGATCTTGAAATCTTATGTTAATTCACCTTTTTCCCCAACATGTAACATCAGAGGACATAGATTTAAATTGAGAGGGGAAAGATTTAAAAAGGACCTGAGGGGCATCATTTTCACCCTGAGGGCGGCGGGGCGAGTGGACCGAGCTGCCAGAGGAAGTGGTAAAGCCGGGGACTATTGTAATGTTTTAAGAACATTTACCCAGGTACAGATTCAGATGGATACGGGCTAAATGCAGGTGAATGGAACCAGTTGAAGAAGACAACTTGGGTTTCAGGGTCGAGCTGGTCTGAAGGGTTGGTCTCCGTGGATTACAATTCCATGAGTCTCTGATATCAGTGACTGCACAATCTCTTCCATAGAAAACTCCAGCAGAACAACAGGCCTTTTGGCCCTTTTAGTCTGTGCTGAACTATTATTTTATACAGATCAAACTGACCTGCACCTAGAACATAGCCCTCTCATCAAGGTACAAGCCCAAAGTTTTATTAACTATTAAAATCAAGCCGGCATTCACCACTTCAGCTGGCAGTTGGTTCCATTCTCCCACCACTCTCTGTGTGAAGAAGTTCCCCCCAAATGTTCCCTTTCAACATTTCACCTTTCATTCTTGACCCATGCCCTCTGGTTCTTATCTCACCTTAACTCAGTGGATAAAAAGCCTGCTTGCATTTGTTCCATCTACATCGCTCAGAATTCTGTGTCGATGTAAGCAGAACAGTGCAGCGGAAGCGTGCTGAGCCCACAACCCAGAGGGCGTTGGATCTAGATATTCTTTGGGTGCCATGGTTGGCTTAGCAGTTATCACAACTCTTTTCATCGCCAGCAATTGGGCCCAGGGTTCAAATCACGTGCTATCTGCAAAAAGTTTATACTGTGAGAGATTATGCTATATTTTATATTGGTTATAGATATGTTTTAAAATGAGATAAATTGTGGCAGGTATTTTAGTGGAGGTCACATACAAACACTTCAAAACAGATCTCATTTAAAATGCCAGAGCCCTCCTCAAGGCAGACAGTCCAGGCTTCGGGTGCCTTTGCAAAAACTTTGAAGAATGACTATAAGGATTTCACAAGTACGGGTTAATTCGAACTGCTGTGGAGTGATGGATTATTGTTTTGGAAGGCAGCAGATGAACAAACTCAGAGGATTAGCTCTGGTGCCGCAGTCTGAGTGCAGTTGGCTGTTCCCAGAGGGTCATGTGGTTTTCTCTGTGTGAGTGAGAGAGAGAGAGAGAGAGAGAGAGAGAGAGAGAGTTGAGTTCTCCAGATCTGCAGCAGCTGGGACTGGAACAGGACAAGGAGGGAAATCCCCATTTGGAAGATGGGTTGGGAGTCCTGACTTCAGCCTGGTCAAAGCCCTTGTGGTCCACACAAGAGGAGATGTCTGGCTGTATAATGTTTCACTTGAAATAAGGTAACAGTGTGGTGTCCTGTCTGATGATATGCTGCAGTACCTAACTCGGCCACTAGGTGGCGTAGAGACTCGGCACCCGGCCTAATGACATACATCTCTCTCTCTCTCTCTCTCTCTCTCTCTCACGACCCCCGGGACCACTGTAAACACAGCAAGCAGCCAACTAGATCTTTATGTGAGTGAAATCAAGCTGTGTGGCCCCAAACACTATTGTGCCTGTGTTTTCCTTTGGTACATCCTGCCACAATTTTTTCCACTCACATAAAATTTGAGTGATCACACCCAAGCACGACGAGGAGATCGAGGAGGAGGTCAAGCCTTTCATGGTTCAGATGTGTGCGAGCCCCCCCCAAACCTGATGGACTTTGGCTCAGACACGGGGATGAGAGTGAGGACGGCAGACACTCAGTGGACATCTACCAGGTAACGCCAGTCACCAGGGAGTCCCACATCCATCAGTGGAAGTGACAGTCCCCAGCCCCAGCACAATCGGAGCACTTAGAAATGAATCAATGGCAGCACTGGATGCTACGGCCGGAAAACCTGGAACGAGACCCCTGCATACGCACGCATTTCAGTCACTGCAGACATTGTTTCCTGAATCACAGTCACGTGCTGATGCCCACTGCCCACCCAGAAGACCTTTTCATGCAGCTGGTGGCCCAGCTGGGAGACCTCCTGTACACATTAGTCCAGAACTGTGCCTCATACAGGGAGGCTATGGACATGCTCCAGTCCCACTATCTCCAAGGGGGAGGTGAAGTTCACACGAGACACTGTCTCCTGACCAGAAGACAGCAACCAGGGGAGTCCTTCTGGGATTTCATGCTCTCAGTAAGAGCCCCAGCACGGGCATACAACTTCTGTGCTAGAATACCACAGCAAATAGCACAGGACCTGATGAGGGACACTCTGGTGGCAGGGATCCGGTCAAACAAAATCCGACAGCGGCTATTAGAACAAAGCACGGTGTCCCTGGAAGAGACTGTTAGGGTGGCAAAGGCAATGGGAGATGGCTAGAAACAACCTTGGGGAATACCTTCCCAACCACAGCGCCAAGCACATCATTCCAACTCTGCTAGATTCGCTGACACCCCGCCAAGATCGGGCCGAGAATATGGAGATGACAACGGCTGCAGCAATGGCAGCTCAGCTAGATGTGACCTATAGATGCCAGTTCTGTGGCCAAAACCCCCACCCCTAGGACGCTGCCCAGCAATAGACGCGGACTGCTCGAAATGTAGAAAACAAAGCCATTATGCTTGGGTCTGCAGGAGCCCATGGGCGCCCACCAAGACACAATGTCATGTAAATAGGCGGCAGGATAGCTCTGGTTCTTCCCCAGGTCAGCCAGGAAGGAATGTCATGTGCACCCAGAGGGAGCAGCTACCTTGAACCTTGGATCCAGAGGAGGAACGCCACCAAGACGGAGATCTCGAGGAGACCGAGGAGAGCACAATGGATTCCCTGAGGATCAATCAGATGAGTCCACACAATTTGTCAGAGGCTATGGTCTCCGTGCGGCAGTGACTGTGACACGAGGTACAAAATGGGAAGATGGACTGCAGACTGAGTCTGATACTGTGACACGAGGTTCAGAGTGGGGAGCATGTTTAATGGTGATGTACGGCAATCTTTGCCAGATACTGTGACACCAAGTTTAGAGTGGGGAGAAGGGTCAACGGTGATGTACGACACCGGGTTCATAGTGGGGAGGTTTATCAGTGATGAACGATAAACTGCAGCAGAGACTGTGATACCAGGATCGCAGTGGGAAGAAGGTTTAACGGTGATACAGGATACACTGTTGCAGAACCAGCGACACCGGTTTGACAGTAGTGAGAAGGTTTAACCGTGATGTATCGTAGAATGAGACGGATACTGTGAGACCAGGTACACATTAGTGACACGGTTTAACAGTGAGGTTCAATGAACTGTGGCAGGTACTGTGACACCAGGTTCACAGTGCGGAGGAGATTTAAGGTGACACACGATACGTTGTTGCAGAAACGGAGACACGGAGTTAACAGTGGGGAGAAATTTTAATGGTGAATTTCGGGAGATTGAGGCAGATATTATTTCACCGGGTTCACACTGGGGAGAAAGATTCACGGTGATGAATGGTAGAATGAGGCAGACACTGTGAAACCGGGTAAACAGTGGGGAGAGGATTTAGCAGTGATATACAGTAGACTGAGGTAGATATTGTGACACCGTGTTCGGGAGAAGGTTTATCAGTGATGTAAGATAAACAGGGGCAGATACTGTGACAACAGGTTCACAGTGGGAAGGAGTTTTAACGGTGATACACAGGAGAATGAGGCAGATACTGTGAGACAGGATTCACAGTAGTGTGAAGGTTTATCAGTGATATACAATAAACTGTAAACCGAACACCCAACCCCAACCAACCAATTTTCCCCTGCAACCGGTGCAACCGTGTCTGCCTGTCCCGCATCGGACTTGCAGCTGACGTGGACATTTACCCCCTCCATAAATCTTCGTCCGCGAAGCCAAGCGAAAGACAATAAACTGTGACATATACTGTAACACCGGGTTTGTAGAGGGTAGAAGTTTTATTTTTGATGTGACAGTCGATTGAGGCAAATAGTGTGACATCGGGTTCACAGAAGTGAGAAGGTATAAAATTGCTGTTTGAGACACTATATCAGATATTGTGAAAACAGGTACACAGTGGAGAGAAGGTTTAATGGTGATATACGGTAGATTGAGACAGGTAATGTGACCCTGGGTTCACAGTAATGAAAGGTTTAATAGTAATTGACGAAAAACAGTGTTAGATACTATACACCCAGGTTCATGGTGGGGAGATGGTTAAATGGTGATGTACAGCAGACTGAGGCAGATACTGTTACACTGTGTTCACAGTGGGGAGAAGGTTTATCAGTGATGTGCAGTGGAGTGAGACAGAAACTGTGACACCGGGTTCAGAGCAATACAAAGGTGATGAACATAAAACTTTGGCATATACTGTGACACCAGGATCAAAGTGGGGACTAAGTTTAATGGTGATACACAGGAGACTGAGGCTGAAAGAGTTTACATCGGGTTCACAGTGGGGAGAGGGTTTAACATTGTGTGCTGAGACAAATACTGTGACACCGGGTTCAGTGCAAAGAAAAGGTTTAACAGTGATGTACGATAAACTGTGGCAGATACTGTGAAACCAGTTTAAAATGGGGAGAAGGTTTATCAGTGATACAAAATAAACTCTGGCATATACACTTATACACGGTTCACAGTGAGTAGAAGCTTTAACAGTGATGTACGGTGGACTGTGATGGATACTGTGAAACCAGGTACACATTAGTGAGACGGTTTAACAGTGAGGTTCAATGAACTGTAGCAGGTACTGTGACACCGGGTTCACAGTGCAGAGGAGGTTTAAAGGTGACACGTGATACATTGTTGCAGATACAGAGACACAGACTTAACAGTGGGGAGATATTTTAATGGTGATTTTCGGGAGATTGAGGCAGATATTATTTCACCGGGTTCACAGTAGGGAGAAGTTTTAACGTGGTGTATGGTTGACTGAGGTAGATACTGTGACACCAGGTTCACAGTCGGGTGAAGGTTTAACGGTGATGTGCGGTAGAAAGAGGCAGATACTGTGAAACTGGGTAAACAGTGGGGAGAGGATTTAGCGGTGATATACAGTAGACTGAGGTAGATATTGTGACACCTTGTTCGGGAGAAGGTTTATCAGTAATGTAAGATAAACAGTGGCAGATACTGTGACAACAGGTTCACAGTGGGAAGGGTTTAACAGTGATACACAGGAGACTGAGGCAGATACTGAGACACTGGGTTCACAGTAGGGAGAAGGTTTAACAGTGATGTACAGTAAATGTTGGCAGATACCATGAAAATGAGTTCACAGAAGTGAGAAGGTTTAATAGTGATGTATGATTAACTGTGGCTGATACTGTGACACCAGGTTCAGAGTTGGGAGAAGGTTTAATGGTGATGTATGGCAGACTGAGGCAGAAACAGTTACATTGGGATCTCAGTGGGGTGAAGGTTTATCAGTGATGAATGATAAACTGTGGCAGAAACTCTGAAAACAAGTTTCCAGTGGAGATAAGGTTTAACGGTGATGTAAGATAAAGTGTGGCAGATCCTGAGACACCAGGTTAACAGAGGTGAGAATGTTTAATGGTGATGTATGATTGACTTAGGCAGGTACTCAGACTCCGGGCTTACAGTAGTGAGAAGGTTTAACGGTGATGTATGGCAGACTGAGGAAGATACTGATACACCGGGTTCACAAGGCTGCACCATTTCATCGGATGCAAGGATCGACAACGAGATAGACAACAGACTCGCCAAGGCAAATAGTGCCTTTGGAAGACTACACAAAAGAATCTGGAAAAACAACCAACTGAAAAACCTCACAAAGATTAGTGTATACAGAGTCGTGGTCATACCCACACTCCTGTTTGTCTCTGAATCATGGGTCTTCTACCGGCGTCACCTACAGCTCCTAGAACGCTTCCACCAGCGTTGTCTCCGCTCCATCCTCAACATTCATTGGAGCAAATTCATCTCCAACATCGAAGTACTCGAGATGGCAGAGGCCGACATCATCGAATCCACGCTGCTGAAGATCAAAGTGCGCTGGGTAGGTCACGTCTCCAGAATGGAGGACCATCGCCTTCCCAAGATCGTGTTATATGGCGAGCTCTCCACTGGCCACCAAGACAGAGGTGCAGCAAAGAAGAGGTACAAGGACTGCCCAAAGAAATCTGTTGGTGCCTGCCACATTGACCACCGCCAGTGAGCTGATATCGCCTCAAACTGTGCATCTTGGTGCCTCACAGTTCGGCGGGCAGCAACCTCCTTTGAAGAAGACTGCAGAGCCCACCTCACTGACAAAAGACAAAGGAGGAAAAACCCAACACCCAACCCCAACCAAGCTATTTTACCTTGCAACCGCTGCAACCATGTCTGCCTGTCCCACATCGGACTTGTCAGCCACAAATGAGCCTGCAGCTGATGTGGACATTACCCCTTCATAAATCTTCATCCGCGAAGCCAAGCCGAAGAAGAAGACAATAAACTACAACAGATGTTGTGGCATCAGGTCAACAGTGGTGAAAAGGTTTAACAGTGATATACGATATAATGTGGCAAATATAATGTGGATTCACAGTTGAGAGATAAATCAACGATGATATACGGTAGACTGAGGCAGATACTGTGACGCAGTGTTCACAGTGGAGAGGTGGTTCATCAGTGATGTACGATATACTGTGGCAGATACTGTAACACTGGGTTCACAGCCATGAGAAAGGTTAACAGTGATGTAAAATAAACGACAGCAGATGCTGTGGCATCAGGTCAACAATGGGGAAAAGGTTTAATGGTGATGTACGATATAATGTGGCAAATACAGTGTCACTGGATTAACAGTTGAGAGATAGATCAACGGTGATGTACGGTAGACTGAGCCAGATACTGTGACACCAGTTACACAGTGGGGAGAAAGTTTAACAGTGATATACAGTAGACAGAGGCAGGTAATGTGACACCGTGTTCACAGTAGTGAGAAGGTTTAAGAGTGATGTACAATAAACTGTGGCAGATACTGTGACAACAGGTTCACAGTGGGGAAAAAGTTTAACGATGATTCACGTCACACTGTTGCAGATTCAGTTATACTGTGTTCACAGTGTGGAGAACGTTTAATGGTGATGTACGGTAGACTGGGACAGAAACTGTGACACTGGGTTCAGAGCAGTGAGAAGATTTAACAGTGATGTATATACAGGATCACAGTGAGGTGTAGGTATAATGGGGATAGAAACATAGAAACATAGAAGATAGGAGCAGGAGTAGGTCATTCGACCCTTCGAGCCCGCTCCGCCATTCAACGAGATCATGGCTGATCTTAAAGTTCAGTACCCCGTCCCCGCCTTCTCTCCGTAACCTTTAATGCCCTTATACTGAAGAAATAGATCTAATTCCCTCTTAGATAGATTTAATGAACCTGCCTCTACTGCCCTCTGTGGCAATGAATTCCACAGATTCACCACCCTCTGGATAAAGAAATTCCTCCTCATCTCGGTCCTAAATGGTTTGCCTATTATCCTCAAACCATGGCCCCGGGTTCTGGATTTTCCCACCATTGGAAACATCCCATCTGCATCCATTCTGTCCAGTCCTGCCAGAATTTTATATGTCTCTATGAGATCCCCTCTCAATCTTCTAAACTCCAGCGAGTACAATCCCAATTTGCGCAATCTTTCCTCATAAGTCATTCCTGCCATTCCAGGATTCAGCCTGGTGAATCGCCTCTGCACTCCCTCCATTGCAAGAACATCCTTCCTTAGATAAGGTGACCAAAACTGCACACAATACTCCAGGTGGGATCTCACCAAGGCCCTGTACAGCTGCAGTAAGGTATCCTTGTTCCTATGCTCAAACCCTCTTGATATGAAGGCCAACATACCTTTTGCCTTTTTAACCACCTTCTGTACCTGCATGCTCGCCTTCAGAGACTGGTGTACAAGTACCCCGAGGTCTCTCTGCACTTCCCCATCACTTAATCTATTGCCATTCAAACAGTAATCTGTCCTCCGGTTTGCATTACCAAAGTGGATAACCTCACATTTATCCACATTGTGGTGCATTTGCCATGTATCTGACCAGTCCCTCAATTTATCCAAATCACACTGGAGCTTCCTGACCCCCTCTTCCATGCACACAACCCCTCCTAGCTTCGTGTCAAATTTGGAGATATTACATCCAATTCCTTCATCCAGATCATTAATGTGAAGTGTGAACAGCTGGGGTCCCAGTACAGATCCCTGTGGCTGCCACTCAGTAAATGAGCCATTTATCCCAACTCTCTGTCTTCTACCTGTCAGCCAGTTCTCAATCCACATCAATACTTTGCCCCCAAACCCATGAGCCTTGATTTTCGAAGCCAGTGGTTTATGCAGGACCTTATCGAAGGCCTTTTGGAAGTCCAGGTACACCACATCCACTGGCTCTCCCCCATCTATTTTACCTGTCACCATCTCAAAGAATTCCAATAGATTGGTCAAGCATGATTTACCTTTTGTAAATCCATGTTGACTCCGTCCGATCCCTTCTCTACTAGTCATATGCTCCGCTATTACATCCTTAATAATGGATTCCATCATTTTGCCCACTACTGATGTAAGCCTCACCGGCCTATAATCCCCGCTTTTTCTCTAATCCCTTTTTAATAGTGGGGTAACATTAGCTACCCTCCAATCCATGGGTACTGATCCTGATTCTATCAAGTTCTGGAAAATAATTCTTAAAGCATCTGCTATCTGAATGGCCACTTCCTTAAGTACCCTAGGATGTAGATTATCAGGCCCTTGGGATTTATCTGCCTTCAATCCCATCAATTTCCCCAAGACCATGTCCTTAGAGATACTGATTTCTTTCAGCTCCTCCCTTCCTTCAGCTCTATGTTTCCCAACATCCTTGGGAGGTTATTTGTATCCTCTCTTGTGAAAACAGAACTAAAGTAAGAATTTAATTGGTCTGCCATTTCCTTATTCCCCATTATATATTCCCTTGATTCCGATTGCAAGGGACCTACTCTGGATTTCACCAATCTTTGGGAAGTATATGGGAGACTGAGGCAGACACTGTTACATTGGGTTCACATTGGGGAGAAAGTCTATGGGTGATGTAAGGTATATTGAGGCGGATATTGTGACTCCAGGTTCACAGTGGGGAGAAGGTTTAATGTTGTACAGTGGGCTGAGACATATACTGTGACACTGGGTTTACAGCAGTGAGAGCTTTAACATTGTTGTATGATAAACTGTGTCAGATAATGTGACACCAGGTTCACAGCAGGGAGAACGTTTAACGGTGATGTACGGTGCACTGAGACAGATATTATGACAGAGGGGTCACAGTGGGGAGGTTTATCGGTGATGTATAATAACCACTGGCATACACTGTTAGACCGAATTCACAGTGGGGAGAAGTTTTAAGTGTGATGTACAGGAGACTGAGGCAGATACTGTGACACCAGGTACAAAGTGGGGAGAAGGTTTAACATTGATATAGGATAAATTGTGGCAGATCGGGTGACACCAGTTTCTCAGTTGAGAGAAGGATTAATGGTGATGTTCAGTAGAGTGAGAGAGAAACTGTGAAACCGGGTTCAGAGCAGTAAAAAGTTAAGCAGTGATGGACATAAAACTTTGGCATACACTGTTACACAAGGATCTCAGTGGGGACAAAGTTCAATGTTGTACACGGAAGACTGAGGCAGATACAGTTACATGGGGCTCACAGTGGGGAGAAGGTTTATCAGTGATGTGCAGTGGAGTGAGACAGAAACTGTGACACCGGGTTCAGAGCAATACAAAGGTGATGAACATAAAACTTTGGCATATACTGTGACACCAGGATCAAAGTGGGGACTAAGTTTAATGGTGATACACAGGAGACTGAGGCTGAAAGAGTTTACATCGGGTTCACAGTGGGGAGAGGGTTTAACATTGTGTGCTGAGACAAATACTGTGACACCGGGTTCAGTGCAAAGAAAAGGTTTAACAGTGATGTACGATAAACTGTGGCAGATACTGTGAAACCAGTTTAAAATGGGGAGAAGGTTTATCAGTGATACAAAATAAACTCTGGCATATACACTTATACACGGTTCACAGTGAGTAGAAGCTTTAACAGTGATGTACGGTGGACTGTGATGGATACTGTGAAACCAGGTACACATTAGTGAGACGGTTTAACAGTGAGGTTCAATGAACTGTAGCAGGTACTGTGACACCGGGTTCACAGTGCAGAGGAGGTTTAAAGGTGACACGTGATACATTGTTGCAGATACAGAGACACAGACTTAACAGTGGGGAGATATTTTAATGGTGATTTTCGGGAGATTGAGGCAGATATTATTTCACCGGGTTCACAGTAGGGAGAAGTTTTAACGTGGTGTATGGTTGACTGAGGTAGATACTGTGACACCAGGTTCACAGTCGGGTGAAGGTTTAACGGTGATGTGCGGTAGAAAGAGGCAGATACTGTGAAACTGGGTAAACAGTGGGGAGAGGATTTAGCGGTGATATACAGTAGACTGAGGTAGATATTGTGACACCTTGTTCGGGAGAAGGTTTATCAGTAATGTAAGATAAACAGTGGCAGATACTGTGACAACAGGTTCACAGTGGGAAGGGTTTAACAGTGATACACAGGAGACTGAGGCAGATACTGAGACACTGGGTTCACAGTAGGGAGAAGGTTTAACAGTGATGTACAGTAAATGTTGGCAGATACCATGAAAATGAGTTCACAGAAGTGAGAAGGTTTAATAGTGATGTATGATTAACTGTGGCTGATACTGTGACACCAGGTTCAGAGTTGGGAGAAGGTTTAATGGTGATGTATGGCAGACTGAGGCAGAAACAGTTACATTGGGATCTCAGTGGGGTGAAGGTTTATCAGTGATGAATGATAAACTGTGGCAGAAACTCTGAAAACAAGTTTCCAGTGGAGATAAGGTTTAACGGTGATGTAAGATAAAGTGTGGCAGATCCTGAGACACCAGGTTAACAGAGGTGAGAATGTTTAATGGTGATGTATGATTGACTTAGGCAGGTACTCAGACTCCGGGCTTACAGTAGTGAGAAGGTTTAACGGTGATGTATGGCAGACTGAGGAAGATACTGATACACCGGGTTCACAAGGCTGCACCATTTCATCGGATGCAAGGATCGACAACGAGATAGACAACAGACTCGCCAAGGCAAATAGTGCCTTTGGAAGACTACACAAAAGAATCTGGAAAAACAACCAACTGAAAAACCTCACAAAGATTAGTGTATACAGAGTCGTGGTCATACCCACACTCCTGTTTGTCTCTGAATCATGGGTCTTCTACCGGCGTCACCTACAGCTCCTAGAACGCTTCCACCAGCGTTGTCTCCGCTCCATCCTCAACATTCATTGGAGCAAATTCATCTCCAACATCGAAGTACTCGAGATGGCAGAGGCCGACATCATCGAATCCACGCTGCTGAAGATCAAAGTGCGCTGGGTAGGTCACGTCTCCAGAATGGAGGACCATCGCCTTCCCAAGATCGTGTTATATGGCGAGCTCTCCACTGGCCACCAAGACAGAGGTGCAGCAAAGAAGAGGTACAAGGACTGCCCAAAGAAATCTGTTGGTGCCTGCCACATTGACCACCGCCAGTGAGCTGATATCGCCTCAAACTGTGCATCTTGGTGCCTCACAGTTCGGCGGGCAGCAACCTCCTTTGAAGAAGACTGCAGAGCCCACCTCACTGACAAAAGACAAAGGAGGAAAAACCCAACACCCAACCCCAACCAAGCTATTTTACCTTGCAACCGCTGCAACCATGTCTGCCTGTCCCACATCGGACTTGTCAGCCACAAATGAGCCTGCAGCTGATGTGGACATTACCCCTTCATAAATCTTCATCCGCGAAGCCAAGCCGAAGAAGAAGACAATAAACTACAACAGATGTTGTGGCATCAGGTCAACAGTGGTGAAAAGGTTTAACAGTGATATACGATATAATGTGGCAAATATAATGTGGATTCACAGTTGAGAGATAAATCAACGATGATATACGGTAGACTGAGGCAGATACTGTGACGCAGTGTTCACAGTGGAGAGGTGGTTCATCAGTGATGTACGATATACTGTGGCAGATACTGTAACACTGGGTTCACAGCCATGAGAAAGGTTAACAGTGATGTAAAATAAACGACAGCAGATGCTGTGGCATCAGGTCAACAATGGGGAAAAGGTTTAATGGTGATGTACGATATAATGTGGCAAATACAGTGTCACTGGATTAACAGTTGAGAGATAGATCAACGGTGATGTACGGTAGACTGAGCCAGATACTGTGACACCAGTTACACAGTGGGGAGAAAGTTTAACAGTGATATACAGTAGACAGAGGCAGGTAATGTGACACCGTGTTCACAGTAGTGAGAAGGTTTAAGAGTGATGTACAATAAACTGTGGCAGATACTGTGACAACAGGTTCACAGTGGGGAAAAAGTTTAACGATGATTCACGTCACACTGTTGCAGATTCAGTTATACTGTGTTCACAGTGTGGAGAACGTTTAATGGTGATGTACGGTAGACTGGGACAGAAACTGTGACACTGGGTTCAGAGCAGTGAGAAGATTTAACAGTGATGTATATACAGGATCACAGTGAGGTGTAGGTATAATGGGGATAGAAACATAGAAACATAGAAGATAGGAGCAGGAGTAGGTCATTCGACCCTTCGAGCCCGCTCCGCCATTCAACGAGATCATGGCTGATCTTAAAGTTCAGTACCCCGTCCCCGCCTTCTCTCCGTAACCTTTAATGCCCTTATACTGAAGAAATAGATCTAATTCCCTCTTAGATAGATTTAATGAACCTGCCTCTACTGCCCTCTGTGGCAATGAATTCCACAGATTCACCACCCTCTGGATAAAGAAATTCCTCCTCATCTCGGTCCTAAATGGTTTGCCTATTATCCTCAAACCATGGCCCCGGGTTCTGGATTTTCCCACCATTGGAAACATCCCATCTGCATCCATTCTGTCCAGTCCTGCCAGAATTTTATATGTCTCTATGAGATCCCCTCTCAATCTTCTAAACTCCAGCGAGTACAATCCCAATTTGCGCAATCTTTCCTCATAAGTCATTCCTGCCATTCCAGGATTCAGCCTGGTGAATCGCCTCTGCACTCCCTCCATTGCAAGAACATCCTTCCTTAGATAAGGTGACCAAAACTGCACACAATACTCCAGGTGGGATCTCACCAAGGCCCTGTACAGCTGCAGTAAGGTATCCTTGTTCCTATGCTCAAACCCTCTTGATATGAAGGCCAACATACCTTTTGCCTTTTTAACCACCTTCTGTACCTGCATGCTCGCCTTCAGAGACTGGTGTACAAGTACCCCGAGGTCTCTCTGCACTTCCCCATCACTTAATCTATTGCCATTCAAACAGTAATCTGTCCTCCGGTTTGCATTACCAAAGTGGATAACCTCACATTTATCCACATTGTGGTGCATTTGCCATGTATCTGACCAGTCCCTCAATTTATCCAAATCACACTGGAGCTTCCTGACCCCCTCTTCCATGCACACAACCCCTCCTAGCTTCGTGTCAAATTTGGAGATATTACATCCAATTCCTTCATCCAGATCATTAATGTGAAGTGTGAACAGCTGGGGTCCCAGTACAGATCCCTGTGGCTGCCACTCAGTAAATGAGCCATTTATCCCAACTCTCTGTCTTCTACCTGTCAGCCAGTTCTCAATCCACATCAATACTTTGCCCCCAAACCCATGAGCCTTGATTTTCGAAGCCAGTGGTTTATGCAGGACCTTATCGAAGGCCTTTTGGAAGTCCAGGTACACCACATCCACTGGCTCTCCCCCATCTATTTTACCTGTCACCATCTCAAAGAATTCCAATAGATTGGTCAAGCATGATTTACCTTTTGTAAATCCATGTTGACTCCGTCCGATCCCTTCTCTACTAGTCATATGCTCCGCTATTACATCCTTAATAATGGATTCCATCATTTTGCCCACTACTGATGTAAGCCTCACCGGCCTATAATCCCCGCTTTTTCTCTAATCCCTTTTTAATAGTGGGGTAACATTAGCTACCCTCCAATCCATGGGTACTGATCCTGATTCTATCAAGTTCTGGAAAATAATTCTTAAAGCATCTGCTATCTGAATGGCCACTTCCTTAAGTACCCTAGGATGTAGATTATCAGGCCCTTGGGATTTATCTGCCTTCAATCCCATCAATTTCCCCAAGACCATGTCCTTAGAGATACTGATTTCTTTCAGCTCCTCCCTTCCTTCAGCTCTATGTTTCCCAACATCCTTGGGAGGTTATTTGTATCCTCTCTTGTGAAAACAGAACTAAAGTAAGAATTTAATTGGTCTGCCATTTCCTTATTCCCCATTATATATTCCCTTGATTCCGATTGCAAGGGACCTACTCTGGATTTCACCAATCTTTGGGAAGTATATGGGAGACTGAGGCAGACACTGTTACATTGGGTTCACATTGGGGAGAAAGTCTATGGGTGATGTAAGGTATATTGAGGCGGATATTGTGACTCCAGGTTCACAGTGGGGAGAAGGTTTAATGTTGTACAGTGGGCTGAGACATATACTGTGACACTGGGTTTACAGCAGTGAGAGCTTTAACATTGTTGTATGATAAACTGTGTCAGATAATGTGACACCAGGTTCACAGCAGGGAGAACGTTTAACGGTGATGTACGGTGCACTGAGACAGATATTATGACAGAGGGGTCACAGTGGGGAGGTTTATCGGTGATGTATAATAACCACTGGCATACACTGTTAGACCGAATTCACAGTGGGGAGAAGTTTTAAGTGTGATGTACAGGAGACTGAGGCAGATACTGTGACACCAGGTACAAAGTGGGGAGAAGGTTTAACATTGATATAGGATAAATTGTGGCAGATCGGGTGACACCAGTTTCTCAGTTGAGAGAAGGATTAATGGTGATGTTCAGTAGAGTGAGAGAGAAACTGTGAAACCGGGTTCAGAGCAGTAAAAAGTTAAGCAGTGATGGACATAAAACTTTGGCATACACTGTTACACAAGGATCTCAGTGGGGACAAAGTTCAATGTTGTACACGGAAGACTGAGGCAGATACAGTTACATGGGGCTCACAGTGGGGAGAAGGTTTATCAGTGATGTGCAGTGGAGTGAGACAGAAACTGTGACACCGGGTTCAGAGCAATACAAAGGTGATGAACATAAAACTTTGGCATATACTGTGACACCAGGATCAAAGTGGGGACTAAGTTTAATGGTGATACACAGGAGACTGAGGCTGAAAGAGTTTACATCGGGTTCACAGTGGGGAGAGGGTTTAACATTGTGTGCTGAGACAAATACTGTGACACCGGGTTCAGTGCAAAGAAAAGGTTTAACAGTGATGTACGATAAACTGTGGCAGATACTGTGAAACCAGTTTAAAATGGGGAGAAGGTTTATCAGTGATACAAAATAAACTCTGGCATATACACTTATACACGGTTCACAGTGAGTAGAAGCTTTAACAGTGATGTACGGTGGACTGTGATGGATACTGTGAAACCAGGTACACATTAGTGAGACGGTTTAACAGTGAGGTTCAATGAACTGTAGCAGGTACTGTGACACCGGGTTCACAGTGCAGAGGAGGTTTAAAGGTGACACGTGATACATTGTTGCAGATACAGAGACACAGACTTAACAGTGGGGAGATATTTTAATGGTGATTTTCGGGAGATTGAGGCAGATATTATTTCACCGGGTTCACAGTAGGGAGAAGTTTTAACGTGGTGTATGGTTGACTGAGGTAGATACTGTGACACCAGGTTCACAGTCGGGTGAAGGTTTAACGGTGATGTGCGGTAGAAAGAGGCAGATACTGTGAAACTGGGTAAACAGTGGGGAGAGGATTTAGCGGTGATATACAGTAGACTGAGGTAGATATTGTGACACCTTGTTCGGGAGAAGGTTTATCAGTAATGTAAGATAAACAGTGGCAGATACTGTGACAACAGGTTCACAGTGGGAAGGGTTTAACAGTGATACACAGGAGACTGAGGCAGATACTGAGACACTGGGTTCACAGTAGGGAGAAGGTTTAACAGTGATGTACAGTAAATGTTGGCAGATACCATGAAAATGAGTTCACAGAAGTGAGAAGGTTTAATAGTGATGTATGATTAACTGTGGCTGATACTGTGACACCAGGTTCAGAGTTGGGAGAAGGTTTAATGGTGATGTATGGCAGACTGAGGCAGAAACAGTTACATTGGGATCTCAGTGGGGTGAAGGTTTATCAGTGATGAATGATAAACTGTGGCAGAAACTCTGAAAACAAGTTTCCAGTGGAGATAAGGTTTAACGGTGATGTAAGATAAAGTGTGGCAGATCCTGAGACACCAGGTTAACAGAGGTGAGAATGTTTAATGGTGATGTATGATTGACTTAGGCAGGTACTCAGACTCCGGGCTTACAGTAGTGAGAAGGTTTAACGGTGATGTATGGCAGACTGAGGAAGATACTGATACACCGGGTTCACAAGGCTGCACCATTTCATCGGATGCAAGGATCGACAACGAGATAGACAACAGACTCGCCAAGGCAAATAGTGCCTTTGGAAGACTACACAAAAGAATCTGGAAAAACAACCAACTGAAAAACCTCACAAAGATTAGTGTATACAGAGTCGTGGTCATACCCACACTCCTGTTTGTCTCTGAATCATGGGTCTTCTACCGGCGTCACCTACAGCTCCTAGAACGCTTCCACCAGCGTTGTCTCCGCTCCATCCTCAACATTCATTGGAGCAAATTCATCTCCAACATCGAAGTACTCGAGATGGCAGAGGCCGACATCATCGAATCCACGCTGCTGAAGATCAAAGTGCGCTGGGTAGGTCACGTCTCCAGAATGGAGGACCATCGCCTTCCCAAGATCGTGTTATATGGCGAGCTCTCCACTGGCCACCAAGACAGAGGTGCAGCAAAGAAGAGGTACAAGGACTGCCCAAAGAAATCTGTTGGTGCCTGCCACATTGACCACCGCCAGTGAGCTGATATCGCCTCAAACTGTGCATCTTGGTGCCTCACAGTTCGGCGGGCAGCAACCTCCTTTGAAGAAGACTGCAGAGCCCACCTCACTGACAAAAGACAAAGGAGGAAAAACCCAACACCCAACCCCAACCAAGCTATTTTACCTTGCAACCGCTGCAACCATGTCTGCCTGTCCCACATCGGACTTGTCAGCCACAAATGAGCCTGCAGCTGATGTGGACATTACCCCTTCATAAATCTTCATCCGCGAAGCCAAGCCGAAGAAGAAGACAATAAACTACAACAGATGTTGTGGCATCAGGTCAACAGTGGTGAAAAGGTTTAACAGTGATATACGATATAATGTGGCAAATATAATGTGGATTCACAGTTGAGAGATAAATCAACGATGATATACGGTAGACTGAGGCAGATACTGTGACGCAGTGTTCACAGTGGAGAGGTGGTTCATCAGTGATGTACGATATACTGTGGCAGATACTGTAACACTGGGTTCACAGCCATGAGAAAGGTTAACAGTGATGTAAAATAAACGACAGCAGATGCTGTGGCATCAGGTCAACAATGGGGAAAAGGTTTAATGGTGATGTACGATATAATGTGGCAAATACAGTGTCACTGGATTAACAGTTGAGAGATAGATCAACGGTGATGTACGGTAGACTGAGCCAGATACTGTGACACCAGTTACACAGTGGGGAGAAAGTTTAACAGTGATATACAGTAGACAGAGGCAGGTAATGTGACACCGTGTTCACAGTAGTGAGAAGGTTTAAGAGTGATGTACAATAAACTGTGGCAGATACTGTGACAACAGGTTCACAGTGGGGAAAAAGTTTAACGATGATTCACGTCACACTGTTGCAGATTCAGTTATACTGTGTTCACAGTGTGGAGAACGTTTAATGGTGATGTACGGTAGACTGGGACAGAAACTGTGACACTGGGTTCAGAGCAGTGAGAAGATTTAACAGTGATGTATATACAGGATCACAGTGAGGTGTAGGTATAATGGGGATAGAAACATAGAAACATAGAAGATAGGAGCAGGAGTAGGTCATTCGACCCTTCGAGCCCGCTCCGCCATTCAACGAGATCATGGCTGATCTTAAAGTTCAGTACCCCGTCCCCGCCTTCTCTCCGTAACCTTTAATGCCCTTATACTGAAGAAATAGATCTAATTCCCTCTTAGATAGATTTAATGAACCTGCCTCTACTGCCCTCTGTGGCAATGAATTCCACAGATTCACCACCCTCTGGATAAAGAAATTCCTCCTCATCTCGGTCCTAAATGGTTTGCCTATTATCCTCAAACCATGGCCCCGGGTTCTGGATTTTCCCACCATTGGAAACATCCCATCTGCATCCATTCTGTCCAGTCCTGCCAGAATTTTATATGTCTCTATGAGATCCCCTCTCAATCTTCTAAACTCCAGCGAGTACAATCCCAATTTGCGCAATCTTTCCTCATAAGTCATTCCTGCCATTCCAGGATTCAGCCTGGTGAATCGCCTCTGCACTCCCTCCATTGCAAGAACATCCTTCCTTAGATAAGGTGACCAAAACTGCACACAATACTCCAGGTGGGATCTCACCAAGGCCCTGTACAGCTGCAGTAAGGTATCCTTGTTCCTATGCTCAAACCCTCTTGATATGAAGGCCAACATACCTTTTGCCTTTTTAACCACCTTCTGTACCTGCATGCTCGCCTTCAGAGACTGGTGTACAAGTACCCCGAGGTCTCTCTGCACTTCCCCATCACTTAATCTATTGCCATTCAAACAGTAATCTGTCCTCCGGTTTGCATTACCAAAGTGGATAACCTCACATTTATCCACATTGTGGTGCATTTGCCATGTATCTGACCAGTCCCTCAATTTATCCAAATCACACTGGAGCTTCCTGACCCCCTCTTCCATGCACACAACCCCTCCTAGCTTCGTGTCAAATTTGGAGATATTACATCCAATTCCTTCATCCAGATCATTAATGTGAAGTGTGAACAGCTGGGGTCCCAGTACAGATCCCTGTGGCTGCCACTCAGTAAATGAGCCATTTATCCCAACTCTCTGTCTTCTACCTGTCAGCCAGTTCTCAATCCACATCAATACTTTGCCCCCAAACCCATGAGCCTTGATTTTCGAAGCCAGTGGTTTATGCAGGACCTTATCGAAGGCCTTTTGGAAGTCCAGGTACACCACATCCACTGGCTCTCCCCCATCTATTTTACCTGTCACCATCTCAAAGAATTCCAATAGATTGGTCAAGCATGATTTACCTTTTGTAAATCCATGTTGACTCCGTCCGATCCCTTCTCTACTAGTCATATGCTCCGCTATTACATCCTTAATAATGGATTCCATCATTTTGCCCACTACTGATGTAAGCCTCACCGGCCTATAATCCCCGCTTTTTCTCTAATCCCTTTTTAATAGTGGGGTAACATTAGCTACCCTCCAATCCATGGGTACTGATCCTGATTCTATCAAGTTCTGGAAAATAATTCTTAAAGCATCTGCTATCTGAATGGCCACTTCCTTAAGTACCCTAGGATGTAGATTATCAGGCCCTTGGGATTTATCTGCCTTCAATCCCATCAATTTCCCCAAGACCATGTCCTTAGAGATACTGATTTCTTTCAGCTCCTCCCTTCCTTCAGCTCTATGTTTCCCAACATCCTTGGGAGGTTATTTGTATCCTCTCTTGTGAAAACAGAACTAAAGTAAGAATTTAATTGGTCTGCCATTTCCTTATTCCCCATTATATATTCCCTTGATTCCGATTGCAAGGGACCTACTCTGGATTTCACCAATCTTTGGGAAGTATATGGGAGACTGAGGCAGACACTGTTACATTGGGTTCACATTGGGGAGAAAGTCTATGGGTGATGTAAGGTATATTGAGGCGGATATTGTGACTCCAGGTTCACAGTGGGGAGAAGGTTTAATGTTGTACAGTGGGCTGAGACATATACTGTGACACTGGGTTTACAGCAGTGAGAGCTTTAACATTGTTGTATGATAAACTGTGTCAGATAATGTGACACCAGGTTCACAGCAGGGAGAACGTTTAACGGTGATGTACGGTGCACTGAGACAGATATTATGACAGAGGGGTCACAGTGGGGAGGTTTATCGGTGATGTATAATAACCACTGGCATACACTGTTAGACCGAATTCACAGTGGGGAGAAGTTTTAAGTGTGATGTACAGGAGACTGAGGCAGATACTGTGACACCAGGTACAAAGTGGGGAGAAGGTTTAACATTGATATAGGATAAATTGTGGCAGATCGGGTGACACCAGTTTCTCAGTTGAGAGAAGGATTAATGGTGATGTTCGGTAGACTGAGGCAGACACTGTTACACCGTGTTCACATTGGGGAGAAGGTTTAATGGTGATGTACAGTAGAGTGAGAGAGAAACTGTGAAACCGGGTTCAGAGCAGTAAAAAGTTAAGCAGTGATGGACATAAAACTTTGGCATACACTGTTACACAAGGATCTCAGTGGGGACAAAGTTCAATGTTGTACACGGAAGACTGAGGCAGATACAGTTACATGGGGCTCACAGTGGGGAGATGGTTTAACAGTGATGTATAATAAACTCTGGTATATACTATGACACCAGGATCACAGTGGGGAGTAGGTTTAATGTTGATATACGGGAGACTGAGACAGATACTGTTACATCGGGTTCACAGTGGGAAGATTTAATGTTGTGTGCTTAGACATACACTGTGACACCGGGTTCAAAAAAAAGAAATGGATTAAAAGTGATGTACAATAAACTTTGTCAGATACAATGACAGCAGGTTCACAGTGGGAAGAAGGTTTATCAGTGATGTATAATAAACTCTGGTATATACTGATGTACCAGTTTCACAGTGGGGAGGAGTTTTAACGGTAAAGTCCGGTGGACTGAGACAGAAACTGTGACACTGGGTTCAGTGTAATGAAAAGGTTTAACAGTGATGTACAATAAACTGTGGCAGATACTGTGAAACCAATTTAACACTGGGGAGAAGGTTTATCAGTGATACAAAATACTCTCTGGCATATACACTTATACCGGGCTCACAGTGGGTAGAAGCTTTAATGGTGATGTACGGTGGACTGTGACGGATACTGTGAAACCAGGTACACATTAGTGAGATGGTTTAACAGTGAGGTTCAATGAACTGTGGCAGGTACTGTGACACCAGGTTCACAGTGTGGAGGAGGTTTAAAGGTGACACACGATACATTGTTGCAGATACAGATACAGAGATTTAACAGTGAGGAGAAATTTTAATGGTGATTTTTGGGAGACTGAGGCAGATATTATTTAACCGGGTTCACAGTCAGGAGAAGGTTTAATGGTGATGTACGGTTGAATGAGGCAGATACTGTGAAATTGGGTAAACAGTGGGGAGAGGATTTAGCAGTGATATACAGTAGACTGAGGTAGATATTGTGACACCGTGTTCGGGAGAAGGTTTATCAGTGATGTAAGATAAACAGGGGTAGATACTGTGACAACAGGTTCACAGTGGAAAGGAGGTTTAACGGTGATACACGGAAGACTGAGACAGATACTGAGACACTGGGTTCACAGTAGGGAGAAGGTTTAACATTAATGTACGGTAGACTTAGGCAGATTCTGTGACAGTGAGTTCAAATTAGGGAGAAGGTTTAACGGTGATTTTCGGTAGATTGAGACTGATACTATGACACAGGATTTACACTTGTGAGAAGGTTTAACAGTGATGCACGGTAAATGTTGGCAGATACCATGAAAATGGGTTCACAGAAGTCAGAAGGTTTAATAGTGATGTACGATTAACTGTGGCTGATACTGTGACACCAGGTTCAGAGTTCGGAGAGGGTTTAATGGTGATGTTCGGCAGACTGAGGCAGATACAGTTACACCGGGTTCTCAGTGGGGAGAAGGTTTAATGGTGATGTACGATATAATGTGGCAAATACTGTGACACTGGATTCAGAGTTGAGAAATAGATCAACGGTGAGGTCCAGCAGACTGAGACAGATACTGTGACACAGGATTCACACAAGTAGGAAGAAGGTTTAACAGTGATGTACAATATAGCAGAATCTGTGGCACTTGGTTAACAGTGGAGAGAAGTTTTAATGGTGATATACTGTTGACTGATGCAGATTCAGTGACACCGGGTTCGTAGTGGGCAGAAGTTTTAACAGTGATGTTTGGTGGAGTAAGACAGATTCTGTGACATCCGGTTCACAGTTTGAGAATGTTTTACAGTGTACGATAAATAGTATAAGATACTGTAAAACCAGGATCAAAATGGGGAGGAGGTTTAATTGAGATATATGGGAGATATACAGTAGACTAATGTAGATACTGTGACACCATGTTCACAGTGAGGAGAAGGTTTTACGGTGATGTATTAAATTGAGGTAGATACCGTGACTCCAGGTGCACAGTTTGATTCGTTTTAAAAGTGATGTACGGTAGACTGAGGCTGATATTATGACACTTTGTTCACAGTTGGGAGAAAGTTTAACAGTGATGTCCAAAAAAGTCTGGCATATACTGTGACACCAGGATCACAGTGGGGAGTAGGTTTAATGGTGATATACGGGAGACTGAGGCAGATACTGTTACATCAGGTTCACAGTGTGAAGAAGGTCTATGGATGATGTAAGGTATATTGAGGCAGATATTGTTACTCCAGGTTAACAGTGGGGAGAAGGTTTAACGTACAGTGAGCTGAGACCTACTGTGAGACAGGATTTACATTCATGAGAAGGTTTGACAGTGATGTTCTATAAACTGTGTCAGATACTGTGACACCAGATTAACAGTGGGAGAAGGTTTAACGGTGATGTAAAATAAACTGTGCAGATATTGTAAAACTGGGGTCACAGTGGGGAGAAGGTTTACTGGTTATGTAGGGGAAACTGAGGCAGATACCGTGACACTGGGTTCACAGTGGGAAGAATGTTTAATGTGATGTACGGATGACTTTGGCAAATATGGTAACACCAAGGTCACAGTAGTGAGAAGGTTTAACAGTGATGTACAATAAACTATGTCAGATATTGTGACACCAGGTTCACAATGGCTATAATGTTTAAAGGTGATGTAAATTAACTGTGGCAGATAAAGTGACACCAGATTCACAGTGGAGAGAGGTTTAATGCTGATGTATGGAAGACTGAGGCAGATACTGTGGCACTGTGTTCACAATGGGGTGAAGGTTTATCAGTAATGTACAATAAACTGTGTCAGATACTGTGACACCAGGTTCACAGTGGGAAGAATCTTTATCAGTGATGAATAATAAACTCTGGTGTATAATGATATACAGAGTTCACAGTGGGGAGAAGGTTTACATGATGAACAATAAACTGTGGCAGATACTGTGACACCGGGTTCATCGAGGGTAGAATTTTATTTTTGATGTGACGGTAGACCACAGTGGGGAGAAGGTTTAACAGTGATGAACTGTGTCAGATACTGTGACACCAGGTTCACAGTGGGGAGAAGGTTTAACAGTGATGAACTGTGTCAGATACTGTTACACCAGGTTCACAGTGGGCAGAAGGTTTAACAGTGATGAACTGTGTCAGAAACTGTGACACCAGGTTCACAGTGGGGAGAAGGTTTAACAGTGATGAACTGTGTCAGATACTGTGACACCAGGTTCACAGTGGGCAGAAGGTTTAACAGTGATGAACTGTGTCAGATACTGTGACACCAGGTTCACAGTGGGGAGAAGGTTTAACAATGATGAACTGTGTCAGATACTGTTACACCAGGCTCATAGTGGGCAGAAGGTTTAACAGTGATGAACTGTGTCTGATACTGTGACACCAGGTTCACAGTGAGGAGAAGGATTAACGGTGATGTACAGTTGACTGAGGCAGATAATGTCAGTGGGGAGAATATTTAACAGTAATGTATGTTAGACTTTGGCAGATAATGTGACACCGAGTTCACACTAGTGAGAAGGTTTACGATAAGCTGTGACAGATACTGTGACATCATGTTCACCACGGTAGGAAGAAGGTTTAAAGATGATGTGAAATGAACTGTGGTAGATAAAGTGACACCAGGTTCACAGTGGGGAGAGGTTTAAAAGTGATGTATGGAAGAATGAGGCAGATACTGTGACCCCAATTTCACAGTGGGGATAAGGTTTAACAGTGATGAACGATAAACTGTGTCAGATATTGTGATATTTGAACAGTAATATACGATAAACTGTTTGATACTGTGACGCCAGGTTTAGTGGTTTAAAGGGGGAGAAGGTTTAACAATGATGTATGGTAGACTAAGGCAGATACTAAGATTATGGCTTCACACAGTGAGAAGTTTTAACAGTAATGTCCAATAAACTGTGGAAGATACTGTGACACTGGGTACACAGCACTGAGAAGGTTTAACAGTAATGTACAATCCTTGGGTCGTAGGTTTTATATCGGAGTATCCTTCTCCTATGCAGGTTGCTTAACCGGGCTGGAGAGGCCTGCCTCCCCTCTTAGGCCGAACCATATCTGGAGATCCACGGCCGCTGTCCTCAGTCATAGGGTGGAGCGCCCTGGGCTTGGCCTGATTGCTCTATGCTTCCAATCTATATTGGCTCTGCTTCGTATTCTAGGCATTAAATGAGCAAGATGGCAGGGCCGGGGCCGCCGCCTCCTTCTCTCTGCCTGGACCGGGTCCTCCGCCTGCTTCTCTCTGCCTGGACCGGGGCCGCCGCCTTCCCTCTGCCCGGACCGGGGCTGCCGCCTTTCCCTGCGCCTGGACTAGGGCAGCCACCTTTCACTGTACCTGGACCGGGGCCTCCGCCTGTTTCCTCTCTGCCGAGGCCGGGGCCGTTGCCTCCTCCTCCCCTCTTCCCGGACCGGGGCCGCCGCCTTCCCTCAGCCCGGACTGGGGCTGCCGCCTTTCCTCTGCCCTGACTGAGGCTGCCGCCTCTTTACCTTTGCCTGAACCGGGGCCTCTGCCAGCTTTCCCTCTGCCAAGGCCAGGGCCGCCGCCTCCTCCTCCCCTCTTCCCAGACTGGGGCCACCGCCTTCCCTGTGCCCGGACTGGGGCCGCCGCCTCCTACTCTTTGCCCGGACCGGGGCCGTTGCCTCCTTCCCAGCACAGGGAAGGTTTTAAGGCCAAACAAACTGCTTTACCTGCACGGACGGCCGCACGGGCGCCTCCATCGAACCATGGGTGTAAAGGGTGAGGCCAGTACTGTGCACACTGCACTCCACCTAAAAGCTCCTTTGCGCAGGCCCGAGGACATGTCCACGTCATCCCCTTCCATGTCCCCCCGCCCCCCACAAAAGATGCACACAAGCTCAAGCTAGCATGCTGGAACATCAGAACCATGCTAGACAAGGCTGACAGCCACAAACCTGAACGTCGGTCTGCCCTCATCGCACAAGAACTCCTCAGACTTGGCATTGACATAGCCGCTCTCAGCGAAGTCCGCCTTGCAGATGCAGGTAGCCTCCAAGAATGCGGCGCGGGCTACACACTCTACTGGTCAGGCAAGCCTATGGCTGAACGACGCCTATCTGGTGTAGGCTTCATGGTCAAGAACTCCATTGCCTACAAACTCAAAATCCTCTCGACAGGCCACTCTGACTGGATCAGGTCCATGCAACTCCCCCTTCAAAACAAGCGATGCATCACCCTCATCGGGGTCAATGCCCCAACCCTCCAGGCGGAGCCAGCAGAAAAGGAAAAGTTCTACACTGATCTGCACAACCTCATCCAACATACCCCTACAGCCGACAAGGTTGTCATCCTTGGCGACTTCAACACTTGCATCGGCAAAGAGTCAGAAACCTGGCCAGGAATCCTGGGCAAGCATAGTGTCGGCAAGTGCAATGACAACGAGCGCCTCCTGTTGGAGCTCTGCACAGAACAGTGGCTTGTCATTACGAATACCCTTTTCCAGCAGAGGGACAGCCTGAAGTCAACCTGGATGCATCCCCGATCCAAACACTGGCACCTCCTGGACTATGTCCTGGTGCAAGAAAGAGACAAACAAGATGTGCTCCACACCAGGGTCATGCCCAGCACGGAATGCCACACTGAGCACCGGCTTGTCCACTGCAAGCTCAACCTTCGCTTCAAGCCAAAGTTCAGGAAGAGTCGAGCCCCCAGAAAGAGGTTCAATGTTGGAAACCTGCAGTCAGACGAGGTGAGAGGAAACTTCCAGGCAAACCTCCAAGCAAAGCTTGAGGGTGCAAACTGCCTCACGGACACGTCCCCTGAAACCCTCTGAGATCAGCTGAAAATGGCCATACTGCAATCCACTGAAGAGGTACTGGGCTTCTCCTCCAGGAAAAACAAGGACTGGTTTGACAAAAACAACCAGAAAATCCTGGAGCTGCTGGCAAAGAAGCGAGCTGCCCACCAGGCTCACCTTGCAAAGCCGTCCTGGCCAGAGAAAAAAACGAGCCTTCTGTCTCGTATGCAGCCATCTTCAGCGCAAACTCCGGGAGATCCAAAATGAGTGGTGGACTTGCCTCGCCAAACGAACACAGCTTAGCGCGGACATTGGCGACGCCAGGGTTTTTATGAGGCTCTAAAGGCTAAAGCCCACTGTGCAGTTCAGACAGCAAAGTCCTCCTCAGCGACAAGATCTCCATCCTCAACCGATGGTCAGAACAGTTCCAATCTCTTTTCAGTGCCAACTGCTCAGTCCAAGAATCCGCCCTGCTCCAGCTCCCTCAACAGCCCTTAAGGCTAGAGCTGGATGAATTCCCTACCCGGGAAGAGACATGTTCAATTGAACAACTGAAAAGTGGCAAAGGAGCAGGTATGGACGGAATCCCCCCAGAGGTCTGGAAGGCTGGCAGTAAAACCCTGCATGCCAAACTGCATGAGTTTTTCAAGCTCTGCTGGGATCAAGGAAAGCTTCCCCAGGACCTTCGTGATGCCATCATCATCACCCTGTACAAAAACAAAGGCGAGAAATCAGACTGCTCAAACTACAGGGGAATCACGCTGCTCTCCATTGCAGGCAAAATATTCGCTAGGATTCTCCTTAATAGAATAATACCCAGTCTCACCGAAAATGTCCTCCCAGAATCACAGTGAGGCTTTCGCACAAACAGAGGATCTAATGACATGGTCTTTGCCCTCAGACAGCTCCAGGAAAAGTGCAGAGAACATATCAAAGGACTCTACATCACCTTAGTTGACCTTACCAAAGCCTTCAACACCGTGAGTAGGAAAGGGCTTTGGCAAATACTAGAGCACCTCGGATGCCCCCCTAAGTTCCTCAACATGGTTATCCAACTGCACAAAAACCAACAAGATCGGGTCAGACACAGCAATGAGTCTCCGAACCCTTCTCCATTGACATCGGCATGAAGCAAGGCTGCGTCCTCGCACCAACCCTCGTTACTATCTTCTTCAACATGATGCTGAAACAAGCCATGAAAGACCTCAACAACGAAGACGCTGATTACATCCGGTACCGCACGGATGGCAGTCTCTTCAATCTGAGGCGCCTGCAAGCTCACACCAAGACACAAGAGCAACTTGTCCGTGAACTACTGTTTGCAGACGATGCTGCTTTAGTTGCCCATTCAGAGCCAGCTCTCCAGCGCATGACGTCCTGTTTTGCCTAAACTGCAAAAATGTTTGGCCTGGAAGTCAGCCTGAAGAAAACTGAGGTCCTCCATCACCCAGCTCCCCACCATGACTACCAGCCCCCCCCCCCATCCCCCACATCTCCATTGGGTACACAGAACTCAAAACGGACAACCAGTTTACCTATCTCGGCTGCACCATTTCATCTGATACAAGGATTGACAACGATATAGACAACAGATTCGCCAAGGCAAATAGCGCGTTTGGAAGACTACACAAAAGAGTCTGGAAAAACAACCAACTGAAAAACCTCACAAAGATTAGCGTATACAGAGCCGTTGTCATACCCACACTCCTGTTCGGCTCCAAATCATGGGTCCTCTACCGGCATCACCTATGGCTCCTAGAACGCTTCAATAATCATTGTCTCCACTCCATCCTCAACATTCATTGGAGAGACTTCATCACCTACATCGAAGTACTCGAGCTGGCAGAGTCCAAAAGCATCGAATCCACACTGCTGAAGATCCAACTGCGCTGGGTAGGTCACGTCTCCAGAATGGAGGACCATCGCCTTCCGAAGATCGTGTTATATGGTGAGCTCTCCACTGGCCACCGAGACAGAGGTGCACCAAAGAAGAGGTACAAGGACTGCCTCAAGAAATCTCTTGGTGCCTGCCACATTGACCACTGCCAGTGGGCTGATATCGCCTCAAACCGTGCATCTTGGCGCTTCACAGTTCGGCGGGCAGCAAGCTCCGTTGAAGAAGACCACAGAGCCTACCTCACTGACAAAAGACAAAGGAGGAAAAACCCAACACCCAACCCCAACCAACCAATTTTTTCTTGCAACCGCTGCAATCGTGTCTGCCTATCCTGCTTCGGACTTGTCAGTCATAAACGAGCCTGCAGCTGACGTGGACATACCCCTCCATAAATCTTCATCTGCGAAGCCAAGCCAAAGAATGTACAATAAACTGTGGCAGGTACTGTAACACCAGGATCACAGTGGGGAGAATATTTAACAGTGATGTACGAAGACTGAGGCAGATACTGTGACACTGGATTCACAAAGGGGAGAAAGTTTATCAGTGGTGTACGCTAAACTGTGGAAGATACTGTGACACCGAGTTCACATTAGTGAGAAGGTTTAACAGTGATGTACAATAAACTGTGGCAGGTACTGTTACACCAGGTTCACAGTGCGTAGAAAGTTTAATGGTGATGTACAGTAGACTGAGGCAGATACTGTGACCCTGGGTTTACAGTACAGGGAATGTTTAAAAGTGATGTACAATAAAATGTGGCAGATATTGTGAAACCAGGTTCACAGGGGGAAGAATGTTTAAAAGTGATCCACATTACACTATTGCAGATACATTGACAGTGGGTTCACAGTAGGGAGGAGATTTAAGGGTGATGTATGGGAGACTGAGGTAGATACTGTGACACTAGGTTTACAGTGGGGAGAATGTTAAACGGTGCTGGACGGTAGACTGAAGCAAATACTATTACATCAAATTCACAGTGGGGAGAAGGTTTAACGCTGATGTACTATAGACTGAGGCAGAAACTATGAGACAGGATTCACATTCGTGAGGTTTAACAGTGATGTACGATTAACTGTGTCAGATACTTTGACATCAGGTTCATATTGGGGAGAAGGTTTAATGGTGATGTACGGTAGAGGGAGGCAGATACTGTGACACAAGGCTCATTGTATTGTTCATTTTTCTTAATTACAACATCTAATTTATATCTCCATTTTTTTTTGTGGCAACTTCCAAACATTCCATAAACTTCTATTCTAATCAGATTTTGTTCATTTAAATAGGTCACCACGAAAAGCCCAAATCGTTTGGTCTCTTATTTACACAGCACAAAATTAAATTCTTTACCTGGGTTTGGTTCAACGGCACTTCAGTCTGTTTCATGATTTTTTCAGCCCCTCGTTTTATGCTTTCTGCTTTTCCCAGCCGATTCGCCAAATGAGCATCAAACTCTGTCTTCTCAGCTTGACCCAACATCTCCTCTGTAAACTTAAGCAAACCAAGAAGATCAAAGTTAAAATGTTCACATTTGCATTTTCAAAAACAAAACACTGTGACTTGCAGTTTCACGTCATAATCCCACTTGCTAAACTTGCAAGCAACTACACCACATCTTACAGCTGGAAAATTGCAAGAAAACTGCTTGGTTAAAGCAAAGATTCCACCCAGTCACCCCATTAAAGGCCTCCAAGTGAACAACAGATAGCAACCTGAAAGTTAAATACAAAGATCTGTATCAGGAATATTAACAGGGTTTTAAAAAAAATCATGTACACTATTGAAAGAAAACTCCTCAGGGAACACCAGGCTCTTGTTGAACAATTCCTGTTGTATTCCTCAAAATGGTTTGAATCTTGATTTCAAGCAGAGTCATTTGGTGAGATTGTTGGTCCAGAAAAAACCCTGCCCACACATTCCCTTAAATACCTGCAAAGTCCTGGCTCAGTTCTGCTCCATGCTAAAGCTATCAGAGCTTTTCTGAAGAGATAACGGACTTCAGATCCTGGTACATTGAGTCAAAAACACCCTAATGTTTCCCTGAACAACACACCTCTCTCTGAAAAACAACAAGAACCTTCCTGAGTAGTGCTCATTTACCTTTCAAGCACCAAATCCTGGTGAACTTTATACATATATTTTTATTTATATCTATATATATATAGGTCTTTATTCTTTGGAGCATAGAAGGTTGAGAGGGGATTTGATAGAAGTATTTAAGATTATGAAAGGGATAGACAAAATGGATGTGGATAGACTATTTCCGTTAAGAGGAGGAAAGATTAAAACAAGAGGACATGAGTTATGAATTAAGGGGCAGAGGTTTAGAGGTAACATGAGGGGGAACTTCTTTACTCAGAGAGTGGTAGCCGTGTGGAATGATCTTCCGGGAGAAATAGTGGCGGCGGAGTCAATTGTATTATTTAAGAAAAGGTTGGACAGGTATATGGATGAGAAGAAGATGGAGGGTTATGGGCATTGTGCAGGGAGGTGGGATTAGAAAGGGGTGTTTGGTTCAGTGCAGACTAGAAGGGCCTAATGGCCTGTTTCCGTGCTGTAATTGTTATGTTATATGTTATGTTATATGTTAAATTCTGTACACAGTATAAGAATGGCCTGAAACCAGTGAACTTGGAGGAATGAGAAGTGAGATTGGACTGTGAACCAAAGAACTTTTCTGAACTTACACACACATTACAGACACGTGCACTTAAATTAGAAGGGGGGTAAGTTAAGTAAATTAAGTTAAAGTAGTAAAATAGTGATAAGTTAACATGTAAATCCGTATTCATGTTGAAAGATAATTAAAATCAGCTTTTGTTTAAGTCACCATTTGTCTTGGTGAATATCTATTGCTGCTGTGTTTTGGGATCCTCTGGTCTCGTAACACAGCACCAAGCTTCAGGTAATGATAATAGTCCAAAAAAGGGACCCGGCATCTTTTGAAAATTATTAATTGACTCTTCAATAATTATTGTAAATATTAACAAGACATAATATCATTTCACTGTTGTGTTTGTGTCGTTGGAGAATTCCCTTTCCATTCAATCAGAATTAGAGTTTTGGGTGCCGTATTTGAGAAAAGATGTGCTGGTGTTGGAGAAGGTCAGCGATGATTTACTGGAATGATATCAGGAATGAAAGGGTTAGTGTATGAGGAACAATTGTCGACTCTTCGACTGTACTAGTTGGAGTACAGAAGGATAAGAGAGACCTCAGCGGTATTTCAAATGCTGGAAGGCTTGGACAGAGTACATATGGCAAAGATGATTCCCATGGTAGGAGATTCTAGAACAAGGGACATAATTTCAGGATAAAAGGGTGTCAATTTAAAACAGATGTGGAAAAATTGATTTTGTCAGTGGTTCATGGATCTGTGGAACTGTGGTCATTGGGTGTATTTCAGGCAGAAAATGACGGGTATTTGATTAGTCAAGGAATCAAGGGTTAAGGGGAGAGAGCTGGGCAGTGGGGATGAGTGGAAGAATGGTTGAACAGACTCAATGGGCCTACTTCTGCCCCTGTATCTTATGATCTATATCCTGCGGAAGACCAAGACAACCCTCCTCTTGTATTCCATTATCAGAAAACAGTCTGCATCATGAGCTTATGTCATGTGAACCCATTTCCTATTGAATCCCATGTTACAAGTGACCCAATACAACTTCTGCATTGAAAGGACTACAGCTTCCTCATTTTTAAAATTGTTATCGAGCAGCTCAAATGAGATTTCTTGCTTCTTTTTTTGAAAGGGAAAAATTGCCATCAAATAAAATAGGAGAGAGAAAGCAGATGAATTCTATATGTGGGTGTAATGGAGGATTAAAACCATGTACCCAGATGCTTTTTGCTTATGTGGAACTGACGACACTGGGTCCACACGCAGGTCACCTTACTTTCAGAACTAGCAGATGTAATTAAACTCAGCCATGGGGACTTATCTGAAGATACACTTTGAAATGGAATTCCACTGTGAGGCCCAGGGAAAGCAGTTGTCAAATGCAACACTCTGAAATTGACGAATTGGTCACAACCTGTCTTGCTCGAGAAGTTTTAATAAGTCTTTGTATCTACAAGATAAACCAGGAAATCATAACATCCTGGTTCCATAATAATTAATCTTCTAAATTGTAGAATATAATGTTCAGTTTTGATTTTGACTGACAAATATTAGAAGGAGTAGGCCATGATTAATTGTTTTTGGGGTATATAAGCCTGTGGTCCTGCTGCTTAAGTTTAGACTCTCCGAGGGGTGGGAACGCCCCTTGACAAGAAGGAAGAACAGCCTGAGTCCGAGCAACGTCCCGGTCGGGGGAGGTGGAGAAGCTGCTACTGGCGCCCTGACAACCTACTACAAGTGTGCAGTTGTTGCCTCGCTTCGGCAGTTGGGACCAGCCCGGACATTGATAAGTATAGTTGGGAAGGGCTTGCATATTGTAGTGTGAAATCAGCTTTTGAATTAGTAATAAACATTTGTATAAACTGAACTGCTCTCGGTGTGTGTGTCTATTTTCTTTCGGTAGCTCAAACACTGTGACCAATCTAAAATGAACAAAATGAGAGGTATAAGTTTACCCAAGACAGTGGGATTCAAAATTAAAGGTTGGTGATAAAAATACACCATTGTTGAAACATATGATTAATATATGGAATAAAATAAATGATGAAATTGGTGTAAGTGGATGTACATCACCCAGGATGGCTTTGATTCAAAATCCTCGTATCTTTTTCCAAGGATCATCAATTTCTGGACAGCTGGTTTCATAAGGGAATTATAAATGTTGAAGATTGTTGTGAAAGTGGTCAATTAATGTCATTTGAGCAACTGAAAAATAAATATCGTATAACTCATCGCAATCTATTTTGCTATTTCCAACTAAGAGCATATTTGAAGGCTAAGTTAGGATCAACCATGTGGTACTGAAATAGAAATTCCTTATAAAGAGGAATTGTTTAAAAAATTACTTCGATGATGTCCTCTTTATTACAAGTAGGAACTTTTAAACGAGGAGTTCATAAGTCAAGACAAAGGTGGGAAGTGGATCTGAATATTTTAATTGATTGGCAAATAAGGGCAGGTCCATATAAGGAACTCAATGTAAGATATAAATTAGTTCAGTATAATTCTGTTTACATCCGTAATGTAGCATATGTCAGAATGTATTTTATCTGAAAGCTGCACCTGGAGTCAGGTGACTCAGGCAGTTGGATTTAAAAAGCTCAACAGGAAGCTGATTTGGGAATAGAGATCACGTGATCCAGGGGTGTTGTATTAATTCACTTCAACTCAGCATTTTGGATCGATTGACCAGAATTCCACACTGCAGCAGCAGTGAGGAAGGAATTCACAACTAGTTTTTCTTCTGCAGTTATTTCTTACACCAGAGAAATTGAATAGAATAATATCAGAATTATCAGATCAATGTTTGAGGTGTGGTGAAGATGTAGAAACTTTCTTGCATACAATTTAGCTTTGTCTTAATGCAAGATCTTTTTGGGGAGAAATACAAATTTTTTGGAACAAGTTATAGGAGCTGTTTTTCGACAAAATCCAACCTTATTTTTATAACGAAATATTGAAGGAACAAGGCCCAAATTAAAACTATTAAAGTATCAATTGAAATTTGTTTAATTAATTGTTAGTGGTGATGAGGAAATGTTTTGCACTTATTGGATATCAGATATAATTTTAGGGATGCCAAGATGACATGCAAAAATTCAAAGTTGTCTTCCTTTAGAAAAAAATACTTCAAGCTTGAGAAATGTATACTCTATGCTTTTGCAAATTTGGCACCTGCATATTCAAATATTAGGCTTCAATTTGTGAAAATGCCCTTTCCATCCCTCTAGACATGCGAGATTCTACTCCAAGTTGTAAAATTTTTATTTAAATGTGTTAGATTTCCTCGCCACCAAGAACTCTGGTGAAGCGGAGGACTAACACAGGGGACCAGAAAACAGGAAGACCACACACCATCAACATCTGAGAAGCGGAGGATTCATTCCACAGGTCAGTGACCATGGAAGCAGAACAGTGAGGGGTCCTGCATCTGTAGGACCCACATATCTGACAGGCTGTTGGTAATTTGAGGAGAGAAACCACGCAGGCTATGGGCTTCTGGAGAAAGCAGTCAAGGAACTCACACTAGGCTGTGGATTGCTAGAGATGGGTTCCAAACTGGCTAAAAGGGTATCAGGTATCAGACTTGGGATACGAGTGGGTGCTAAATGGTTCCTAATTGTGTCAGAGGTTCAAAACTGGATCTCGCATTGTCAATGACTTGGATTGGTCTGTGACCATTGATAGAGAATCCACAGACCCTCAGTGACTTGGCCCAGGGCTTGGGATGGTGGGGTTGGGCAGGGGGGGGGGGGAGAGAGAGAGCACGACTCTCTTTTGCTTCTTTCTCTCACTGCAAGAGGTATTTCAGGCAATTTCTACCAATGGCGAATGTCTGCCTTAAAGCAGGATAAAAACAATTTTGTGTGATATGACACTTTTAAATTACATGACAGTAAATTGTCTCCTGAAATAGAGAGGTTCAAGTTTCAAACTATTACAAATTCCACTCACCAGAGCTACCTGGATTATACCTCTTCCCATTTTTTTTTGCAAGGACATCATTGATTTTATCACAACTCCTCTGCTGCATCTGTCCTGTGACAGATTATATATTTTACATTGTATATAGATATGTTTTTGAAAGAGATGGATTGTAGGAGTCGTGGAGGTCACAAACAAACACAAACACTTCACAAAACAGCTCTTATTTAAATTGCAAGAGCTTTGCTGAGAGTGAGTCATGCAGGCGCCAAGAGCCTTTGCAAAGACAAAACAAGGAGACTGCTTTGCTATAATTTCAAAATTAGGTGTAAATGGATTATTGTTTTTAAAGCAACAGATGAATGGACTCAGAAGTTTGGGTCAGGTGCAGTCATCTGGCTGGTTCCAGTTTGCTCTTCTAAGAAAGTCATGTGGTTTTGCAAGCAGAGAGGAGAGGCCAAATAGGCTTTTTTTCTGAAAGAGAGAGAGAGAGATGGCAAGTTGACATCTTGTTGAAACCCCATTTTGAAAATGGGTTGTGAGTTCTCAGTTCAGCCTATTGAAAAACCTTGTTGCCCATACAAGAGGAGATGACTGGCTAGAAATGGTGTTTCACCTGAAATGAGCGAAAAAAAGGAACTCAATGGTGACCTGCAGAAGAGGTTATCATTTGGAAAACCCTGATGGGGCTAGTTTCTTTGGCAAGACCCCAAAGTGAATGATCAGAGGGAATCAGATTTTGTGTGTCCAATGAGCAAGAAATCCCTCTCTGAAATCAACAAGCGCCTTCCTGGAGGGTAAACATTTACTTTTAAGCACCAGAGCTTGGTGAAAATTCATAAATGTTGAATCTGTGCACAGTATAAGAATTGATAGACACCGGTGAACTTGGGAGTTGTGTCAAAGAACTTTATACATATTAAATACACCTGCGGTTAGAATTGGAAGGGGGCAATGTAAGGCTGTTAAGTTAATAATGATAAGTTAAAGTTTGAATCTATTTTTTTGTTTAAAGAAATTTAAAAACAACGTTTGTTTAAATAACCATTTATCTTGATGATTTACTATTGCTGCTAAGGTTTGGGGTCCTCAGGGCCTGTAACAGTCCCAGGATGAGGTCTTCTACTCCAGGACACCCAAAATGTCTTATTTCTTCAATAAATGCAGATTCCCCCATACTGTCTTTGATAAAGCCTACACTCTTATCTCCAATTCTTTTTCTGCCCTTCCCCCACCTCCTCTCTGGCAGAACAAGGACCGAATCCCTCAGGTTTCTCACTTACCACCCATCCGCTGCCACATCTGACACATTATCCTTGAATACTTCCAACTTCAGCACCATCCTCTAACCTGTTACATCTAACCCGCTCCACTCATATCCTCTTTTCACAGGGGCATGTCTTTCTGTGACTCCCTCAACGGCACTTCCCTCTCCACCCATCACCACCTCATGTAGTCCCCATTGGAACTGCAGAAATTGCCAAACTTGTCCCTACATCTCCTGGCACCTCTATCCAAGGCTACAATTAGACCTTCCAGGTGAGGCAGTGTTTCACATGCACCCCATCCAACTTAATCTCCTACATTTGGTAGACTCAGTTGACCTCATTATAGGCAAGACCAATACAGACTGGGTGGCCACTTTGCTAAATACATGTGCTTGTTGGATCTAAACTTGAGCTTCCTGTGACCTACCATATCAATTCTCTAACCCTTCCAGCAACATGTCTATTGGCCCCATCCTTCGCCAGGTTGAGGGCACACAAACTGAAAGAAAACACAATATATTGCTCCTGGGCAGCCTTAAACTCTATAGCATGAACACGAATGTTTCTAATTCAAGCAGCCACTCACCTCTGTCTGATTTCATTGTTTCCATCTCTTGATCTACTGCCCATTTGAATATAATTAGTCCTTTAAGGTAGAAGAGTTGACAGTGGTGTTTTCCCCATATAGTTTACCATTGAACAACTGGCAAAATTAAGTGGCAGTTGTTGCGAAATGAATGGTGTTATTGTTCAAAATCTGCCTGTGATAGAAAGTATTCTTGGACTGAATAGTCATCTGGGCCAAGTGGCTATTTAAGGATTGTACATGATTGTACATCCTAAAGTACAATGACTACTTCTATCCACTAAAGATTGTTAAAGAGCAAGAATAGACAATACAATCACATAAAATTTCCATCCATACAGCACACGTATTAATACACAAAACAATCACACCTCCTTATTGGTCAGGAAGTGCCTACACTTTCCAAGGAGACTGAGGAGGTCAAGGCCAACAGCTCTATTCCTGATATTTTACAGGAGTGCAGTTGAGTCTCCTGTCTGGCTGCATCATTCGATGGTCTAGTAGTTGGCAAGCATCAGACAGGAATGATGCAAAGAGTTGTGAGTATCACTGGGGTCTCCCTTTCTCCTGTAGGTGACATTTACTGGGAGTGTTGTTCAAATAGGGATCAAGGAATTGTAAAAAGACCATTTCCATCCAATGCACAGCATCTTTAACCAGGTCCTTCATCAAAATCAGGACCGCCAGGCTGGGGAATAGTTTCTTCCCACAGGCTGTGAGATGGATGAAAAGTATCCTGTAAGTGCAATAATCATCCAAAATATTTATATATGTAGCAGCTAGTTCGATAGAGCTACTAAAGCAATACACACACACACACACACACACACACACACACACACACACACACACACACACACACACACACACACACACACACACACACACACACACCAGGTTAGTCAACACAAGAATGGTTTATTCAGACTTTACAGACTTACTTTATTTACAGCGTGTCCCGGGCTCCATTGGATATCATTATGTGTTTGCTGCCGATCCACGGGACCGCAGGTTTATATTAAACCCTGTGAGTGTCCCGTGCCTTCTGTCAGGAGAATCCACAGATCAACGTGTCATTCCTCGGCACACAGCACCACGCGCGTATGGTCAATTAAACGGACACCTGTTTGTCTTATGATTTCACGTGCCCACCAAAAAACCATGCCCACTCAGCCCATTACACAGCTGCTACCCGCACCCCCCCCCAAGAACTGTCACCAGAAACTAAAGCACCAGCTGCATGCACCTTAGGTGGACGCCCTCGCCATCTGCGCAGGGGGCACTGAATGGATGAAGTGGGATCCACATGGGCAGGCTTGAGTCTGTCCACATGAAACAGCTACAATGTCCCCCAATGTCCAAAGTATACACAACCCCATCCTTCTTCACCACACGACAATGGCCCTCATACGGTCGTAACGGCACTCGTGGAACCTGTCTGCACACAAAAACAAAATCAGTGTCCAGGAGTGATGGGAGCACATTCTGTTTAGAGGTTCCATGCCAGTGGGTATGAAAAGGTGATCGCGACACCACGTCGAAGCTGCTGAAGAACGTTCAGATCAGAGTTGGTTGTGAAATGAATGTCCCAAGAAACTGTAAGGACCATACCGTAAACCAACTCTTCGGACAATGCAGACATGTCTTCCTTTGGAGCCGGGTGCACTCCCAATAGAACCCAGGGCAATTCTTCGACCTAATTGAGACCGGAGAATCGGGCCTTCAGTTGCCGGTGGAAACATTCCACAAGGCCGTTGGACTGTGTGTGAATTGTGTTCCGCGGACTGAAGTTATTGTGGCTTGGGAAACCAAACCTAGCCATCCACTTGATGATGAATGTTCTGGCCCTTGTCTCAGTGTCACTGGATGGCAATGGGATGGCTTCTGGCCAGCGCGTGAAACGTTCTATGACTGTTAGAATCTATCACATGTTTTGAGATACTGGCAATGGTCCGAGCAGGTTCACTTGCACGTGTTTCAACAACCTGTGTACCGCCAGGAAAGGTTGAAGAGGTGCCTTGGTGTGGCACTGAATTTTGGCAGTCTGGCAGGAGGTACATGTGCAGACACATTGCGCAATGCCTTTTTTCAGAGCATGCCATACATATTTATTTGACGTGAGCTTGACAGATGTTCTGATGGACGGATGAGACAAGCTGTGTATCTGGTCAAAAAGGCATTGCCTCCAAGATGGCGGAATCACTGGTATAGTGTAGCCCAAAGACATGTCACAAAGTAAGGTTGGCAGCCCAGTTGTGCTGCCACCTGCTGTATGTCCAGGTTAGTCATGGCCGTACTGTATCCCTGAACATCGGGGTCCATTGCCTGGACACTGGCTAATTCCGGAATATCAATGTCCCCCTGAATATGATATACAGTCAGTCTGATCAGCATATTCGTGACGCCATTGTTTTTACCAGAAATATAGTGCACATCCATGGTAAATTCTGAATTATATGACAGTGACCTTGCTGTCTTGCCGACCATGGATCCGTTATTTTGCTGAAGGCATAAACGAGAGGCTGGTGGTCTGTGAACACTGTGAAATGCTGACCCTCCAAAACAAATCGGAAGTGCCGTGTCGCTTGATACAATGCACTGTATTTCATCTCCAATGACTATAGATGTCGGCTAAAGAACGCGAGGGGTTGGCAATGGCCATCAACGTACTGCTCAACAAACACACCAAGGGCCGTACTCGAGGCATCAGAACTAAATGTCACGGAAGTGTCGGGGTTAGGATGGGGGAGCGTTGCTGCATTGACTAAAGCATCTTGAGCATCACAAATTCAACCTCTGTTGTCCAGGGAACGTCCCTGTGCTTTGTGGTGAGGATCGGAAACCGTGGTCGAAGAATGTCAGCAGCTGCTGGAATGAACCGGTGATAGAAGTTTTTCCTGCCCAAGAATTTCCGCAGGCCCTGATCCGTGGTAGGTGTTGGAAAATCAGGGACTGCCTTTACCTTGCTGGAGAAGGGAAAGACACCGTTGGCTGTGATCTTGTGTCCCAGGAAGCTGATGGTGGATTTGCCAAATTGACATTTGCTAGGGTTGATGGGAAGACCAAATTCCCCCAGCCCTTGGAACAGGCGGAGTAAATGCAGTTGTTGATATCCTGACTGGCTATGAGGACATTATCCAAGTAGATGTAAGGGAACTCTAAATCTCTGCCCAAAGTGCCAATAAGCTGCTGGCAGGTTTGAACGGCATTCTTCAACCCAAGTGGCATCCTATGAAATTCAAAAAGCCTGCGCAGTTTATCAGGCGGAAGAGGGCGAGTCCTGGTGTAACTAGGCAGGCCTGAAGTGTCTCTGTAATGGGATACACCCTGGGCCATTTAGGAGGGATTGAAATTTGGTGAGAGAGTACAGGGAAATTCATTGAGGAGAGCAGCATGTGCATCTTTGTGCAGGGTCTGGACCCCGAGATGGGAAACACTCCCTTTGCTGCAGACCAGTGGGTATGTTTGAAAAGTGGTAACATGAACCAATTTCCTCCACCTCACGTCTACTAGAAAGTCACGGGACCTTAAAAAATCTGCACCCATAATGGGCTGTGTAATGGAAGCCAATACGCAATTCCAATGGAATGTCACATCTATCCAAATCGTGACTCGTCGTGTGCCAAAGCAGGGAATTTTCATCCCATTTGCTGTTTGAAGAGCCAGGTGTTGTTATTTACGTGGTTTTTATTTCAAAATCGGTTGGGTGGGAGCAAAGGGACCTCAGCACTCGTGTCTACAAGAAACTTGTGCTTACCAGTGTCGTCTTGAAGACATAATGGGCCCGTACTTGTGCCAGATGCCGAGGCCATTAATGGTAGCCGGGTTTTTCATTTCCTACCTTTTTTCTGTAATAGGTACCTGCAGGACACATTTATGGGCTTTTATCCCCATTGGCGATGGTAAAAACAGCATTCTCGCCGCCCATCAGTGTGTTCATCCTTCTTTGACTGAACTGCAGATACAGGAGGCTCATAGGACACGGGATATAGATCTGCTACAAAAACAGTCTGGACGTGAGCAGACTCTTGCATTGGAGTATGATGGAGTCTATCAGCCTCCCGCGCTACATAGAAATCCAAGTTAATGATTGGTATTGCGACACGACCTGGGAGTTTGGACAGGAATAGAGTCTCAAAAAGTATACAATGAGAATGACCATCTGCTAATGCAACCATCTCATTCATTAGATCGGATAGATTCCTCTCACCCGAGCCCTCCATATTTAAAAGCCGCAAGCTGCGCTCATGTCTAATCAATTCCAGTGTGTCCAGGAGAAATTGGCTAAACCTGGTGTACTGGTTTTCCACCAGGGGATTGGCAACAAATTCTCTTACTTGAGATGCTGTAGCAGCGTCCAATGAACCTACTATGTACCAGAATGTCATGTCCTCTGCCATTATGCCACAACACAAAACTAGGTTTCAGCCTGATTAAGTTATACGCAAGGTTGATGGGTCCAGAAAGGAGGCAAGTGAAGTCCTAACATCGATTGGGAAACAGAGTCAGTGAGAGGTCAGGATGGGTTAGAGTTTAGATAACGTGTTCAGGACTGCTTTTTGCAGCAGTATGTGGAGATGTCCACGAGATGGGGTCAGTGTTCGATCTGTGGGAAGGGAATGAAATGGGGCAGGTGGCGGAGGTGAGCGTTAGGGAGAACTTCAGATCCAGTGATCATGGGTCCTTTAGATTTAGCTTAATTATGGAAGGGGATTGGTTGGGTTCAAAGTTGAAGATCTTCAAGTGGGGGTAGGCCAGATTTGAAGAAATGAGAAGAGATTTGCAGAGAGTTGTGTGGGCTGATCTTTTAGTCGAAAATGATCTAGAAGAAAATTGGAGGGTATTTAAAAGTGAGATTTTGAGAGTAAGGGATCTTCATAGTCCAGATCGGCCGAAAGGCAAGACTCCAAGGAAGCCGTGGTTTTCTAGAAAAATTAGGAACGGTTCAGGATAAGAGGGAGGCCCATGCTAAATATAAGAAACAAAAGATTGATCCTTACTTAGATTGCAGAAAGAACCTCAAAAGGGAAATTAGAAAGGCAAAAAGATGGTATAAGGTGTCAATAGCTAATAAGGTGAACGTGAATCATGAGGGTTTTTACAGATACATGAACAGTAAAAGGAGGTTGAAGGATAGAGTAGGTCCACTGGAAAATGGTAACGGTGGGCGATGTGTATGTCAAGAGCTGTATGAGATGGGGAAGATATTGAACAATTTTTTTTCTCTTCTGTATTCACGAGGGAAAGGGACACTGGACTATGTGAGATAAATGAGATGAATGCTTTAGTTATGGAAAGGATAAGGATTATTAAAGAGAGGGTTTTGGATCTTCCAGGGTCAATGGAGGTGGATAAGTCTCCTGGTCCTAATGGTACTTTTCTCAGGACGTTAAAGGAGGTCAGGGAGCAAATAGCTGGGGCTCTGACGGTGATTTTACAAAGATCACTGGAAGAGGGTGTGGTGTTGCGGGATTGGAGGGTTGCAAATGTAGTTCCGCTGTTTTAAAAAGAGCACAAGGTGTAGGCCAAATAATTATTGGCCAATAAGTTTGAGTTTGGTGGTGGCAAAAGTTATGGAGGGTATTCTTCGAGATAGTATGTACAAATATCTGGATAGGCAGGGAGGGATCAGGGGCACCCAGCATGGGTTTGTGAAGGGAAAATCATGTTCGATGAATCTTGTTGAATTTTTTGATGAGAAAAGTAGATCAGGTGATGAGATCTATTTGAATTTTAGTAAGGCTTTTGATAATGTGCCACATGTAAAGTTAGTTAGGAAGGTTCAGTCACTAGGGTTTAATAGATAGTGAGATGGGTTCAGAGGTGGCTGTGAAACAGACAGCAGAGAGTCATGGTGGACAACTGTCTGTCAGGATGGAAGCCTGTGACGAGCAGTGTGCCTCAGGGATCGGTGCTGAGTCCCCTGTTGTTTATCATTTATATTCATGATTTGGATGCGGGGATGGTTAACTGGGTGAGAAAATATGCAGAAGATACGAAAATAGTGAGGAAGGTTTTCTTGGATTACAGTACTTGGTTTGTTTGGAATAGTAGACTGAAAGATGCCAGATGGATTTTAATGTTGACAAGAGTGAGGTGCTGCATTCCAGAAAAAATAATCAAAATAGGACAAATACAGTTAAGGGGAGGGGGTCGAGGAATGAAGAGGAACAGGGGGATCTTGGAGTTATGGTACATGGTTCACTGAGGTTGGATTCCCATGTAGACAGGGCATGCTGGCCTTCATAAATCCTAGCATAGACTAGAGTATAGCTGTTTAAGGCATTGGTGAGGCCAAGTTTGGAGAATTGTGTTCAGTTCTGATCTCCATTTATTGGAAGGATATAGATAAGGTGGAGAGGGTGCAGAGAAGATTTACAAAAATGTTGCCTGACTAACAACATCAAGAGCACAGAGAAAGATTAAGGAGATTGCAACTTTATTCATTAGAATGTAGATGGTTGAAGGGGGTTATGATAGAGGTATTTAAAATTTTGAAGGGAATAGATAGACTAGATATGAGTAGAGTCTTTCCCCTGAGGGCAGGGGAGGTTGGAACAAGAGGACATGATTTAAGGGTAAGGGGTAAAGCTTTAGGAGAAATGTTGGAGGATGCTTCTTCACTCAGAGAGTGGTGGCAGAATGGAATGATCTTCCAGAAGAGATAATTGCAGCAGTGTCCATTCTGTGACTTAAGAGAAGGTTGGATGTGTACATGTATATGAAGGGGTTGGAGGGATATGGGCAGTGTGTGGGAGGGGGAAACTAGTGGAGTTGTTCATGTGAACTGGCACGGACTCGAAGGGCCGATATGGCCTGCTACCGTGCTGTAAACTGTCATATGGGTATAGTGTGCCGGGCTCCACGGTACAAGGTGGGACATCATTCAGAGTTTGCTGCCAGCAGGTTTAAATTAAGCCATGTGAGTATCCCGCGCTTTCTGGCCCATGTATCAAGGACTTCTCCGAGAGGCGGAGTCTCAAGAAAACAACCTCTATCCTCAGGGACCCTCACCACCCAGACCAGGCCTTCTTCACACTGTGATCACCAGGAAAACAGGTCCAGGAGCCTGAAGATGAACACCCAAAGGTACAAACACTACTCCTCCCCCACTGCCATCAGATTTCCGAATGGACAAGGAACCACAGTTACTCTCACTTACTCTTCATTTTGCACAGCTGAATTTCTTTTTTTAAAATGTAATTTAGAACAATATTTGCACCTGTTTTGTTGCCACAATATGACAAATTTTGAGACATGTTCATCACAAAAATTTTAATTCTGAACACTGTGCATACATCAGAAAACAATCATAGCTCCAAAATCAATTTGAAAAGATTAATGAACAATTTCCATGCACCCTCCACTTTTACGTCTATTTTTCTAAATTCACTCCATGATCGAGACATCTCAACTTAACCCAACCCACATTTCTTCTCCCATTCAAAGCACTCAGTAGTACATCAAGGCAATAAAATAAAAACTCAACGCTGGAAATACTCAGCAGGTCATCTACTGGAAAAATAATCGGAGTTAAAACATTCAGGTCGATAACCTTTCACTGGGATTCTGAAAGATATTCAAACAAACCTGATTCTCTTTACTGAGAAAAAGAAGAGGAGAAATAACAAACTGAATACGTGGGATGAAAAGCCCGAGCAGCAGAAATGGCAGTGGTGCTGGATGAGTGGAGTCGACTCGTTGATCAGCACATCTGTCTGGATGGAGGGGGAAAGGATAAACAAGACAAACATGATGCCGTCACTGTGAGGTTCAATACGACAGCTGCAGAGAATCTGAAATGAAGGAATGGTGAAAATACTTGTTTTTGGATCAATGTGACAAAATTTGACCTGACAAAAGAAAACAAAATTGCTTTGTTCTGCCAGAACGCTCTAGATCAAGGGGCACAATAAAATAGTCCAGAAGCCAACATTATGAAATTGAACAGCCAAGTTATAGAAATCGGCAGAAAGAGATAAAACACAGTTGCATAATTCCATGAAAGTGGTGTCACAGGACGACATGGATCTAAAGCCAGCTTTTGTCATCTTGGTCTTCATTAATTAACAAAAAGAAAATAGGAGTTGGGAAGTTATGGTGAGGTTGTATAAGATGATGGTGAGGTCAAATTTGGAGTATTGTGTGCAGTTCTGGTCACCTAGCTACAGGATGGGTATTAGTAAGATTGAAAGAGTGCAGATAAGATTTACTCGGACGCTGCCAGGTCTTCAGGAGTTGATCTGCAGGGAAAGGTTGAACAGGTTGGGACTTTATTCCTTGGAGTGTCGAAAAAGAGTAAGAGATTGCTTAAAGTGGCATATGAATGAGAAAAAAGGCTGAGAAAGACTGCAGTCGACCCAATTGTGAAGGAAAAACTTTCCTTGAGAAAAATTGTCATTGGCCCATTTCCTCTGGAGTTATGAAACCACGCACAGAACAAGTCAATGATGTACGATTAAAACAGTGGTTTTCAAACTTTTTATTTCCAATCATATACCACATTAAGTAATCCCTTACTAACAGAGCACTTCCGGCACAGGGATTAAGTGGAATATGATCCGGGGGGTGGGGGTGGGGTTGTGGAGGAGGAGTTTGAAAATCACTACTTGAGATGAAAAGGTTTCTCCATCTCCATTTTGAGCAGATATCCTTTTATTCTGAGGTTGTGCCCACTGGTCTAAACTCTCCCACAACTGGCAAAATTCTTTCTATCCAGCCCTTTCACTATTCATCGGATTTCAACGAGGTCCTGCCTCATTCTTCTAAACTCGGGCGAGTCCAGGCCCAGAACCATCAAATGCTCCTCAAACATTATTCCTCTCATCCCCAGGATCATTCTTGTAAACCACCTCTGGGCCATCACATCCTCTCTTAGAAATGGGGCCTAAAACTGCTCACAACACTTACGAGATCAGGACAACCAGAAGGTGGTCACGTGAGGGAAGACAGCTGCAGGACTGCCTAGAGTCCGTGGATTGGATGGGTGTTCAAGGAGTCAACTGAGAGGGGGGAGGGAGGGTGGTTGTGGCAAGATGGCGTAGGAAAAAGACATGAGAAGACATCTTTCCCTGACTGAATTGTTCAATACTCGAACTGTAGTGACTTCTTTGACTTTATCAATGTTTTGAACAGTAATTTACTACAGTAGGATTCTGGAAATGAAGAAAGGGAAAAAACAGTGTTGGGCACGACCAGGTGGCCCAATAATCACAGAGACAAAGGCCCAATAATCACAGAGACAAAGACTGAGGGGAAACGATAGGCTTTATTAAACACAACAGTTGCAGGCACCTGGGTCCAAGTGAGGGAAGTGAAGGGATGGAAGATGTGGCTCGACCTTCATGGCCTGGGTCACAGGGGAGGAGTCCAGGAGAGGATGACATCAGGGGGTGGGGGGGGATCAGCCCATGCCTGTACTGGTCAGTACATACAACACCATATCAAAACAAGCAACTTAGAAAAAACCTAGTTTTTCAACCTGTGAAAAGTGCAGAAGAAGCAAGGCCAACCTCCCAGAAGGAACCTCGGGATCAGTTAGACATGGATCCGAAGCCTCAACATGTAAGTCAGGACAAGCTGGAATAAACGTCTGCATTCTCTGCACATCCGGATATGCAAGATAGCGCTGAGATCTTTGGCCGGGCCAGGAGGAGTGCAAGCATGGAATTCGACACCAGCCGGGCTTGACGAAGGAGAGTGTGGGGGGGGGGGAGGGTGAGTGCCCGAATGCAAGCACGTTTCCGGGAAGGGGTCTGCCTGTATGCAGCGGCACATCTGGAGATGCTCTCACTTGCAGGAAATTCTGGATCCGATCCACAGTCCGACTTCCAGGTATGAGGTGGAAGGGAAGAGGTGGAGGAAGACAACTCAGAGGTTCAAGAAGAAGAAGAGCAAGAATGACTACTTGCTGCAGTTGGACTCAATGAAGGGAGGCCTAAGGCTTGAAGAACATCTCCTTTTCCAATGAAAGCTGTTGTTTCACCACAGACACCGTCCCCAGACTTCAAGGCACCTGTAACAGGGATGGAAGTCAACCTCATGCCTATAGAACTGATCCAACCAAATGAAAAGATGATGTCTTCTGTGAACTAAGGTTTTGAAACTTTAAATGATCAATTTGCTGTTATGGAGGAAATAAATGGCTGGTATGTGTGAAGAAATTACATTTATTCAAGTTGATATTAATAAGAGCTTAACAGCAGTAGACACTGGACAAGTTCAATTTAAGAGAATAGAAGTTTTTATTGACTGTGAGGACCATTATGCAGAGAGAATGGATCATATTGAGGATTTATTTGAAGGCTGGGATGTCCAGAAGAGAGATTTGTTATAAACATTGATTCGTTGGAAAATCAAAGTTGTCGTAATAACATTAAGAGAGTTGGTCTGCTGGAAGATATTGAAGGTTCATATCCTGTAAAATTATTTTTGGAAATGGATTCCAGAGATATTGGGAGTTGAATTTTTTTAGATCGGGCTCAGAGGGCTTTAAGGAGAAAACCTTTTCCAGGTCAAATATCAAGAGCGGTTCTTTTAAGATGTTTGCAATATCAGGATAGAGAAATGAATTTGCGGCTTGTGGTTCAGAAAGCTCGCCTTGATCAAAGCCCAACGATGGTTCAAGGCAATATGGTTTTATTTTATGCTGATTTAAGTCAGGAGATTATTAAGTGATGGAAAGAGTTTAATCTGGCCAAAGCAGTGCTGTGGAAGAAAGGGTATAAGTTTACTTTCGGTATCCATCGGTATTTAAGGTGATTTATGGGCCAGATCAGTCTCAATGTTTTGAGAGTCCTTATGGTGCATTAACTTTTGTGAATTCCTTCCCTGATTTGAAGGAATCGATGGGGAAAATGCCTGAGGTTAAGATTGGGAAGGGAACGGGGAAAAGAATTGGAATCAGAATCGGTGAGTGATGTTGAAGATGAAGCTCAAGCTCAATGTGGGTGTTATCACTGGGATGACTGATGGGTTTTAATGTTCGGTTGGGGGGTGATGGTCGTCTCTGCTACTTCTAAAGTCATCTGCCACTTGTGGAATTAACTGCACCTGGTTCACAGAGGGGGGGTCTGACTCTTGAACTCTTATGTTTTTATAGTGTTTTCTTATTGTTTCAAAGGTGGGGGGGGTGTTGGGATTTTTTTATATATATATAGTTGTAATTGCTGTGTGAAGTGTCAATCTCAGGAGGAAATTAAGTTATGGCTCATTTAAATTTTGTGATCTTTAATGTTAAACGACTTAATAATCCGATTGAAAAGAAGGAAATATTAAAGAAAATGAAGGTTGATCTTGCTTTTTTGCAACAAACTCATTTGTCTGAGAAAGAACATATGAAATTGAAAAGAGATTGGGTCGGACATGTTTTTCATCTTCATTTAATTCGAAAGCTCGAGGTGTTGCTACTTTGGTTCATAAGAAGATACCGTTTCAGTTGGAATCATTCTCTGCCACATCATTTTCTCGAAGACAATCAAGATAACTAACCTGTTCATTGAGCACTGTGCCTGGACTCAGATTCACAAACTCATCTGGCAAGGTCAGCATACAGCCATAGACAAGCTCTACCACTAAACATCCAAGATCTGCCCTAACAGCAGTAGGCAGTCGAAGGAGAACCATGGGCAAACGTTCGCTCCATGGAGATGCATCAACACCTGCTTTCGAATGTCAATGGAAACACTCAAAGAAGCTGTTCGCCTGAAATGCTCAGCGATAATTCAGGTTGTGCCAAGAGGATCAATGAGAGCTCTGACCAATAACGACTCAAACTGAGACCCTCGATCTGTTGTAATAGTGCCCAGAACACCAAAAGATGGAATCCACAAAAGCACAGGCATTTGTCTCTGCAGAGATGCCAATGTTAGGAATTTCATCCTGCCACCTGGTAGTCCAGTCCTCACACGTGAGCAGATTTGTACATTGCCGAGATGGCGGAAGTGGACCTTGCAAGCCACAAGGTGCACGTGCTGGAAATGGGAATCCAAAACAAAATCCCCCAGCTTGAATTTCATGTGCCTGGAGACTTTAAGGTGTTGACCCAGCAAGCGAGTCCTTGCCGATAATCCAACATTCTGTTTAACATAAAGCCAGGTAAAATGTTCCTTAACCAGTTTGATTGATGTTCTTCTACCAGGAAGAGATAGATTGTGAAGAGAAAATCTCCTGCCTCATAGCCACCACACAAACGGCCGAGTCCTTCCTGTTGGGGGGAAAAACATCACAGACCAACTTTTCACCCGATTCATCCAGCGTCACATCTTGAAGATGGAGACCAGAGTTGATCTGGTTTCACCGGATGAAATCGGGATCAATGTGCCATGCATGAGCCATGTCACTGAAATCAATGGCAGTAGTTGTATGTAATGTCGTGCCTGAATAGGGCACCAGCCACAGCATTCACTTTTCCTCAGATGTGCTGTGTGTCTGATGAAAATTGTAGGATGAAGTCCAAGTGCTGAATCTCTCTGGGCAAGTAGAGATGTGTGCTTCTACTTGCAGTATGCAGAAGAGTCTGGTGGTCTGTACAAATGGTCAAAGAATGACCTTCCAATAAAAAGCTGAAATATCGAATTGGAAATTGGGATTCATGAGAGAATTACAAAGAAATTTATTTCAAAATTGTATCTTCTATTTCAAGAGGAATCTCCAATCCCAGACTTGAATAAATCAAAAGAAAGATGGGAATTGGATTTGGGAACTGAAATTGACCCTTTTTGCTTGTCTGACATTTGTTGGGTCAGTAATTAATGTTTTCGATAGATTAGTTAATTACAAATTTATTCATCAATTATATTTAATGCAACATCAATTAATTTATTCCTAATTTTTCAAATTCATGTTTTAGATGTGGCACAGAAATTGGTACATTTATACATTGTCTCTGGAGATGTCTGAAGGTGACATCATTTTGGAAAGATGTGGCCAAGTTTTTGGAACAAATTATAATAATGTTTATCATTAACACCAGAGCTTTTACTTTTGGGAAATGTATATGATTTGGAAGCCGAATTCAAGTTCTTAAAAAAAAACATTAATTATTTTTATAAATTGCATTGGAAATGGCCTGGAGATGGAAAACAATTCCATGGAAATCTGAATCCCATCTTAAAATTGATCATGGGGAAATGCAAAATTGTATTCCCTTAGCAAAGGTGACTTATAATATTAGAACTGGGTATGTTACATAATTCAAAATATGGAAACCATATTTAAAAATAGGTTTATATATCTAATGTATTCACTTCTCCACCCCACCACCACTTTTCATTAATCTTAATGGTTGAACCTTATCATGTTGGTCTAATTCTAATATTTTATTAATATCCTGCCTTTCCTTTTGGGAAGGAATAGTTATCACAGGAGCTTTGCACCTAGATCTGTATTTTTTTCTTTTATACTTTTTTCTCTTCTCACTTTTATGTACAGTACAACATTTATTTTTTATTCTATTTTGCTAATTGTAAGTATCATTTGGATATGATTCTATTATTATATTGAACTGTATACAAAACTATAAATATTTTTTTAAATTCTGAAATGTTTCACTGCGAGATAGATAGCTAAGAGTTCTTGCCCAATTGTACTATACTTTGCCTGAGCCGGTGACCGCTTGTTCGAACACTGGTCCCACAGCACTGACAGATGCATCTGTGGTAAGAGAGCAAGGCCTTGGGCATTTGATGTACAAGCTTAGTAGCATTTGTAAGAACAGTGTTCACATCATGGAAAGCTAACACAGCATCATCTCCCAAAGTTAATGTCTTTTTGAAGCAGACATCATATCCTTTGAGTCGTTCAGCAAGAGGTAATAGAGATGCTGCGGTATTCACCAGGGAACAACAATAAAATTCCTCGTACCTAAAAACCATCACAACTGGCCAAACGTTACTAACGGGGGGAGGAAATTATCAAATTCCATGCACTTTCCATTCATCAGGCAAAATACCATGTTGCATAACTCTAGGTCCCAAAAATTCAAGATCAGAAGCTCCAGAAACACTTTCCTGGGATTGATCACGATGCCACATTCCTTAAGCCTCGGAAACAATGAGATAAGGTGGCTCTTGTGCTTCTCTTCATCCACACTTACAACCAGAATCTCCTCGATCAACACAAGCACCAAACAAACCCAAGGCCAGTGAGTTCGTGGTCCATGAACCACTGGAATGTCTGAGCTGCATTCCATAGACCGAATGGTATTCTCATAAACTCAAACATGCCGAACGGGACCATCACTGCTGTCTTCATGACATCCGAAGAGTCAAATGGAATCTAATAGTAAGCATGTACTAGATCTATTTTGACAAATGCATATTTGCCGTGGAGGTTGGCTGAGAAGTCTTGTAAATTTGAAATATTGTATCAGTCAGGCATGGTGGAATTGTTCAGGGCACAATTATCTCTGCAAGGCCGCCAATCCCTAGTATTTTTCAGAACCATTTACAACCTTGAAGCCCAGCAGCTATCAGATCTGTGGGCTACGCCCAATTCCTGCCATTCCAATTTTGCGATTTTAAGATAATCCGGGCGTTTTACAAGCCTGCGTCTTATGGACACTGCCTTTAAATGGTGGCTTATTGCATGTCTGCACACCATTATGATGGGGTCACGAGGCGAGGAAAACACTTGAGCAAGGCTTGGAAAGGGCAGGAGCCAGGTTGAAGGCTTGTCAAGCAGCAGATGGCATTGGAAGGACAACAAATGCAGCTCACTTGCATTCAAGAGCTGCAGTCCACACAACAGCATTTTTTTCCAAATACATCACTGAAAAATGTGACAAGAAATCCACTCCCAAAAAGGAATTTGCCACATTTAAAACTGAAAACCCACCCAAAACGATTGTGAAGCTGAAATGAAATGCGAGTGACCTCTGGCCATGTTTGAATAAGAGAATCATTTGTCACTGAAAGAACACATGACATATTAGAAAGTCTATGTTCCTCATGGGTTGGAGGGACAGGCACCACTCCAAAGTGACAGATAGTTTTGGAGTTTTACATAGAGATGTCAAACTAATAACCTACTCTAACAACTGCCAAGAATTATTCAATTTTTCTCAGTTGCCTTCAATAAACTATCTCAAATGAGAACAAGATCTCAAGGCAAAGGACAGAACCAGGCCACAAGTCCCATCGAGTCTGCTCCATAAACCGACACGAAACCACTCTGCACTCCTTCCAATTTCCGGACTTTTCCCATATCCCTTAATGCCCTTACTAATGAGATACTTGTCTATTTCTTGTTTAAATATGCCCAGTGATCTGGCTTCCACTGCTGGATGCGGCAGCAGTTCCACAGATCCACGACCCTCTGGCTAAAGAAGTTCTTCCTAATCTCTGTTTTATATGGATAACCTCTAATTTTCTTGTCCTCGATTCACCCACCAAGGGAACCATCTTACCCGCATCCACCCTATCTAAACCTTTCAATATACAAAATGCCTCCATGAGATTACTTCTTTAATTTCCTATACTCCACTGAATTCTTCACTACCAATTTCACCTGGTCATTAACTTTTAGGTTTCCTTGCACAAGGACATCCAAGTCGCTTTGCACATCCAAGTTCTGAATTTTCATCCCATCCAAATTGTATGCTTCCTGTTTATTTCCACTGCCAAAATGTACAACTAAACATTTCTCAACGTTAAATCTCATCTGCCATCATTTTGTCCAGTTTCCTAATCTGTCTATATCCTTCTCCAACTTTACAGTTTCTACACTTCCTACTTTGTCCCCTATCTTGGTGACCTCCACAAATTTCGCCACAAAACCATTTAAACCACAATCCAAATCATTAATTTATATTTCCTTGCAATATATCTATCCTGCATTCCTTTTATTACGGCAACATGCCATTCTAGAATTGATCATTACTGAACCTGAACATGTTTATTGTGATGAACATCTTCAAATAAATGTTCTGAATTTAATTTTTTAAAATCTCGTTGTGGCTCCTCTTCATCCCCTCTTTGCAAGTTGAATTCACAAAATTTTCCAAATATTTTTTCAGCAATAATTCTGTGGTACAGAAGATTACTCATCTTTCCTAGAGGTTAAAAGTTGCATTTTGATTTTCTTGTCTCAACTGAACATTGTACAAGGTGAAGGCTGATTAAAGTGGATTCAGTAACGATGGCCTTCAAATTTTGCATTATTGCTATGGCTACACTGCTTGAATGATAAACTGGTGTTTCTACAGGGAATTAACTCATGGAAATGTTCTAAATACATTCATTGGAGATAGACCTCTGTGAAAAGTTTACTGCCCATCGGCAACAATCCTTGAAAAGAGATGAATCATCACCCAACAGAGCAGCCCAGGAATAGGCCATTTGGTGAACAATGTCTCCGGTGACCATGATGCTCATTTAAATTAATCCCATCTGTCAGCACATGGTCCATACACATCACCCATTCCCTCTTGTTCATGTGCCCAACCAAATGCCTCTTAAATCGTGGTGATTTCACCACTATCCTGGCAGCGTGGGCCAGACCCCCACCGCACTGTGCAAAAACCTGCCTCACTTCTCTCCTTTTCCCCTCTCATGTTCAATATATGCATCATACTATTTTTACATTTCCTACGGGGGGGGGGGTGGGAAGAAGACATCGACCTTCTCCAGGACTACAATAATTGGATAAATTTCAACCAGGTCATCTCTCAGCCTCCAAATCCCCAGAGAAAACTATCCACATTGCCACTTTCAAGGAGCTCGCACTTGCACCCCTAGATCCCTCATTGCAACACGACTACAAGTCCTCTCAAAGTGCAAGACACTTGTCCAGTTTAAACTCCATCTGCCATTTTTCTGCCCACATTTATAAGTCAACTGGTTTCGAAGGTAAAATATGAGGGGAACTGGGTGGATCAACAGGACAGAGAGAAAAACATGGGGGGTGTGGGCAGGTAACATGAACTTGGAAAATTCCATATTCATACTATCGATTCACAAATGCAATAAGAGATGGTTCCTCTGTATTTGACCTCACCCAGACAATGGAGGAGGCAAAAGACAAAGGTCAGTGTGGGAATGGAATGGAACTTAATACAGCTTGTGACCATGAGCCAAGTTGGCCATTGTGATCAAAGTGGAGGTGCTCAGCCAATCTGTCATTTACTCTGCATTGGGTTTCCTGCCACAGAGGGCACGGACATGGTTGGAGGAGGTGTTTGTGAAACTTTACCCTGCATGAGAATCCCTGGATGGTGTTAACTGATGTAGATTGCAGGAGAAAATTCCCAAGGATGGGGAGGAATTAGGAGACTGTAATTATTTGAAAGATGTTACTGCAAGATTCATCACCAACGAGAAGGAAAGCAGGTTCAGTCTATTCTCCCTCTCAGAAAGATTTATGTAATAAACAAAACAATCTTTCAGTATAGCCAGAGGCAAAAGGGCTCTTAATTTAGTCTTACAATCAACAGACTTTGAAGTTAACCAGCGTAAATTACTCAAAATTCAATTTGAGATTCACTTCTGGTGGAAATATAAGAGCCAGTGGCTTGCTTAATCAGATTAGCCTTATTCTGAGTTTCCATTTCTACTTTCACACCATCAAATGCAAGCCTCAGTTGTTGATCCCCTACAATTTTCTATCCTTACCCACTTTGCAACTACACCTACCTGAAGTTGGAACAAACAACAGCTAATTTTTCCATGTATAAATCATATACAAAATAATTTACAAACATTTTCACATCACTGTAGCCACTGAGTGATAACTTGTGCCCATCAGAAAATTGCACCAGCCACTACAGGGTGCTATTTACCTTGGTGTTACTGACACTTTTCCAGTGGTACTTGCAGACATAATGACATATTCAACATGCACAATATTTATTTTCTTACTGACCAGAACTATAAAGCATTGTGTAAAAAAGAGAAAAGCTCAAGTCAACCAGGAGATACAAACTCCTGACTGCAATGTTGCTATGCACATTTGCTACATTATTGAAGTCTCACAGTGTTTACAAGAGATATTCAAAGTCAAGCAATAACAGAAATAACAGAATATTACAGCACGGTACAAGCCCTTTGGCCCATGATGTTGTGTTGATCTTGATATTTCTAGCAAAAAATAATACCCTGTCGCAGCTACTGTGGTAGATGCTACTCAATAAAGGCAAACACACACAAAGGTAGTCAACTCAAGACTGGTTTATTGCAGACATACACAGACCTTTTATTCCCTGCCTGTCAATGAGAATATTAGTGAAAACTTTCTGGTCCAGAGGACCAGCTGGTTAAAGCTACGAGCCAATAGCGCCCCGTGCCTTTCAGCAGGGGCTTCATCTTATCCATTCACTGTACTTTGGTGCCCACCACTGTTAGCCCGCGATGTGTCAGGTAAGTCTGATGGTGGTGGTTCGTAATATGCATCCGCTACAACCCTGTTTTTCTTTCACCCATGTATGCCTGTCTCAGAGTCTCTTAAATGCTCCTTTTGTGATATTGTAATAGATAAATATACTTGGAGAATTTGGTTATATTTCTAATTTGGTAAGATTTAGAGTAGGTTACATACATAAACACACACACATTTTAAAACAGATCTTATTTGAAAGACTGAAGAAATATTGAAGATCTCTGGAGAATGTTATTCACATTCACAAGTAGGTGTTAATCAAACTGATGTCATAAAATGAATGACCATTGTTTGTAAATGGAGCTAGGATGGCTACAAGTACCTTTCTGCAGGGTGCTTACAGGAAAGTTATACCTAGGTTTTGTTTATCTAACAATAGCTGGAGCAGATGAAAGAACTCCTGTTGTTTGGAATAAGAGGAATGGAACTCTGTAGTAGCTTTGAGAAAGAAGTTACCATCTGGAAAACCCTAACGGGGCAAGGTTCATCAGTGAGATATTGAGGTGACTAATGGTGGTTCTTCAGTTGTGGAAATCCTGGAACAACAAATCTCTCTCTAAAAACTCTACAAGAACAATCCTGAGCGGTAAACATTTACCTTTCAAGCACCAAAACCTTGTGAAATTTAGACACGTTCAATTCTGTGCACAGCAGAAGAATTACCTGCACCAGAAAACTTGGAAGAAGGAGAAGTGAGATTGAACTGTGAACCAAAGAACTTTTCTTAAATTTATACACATTACAAACATGTTCACTTAGAATTAGAAGGGGGTTAATTTGGGTTAGTTAAGTATAGAGTTAAGTTAAAGTTTAATTCTATTTTCATGATTAAATTTGATTAAAAATAACTTCTGTTTTAAAAACCAATTGTCTTGGTGAATGACTATTGCTTCTAGGTTTTGGGATCCTTTGGGCTCGTAACAATATCTTCTTGGATAATGACATTGGGCCTGTTTAAAGTAAGAAATGGCTTCTACCAGCAGGAGTATCTATTTGAGGAAAATATTGATAGGTGGATGGCCACATACGTTTCCTAAAAATTAATACCCTCTCCCTTCCTAAACCACATTCAGCCCCGTGACATCTTTCTGCATTGTCTTACTGGGACCACCAAGGACCTGATCCATTTCCCATCTCTCCTTGCAATGCCAATATGGCAGTTGCCATTAAGAACTGACAAATCACATTTTAATTAAGCAAGCAAGATGAAAATCATCCTGACATTCCGCTTAAAAAAAAAGAGTCAACAGACCTTCCTAATTACATCATTTCATTTTTATTTGGATTCCCATTGGGCATTAGTAAAAAGTGTCCCATCCATTTGCTCACCAAATTATGAGTAAAATCATGATCCCCGTTCATGAAAACCCAAAACATTCAATGTTACACAGATAATCAAGGAAGAATTCTGTAATAAAGGTGAATGAAACATTGAAAGAATTTCCCCCTTTAAAACATTGAGATTGTAGCGTACCAAGTGACCGGGCAAGGAAAAAAAAGCCAAATCACTGCAACACTTGGACAGTCCAAGATGGCACGGACTCCCCTTCACTACCGAGAAAGAGCCCGCGCCTAGCACTATGTATGGGCTTAGGAGCCCTACACTTCTGCGTAGCTGCCAGCCGGCCAGAGAGTGATGCAACAACGTCACTGCTGGAAGTCAGGGGTACATCACTAGAAGTGGCCGGGCCAGCGAGCAGACGTGGGGAATTTAAAACAGTAAAGCCAGTCTTTGTTTTACACTCACCTTGTGTGGACGTTTCTTTATTTGGTAGCGCTGCCGCAGCGGACGCTACAAGTTGATAACTTCTTACTTGCTGCAACCAAACAGGCCTGCAAGATACACCAACCTAAATAGAAAACATGACCAGAAATCCCAGAGATCATAAATTCAAAAGGATTGGTGAAATCTTGACTCTGTATTGTTAACACCAAAGTCCCTATATTTTTAAGGCATTCGGACAAGTAACTGAGAAACATTACATTTTAAACACATGGTACGTCAGGATCAGAAGGATTGGAGCATTATTGTTCAAGAGACACAACTTTAAAAATAATAACATCTAACTTTATGAAGAATGTGATGCTACAACAGGAAAAACGGATGGAATCAGACACATTCTATGAGCATTGGGAAGCAAAGAAAAATGGATTGTGTGAGAAACAGAAGTACCTTCACAGAATTTGCTTGAGACAAAAATTGAGAACAAAAACAATGCAAAGTTAGGTGCTTCCCCTTACTCTGGGAATACACACAGATACTGAGGCAGACCCAACTTTTATACATTTCATTTCAGTACAGAGATACCTTCCGCCTAACATTCTTCTGCCTCCTGGATTGGTTTAGCATTAGGTAATTCCGCCCAAGTGGATTTTAATTTCTTATCAGTTTATGTGCCTTCCTGGAAACTTGTTAGCCAGGAAATATCATGTCTTTGTTCTTTACTCATTAATCAATCCCCAAGACTTGCTAAAGCTATTTATTTGCTATCCTGTTTTGAAGATCCTTATTTTATTATAACCCTTCCTCCCATTCCTGCATCCCTTCACCCTGATTTAACCCACAATACTTCATTTCTAATGAGCACTTAGTTGACTCCTCACATTCCAGTATCCCTTATCCTTAAGTTAACCCATAATACTTCATCCTTAATTAGCACTTGCTTGACTCCTCACATTCCAGTATCCCTTACAATCCACCCTATATTTTTAAGGCATTCAGACAAGTAACTGAGAAACATTATATTTAAACACATGGTATGTCAGGATCAGAAGGATTGGAGCATTATTGTTCAAGAGACACAACTTTAAAAAAAATCACATCTAACTTGATGGAGAATGTGATGCTACAACAGGAACAACGGATGGAATCAGACACATTCTATGAGCATTGGGAAGCAAAGAAAAATGGATTGGTTTTCGAAGCGACCCAATGACCACGACAGGTCCTCCCCGACCTGCGACCGTAGTGGAGTCCAAAGGATCAATCAGATTCCACAATGGTCGCAAGTCGGGGTTTTGACCCAGTGCGAGGAGCCATGAAGTCTTAGAGCCTATTTTTAAAAATCAAATGATTTGACAAACGAGAACAGAGACACAGGGCACAAAAGACCCAAAATGTCCGGATTGACTTTGTGACTCAAGGTCCATCGGCTGGGGGCAGCCATCTTAATTTCTGTGCGCATGCGCTTGCGCAACGGGTTCGCTTATTTGCCCTGTCGGCACATCCAAATCAGCCGCACATGCGCGAACTCACCACGCATGCGCCAACCAGACTTGCCAAGCTTCTGCCCCAGCCCCCTCCCTCTGCAAGTTACCTCGCGGCCTCCCGCCTCGCCCTGTCGGCGCCATCAGGCCTCGCACCGACGCCTCGGCTCCACTCAAACACCTCGCCGGTGCCGGCCACTCCTGGGTGGGGCCCAGCCGGCTGCTGGTCGCCCGTTTTCCCTGGACCGCGCGGCTGAGGATGATCCCGGCGCCGTCGCCAACTTCTCTTTCGCGCCCGCGGAGACGCGATGGATCCCGAGCAGACGACGACGCCGCCAACGTCCCGCCTCCCCACTGCACGAGCCAATCAGCCCGCGAACCTGCCCATCAATCCAACCCGACTTCAGCGGCCAATCAAAGAGCAGCCTCACCGAATCATCCCATTGGCTGGCGCAACTGAAGCAACCAATCAGTGTGCGAGCGAACACACAGGCGCACCCAATCAACTTCGCAAGACAGAAGACAGGCGGTCGAAGGAGCAGGAGCCCCTTCGGCCCTTCCATTCTCAACTACCCCAACAACAATCAAATCCTTAGATTTCATAAGATCACTTTGTCCTGGCTCCAGGATTCCTCTGATCTGAAGAAATACAAGGGAGACTATTTATTCTCAATCTTTCCTTCAAATTTATTACCACTTCCAATTTAATGTCTGTTACTTTTTTCAAAGTATCTGCATCTCAGTTCAATGGATCTGATCCCTCTATGAATGTGTATGACAGTAAACTCATCACATGTCCTTGGATCCCAATTTCAAATGAACCTTCAACAGGGGAGAGAATTCCAAGGATATTACATTTTCATTGAAGACATTTCTTAAAGTCCAAGCAGCTGATCGGTTATTGGGAAATTGTGACACTTAGTGTTCAGGTCCTTTGCATTATACTCTCTTGATCCGTGCTGCTGTGTCCCCTCATAATGTTGTAAGGCCATCTTCCTTTTTTCCAATGAGATAGAGATCCATATTCAAACTTTCCTTCTATCACACAGTTAAAACATCCCAGAAACAAATCTGATAATATTTGTGCACTTCTCATTCTTCAGATAAGGAAACTGGACACATGACTCCCGATGTAAGATGAGCAAGACCATTCGATGTGAATTTTTTTTTTTTTTTTTTTTTAAATTTTTTAAATTTTTTATTTTTCACACCATAAATCACAATAGCCATGATATACACTTTTTCTTTTCCACACATTTACAGTGACTTTTTCTCCCTCCCCCCTCCCTCCTCCCAAGCCACCCCCCCCCATCCCTCCCCCCTCTCATCCATTTTAGTTATACAATCTAGGTTGCATTAATTCAATTAGACAATGTTGTCATTCAACAAAAATACACCAGAAATTCTACTGAGTCCATTTTTTTCTTCTCTTCTCCTTCCATCAACTTAGGTAATGTTTGTTCCCGGTAGGTTTTCGCTATTGTATTTAATGTAAGGCTCCCATACTTGTTTGAATATTTCAATATTATTTCTTAAACTATATGTTATTTTTTCTAATGGAATACATTTATTCATTTCTATATACCATTGTTGTATTTTCAAATTATCTTCCAATTTCCAGGTTGACATAATACATTTTTTTGCTACAGCTAGGGCTATCTTAACAAATCTTTTTTGTGCATCCTCCAAGTCAATTCCAAATTCTTTATTTTTTATGTTACTTAGGAGAAAGATCTCTGGATTCTTTGGTATATTGTTTTCTGTTATTTTATTTAATATCTGATTGAGATCATCCCAAAATTTTTCTACTCTCTCACATGTCCAGATTGCATGAATTGTTGTTCCCCTTTCTTTTTTACATCGAAAACATCTATCAGATACTGTTGGGTCCCATTTATTTAACTTTTGCGGTGTAATGTATAGTCTGTGTAACCAATTATATTGTATCATACGCAGCCTCGTATTTATTGTATTTCTCATCGTTCCAGAGCATAACTTCTCCCATGTTTCCTTTTTTATCTTTATATTTAAATCTTGTTCCCATTTTTGTTTAGTTTTACCATTTGTTTCCTCATTTTCCTTTTCTTGCAGTTTAATATACATATTTTTTATAAATCTTTTGATTAACATTGTATCTGTAATCACATATTCAAGGTTACTTCCCTCTGGTAAACTCAAGTTGCTTCCTAATTTATCTTTCAAGTAGGATCTCAGTTGGTAATATGCCAGCGCTGTATCTCCCGTTATATTGTACTTATCTCTCATTTGTTCAAAGGATAAGAATCTACATCCTGAAAAACAATTTTCTATTCTTTTAATCCCTTTTTTTTCCCATTTTCTAAAGGCAAGGTTGTCTATTGTAAAAGGGAGTAGCTTATTTTGCGTCAATATTAGTTTTGGTATTTGGTAATTTATTTTATTTCTTTCTACATGAATCTTCTTCCATATATTGAGGAGATGGTGTAATACTGGAGAAGTTCTATGTTGTACCAATTTTTCGTCCCATTTATATAATATGTGTTCAGGTATCTTTTCCCCTATTTTATCTAATTCTAGTCTCGTCCAGTCTGGTTTTTCCCTTGTTTGATAAAAATCTGATAGGTACCTTAATTGTGCGGCTCTATAATAATTTTTGAAGTTTGGCTATTGTAAGCCTCCTTGTTTATACCATTCTGTTAATTTGTCTAGTGCTATCCTCGGTTTCCCCCCTCTCCATAAAAATCTCCTTATTATTTTCTTTAACTCTTTGAAGAATTTTTCTGTCAGTTGTATTGGCAATGCCTGAAATAAGTATAGTATCCTTGGAAAAATGTTCATTTTAATACAGTTTATCCTTCCTATCAGTGTTAGTGGTAGCTCTTTCCAATGCTCTAAATCGTCCTGTAATTTTTTCATTAGTGGATTGTAATTGAGTTTATATAATTGGCCTAGATTTTTGTTTATTTGCACACCTAGGTATCTTATTGCCTGCGTTTGCCATCTGAATGGGGATTCCTCCTTAAATTTTGAGAAATCCGCGTTATTCATAGGCATTGCTTCACTTTTATTTACGTTTATCTTGTATCCCGACACTTCTCCATATTCCTTCAATTTCTTATATAGTTCTTTTATTGATAGTTCTGGTTCTGTTAAGTACACTATCACATCATCCGCAAACAGACTGATTTTATATTCCCTGTCTTTTATTTTTATTCCTTTTATATTATTATCTCTTCTTATCGATTCTGCTAGTGGTTCTATAGCTAGTGCAAACAATAATGGTGATAGTGGGCATCCCTGCCGCGTTGACCTGCTTAAGTTAAATTGCTTTGATACATGTCCATTTACTGTCACTTTCGCTAACGGTCCCTTATATAATGCTTTAATCCAATTAATATACTTCTCTGGTAAACTGAATTTTTGCAATACTTTGAACAAGTAATTCCATTCTACTCTGTCGAAGGCCTTCTCTGCGTCTAAAGCAACTGCTACTGCCGGTGCTTTATTTCCTTCTACTGCATGAATTAAGTTAATAAATTTACAAATATTGTCTGTTGTGCGTCTTTTTTTGATAAATCCAGTTTGGTCTAAATTTACCATTTTCGGTACCTGTTCTGCTAATCTGTTCGCTAATAGTTTAGCTATTATCTTATAATCTGTGTTTAGCAAAGATATTGGTCTATATGACGCTGGTGAGAGTGGATCTTTCCCTTGTTTTAGTATCACTGTAATTATTGCTGTTTTACATGAATCTGGTAAGTTTTGTGTCTCATCAATCTGGTTGATTACATCCAGGAGGGGCGGTATTATTAGGTCTTTAAATGTTTTGTAGAATTCTATTGGGAGTCCATCCTCTCCTGGTGTCTTATTATTTGGTAAATTTTTTATTATCTCTTGTATTTCTACTGTTCCAAATGGTTCTGTTAATTTATTTTGTTCCTCTATTTGTAGTTTTGGTAGTTCAATTTTAGTCAAAAATTCATCTATTTTCCCTTCTTTCCCTTCGTTTTCGGTTCGGTATAATTGTTCATAGAATTCTCTGAAGTTTTCCTTAATTTCTTTTGGATTATATGTAATTTGTTTGTCTTTTTTCCTTGTTGCCAATACCATTTTCTTAGTTTGCTCTGTCTTAAGCTGCCATGCTAGGATTTTGTGTGTTTTTTCCCCTAGTTCATAATATTTCTGTTTTGTCTTCATTATATTCTTCTCCACCTTATATGTTTGTAATGTTTCATATTTTATTTTTTTATCCGCCAATTCTCTTCTTTTGGTTGTATCTTCCTTTATTGCTAATTTTTTTTCTATGTTTATTATTTCCCTTTCCAACTGCTCTGTTTCCTGATTATAGTCCTTCTTCATCTTGGTTGCATAACTTATTATTTGCCCTCTAATGAATGCTTTCATTGCGTCCCATAGTATAAACTTATCTTCCACTGATTCCGTATTTACTTCAAAGTACATTTTTAATTGTTTTTCAATAAATTCTCTAAAATCCTGTCTTTTAAGTAGCATGGGGTTTAATCTCCATCTATACATTCTTGGAGGGATGTCTTCTAGCTCTATTGCCAATAACAGGGGTGAGTGGTCCGATAATAGTCTAGCTTTATATTCCGTTTTCCTAACTCTCCCTTGTATGTGGGCTGATAACAGGAATAGGTCTATCCTTGAGTATGTTTTATGTCTAGTCGAGTAGTATGAGTATTCCTTTTCTTTTGGGTTTTGTTTCCTCCATATGTCCACAAGTTTCATTTCTTGCATTGATTTAATTATAAATTTGGTTACTTTGTTCTTCCTGTTAATTTTTTTCCCCGTTTTATCCATATTTGGATCCAAATTCAGATTGAAATCCCCTCCTATTAGTATGTTCCCTTGCGTATTAGCTACCTTCAAAAAGATATCTTGCATAAACTTTTGATCTTCTTCGTTAGGTGAATATATATTAAGTAGATTCCAAAGCTCTGAATATATCTGACATTTTATCATAACATATCTCCCTGCTGGATCTATTATTTCCTCTTCTATTTTAAATGGCACATTTTTGCTAATTAATATAGCCACTCCTCTTGCTTTTGAATTATACGATGCTGCTGTTACATGTCCTACCCAATCTCTCTTTAATTTCTTGTGCTCCAATTCAGTTAAATGTGTTTCTTGGACAAATGCTATATCTATTTTTTCCTTTTTCAGTAAATTTAGTAGTTTCTTCCTTTTAATTTGGTTATGTATTCCATTAATATTTAGAGTCATATAGTTCAGCGTAGCCATTTTATATTTTGTTTATCTTCTCTTTCCGTTTTTCCATCATTACCTTTCCTCCTTTTCCATTTCTGTTTTCTTATTTTCAACTCTTTACCAGACAACATTCCTACAACATCCAACATTTTCCTTATTCTCCTATTTCTATCTTCTTTATCCCCAATCTCCCCTTCCCCTCCTGAGTTGCCCTTTATCCCTTGTCGGACAACCACATCTCCCCTCTCCATTTGGATTTGCGAATCCACTCGCAAGCGTCAACTGATTTTGCAGTGACCGCTCTTTTCCCCCCACCCAGCCCCCCCCAGAAAAGATTTCGTTTTATATATGTCACAAAGGTCACTCTTTTAGTTCCCTCCTTATTCTCTCTATTCCATTACCTTCCCTTATTAATTCTTGTCTATACTTTCTATGTTTTCCTCTAATTACAGATACTTTCACATATGCCCGTTGTCTCTATTCACTCTTATACCTCTTTACCCGCATACATATCAATCGTGGTCATTTTTACCCTCCTTACCCGTCTTCATCCCTCAGTCTATTTTTGTCTTTACCCACATACATATCAATCGTGATAATTTTTGCTCTCATTACCCGTCTTCATCCCTCAGTCTATTTTTGTAATTGTTCTGCAAATTTTCGTGCTTCTTCTGGATCCGAGAATAGTCTGTTTTGTTGTCCTGGAATAAATATTTTCAATACCGCAGGATGCTTCAGTGTAAATTTATATCCTTTCTTCCATAAAATCGCTTTTGCTGCATTGAATTCTTTTCTCTTCTTTAGGAGTTCAAAGCTTATATCTGGATAAATGAAGATTTTTTGCCCTTTATACTCCAGTGGTTTGTTGCCCTCTCTTACTTTTTCCATTGTCTTCTCCAGCACCTTTTCTCTTGTAGTATATCTTAGGAATTTTACTACAATAGATCTTGGTTTTTGTTGTGGTTGTGGTTTAGGGGCCAATGCTCTATGTGCCCTTTCTATTTCCATTTCTTGCTGTAGTTCTGGACATCCTAGGGCCTTAGGGATCCATTCTTTTATAAACTCCCTCATATTCTTGCCTTCTACATCTTCCTTAAGGCCCACTATCTTTATGTTATTTCTTCTGTTATAATTTTCCATTATATCTATTTTTTGGGCTAGTAATTCTTGTGTCTCTTTAGTTTTTTTATTAGATTCCTCCAATTTCTTTTTTAAGTCTTCTACCTCCATTTCTGCTGCTATTGCCCGTTCTTCCATCTTGTCCATTTTTTTCCCCATTTCTGTTAAGGTCATATCCATTTTATTTATTTTCTTTTCTGTGTTGTTTATTCTTCTTCTTAAATCATTGAATTCCTGTGTTTGCCATTCTTTAAATGACTCCATGTATCCTCTAACAAGAGCAAGTACCTCCTTTACCTTGCCTATCTTTTCTTCTTCTATTTCCCTGTACTCTTCCTCTTCCTCTTCTTCTTCCTCTAGGTTGACCATCTGTTGTTTCTTTGCTGCCCTTTCCTCCTCTTCTTTCTTGTTTCTATTGTCTTCTGTGGTCTCTTCTTGCTGCAGGTGTTCTGCAGCTGTCGTTGCCGGCTGTGGAGATCGACTCCCCAGCTGGTCCCCCCTCCCGTCGGTGTGTTTTTTTGTATGCGCATCGCGCATGCGCGAGGAGTCGCGCATGCGCGGTTGCACACTTTTACTCGGCTCTGTGAGCCATTGTTGTAGTTCTCTTTCTACCGACCTGAGGTAGTGGGGTCTTCTCTCCACAGCGGGCCTCTTCGGACAGGTAAGGCCTTCACCTTTTTCCTCCGTTGTCTTCTCTTCCTCTCTTCTTTCTGTTGATTTTGATTTTTCTCCTTTTGTCTCCATCTTCTTTCCACCTTTATATTCACTTTTCTTTAACTTGTATTTCTGTGCCTTTGTATTTTCTCTTGTTTTTCCCGACTTTTCTGGAGAGGGCTGGAGTTCACCGTCCGGCCACTACTCCATCACGTGACTCCTCCATTCGATGTGAAATTGAAGTGTGCGTGCTACTGTGAAGGGTGGAAAGAAGGACACACACTCAAGAAATCAAAGTTAAAGACTCCTTTATTACACTGGCAGCTCTACTTCTATTCTCTCCCCGCTGCTGTCGACTGGAGTGATGTCATATCAGCGCCGGCCTCCAATTAGTCAGTATTCCTGTCCTTGTTGATTACTGTTGTGCGGGTTGTCCCCTGGGTCAAAAGTTGTTGGTCCCTGTTGACTCTGCGTGGTCATCAGGTTCGTCAGTCATCTTGTGTACAGGGGGGATCCCAGTTAGCATGAAACCCCACCTCCCCAGAACCAGTGATTGAAGCGCTGTTCGCTGCTTTCGGTCGCCCATATCTGCGTCGTGGGAGCTGAGTGGAGACCAATTTGCTGGCTTGAGGTGGTCGATGGTGAAAGTCTCTTCCTTCGCACCAAGATGCAGCAGACTTACCGTGAAGTGTGGAATGAACAATACACACCCAAGAAGTCGAAGTCAAAGACTGGTTTGTTGAACTGGCAGCTCTGATTATATATTCTCCCACTGCTGAGGACAGGACTCACGAGACGGCAGCACCAGGCCTTGGATTGGTGGGTGTTCCCACCAATGCTCATTGCTTCCCGCTGTGCAGGATGTCACCTGGGATGAAGGTTGTTGGTTTTCGCGGGATCTTCTCAGTCACCGCGTTTGTGGGCCGCAACAACCATATATTGTGGAAGAATATGGAGCCCATATTTACAAAGGGTGGGTGTGAATATTTAAATGAAACTCTGACATTCCCTTTCTCCTTAAGGCCTCAGTTTATGAAAAGGAACATTAAAGTAATCGGCGCTCCTGTTTGGGGGGTCCCTTGTCCTCATTTTTCTTTTTTCTTTTAGCACGGGGATAGAGGGGGGATGGGGTGGTTTATGGGGGGGGATTTCTTTATTCTTTCTTTTAACATGTATTTATATTTGATTTGTATTATTATTAATTGTGTGAATTCTTTGTGGATTTATAAATTATTTTTTAAATTATCAGAGGTCATTCCACGGGACCTAAAGTGGCCTAGAGCAACACTGGGGACACCCTCCTGCCCCCCACCACCCCAAATATCAACGTGATCCACTATGATCATTGATAAAATCATCGAGGACCCCTTCACCCGGCCAACAGCATCATCCAGCTATTCCCGTCAGGAAAGAGATCCAGGAATTTCAGAGCCGGTACCACCAGGCCCAGGAACAGCTGCTTCCTCCAAACAGGGAGAAAGTGGAACGATTGATGAGCTGCTCATACAAATACTCCTCCACTCTGCTATTTATTCAACAATATGGAGTTATTTTTCTGGACGTGCTCCACATGTATCATTTGTCTGTTGTGTGAGGGCTTGGTTGTGTGTTTACATGTGTTTACCCCAAGAACGCTGTTTCATCAGGTCGCTCTTGTGCTATCCAAGGGTAATAAATTTGACCTTGTACTTTGGAGTGGGTGCAGAAGAGATTTCCTGGATCGGAGAAAGTATCTCATGAAGTAAAGTTGACTGAGTAGGGCTTTTCTTATCCCACTACCACCACCCCCTCCCTCCACCACTCAGCAAAATTGACTTTATACACAAATTATTTCCAAAGAGGAAGGCTGTTCCAAGTCTTTTCTCCTCCTCCTGTTGTATCCAGATATTCCCTTCACTGCACATTGCTGCATACGTCTCTGTTTACCTTCATTGCCACAACTTTGATACCCTGTGGTTACTGCCCCCCTCTGCTGTTGGAGGAGTTCCCCTTGGTCTCAGCCTCTCAATGCCCGGTAATGAGAGAGTTATGATCCATCTCCATAGTGCCTTCGTTTTGGCTGTGCCAAGCCTCCATCCATCCCTCAGCATGTACCTCTGCAGCCTGGAATGTGCCAGTCAGCAGCGTTCCCTCCCCAACATGTCCGCTTGCTGAAAGACAGACAGGTTTAACATAGAACACGAGAGTACAGTACAAGCACTTCGGCCCTCGATGTTATGCCGACCGATGTATTCCAACCAAAATAAAAATAACTAACCCCTTGCTCCCTCATAACCCTCCATTCTTCTTTCATCCATGTGACTCAGAGACTCTTAAATGCCCCAAAGGTTTCAGCCTTCACCACCACCCCAGTTCTTGGGCTCGTCCTATGTCCCTGACCTGGTAGGCATACACTGAATCCCCTCCCCTTGTCACCCTCCTGCTGCCCCCACCCCGAGCCAGAGGTGAAGGTGGTTTGTCAGCCAGGGAGCACATCCGGGAGATGAACCTCAACTGCATCGAATTCAGGTTCCCGCAGATCAAAGCAGGTCCATGGGCCAAGGTGAGTGACCCGATGGTGAACCGGAGCTCCAGGGGTGGTCTCCGTCCTCTGGGTCCATCCCCAATACTGTCCGCTGTCACCCACCAGGCCCATCCCCAAATCCCCCATCTCCTACCAGGCGCGTCCCCAAACCCCTCCCCCTGCTGAGATCGTCCCCAAACCCCTCCCCCTGCTGAGATCGTCCCCAAAACCCTGTTCACTACCGAGCCTGTCAATAAAGTCCCTATCCCCCACCAGTCCCGTCCCCAAAGCCTCTGTCCCCCATTGGGCCCGTCCCCAATGCTCCACCCATTGCTTGGACTGTCCCCAGAGCTCCTGTCTCCCACCAGTGGCTTAACAAGCCACTGTCCCCCAACATGCCCAGCCCGTCCCCGCACCCCCACCCCAATTGGCCTGCAACCAAAGGCCCATCCCCCATCAGATCTGTCCTCCCACCAGACCCGTTCCCTCACTGGGACCCTCTCCAATCGATCACCCATCACAACTACCCCACCCCTGTTCTTGAACCTCCCCCTTCCCCACCGACAGGCCTTGGAATCTGAGCTGCTCCTGGGACACCCAGACAGTGGAGATGTGGGGAGGGCAGTGGTCCATCTCCTTCCTGGTGGCAGCATTCCATACCTTCACCAAGTTGGGGAATCCCCTGACCCTTGGCACTGGGTCAATTGACCCATCTGAGCCAGACCTCTCTCTCCCCACACACTGGAGAATGTGGCCCAGTTCAGTTGGCTGCTACAGTACACACTGCCCTTCAGCTCTTGTCCCAGGACTCCTGCTCCCACTTGTCCTTCAATGAGCTGTGTGACCACAGCCAGGAGCTTCGCCCTCCTCATTACCCTTGGCCCTGTGGGTGAGTGGGTGGGACATGACAAGGGGGTTGTAGGTCATGGAATTGGGGTAAGAAAGTTTGGGTGAAACCTGGGAAAGAGAGCGGTGATCAGCCGGCTGTGATCATCCGGTAAAGATTGTGTCAGGCATTAAAGGGATTAAAAGAATAGAAAATTGTTTTTCAGGAAGTAGATTCTTATCCTTTGAACAAATGAGAGATAAGTACAATATAACGGGAGATACAGCGCTGGCATATTACCAACTGAGATCCTACTTGAAAGATAAATTAGGAAGCAACTTGAGTTTACCAGAGGGAAGTAACCTTGAATATGTGATTACAGATACAATGCTAATCAAAAGATTTATAAAAAATATGTATATTAAACTGCAAGAAAAGGAGAATGAGGAAACAAATGGTAAAACTAAACAAAAATGGGAACAAGATTTAAATATAAAGATAAAAAAGGAAACATGGGAGAAGTTATGCTCTGGAACGATGAGAAATACAATAAATACGAGGCTGCGTATGATACAATATAATTGGTTACACAGACTATACATTACACCGCAAAAGTTAAATAAATGGGACCCAACAATATCTGATAGATGTTTTCGATGTAAAAAAGAAAGGGGAACAACAATTCATGCAATCTGGACATGTGAGAGAGTAGAAAAATTTTGGGATGATCTCAATCAGATATTAAATAAAATAACAGAAAACAATATACCAAAGAATCCAGAGATCTTTCTCCTAAGTAACATAAAAAATAAAGAATTTGGAATTGACTTGGAGGATGCACAAAAAAGATTTGTTAAGATAGCCCTAGCTGTAGCAAAAAAATGTATTATGTCAACCTGGAAATTGGAAGATAATTTGAAAATACAACAATGGTATATAGAAATGAATAAATGTATTCCATTAGAAAAAATAACATATAGTTTAAGAAATAATATTGAAATATTCGAACAAGTATGGGAGCCTTACATTAAATACAATAGCGAAAACCTACCGGGAACAAACATTACCTAAGTTGATGGAAGGAGAAGAGAAGAAAAGAATGGACTCAGTAGAATTTCTGGTGTATTTTTGTTGAATGACAACATTGTCTAACTGAATTAATGCAACCTAGATTGTATAACTAAAATGGATGAGAGGGGGGGGGGATGGGGGGGTGGCTTGGGAGGAGGGAGGGGGGAGGGAGAAAAAGTCACTGTAAATGTGTGGAAAAGAAAAAGTGTATATCATGGCTATTGTGATTTATGGTGTGAAAAATAAAAAATTAAAAAAAAAAAAAAAAAAAAAAAAAAAAAAAAAAAAAAAGATTGTGTCAGGCATTGATGATGGAGTCAATGCAGTCCCCTGCCGGGTCCATCCCCCACCGGATCCATCTCCAAAACTCTCCTCCACCAGGTCGATCCTCAATATTATCCCTTGCCGGGACCATCCCCAATCACGACTGCACTGGGTCCAACCCCAATACCGTCCCCCACCGGATCTGTCCCAAATTCTGTTCCCTGCTGGGTCCATCCCCAATCCTGTCCCCGCTGGGTCCATCCAAAATCCTGTAACCTGACAAGTCCGTCCCCAATCCATTCCCCTGCTACATCCATCCCTAATCTCTTCCCCCACTGGGTCCAACCCCAATACCGTCCACCGCCAGATCAGTCCCCAATACCATCCCCCATTGGATCCATTCCCAATCGCATCACCACCGGGTCCATACAAAATCCAATCTCCCTCCGAGTCCATCCACAATACCATTCCTAACCCGGTCTGTCACTAATTCTTTTGTTCAACAGGTCCTCCCACAAATGCTATTCCCCACTTGTCCCTCCCCAAAGCCCCTGACCCCTGCCAGGTCCATTCCCAAAGCCATTGTCCCTCACTGGCTGGTCCCCAAAGCCCCCGCCTCCCCACAAGACTCGTCCTGATGCCCCAGCACTCCCCTGGGCCTGTCCCAAAGGCCCATTCCCCATCATGTCTGTCCTCCCACTGCACCGATACTCTCAATTGGCCCATCTCAAATCGATCACGCATCAGAACTGCCTCACCCCAGTTCCTGAACCTCCCCCTTCCCCCACCGACAGGCCTTGGAACCTGTGCTGCTCCTAGGACCCCAAGACGGTGGAGATGTGGAGAGGGCAGTGGTCCAATCTCCTTGCCGGTGGCAGCATCCCAGTCCGTCACCGAGCTGGGGAGTTCCGTAACCCTTTGCACTGGGACATCTGTCCCATCTGAGCCAGTCCTCTCTCTCTCCCCACACCCTGGAGACTGTGCCCCTGTACAGCTGGCTGCCACAGTACACACTGCTCTTCACCTCTTGCGTCAGGACTCCTGCTCTCACTTGTCCTTCGACAAGCTATTTGACTACAGCCTGGGCCTGCCCCCACCTCGTTACACTGGGTCCTGTGGGTAAGTGGGTGGAACATGACAAGGGAGTTGTAGGTGGTGGAATTGGGATGAGAAGGTTTGGGTGAGAGCCAGGAAAGAGAGTGATGATCATCTGGCCAGTGAGAGGCATTGGGGACAGAGTCACTGGGGAGGGGTCAGAACCTCAGGGAAACAAGGGCACTGGATTTGGAAGCAATCACAGCTCATGGAAAGAAGGAGGAAGAACCCTGGGAATCATTGAGAGTGGTAAGGTTAGCGTCGCGGTTAGAACATCGGTGTTAAGGGGCCAGCGTGCCGGGTTCAAATTTGACACTGTCTCTGGGGAGTTGTACATTCTTCCTGTGTCTGCGTGCATTTCCACCAGTTGCTCCTGGTCCTTCCACCATTTAAAACGTACCGGGGGTTGTAGGTCATTGGTGTAATTGAGTGGTTGTGGCTCATAGGCTGAAAGGGCCTGTTCCCGGGCTGCATGTGTCAATCTAAAATCTCCATCTAAAATGATAGTCCAGCCTGTCATAAATTTTTTAAAGATTTAATTCAAAAGACTGGTCCAGATAGACAACTCCGAAACAGTCCTTTCAGCCTGTCTTTTCTGATGGCCAAGCTGCTTGCAAACAGTCCATATCCCTCTCAACCTTTTCATTCCACAGACCCATTCAACTCACATTACATTGTCAATCTCACGGCCTGTGGGAAGAAGTTATTTCCCTGTCTGGCAGCCTGATTTTGTTCCTCCATATCTCCTTCCTGATGGTACTGGGTCAAAGATGCTGTGTGCTGGATGTCTGCGGGTCTATTTACAGGCCCCATCCCTGGACAATCAGAGGCTCCTTGTCTCGAAGTCCCATCCATGTGACCTCTCACTCAGCTATCCCTCGTCTGTACACAACTACCCCCTCCTTACCTACCTCTACCAGCCCTTAGTATCCTCATGACAGTTCCAGGCACCTGTTATGTCGACCCTTGATGACCTGCGCCAGCTCTAATTTGGACACTGCCTCACCTAAAATATTGGAATAACCAGCGCCTTCTACCCTCGAGAGCCCGAGGGAATCCGCACCCTCAGCAGTGTCCTGTTGGTGCACCATCAAATGCCCTCCATCCCCCTTCCACGGGTTCCCTGCTGTTATCAGGCTCCTGGATGGACCCCACCCTGGCAAAACTATCCATATTTTCACTGATCCCTCTGTACTTCAACATTCCGTCCAGGGGTCAGCATTGTATTGTGGGACTGGTGGAGAACAAAGCACCAATATCAGGAGACAGGGCGCAATGTAGAGAACCCCAGTTCTGTGAGATGGGGAACATTGCAGAGACTCCCAACTCCAGGACACAGGGACTAGCACAGAGACCCCCAGTTCTGGGAGAACGGCTGAGTTGTACACAAGTCTGGAAGTGGCTGGGCCCAGAAGTATACAATGCTATTTTCCAGGGTAAACTGGAACAAACGCGAGGCAATGCACTTTGGTAAATTAGTCCGCTGTCCTCTTCACAGTCAGATCTGACTACCTGAAGGTGTCGGGGAACTGGCTTGGAGGGGCCAAGGCATGCAACAAGAATTGGTCAGAGCCGATTGTAAAGGTTCACCAGAAACTGGGAATGGCATTCCCTCTCAGTAATGGGGAAGAACCTGGTCATCATGTGCAAGGTGCTCTCGGTACTGCTGCGTGTGATGCAGGCGTGGCCCATCCCACAAACCTCTGCCCTGCCTATTACCAGAGCAGTTTCCCTCTTCATGTGGGGATCCAAAATGGATGGAGTGGGAAGGAGGTCCATGTACGTCACCAGACTATGGTGTTATGAGCCCAAAGGACCCCAAAACCCAGCAGCAATAGACATTCACCAAGACAAGTCGTTATTTAAAAATAAGTTGTTTTATTTATCTTTTAATATGAAAACAGAATCAAACTTTAACTTATCTCTATTACCTTAACTAACCTTAATCCCCTTCTAATTTAAGCACATTTGTATGATGTGTGTGTAAATTTAAGAAAAATTATTTGGTTCACAGTTCAATCTTACTTCTCATTCTTCCAAGTTCATTAGTTGTAGGCAATTCTGAGACTGTGGACAGAATTGAACATGTATAAAGTTCATCAGGCTTTGCCACTCAAGAAAGTTCCGTAGGGTTTGCAGAGAGAGATTTGTTGTTCCAGGATTTCCACAACTAAGCTACCACCATTAGTCACCTCAATGTCTCGCTGATAAAACTTGGCCCATCAGGGTTTTCCAAATGATAACCTCTTTCTTTCAGGCTACCACAGTGTTCCTTCCTGTTGCACTTATTCCGAGAGAAACATCATACAGATAGCACTTCCAGCCATCCGCCACTCTTGAGATTTCTGTTTCCTACAATCTTCTCCTGGCTTGCACTGTTCCACTGCTTTCAGTGCCATGCACACTCTGGCTGAGAGAGCTTGTTTCACCCCTTTCTCTCTCTCTCACTCCAACTGAGACTGCATGTGACTCTCTCACTTGCAAACCCCCCCCCCTCCCCATCCACCTCTTCAGCAAACAACAGAAGTTATCCTTCTTGGTCAAGCTGTTGTCTTAGCTAAACAAAACCCAGGGGTGACCTTTCTGTCAGCACTTTGTAGATATTCAACCAGCCAGCCTGTCTCCAAACCAAAACAATGGTCTATTTATTTCATGACCTCATTTCAATTAGCAGCTACTTGTGAAATGTGCATAGCATTCTCCATAGTTTCTGTGATGTAACTGAATATGAATTCTTCAGTATTTCAAATCAGATATGTTTTAAAATGTGTGTATGTCTTTAACCTACTCTAATTTTACCAGATTCTCCCAAATATATATTCCATGACAATGGGGTTAAGGGCGTAACCAATGTGGCCTTCATCGTGTGAGGTTGCATCAGACTGAGCATGGAAACTAAGTACAAGGGCACCGAGTGCCGCTATGAACCAAGGATCTACCTGTCTCAGGTGTTCTGAAAGATTGGTGCAATGTTCCACTCAGCTGGACTTTGCCACATCACCTTTGTGGAAAAGTTTTCATAGACAAACATTTTTGACCACAAAGCCATCAGGTAGTGGTCAGCACGGAATTCCTGCTGACACAGAGAGACCAGGACTTGATGGATAATGCGGGGTGGTCCTCTGAGCAGAGAATCCAGAGACAGACAACCAGACCTCCCTCTGGTTAAGGAGAGTGAGGCCATCACGGACAAGGAGTGTGGCCTGAAGGACCAGGTCAAGGAACATAAGCTGCAGCTCGATGACCTTACTCTGGTTAGGGAGAACGAGGCTATCGTAGACAAGAGCTACAGGCAGGTGGTCGCACAGGGGCTCACGGGACGAGGGGCAGTGGGTTACCGTTAGGAGGAGGAAAGGAAGGGGGCAAATTCATGTGCAAGCACCCGAGTCTGTAATCTTCAGAAATCAGTACTCCACCTTGAATACTGAGGAGAGGGATCGTTGGATCATGGTGGGCAGAGGTGTGGTGTCAACCTCTGTAGGGATAAAAGAAAAAGGGCAAGAGTTATAGGGTGAGGGTTAGTAGGATAAGGAAAGGAACAAGTTTAAATAATTTGAGGGAGGAAAAGCAGGAAGTCGTAAACAGATGTTGCAGTGAAAATTGTGAGAATAGTAGAAAGGAGGATATTCAGAAGGTAGGATGTAGGAGATCCCTGAGTTGTATTTATTTTAATGTGAGGAGCGTAGTAAGGAAGCTGGATGAGCTAAAGGTGTGGATTGACATGTGGCATTATGATGTTGTGGCCATTAGCGAGACGTGGTTGAAAGAAGGTTGTGACTGGCAGTTGAATGTTCCAGGATTTCACTGCTTGAGATGTGACAGAGTTGGTGGATTAAGAGGGGGAAGTGTGGCATTAAATGTCAGGGAGGACATTACAGCAATGCTGAGGCAAGGTAGACTGGAGGGCTCGTCAAGAGAGGCAGTGTGGGTAGAGCTGAAAAATAAGAAGGGTGAAGTTACTATTATGGGGGTATATTATAAGCCTCCAAATGGAGAAAGGGATCTAGGAGAGCAAATGTGCAAATAGGTGAGATATGCAAGTGAAATAGGATGGTGTTGGTTGGGGATTTCAATTTTCCAAACATCAATTGGGAAACGCAGTCAGTAAAAGGGCAGGATGGCTCAGCATTGTGTTCAGGATTGCTTTCTACAGCAATATGTTGAGACGCCAATTAGAGTGGGAGCAGTGTTCGATCTGTTGTTTAGGAATGCAATGAGGCAGATGATGCAGGTGAGCGTTAGGGAGAATTGCGGATCCAGTGATCATGGGTCCATTAGCTTTAGCTTAATGATGGAAAGGGATAGGTCGGGTCCGAGGTTGAAGGTCTTCAAGTGGGGGAAGGCCAAATTTGGAGAAATGTGGAGGGATTTGCAGAGAGTTGTGTGGGCTGAACTTTTTCCTGGAAAGGATGTAGAGAAAATTTGCGGGGCATTTAGTGGTGAGATTTTGAGAGAACAGGATCTTTATGTTCCAGTCAGGCCAAAGGGGAAGACTAAAGGTTCGAGGGAGCCATAGTTTTCTGGTGAAATTAAGAAGTTGGTACGGGACAAGAGGGAGACCTACACCAAATATAAAAAACATGGGATTGAGGAGATAGGTTAAAAGGGATGTGTCTATAGCTAATAAAGCGAAGGGAATCCTCAGGGTTTTTTCAGATATGTGAACAGTAAAAGGAGGGTTAAACATAGAATAGGTCGACTGGATGATGGGACCAGTGAACTATGTCAGGAACCGTATGAGATGGAGAAATATTGAACAAATTTTTCTCATCTGTATTCACGAGGGAAGCAGACATTGGGCTATACAAGATAAGAGAGGCAAATGGTTTAGTTATGAAAAGGATAGGGATTAGTAAAGCAAGAGTTTTGGAGCTTCTGGGGTCAATTAAGGTGGATAAGTCTCCTGGTGCTGATGGGATTTTTCGCCGGAATTTAAGGGAGGTCAGGGAACAAATAGCGGGAGCACTGACAGCGATTTTTCAAAGATCACGGGAGGAGGGTGTGGTGGCGCGGGATTGGTGGGTTGCAAATGTAGTTCTGTTGGTCAAAAAAGACAGTAGGTGTAGGCCAAGTCATTATCGGCCAGTAAGTTTGACTTAGATGATGGGGATGGTTATGGAGGGTATTCTTCGAGATAGTATGTACAAATATCTTGATAGGCAGTGATTGATCAGGGGCACCCAGCACGGGTTAGTGAAGGGAAAATCATGTTTGATGAATCTTGTTGAGTTTTTTGAATAGGTGACAAGAAAACTGGATGAAGGTAGGACGGTTGACGAGATCTATTTAAATTTTAGTAAAGCTTTTGATAACGTACTGCATGTAAGGTTAGTTAGGAAGGTTCATCACTAGGGATTAATAGATAGTGAGATGAGTTCAGAGTTGGCTGGGAGATAGACAGCAGGGAGTCATGGTGGACAACTATATGTCAGGATGGAAGCCTGTGACTAGCGGTGTGCCTCAGGGATCAGTGTTGGGTCCCCTGTTGTTTAACATTTATATTCATGATTTGGATGATGGTGTGGTTAACTGGGAAAGCAAATATGCAGACGATACGAAAATAGGGGGAGTGGTGGATGGTGAGGAAGATTTTCTTGGATTACAGGATTTGGTTTGTTTTGAAAAGTGAACTGAAAGATGGCAGATGGAATTTAATGTTGACAAGTTAGAGGTGCTACATTCCGGAAAAAATAACCAAAATAGGACCTATGCAGTTAAGGGGAGGGGGTCGAGGAATGCAGAGGAACAGGGATCTTGGAGTTATGGTACAGAGTTCACTGAAGGTGGATTCCCTGGTAGACATGGTGGTTAAGAAGACATATGGTCTGCTGGCCTTCATAAATCATAGTGTAGAGTGCAGGAGCTGGGAGGTGATGCTTCAGCTGTTAAAGGCATTGGTAAGGCCAGGTTTGGAGTACTGTAAGCTCACACCAAGACACAAGAGCAACTTGTCCGTGAACCACTCTTTGCAGACGATGCCGCTTTAGTTGCCTATTCAGAGCCAGCTCTTCAGCGCTTGACGTCCTGTTTTGCGGAAACTGCCAAAATGTTTGGCCTGGAAGTCAGCCTGAACAAAACTGATGTCCTCCATCAGCCAACTCCCCACCATGACTACCAGCCCCCCCCCCCCTCCACATCTCCATCGGCTACACAAAACTAAAAACGGTCAACTAGTTTACCTATCTCGGCTACACCATTTCATCAGATGCAAGGATAGACAATGAGATAGACAACAGACTCACCAAGGCAAATAGCGCCTTTGGAAGACTACACAAAAGAGTCTGGAAAAACAACCAACTGAAAAACCTCACAAAGATTAGCGTTTACAGAGCTGTTGTCATACCCACACTCCTGTTCGGCTCCGAATCATGGGTCCTTTACCGACATCACTTATGGCTCCTAGAACGCTTCCACCAGCGTTGTCTCTGCTCCATCCTCAACATTCATTGGAGCAACTTCATCTCCAACATCAAAGTACTCGAGATGGCAGAGGCCGGCAGCATCGAATCCACGCTGTTGAAGATCCAACTGTGCTGGGTAGGTCACGTCTCCAGAAAGGAGGACCATTGCCTCCCCAAGATCGTGTTATATGGCGAGCTCTCCACTGGCCACCGAGACAGAGGTGCACCAAAGAAGAGGTACAAGGACTGCCTAAAGAAATCTCTTGGTGCCTGCCACATTGACCACCGCCAGTATGCTGATATCGCCTCAAATCGTGCATCTTTGCGCCTCACAGTTCGGCGGGCAGCATCCTCCTTTGAAGAAGTCCGCAGAGCCCACCTCACTGACAAAAGACAAAGGAGGAAAAACCTAACACCCAACCACAACCAACCAATTTTCACTTGCAACCGCTGCAACCATGTCTGCCTGTCCCACATCGGACTTGTCAGCCGCAAACGAGCCTGCAGCTGACGTGGATATTACCCCTCCATAAATCTTCATCCGTGAAGCCAAGCCAAAGAAAGAGTGCAGGAGCTGGGAGGTGATGCTGCAGCTGTTAAAGGCATTGGTGAGGTCAGGTTTGGAGTACTGTGCTCAGTTCTAGTCTCCGAACTATAGGAAGGATATAGATAAGGTGGAGAGGGTGCAGAGAAAATTTACAAGGATGTTGCCTGGTTTACAGCATCTGGATTACAGGGAGTGATAAAGGAGACTGGGACTTTTTTCATTGGAATGTCGACGACTGAGAGGGGACTTGATGGAGATATTTAAAATTATGAAAGGAATAGATAGACTAGACATAAACAGACTCATTCCCCTGAGGATAGGGAAGGTTGGAACAAGAGGCCATGAGTTAAGGGTAAGAGGGCAAAACTTTAGGAGAAATATTAGAGGATGTTTCTTCACTCAGAGACTGGTGGCAGAATGGAATGTTCTTCCGAATGAGATAGTTGCAGCAGGGTCCCTTCTGTCATTTAAGAGAAGGTTGGATGTGTACATGGAGGTGAGGGGGTTGGTGGGATTTTGGCGGAGAATGGGAGGATTGAGCTAGTGGAGTTGTTCTAGTGAACCGGTGTGAACTCGAAAGGCTGACATGGCCTGTTTCTGCTCTGTAAATGGTTATATGGTTACATGGTGGCACAGTTTTGCATTTCAATGTCCCATCCCTCGCTACAAAACTCTCTGCTCTCCACGTTAGTGCTGCACATTTCTTCACTGCTGCTATTACTGGACTCAGAAAGTTTGTTTGATATTTATCCAACTTCTGTTTTGTATCTGCTTCATAAAGTTGACCAAGCACAAATATTCTCACGTCATTTTTGGTTTTTTTATCTTCATAATTTGTCCTAATAATATTCTGAAATCCTTCCAAAATTTTTCCACTTTTACACAGGTCCAAACCAAATGGAAAAAAAAAAGTCTCGATCACCTGATTACATTGAAAACATTTCTCAGAATAATTGGAGATAAGTCCATTTAATTTATATGTAGTAGAGCAGAATTGATGTAGACAATTGTACTTTTATAACTGACATAAATCATATTTGTAACACACTTGAAACAATCTTGACCCTATTTCTTCGTGAATTTGTATATTTCAATCTTCTTTCCAACTTTGTTTCGATTTATATAAATCTTTTTCCCCATATTATATTTGATGTCTATAAAATCTCCTTCCCACAAATTTAATATTCTATTTCCTCTGTTCATAGGCAATAACACATTTTTACACACTGGTGCTTTTCTTGAGATCCCTACCTTTTTTCCCTAAACATACATTAATTTCTTGCCACATTCTGATCAGATCTATCTGTCATTTTTTCTAGTGATTTGACTCTCCATTTATTGATAAAATACTTTGCTTCCCCTCCTCCATTGTTGTCGGGTTCGTGTGGGTCCCAAAGGTTAAGTATCAGACCAAAGCGGAGGTACAAAGCACACTTTTATTTCAGGGATGGAAACATGACAACAGGGTCGATATGTTAGGCAAACCTCTATACACAGAGTATGCAGGGAGTAAATATACACTTCTAATTAGGAGGGAGAAACCGAAAGAGCTTGGGGGAAATTATATAAACTTACACATTCAACATTCAGGATCAAGGTGATACTGTGAGCTCCCACCCCTTGACCGATATGGACACGGCTCTTCCTAGCTTTTTTTTAAATTTTTTTATTTTTCACACTATAGATCACATTATTCAAGATATACACATTTCTCCTTTCAAATATATACAGTGTCGTTTTCTACCCCCCTCCTCCCCTCCCCCCCCACCTCCCCCTCCATCCATTCAAAACTCTGAGTCCAAGATACATCAAACCCATCAAACAATGTTGTCACTCAACATTAACGAACAAAAACTTTCACTGAGTCAATTCTTTCCATTCTCTTTTCTTTTTGTCACTTTAGGTGATAGATGTCCCAGTAGGTTTTCTCTATTATATTCCATGTTCGGCTCCCATATTTGTTCAAATAATGTTATATTATTTCTTAAACTATATGTTATTTTTTCTAATGGAATACATTTATTCATTTCTATATACCATTGCTGTATTTTCAAATTATCTTCTAATTTGCAGTTTGACATAATATATTTTTTTGCTACAGCTAGGGCTATCTTAACAAATCATTTTTGTACACCCTCCAAATCAAGTCCAAATTCTTTATTTTTTATGTTACTTAGGAGGAAGATCTCTGGGTTTTTTGGTATATTCCTTTCTGTAATTTTATTTAATATCTGGTTTAGATCTTCCCAAAATTTTTTCACCTTTTCACATGTCCAGATTGGATGAATTGTTGTTCCTATTTCTTTTTTACAATGAAAACATCTGTCAGATACTGTTGGATCCCATTTATTTAACTTTTGAGGAATGATATATAACCTATGTATCCAATTATATTGTATCATACGTAATCTCGTATTTATTGTTTTTCTCATAGTTCCTAAACATAACCTCTCCCATGTTTCCTTTTTTATCTTTATGTTTAGATCTTGTTCCCACTTTTGTTTAGTTTTATCATTTATTTCCTCATTCTCCTTTTCTTGTAATTTGATAAACATGTTTGTTATAAATTTTTAAATTATCATTGTGTCTGTAATCAGATATTCAAAATTGCTTCCTTCTGGTAACTTCAGACTACTTCCCAATTTATCCTTTAAATAGGATTTCAATTAGTAAAATGCCAGCACTGTATGTTGAGTTATATTATATTTATCCTTCATTTGTTCAAAGGATAATAATTTATTCCCCGAAAAACAATTTTCTATTCTTTTAATCCCTTTTTTCTCCCATTCTCTAAAAGACAGGTTATCTACCATAAAAGGGATTAGCTGATTTTGCGTCAGTATTAGTTTTGATAATTGGTAGTTTGTTTTATTTCTTTCTACATGAATCTTCTTCCAAATATTAAGCAAATGGTGCAATACTGGGGAATTCCTATGTTTTACCAATTTTTCATCCCATTTATATAATATATGTTCAGGTATCTTCTCCCCTATTTTGTCTAGCTCTAATCTAGTGCAATCTGGCTTTTCTTTTGTTTGGTAAAAATCTGATAGATATCTTAATTGTGCAGCTCTATAATAATTTTTAAAATTTGGCAGTTGTAAGCCTCCTTGTCTATACCATTCTGTTAATTTATCTAGTGCTATCCTCGGTTTCCCCCCTTTCCATAAAAATTTCCTTATTATTTTCTTTAACTCCTTAAAGAATTTTTCTGTCAAGTGTATTGGCAGTGGCTGAAATAGGTATTGTATCCTTGGGAAAATGTTCATTTTAATACAGTTTATCCTTCCTATTAGTGTTAATGGTAAGTCTTTCCAATGCTCTAAATCTTCCTGTAATTTTTTCATTAGTGGATAATAATTGAGTTTATAAAGATGGCCGAGGTTTTTACTTATTTGTATACCTAGGTATCGTATTGTTTGCATTTGCCATCTAAACGGTGATTCTTTCTTGAATTTTGAGAAATCCGCATTATTCATTGGCATTGCTTCACTTTTATTTGCATTAATCTTGTATCCCGACACTTCTCCATACTCCTTCAATTTCTTATGTAATTCTTTTATTGATGTTTCTGGTTCCGTTGGGTATACTATAACATCATCTGCAAATAAACTGATTTTGTATTCCTTGCCTTTTATTTTTATCCCTTTTATTTTATTTTCTGTTCTTATCAGTTCTGCAAGTGGTTCTATAGCTAACGCGAACAATAAGGGCGATAGTGGGCATCCCTGCCTTGTTGATCTGCTTAAGTTAAAATGTTTTGATACATATCCATTTACTGTCACTCTTGCCAATGGCCCCTTATATAATGCTTTAATCCAATTAATATATTTCTCTGGTAAACTAAATTTTTGTAGTACCTTGAATAAATAATTCTTTTCTACTCTGTCGAAGGCCTTCTCTGCGTCTAAAGCAACCTCTACTGTTGGTGTTTTATTTCCTTCTACTGCATGAATTAAGTTAATAAACTTACAAATATTATCTGTTGTTCGTCTTTTTTTTATGAATCCAGTTTGGTCTAAACTTACTATTTTTGGTACATAATCAGCTAATCTGTTTGCTAATAATTTAGTTATTATCTTGTAATCTGTGTTAAGTAGAGATATTGGTCGATATGATGCTGGTGTGAGTGGATCTTTCCCTGTCTTTGGTATTACTGTAATTATTGCTGTTTTGCACGAATCTGGTAAGCTTTGTGTTTTATCAATCTGGTTGATTACTTCCAGGAGGGGAGGAATTAATAAATCTTTAAATGTTTTATAGAATTCTATTGGGAATCCATCCTCTCCTGGTGTCTTATTATTCGGCAGATTTTTTATTGTCTCTTGTATTTCTACTATTTCAAATGGTTCTATTAATTTATTTTGTTCCTCTGTTTGTAATTTCGGTAGTTCACTTTTAGTTAAGAATTCATCTATTTTGCCTTCTTTCCCTTTGTTTTCAGTTTGGTATAATTGTTCGTAGAATTCTCTGAACTTTTCATTAATCTCCGTTGGATTATATGTGATCTGTTTGTCTTTTTTCCTTGATGCCAATACCATTCTTTTAGTTTGTTCTGTCTTAAGCTGCCACGCTAGAATTTTGTGTGTTTTTTCTCCTAGTTCGTAATATTTCTGCTTTGTCTTCATTATATTTTTCTCCACCTAATATGTTTGAAATGTTTCATATTTTATTTTTTTTATCTTTCAATTCCCTTCTTTTAGTTGTGGTCTTCCTTCATTGCTAATTCTTTCTCTATATCTGTTATTTCCTTTTCCAACTGTTCTGTTTCCTGATTGTAATCCTTCTTCATCTTAGTTACGTAACTTATTATTTGCCCTCTGATGAACGCTTTCATTGCATCCCATAGTATAAACTTATCCTTCACTGATTCCATATTTATTTCAAAATACATTTTAATTTGTCTTTCTATGAATTCTCTAAACTCCTGTCTTTTAAGTAGCATGGAGTTTAATCTCCATCTATACATTTTTGGAGGGATGTCCTCTAACTCTATTGTCAATATCAAGGGTGAATGGTCCGATAATATTCTAGCTTTATATTCTGTTTTCCTAACTCTATCTTGTATACAAGCTGATAACAGGAATAAATCTATTCTTGAATATGTTTTATGTCTATCCGAATAATATGAATGTTCCTTTTCCTTTGGGTGTTGTTTCCTCCATATATCCAAAAGTTGCATTTCTTGCATCGATTTAATTATAAATTTGGTTATTTATTCTTTCTGTTAATTTTTTTCCCGGTTTTATCTCTGTTTGAATCCAAATTGAGATTGAAATCCCCTTGCGTATCTGCTATCTCAAAAAAATATCCTGCATAAATTTTTGATCTTCTTCATTAGGCAAATATATATTAAGTAAATTCAAAAACTCCGAATATATCTGACATTTTATCATTACATATCTTCCTGCTGGATCTATTATTTCCTCTTCTATTTTAATTGGTATATTTTTACTGATTAATATAGCCACTCCTCTAGCTTTTGAGTTACATGATGCTGCCGTTACATGTCCTATCCAATCTCTCTTTAATTTCTTGTGCTCCACTTCAGTTAAGTGTGTTTCTTGCACAAATGCAATATCAATTTTTTTCTTTTTTCAGTAAATTTAGCAGTTTCTACCTTTTGATTTGGTTATGTATTCCATTAATATTTATAGTCATATAGTTTAATGTAGCCATTTTATACTTTGTTTATCTTTCCCTTCCGTTTCCTCATCATCACCTTTCCTTCTCATCCATTTCTGCTTTCTTTCTTTGAACAGTTTATAAGACAACATTTTTAACACATCAAACATTCCCCTTATTCTCCTACCTAATATTTCTTTAACCCCATTGTCCCCTTCCCTTCCTGAGTTGCCCATTATCCCTTGTCGGGCACCACATCTCCCCTCTCCATTTGGATTTGCAAATTCACTCGCAAGCGTCAACTGATTTTGCAGTGACCGTAATTTCTCCCTACCCAGCCCCCCCCCAGAAAAGATTTCAATTTTTATAAACAACAAAGGTCACTCTCTAAATTTCCTCTTTACTCCTCTCTTCCCCTTTTTGTCCCTCATTAATTCTTCTCTATACACTATATATTTTATTTTAAATGCACATACACTTATGTAATATATGTATTATATATGTACATAGTCCTATACACACGTCTTTTTAGTTCGCAGTCTTTTGTACTCTCGTTACACGTCATCATCTCTCAGTCTATTTTGTAATTGTTCTGCAAATTTTCGTGCTTCCTCTGGATCCGAGAATAGTCTGTTTTGCTGTCCTGGAATAAATATTTTCAATACTGCTGGATGCTTTAGTATAAATTTATACCCTTTCTTCCATAAAATCGCCTTTGCTGTATTGAACTCCTTTCTCTTCTTCAGGAGTTCAAAACTTATATCTGGATAAATAAAATTTTTTTGCCCTTTGTACTCCAGTGGCTTGTTGTCCTCTCTTACTTTCTCCATTGTTTTCTCCAGTACCTTTTCTCTTGTAGTATATCTTAGGAATTTTACTAAAATGGATCTTGGCTTTTGTTGTGGTTGTGGTTTAAAGGCTAATGCTCTATGTGCCCTTTCTATTTCCATTTCTTGCTGTAGTTCTGGACATCCTAGGATCCTAGGGATCCAATCTTTTATAAACTCCCTCATATTCTTGCCTTCTTCATCTTCCTTAAGGCCCACTATCTTTATATTATTTCTTCTGTTATAATTTTCCATTATATCTATTTTCTGAGCTAACAGCTCTTGTGTCTCTTTAACTTTTTTATTAGATTCTTCTAATTTCTTTTTTAAGTCCTCTACCTCCATTTCTACTGCTGCTTCTCGTTCTTCCATCTTGTCCATTCTTTTTCCCATTTCTGTTAAGGTCATATCTATTTTATTCACTTTCTCTTCTGTACTGTTTATTCTTCTTCTTAAATTACTAAATTCTTGTGCTTGCCATTCTTTAAATGAATCCATGTATTCTTTAATAAGAGAAAATATATCCATTGTCATTGCCTTTCCCTTCTTCTTCCATTTCACTGTGCTCTTCCTCTTCTTCTTCCTCTAGGTTGGCCATCTGTTGTTTCTTTGTTTTCTTTTTCTTCTCTTCTTTCTTGTTTTCGTTGTCTTCTATGTTCTCCTCTTGCTGCTGCTGTTCTGTAGCTGTCATTGCCGGCTGTGGAGAACGACTCCCCTTTCCTGCCATTTTTCTCTAATAGATAAATGGCGGGACACATTTATGGGCTTTTTGCCCCATTGGTGATGGTAAAAACACGATTCTCACTGCCTGTCCGTGCATTCATCCTTCTTTAACTGAACTGCAGATATAGGAGGCTTGTAGGACACAGGAGATGGATCTACTGATCAAAGCAGCTGTTTGTGAGCAGGCACTTGCGTTGGAGAATGATCGAGCCTGTCAGCCTCCCACGCTACATCATGGAGATGGCAGAAATCCATGTTAACGATTGGTATTGCGACACGACCCGGGAGTTTGGACAGGAATAGAGTCTCAAAAAGTAAACAATAAGAATGGCCATCTGCTAATGCGAGCATCTCATTCATTAGATCAGATGGATCCCTGTCACCCAGGCCCTCCATATTTAAAAGCTCATGTCTAGTCAATTCCAGGAGAAATAGGCAGAACCTGGTTTAACTGCAGCCGTGGTGGCAGCAGCTGCAGTCGTTGTGTCCATGATCACTGGAGATTCAAGCTTCGGCTGAATCTTGCATTCGGGGCTCACCATTTCTGACGGCAACTTCAGTACAGCTACTAAAGTCATATACATACCCACGTTAGTCAACACAAGACTGCTTTATTCAAACTTTACAGACTTCTTTTATATTCCGCATTACTTGTCAGGGAAGATATTACAGCGGTGCTCAGGCAAGAGACTGGAGGTCTCATCGAGGGAGGTAGTGTGGGCAAAACTAAAAAATAAGAAGGGTTAAGTTACTATTATAGGGGTACATTATAGTCTGGCAAATGGGAAGGGAGAACTAGAAGAGCAAATGTGCAAGGAATTAGCTGACATCTGCAGTAGGAATAGGGTGGTGTTGGTTGGGGATTTCAATTTTCCTAACATTGATTGGGAAACACAGTCAGTGAGAGGGCAGGATGGTTTAGAGTTTGTACAATGTGTTCAGGACTGCTTTTTGCAGCAGTATGTGGAGATGCCCACTACAGGGGGGGGCAATGTTCGATCTGTGGTTGGGGAATGAAATGGGATGGTTAACTGGGTAAGCAAATATGCAGATGATATGAAAATAGGGGGAGTGGTGGATGGTGAGGAAGGTTTTCTTTGATTACAGGATTTGGTTTGTTTGGAAAAGTGGACTGAAAGATGGCAGAAGGAATTTAATGTCGACAAGTGTGAGGTGCTGCATTCCAGAAAAAATAACCAAAATAAGACATATGCAGTTAAGGGGAGGGCATCGAGGAATGCAGAGGAACAGAGGGATCTTGGAGTTACGGTACAGAGTTCCTTGAAGGTGGATTGCCAGGTAGACAGGGTGGTTATGGCAAACTGGCCTTCATATATCATAGCATAAAGTACAGCTGGAAAATGATGCTGCGACTGTTGAAGGCATTGGTGAGGTCAGGTTTGGAATATTGTGTTCAGTTCTGGTCTCATTTGTCAAAGGAAGGATAGAGATAGGTGGAGAGAGTGCAGAGAAGATTTACAAAAATGTTTCTTGGCTTCCAGCATCTAGAATCCAGAGAAAGATAAAGGAGGGCTCATCAAGGGAAGCAGTGTGGTTAAAATGAAAACATAAGGATGAGGGTACTATTATTGGGGTATATTATAGGCTGCCAAATGAGACATGGTGAGACATCATTAAGAGTTTGCTATCAATCCATGGAACCACCAGGTTTAAATTAAGCCCCGTGAATGTCCTGCACCTACCTGCAGGAGACACCACAGATCAACGTGCTGTTCCTCAGCATGCAACACCGTGCACGTGTGGTCCATTAAATGGATGAGTGCCCAGTGGGCTGTTTTATGGTATTGCGTGACATCGGAGAACTGCGTCACTGACGGTTCACAACGTGGGCTGTGTGCCCGCTTGGCCCTCTACATATATTTATTGAGATTATTCATTTGGTCATTACATGCTGCATATTGTGTGTTTTTGTGCAGGCACCATGGTAGTTTTGTCGGGTTGTAGATGTACGACCCAGTGCATCACTCCATGGATTCACAGAACATTACAGCACCGATACAGGCCCTTCAGCTTTTCTAGTCTGTGCCAAACTCTTATTCTGCCTTGTCCCACTGACCAGCATCCAGTCCATCACCCTCCATCTCCCTCGTATCCCTGAACTTGTCCAAACTCTTCAATGCTAACATTGAGCTCACATTTCCTCATGCAGCTGGCAGCTTGTTCCACTCTCCCACCACCTTGTGTGGAGAAGCTCCCCCTCATGTTTCCACTAAACTTTTCCCCTTTCATTCTTGGTCCATGTATTAAGGACTTCTCCAAGAGGCAGAGTCTCAAGAAAACAACCTCTATCCTCAAGGACCCTCACCACCCAGACCAGGCCTTTTTCACACTGTGATCACCAGGAAAACAGGTCCAGGAGCATGAATACGAAAACCCAATGGTACAAACACAGCTTCTCCCCCTCTGCCATCAGATTTTTGAATGGACAAGGAACCACAGTCACTCCCTCACTTACACTTCATTTTGCACAATTGGATTTCTTTTTTAAAAATTTAATTTAGAACAATATTTGCACCTGTATTGTTGCCACAAAATGACAAATTTTCTGACATGTTCATCACAATAATTTTTTTTATTCTGAACACTGCGCGTACATCAGAAAACAATCATAGCTCAAAAACAATTTCAAGAGATGAATTAACTATTTCCATGCACCCTTCCCTTTTATGTCTATTTTTCTCAACCCACTCCATGATCGAGACATCTCCACTTAACCCAACCCACATTTCTTCTCCCATTCAAAGCACTCAGTAATACACCAAGGCAATAAAATAAAAACTCAATGCTGAAAATACTCAGCAGGTCATCTACTGGAAAAATAATTGGAGTTAAAACCTTCAGGTCGATAACCTTTCACTGGGATTCAGAAAGATGATCAAACAAACATGATTCTCTTTGCTGAGAAAAAGAAGAGGGGAAATAACAAATTGAATACGTGGGATCAAAAGCCCGAGCAGCAGAAATAGCAGTGGTGCTGGATTAGTGGAGTCGACTCGTTGATCAGCACATATATCTGGATGGAGGGGTAAAGGATAAACAAGACGAACATGATGCCGTCATGATGAGGTTCAATACGACAGCTGCAGAGAATCTGAAATGAAGGAATGGTGAAAATACTTGTTTTTGGATCAATGTGACAAAATTTGACCTGACAAAACAAAACAAAATTGTTTTGCCCTGCCAGAACGCTCTACATCAAGGGGCACAGTAAAATAGTCCAGAAGTTAACGTTATGAAATTGAACAGAGAAGTTATACAAATTGGCAGCAAGAGATAAAACACAGTTACATAATTCCATGAAAGTGGTGTCACAGGAAGACAGGGTTTTAAAGACAGCTTTTGTCACCTTGGCCTTCATTAATTAACATATTGAAAATAAGAGTTGGGAAGTTATGATGAGGTTGGATAAGATGTTGGTGAGGCTGAATTTGGAGTATTGTGTGCAGTTCTGGTCACCTAGCTACAGGAAGCGTATTAGTAAGATTGAAAAAGTGCAGAGAACATTCACGAAGACACTGCCAGGTCTTCAGGAGTTGAGCTACAGGGAAAGGTTGAACAGGTTGGGACTTTATTACTTGGAGTGTCGAAAAATCAGTAACAGATTGCTTAAAGTGGAATATGAATGGGAAATAAGGCTGAGAAAGACTGCAGTGGACCCAATTGTGAAGGAAAATTTTCCCTGAGAAAAATTGTCATTGGCCCATTTCCTCTGAAGTTATGAAACCACGCACAGAACAAGTCAATGAGGTACCCTTAAAACAGTGGTTTTCAAACTTTTTCTTTCCACTCACCTCCCACTTTAAGTAATCCCTTACTAACAGAGCACTTCTGGCATAAGGATTAAGTAGAATATGATCCGGGGGGTGGGGGTGGGGGTAGGGTGGAGGAGGAGTTTGAAAATCACTGCTCTAGATGAAAAGATTTCTCCATCTCCATTTTAAGCAGACATCCTTTTATTCTGAGGTTGTGCCCACTGGTCCTAAACTCTCCCACTACTGGCAAAATACTCTCTATCCAGCCCTTTCACTATTCAGCAGATTTCAATGAGGTCCAGCCTCATCTTTCTAAACTCGGGCGAGTACAGGCCCAGAACCATCAAATGCTCCTCAAACATTTTTCCGCTCATCCCCAGGATCATTCTTGTAAACCACCTCTGGGCCATCACATCCTCTCTTAGAAATGGGGCCTAAAATTGCTCACAACACTTACAAGATCAGGACAACCAGAAGGTGGTCACGTGAGGGGAAGCCAGCTGCAGGACTGCCTCGAGTCCCTGGATTGGATCGTGTTCAAGAACTCAGCTGAGGAACTGAATCACTGTACCAGGACCATAGCGAACTTTATCAAAATGACTGTGGACGAGGGTGTCCCCACCAAATTGTTCAGGGAGTTTTCTCAACCAGAGATCCTGGATGAACAACAATATCCAGAAATTGCTGAGAGTCAAATCACAGTTTGGAGATACAGATACACAAGGAGCAATGTGTATCAGATACACAAGAACCATGGAAAGCCATCTCGCAGGTGGTGGAGATTCAGCACAACAATGGAAACAACAAAGGATACCCATCAGCTGTGACAGGGGCCTAAATGACATAAAGTGGTGCAAAAACAAATCTGGTGCAGTGGGAGGCGGCAAAGCCTCATTCCACATGAACTCAATGCCTTCTACACCTGATATGACCACTAGTACAGGGAAGAACCATCGCAAATCTCCCCTCCCCCACTACATCTCTTAATGATCCGCTGCTATCAGTAACCAAAGATGACAACATGGGCTGCCTTCAGGAGAGTGAATCAAAGGAAAGGATCAAGCCTGGATGGAGAACCCAGCAGAGGACTGATAACCTGTGTTGACCAACTGGCCATGGATATCTTCAACATCTCACTCTGACAGGGAGTGGCACCCACCTATTTCAAACAGGCATCAAACATACCAGTTCCAAAGAGTGGGGTAACCTGCCTAAATGATGATTAACGAGTGACACTCACATCCAGTGATGAGGTGGATTAGGGGCTGGTGTTGAAGTACATCAGCTCCTGTCCGAGGGGCGACATGGATCGATTCCAATTTGGTTAATGCAGTACCAGACCTATGGCAGATGCCATCTTCACTGGCTCTGCCAAAACCCTGAAACACCCAGACGACAAAGGTGCATCCATCAGAATGCTCTTTATTGACTAGAGTCTGGCATTCCATACCATCCTCCCATCAAAGCTGATGAGCAAACTCCAAAGTCCTGGGACTCCATAACATACTGTGCAATTGGATCCAGAATTTCTTCACCTCCAGACCCCAATTAGTGTGGATTGGCAAGAACCACTCTTCCAAAATCTCCATTGGCTCCCAAACACCAGAGGGTTGCCTATTTCACCCCTGCTCGACTCGCTTTACATCTACAGCTGCATGGCTTGGTATGACGACACCATCTACAAATTCACTGACAATAGCACAGTCATGAGCTGCATGAGGAGGGCAATGAGTCAGCATTCAGGAGGGAGATTGAAAGCAGGGTTCAATCATGGACCAACAACAACCTCGCACTCAATGCCACCAAAACCAAGGAGATGATTGTCGACTGTAGGAAGTAAAAGAGATGGACATTGCCTGAACTGGAATGGTTTTGGTTTTGATACACACACACACACACACACGCGCGCGCGCGCACACACACACACACACACACACACACACACACACACACACACACACACACACACACACACACACACACACACACACACACACATATATTTGTGCAGAGTGGAGTTAGAGTGAAGTAAAAAGTGTTGTTATTAATCTTTACCAATGAAAATTATTGTTTGAAGATGCCATTGTCCTGTGAATTATCATGGACCATTTTGTGCGAATATTAATCTTTACAGTTACAATAGTCTATATATATTATCAAGTTATTTTGTGGGTTGGATTCAGGGTCACACACACAATTCTTTGAGATGCCAGAAGGCAAGCCATGTACGGAGATGAAACGTCTGCTCATTCAGCATCTGAAACCGAAAGAGGAAAACCTTCATGATGGTCCTTGACATACTGGAGTGTTTGCTTTATTAAAAACGGAAGAATTTGTGTCATCAGGAAAGACTGGTGATCAAATCGAGAGACCATCTGTTGATTATCTGTGTTCTTAAAATTGAAACTAAGTCAATAGAGTGCTGAGAGATGGCAGCTGTTCGAATAAGCGAGTTCTTGATTCAAGTACCTGCACAGACAGGCTGGAGTCCATTGGCTCATGATTCATACTTTTGAAGAGGCTTAACAGACTTTAAAGGCAGAAATGATGGCACGTGTCATGGGATAAGCCATTCTGGAGAAACATTACAAATGAGAGGCAGAAGTTGTTGTCCATGCTGTGGGGAAGAGAGGATTGAAGATACAGTCGTCAGAGAAGGTACAGTTACATCGTCTTCTCCTTTTGCCTGCAGTAACAAGTGGATTTTAAGCAGGAAGACCATTTCTAACCGTCTCTTTGAGATCAAGAGAGCAGCCTCGTTGTGACCATGGAAATGGCCACTTTTGATGAATAAAGCCAAAGTAATCTTGCATTTGTAAAATAACCATTTTTAAATGGTGACTTAGTTCAGCCCTTGACTGGGTTGATGAATCTTGGTGGAAGAAAATGGCCACTCCACTGTCTCTTTGAAAAGAGAACAGATTCATCATGTGGAACAGATTCTGAAAGCTCCCTGCAAGAGAGGAAAATAAACTCTCGCAGAGTAAGTTTCAGAGCAATGTTTCTTCATCCAAGAAATTCAGACGAGTTTGAAAGAGGACAGATGACGAGGTTTTGAAATCCTTCAGTTGCTTTTCCCACAATTTAAAGAAATCGACAGGGTGTCCAATGACTTAAGTCCAGATACAACCCTTCACCAATTGAGCTCTTCCAGCTCCGTTGGGTTCAACCAGCGAAAGATGAGGGGGTAAAGCCACAGGGTTAGAGAGAGTCAGCAGGTCAAACAGACATAGAGCAAAGAGAAAGAGACATCAAACACATTGTGGGTTTGTCCCTTCATCAAGGAAAGATGAGGAAGAGAAGGTCAGAAATGGGACCATTATATTGTGGGGGTGGAGGGCAGGAGGAAGCCACCACACAGGGAGGGGACTTGGGCACCTGGGGCAAACAGAGGGGTTCCCTCCCCCTGCCCTTCTTCCTCTGCCCATCCTCCCCTGCCCGTCCTCCCCTGCCCGTCCCCTGCTGCCCGTTCCCCCTGCCCTTCCCCCTGCCCTTCCCCCTGCCCTCCTCCACCTGCCTTCCTCCCCCGCCCTCTTCCCCGCCCTCCTCCCCCCCCTCCTCCCCCTGCCCTCCTCCCTCTGCCCTCCTCCCCCTGCCCTTCTTCCCCTCCCCTCCTTTCCCCTCCCCTCACCCTCCTTGCCCAGCCTCCTCCTCGCCCTCCAACTCCCCATTCACCCTCCCCTGGCCCCGTCCCTCCCCTCCTTGACTTGCCCCGCCCCCTCCGGGCTCCCGCCCCTCCCATCCCCCTCCCTCTCCCTCATCCCCCTCCCCTCCCCCTGCACCGACTCCTCGGCTCCACCCAAACACCGCGCCGGTACCGGCCACTCCCGGGTGGGGCACGGTGGACTGCGGGTCGCCCGCTTTCCCTGGACCGGGCGGCTGAGGAATGTCCCGGCGCTGCCGCCAACTTCTTCCCTTTAGGCACGTGGCGACGGACCCCGAGCAGACGACGCCGCCACCAACGTCCCGCCTCCTCACAGCAAGAGCCAATCAGCCCGCGAATCCGCCCATCAATCCAACCCGAATTCAGCATCCAATCGAATAACGGCCTCACCGAATCAACCCATTGGCTCGCGCAACTGAAGCAACCAATCAGAGAGCGAGTGAACACACAGGTGAACCCAATCAGCATCGCAAGACAGAAAACAGAGGCAGTGGAATGAGTAGGAGACCCTTCGGCCCTTCCACTTTTAACTACCCCAACAACTCAATTAAATCCTTGGGAAACACAGGATCAATTTGTCTTGGCTCCAGGATTCCTCTGATCTCAAGAAATACATTGTACCCCAACTGCAAGGGAGACTATTTATTATCAAACTTTCCTTTATATTTATTACTGCTTCCAATTTAATGGAGGACACAAGTGGTTGTGTCAGCCAGCTGGACCACCTCGGGGAACCTCATGGAGCAGGCAATCATGGTGAGAAGGTAACTCGTCCCACGGGAGGCCGGTAGTGACCCTACAATGTCATTGTAGATGTAGCTGAACCTATGTGGTGCTGGCTCGAATGTCTGGCATGGTGCCTTCTCGTATGTCTGCATTTTGGTCATCTGGCAGAGTGTGCAGGCCTTGGCCCACTGACAACCTGTTTCTGGAGGCTCAGCAAGACCAACCGATTGACCACCATTTTGACAGTACTGATGGCCGGGTGCGTCAGGTTGTGCACCTCATCATAAAACTGCCATCTCCATGCTGTCGGCACGATGAGGTGGGGTTTGCCATTGGAATGTCGCAGAGGAGCGTCTACTTACCAGGGTCGATGTTAACATCCTCCAGCCTGAGCCTGGACACTGCTGTCTTGCTTGCAAGGATCTCAGGGTCATCCTGCTGTCCCCTGCTGAGGGCTAAGTAGTCCATTCACTGGGACAGGGCCTGGATAGACTTGATTGCGGGGATGGGGCAGTGCGTCACCCACGATGTGTTGAATGTCTGTAGTGAACTCAGACTCATAGGAGAGGAGTCGCTGCTGCTTGGCCGACCACAGGTCCAACACTTTATGGAAGGCAAAAGTTAATGGCTTCTGGTCCATGAAGACACTGAATTGTCTACCTTCCAAAAATACCTTAAGTGCCTGACTGCCAGGTACAGCACCAATTGCTCTCAGTCAAAGACGCTGTATTTGAGTTCAGGTGGCCAGAGGTGTCTGCTAAAGAAGGACAGGGGCTGCCATTCCCCTTCGATGAATTGCTCCAGTGCACCCCCTACTGCTGTGCTGGAAGCATCTACTGTGAGAGTGGTGGGTGTCTCTGGCCTGGCGTGTACCACAAGGGTTGTGTTGGCCAGTGCGTCCTTGGCCTTCTGGAACGCCACAAAATCCTCATTGTCCCAGGCAATGTCTTTACCTTTCTCCGCATGATGTGGGCCACGGGTTGCGTGGCAAGATGGCGTAAGGATCAGACGTGCCTTCCAGTTCTCTCCTGACTCTATCTTAATGTTTTGTCTAGAAATGCCCGTTAAAATTCTTTAAAAGTATAGATAACTTCAGTGCTGTTAAATTAACTTATGATGGTACAATTGGTGGAAAAGAGCAAAAAAAAAGACAACAGATTATCAAAAAACTACATTTTCCAAAAGTTCAAGTTTTGGAGCCTACCTACAGGAAAGACACCGGGGCTCAGCCTGAAATGGATCGCAGGAGAAAGGTACAGCTTTCGGATGTTGAGTTCAATATTACATCGGTAGTGCCCTCTTAAGAGGGCGCCAAACAGCGTTTAGAACAAAGAGTTACTCAGGTTCGCACATGTGCAGTAGCATCTGATGGCAATGTTATGAATGAACTACTTGTAGTAACATCAGTTGAAGTACCGGCTGGGGAAAGGCATTTGTCAACTGTAGCGGTGGCACTGCAAACTGCACCTTTTGAGATAAAAGAACCTATACAACTTGATGGACTGGGGAAAACCCTGGCCAGCGTCCTCCAGTCATTGCTGGAGAGGCTGTGGCTGGGGTTTCCACACGCAGCTATACTACAAGGAAGGCAACCAGAATGAAGGAAGCAACAGAAGACCCTTTGGTTATTCAGAAGAAGCAGGAATCTGTTGAGCCAGAATCTCTTCCAATTGAAAAGATTCTTGTGAATCTTGAATCTAAATTATCTTATACAATGCAGGGATTATCCAAGATTATGACTGAACTTGGTACTAGGTTTAATACTTTGTGGTGAAAATACATTCTCAACAGATGGCTGAGTTTGGAGCTTTTAAGCTTGAATTGAGAGATAATTTTAATTCGTGTGAAGAAGATATAGACGAAATACGAGATCATGTTTCAGATGTGACCAAAATGGTCAAAGACTTACAAACTCAAAATAAAGATTTGGTGAAAAAGATTGACTCTTTGGAAAACCAATCCAGACGGAACAATATAAAGATTATTGGTTTGCCGGAAGGTATGGAGGGACCAGACCCAAGAAAATTTTTTACTGAATGGATTCCGCAGGTGCTGGGTCAAGAACATTTCCCGGAAGGTATAATACTGGAACATGCTCACAGAGCCTTGCGTAGAAGACCTATTTCAGGTCAAAGTCAAGACCTGTTTTGGTTCGTTGCTTGAATTATTACGACAGAGAAATAATTTTACGAGTGGCTATTAGAAAAACACAACAGAGAAACTCACCCTTGATGATTCAAAATAATCGAGATTTCTTCTATGCGGATTTGAGTCAAGAGGTTATGTTCCAATGACGGGAATTCAATTCTGCTAAAGAGTTGTTGTGGAAGAAAGGTTATAAGGCAACCTTTAGATATCCAGCTGTTTTGAAGGTTTTTCAAGATGGTTGCCAACCAAAGTTCTTTGATTCTCCAAAGGAAGCTATATCATTTGCTCAAGAGCTGCCAATTACTCGGTTTCAACGGAGACGTAGTCCGCCGCGAACTCTAAGTAGACAAGAGATGGAAGAAAAGAGCCGTGCTCCAAGAAGGAATGGTTGTAATGGTGACTCGGCAGTTGGAGCTGATTAAAAGAAGAGTTGTCCTTTTTTTTATAATGTTTTTTTTTAAAGGAATATTAAATAATGATGATGTTAGTTTAAGATGAAGTGAGAGTTGGGGGAGAGAACTGGATGGGCACTATTTCCTGAAAGTCATCTGCTACGTGTGAGTTATCTCACACCCATTTTTTTTGGGAGTTACCGCATTGCGCGGTTTAGACGGGAGGGGGTATTTTTAACCTCCTACCTGTTTTTTTTTTCCTTTTTTTGTATTATTAGATTAAAGAGTTAAGGGTTTTCTTTTGTGTTTATAAAAAAAAGCATAAGAAAGTATTTGATTGTTTAAAAAACTAAATATTCATGTGGTTGTTTTTGTAAAGTTTATTCAGTAGATAAGGAATATTTGAAATTTAAATGTGAATGGGATGGATAAGTTTTTTTTAATATTTTTTCTTTAACTTTAAGGTGAAAGGAGTGGTAATTCTGGTGTATATTATTTTGCTATTTTAGTTATAGAACGAAGGGAATAATGGTGAAAGTTATAAAATGAGGCTTGAATTTTGTTTGTGTCTTATGCTCTATTTGTTGAAGATATAGATTTCGTTGTAGATGTATTTTTATTATTTGGATATCTGAATTTTAACATAATGATTGGGGATATTTAAATGTGGTATTGGAGCTTTTATTGGGTAATTATTCAAGGTTAAAAGGGAAAAATGGTGGAAGAGTACCAAATTTGAATTGTACAATGTTTAATGAGGTTGGAATTTTGTTTTAAGATGGCAGTTTATGTGACTAATATGATGATAGATGTGAAGTTAGTTGATATTTGGTGAAGGTTTATCTCTATAGAGAAAGTTTTATTTTTCATCTTTTTTTTTCTCATGCTACAATTTTTTTTAAAGAATTGATTATTGTTTAAGAATTTTTGATAGACAATGTTACTAATTTTACTAATTTTTTATATTAAGTTTGTTAATTATATGTTTCATCTTAACTCTGTTCAATATATGCATTTAAGTTTGATTTAAACATGTTTTTTAAATCTGATATCTTAGTATTAATTACTTTTCTTTTTGTTAGTATTTTAATCGGTTATGTTTTTGTTTTTTTTTGTAAGTGGGTTTTTTTCTCACATATAATATTAACTTTATTAATTCTTCACTCTTTATTTTGGGGGGAAGGGGGGGTTGGACTAATTTGAGTTGGGTTATTAATGTGTAATAATTATTGGGGAGGGTATAGTTTATTTAGATTACTGATACTGTATTGTAATTTTATTATTTTGTTCTTAATTTTTTAAATGTAATTCTATATGTTATTCATGTTATAAAATCTTAAATAAAGTTTAAAAACAAAAAAATGATGTCGGCCACTACCAGTATGAATCGGTGAAAAAAATTAATCGTACCAGTGAATTCTTGCAGCCCCTTCATTATGTGGGGTTTGAGGAAGCACTTAACAAACTCTACCTTTTCAAGCAGGGTTTAGTTCCGTGCCTGTTGATTTGACCCCCAAGGAAGTCGAACGTTTCCAACCTGAACTAGCACTTAGCAAGGTTTATATAGTAAGTCCAAATTCCCGCAGCCAGGCGCACAGTCACATTAGACGGTCTCTGTTTAGCTTCATTGCCACCACTTTGACATCTTGTGGTTACTGCCACCCTCTGCTGTTGGAGAATATCCTCCTTGGTCTCAGCCCCTCAATGTAACTAATGTTATATATAGAGAATTTAGGTTAAAATGGCTTAAGTTAAAATGTGATGATTAATCATAAAAAGGGAAGCCAGAACGGACAGGGAGCTTACTAGCAGCCAAGGACAAAAGGTTCAGCTGGATATGTTTTTTTTTAAAACCTATCTTTTCATGGTCATAGTGAGAGACATGCAGGAGACAAAAGATTGATAAGAAGGGTGAGAAACAGAATTTAGTGTATGTAGAGTTCGCAGCGTACGTAACGAACGTGATAATTAAAAATGCAGTTGTACTTAGAATGCTTTTGCAATACTAACCAATTAAAACAGTATTAATAAGTAGGGGAAGGGCAAACAACAAGGGTATAAAAATCAATGCACTGTATGTATCGGGGCTTAACTGGTGAGAAGCCAGTTGAGTCCAACTCTGCAGACATGTAAATAAAGCTTGTCGTGTCATCAGTTTTAAAGAGACTCATGTGTGAGAAGTTTTATTTCTGACAAATGGGGGCTCGTCCGGGATCTACACTCCGGCCGTGAGGGGAGGCGGGAAGAGGGACATTGGAGGTGGTGCACCCCGCTGAGTTCAGCGGCTCCTAGTCCCTTGCTCGTTGCTTCGGGCGGCTTGAGCGAGTGGTATCCGGACAAGGTGACACGACAAGACGGAGAGGAGAAGGGTGACGGTTCAATCCCCGAGAAGACACCGGTAAGTGACGACTTACGATTGTGGTGTGGGGATTGGGTAACAGGTGTAACGGGATACACCTGTTAGGATAAAAAAACCTAACGTAATAGATCAGGTATAGAGCTTTTGTCGTGGCGTGAGGACCCTGTCGTGGGACTCTAGGATAGACCCCAGGGAAACCTCGGCGGTAACCGAAGGAGGGACAGCACCTCCGACGAAGTGCCGAGAAGAGAGGGGTCGACCCCAGGGAAACCTCAGCGGTAACTGAAGGAGGGACAGTACCTCCGACGAGGCGTCGGACCCCTAAAATGCCCCTAATGTTTTGGGCTTCATCACTACTCCTGGGAAGGCATTCTTGACACCCACAACTCTGGGTAAAAGAAAATACCCCTGATATCTCCCCTAAATCTTCCTCCCTTTACTTTAGACAGATGTCTTCTAGTGTTTGCTACTCCCATCTGGGTTTCAGGCAAACTGAAGGGCATCATTCACCGAGTTTCTGGTTTTCCAGCAGTTCTGGATGTCTGTCTCTGGATGCTCTGCTCCGTGGACCACCCCGCAGTATCCCATCTAGTCCTAGAGTCTCTGTGTCAGACATTCTCTGCTGACCACTGCCTGATGGCTTTGTGGTCAAATGTGTTTGTCTATGAAACCGTTCCCAGGAAGGTAAAGGGGCAAAGTCCTGCTGACTGGAACATTGTACAGCACCAGGGCCAGGCCAATCTTTCGCAACACCTGAACCAGGTAGAACCTCAGCACATAGCAGCATTTGGTGCCCTTGCACTTTGGTTGCAAGCACAGCCACACACAATTATGGCCATGCTGGTTACACCCTTGTCCCCATTGATTGACGATGTACACGGTCCTTCTCCAGACTCTATCCATTTTGGACCCCCACATGAATAGGAAATTTGTTTTGGGAATTGACAGGGTGGTGGTGTGGGGATGGGCCAAACCTGGTCCACGTGCAGCAGGACCGAAAGTTCCTTGCACATTGCACCTGATAATCAGGTTTTACCCGAATGACAGAGATGGGCATCTCTGTGGTTCTCCCTGTCTCCTGGACCTGGTGGTCTTTGTACTGCTCCCCATCTCCTTAAGTTGGTGCTTTGTTCTCCACCACCCCCACAAGAAATCCAAGACCCCTGGATGGAGGGCAGAGGCGCAGAGAGATCAGTGAGAACACGGGTAGTTTCAACAGGGTGGGGTCCATCCAGGCGCCTGATAACAGGAGGAACCAAGTGGGAAGGAGGATGCAGGGCATTCGATAGCAGGACATTGCGAGAGAGTGGATTCCTCGAACTCTTCAGGGGAGAAGGCGCTGGTCGATCCAGCGGTTTAGGTGGGGCAGGGTATAGACATGGCAGCTGACTGGAATTGTCAGCGGGTTACTGAGACCTGGGAAAGGAGGGGAAGGAGGGTGCAGTAGTATCTGAGAGTGCTGAGGGAGAGGCAACATGGGTGCCACCTCAAGGCAAGGGTCCCCTGATTGTTTGCAGGGAAGTGCTCTGTAAATAGACTCATAGTTATCCAGCACAGAGCATCTTTGTCCCCCTGCCATCAGGAAGGAGATATGGAGGAATAAAAGCAGAGCAGCCAGGGAGGGAAATAGCTTCTTCCCACAGGCCGTGCGATTGACAAGGCAACATGAGCTGGATGGGAGCTAAGAATGAAAAGGGTTAGAGGAATATGGACTGATTACAACAGCTCAGCTAGCAGGAGAGAGGGGCTGAAGGTCCTGTTTCCGTTTTGTCTATCTGGACCAGCCGTTTGAGTTCAAGCTTTAAAAAACCCAATCATTTTTAATTTTAATATTAACGGTACAGAATGAATCAAGAGACAAGATGTCTGTCCAGCAGCAAGCGTCGAAAGCACTACCTGAAACGGAGGCTCTGAAACCACAGGGAGGTTCTCGACGGAAAGAGGCCCAGCTTCTTCTGGAAGGAGGAGAGGAGAGGCAGGGGAAATGCGGGGGAAGGGAAGGGGAGGGGAGGGGCTAGGGATGGCGTCCACCGTTCACCTCCCCTTTCCTCTACCCCGTTCCCCTCCCCTTTCCACTGCCCGTTCCCCTCCCACATACCCTCCCCTTCCCTTCCCCAGTTCCCGTCCCCCGCTCGCCTCCCCCATTCCCCTCCCCCTTCCCTTCCTCCTACTCCTAACCCTAACCCCTAACAAAATCCTAAACCTAACCTTAACACTACCGATACCCCCTACCACCACTCCACGTCCCCTAACTCTACCCCCACCCTGTCCACTAACCCTAACTTTATCCCTACACCTATGCCGCCCCCTAACCCCAACCCTAATGCTACCCACCATACCCTAATCCCAAACCTCACTCCTCCTCTACCCCCCTGCTTCTACCCCCTTCCCCTATACCTAACACAAGCCCACTTCCCCGAACTATAAACCTAACAATAAACCAAGATATAGCCCTACCCCATGTCTCCGAACACTAACCCTAATGCTACCTCAACAATGCTCCTAAACCTAACCCTAACTCTACCCAACTTCGCCAACCCTAAACTAAACCCTACCCCTATCCCTTACAACCTACCCCCTTCCCCTAACCCTACCTCCTACCCCTTCCCCATACCCACACCCCCTACCACTACCCCCTACCCTACCCCTTACCACAATCCCTACCCTTACCCCCTACCCCCTTTCTCCTACCCCCTTCCCCTCCCCCTCCTTCCCCTAGGTTAGGGGTAGGAAGGGGAAAGGGAAGGGGGAGGGGAAGGGGAGGAGGAGAAGGGGAGGGGAAGGGGGAGGGTTAGGGGAGGGGAAGGGGGAGGGGAAGGGGAGGGGGGAAGGGGAAGGGAAGGGGAGAGGGGAAGGGGAGGTGAAGGGTGGAGGGCTGGGGTTAGGGCATAGGTGTGAGGGCAGGGGAAGGGGAAGGTGAGCGGGAGTGGGTTGGGATGGAGGAGGGTTAGAGGAGAAGAGGGGAAGTGGGTGAAGGGACATGGAAAAGGCAGGGAATGGGGTTGGCAGGGCCAGAGGCAGAAGAAGGGGAGGGATTCAGGCCATCATGATGTTGTCTGCCCTCTGTTCAGCTGGGATGCGAGGTTCTTCTGGATTCGTGTCTTGTCTCTGAGATCGCTCCTTCTCCTGGGAAGAGAAATATAAGTGATAGAGATACTGTCTCTGAGGCCTGATCACAATGACTTTGGAGGGTCCCAATTCTTCCCCCATCATCCCCCCTACCCCTGAACACTGGAGCCTTTCCCCTTCCTCTGCTTTACCTGAGGAAGTGTGTTTTGGCTAAAACCACGATCTCTCTCTACGGAGCTCAGAGCAACGTGTGTCCATCAGGCAACACCCGGGTTCTCCACGATATGGCAGCAAGATGTTAGACAATCATGGATGGATCAGTCGAGACCGTTCAGCTGATCCATCTGAACCTAACCCACAACAATGTTACCCTCCCCTCCCTCACACCAGTACCCTCCTTTTTTGGACCAGCCTCTGCTACTAACCCGGCAATGTATTCCAGCCACCCACTACATTCTGTGCGAATAAAATGTACCCCTCACGTCTTGCCTAAAATTCCCTCAGCTCACCTTATTTAGACGTCCTCTGGTATTCTCGCCCCAGGAATGCACACAATATTCCAAGTGTGGTCTGACTAGAATTTTATACATCTGCAACGTTACTTCTCAGTTTTTGAACTCAATCCCCTGACTCCTGAAGGCCAGCACACAATACACAATCTTAAACTCCCTCTCAATTTGCACAGCAGCCTTGAGTGATTTATGGAGCAGGATCTAAATATTTCTCTGTCCTGCACACTGTTCATAATCCTGCCATTAACCAAGTGCTCTGCCCACACATTTTAGTAATCCGCATTCAATAAAGATATTGGTCTATATGAAGCTACTTTTAATGGGTCTCCAACCTTCTTTGGAATAACTGTTATTCGTGCCCTTGAAAATGACTCTGGAAATAAACCTGGACCAGTTGCTTATTTAAGTACATCTGTATTTACAGGATTGAAATCCATCTGTCACTTCTCGGCAAACTGGATGACCTATGACAACCTTCTACACTGTCTGCAACATCTCTACCTCTGTGTCATCCCCTGACATACCCACCCTTCCACTTCCATCATCATTCATAAAAATCACAAAGAGCAGGGGTCCGAGAGCAGATCCCTTTGGAGCACCACTAGTCATTGTTCCATCTACTACTACCCTCTGTTTTCTGCAGACAAGCCAATTCTGAATCCACACAGCCAAGGCTCCATGGATCCCATGCCTCCGGACATTCTGAATGAGGCCACCGTGGGGACCTTGTCAAGCACCTTACTAAAATCCTCGTGCAGCACATACAGACCTTGACCTTCTTCTATTTCCTTTGACACCTCCTCGAAATACTCAATTTGACTCGTGAAGCAGGACCTGCTCCTCACAAAACTATCCATGAGTTTCCCCAGCATGTTTGGGCATTGCCCTCGGCCCCAGCATCTGCAGACTTCCTGGCCAGTCCCTCCCTTACCCCTTCCCAGAGCTTCCGCATCCATTAGAACATCAAGCATTGCTGCCCAGTACAGGCCCTTTGGCCCATAAAGGCTGTACTGACCTTTGTAAATGTTCTCCACAACCTTTACCTGTACCACACCCATAGGAACATAGGAAGTGGGAACAGGAGTAGGACAAAAATGGCCTATCGAGCCTGCTTCGCCATTCAATACGATCATGGCTGATCTAATTTATGACCTAACTCGACCTACCCTGCCTTCTCGCCATATCCCCAAATTCCTCTATCATGTAAAACTTCTGTTCCCTTACATCCACATGCTCGTCTCAGAGACTTTTATATGTACCTATTCTACCAACCACTACCACTTTCTCCGATGACACATTCAAAGCTCTCACAACTCTCTGCATAAAAAAAATCTCCCCTCACCTGAAGCGGATGCTCTCTGAGATTTGCACCTGACACTTTAGGAAAGGTTTCTGGCTGTTCATTCCATCTAAGCCCCCCACAATCTTATTTAGAATAAGTTATTAAGCTGTGGAAGGGGCAAGTTGGGAGAGGGAGGAGGGGAGAGAGCTGGTGGGGGAGGGGTGAGAGCTGGTGGGGAGGGGACAAGGCCGTGTTGGGGAGAGGGATCAGGACCGCGTTGAGGTGGTGAACGGGAAGACACGGTTGGATCTACCTGCCGAAATAAAGGAGCAATAAGAAGGCCATCTTGGGATCTACCAGCATCTTTTGGGGCTTGATGTCTCAATGGAAAACCCCCTGAGGATGGAAGTAGGCCATGCTCTGCTACAGCTGGTACATGACTCATGAAGCAGGACCTGCTCCTCACAAAACTGGCAACACAACGATATAACATGACCCACTCTGCCTCCACACTTGCCGGGTCTATATCCTGAGGGTAAGGGGAGGTGGGTGAAGGGCCCCTCCCTGCCAATCAACATCCATCCTCATCATCCTCTCCACCCCTCTCCCCTCACTACCCTTTCTCTCCTCACCAATACCCATTGAGACCCTCATGCACCCTTCATCGATATCTAGTCCCCAGCGAGACTCAGCCAGTAAACTCCTTCATATCCTCCAACCCCAACATCCAAGCTTGCCCCAGTGGACAACTTGACCACCCAGATCCACAACCACCTTGATGTAGATCATGGGAATGGGCTGCTTGGCCTTGTTGAAGTGCTGGGCCATGCAGTGAACCGCCTCGGGAACATAGTCCAGACCCAGATTCAAATAAACCTCCTCTTTCTCTTGGACACAATACAAATATGTCAGCTGGATTTACCCTCCAACACCCAGTGCCTCTCCCAACTGGAGTGCCAGCCCCTCCTGCTCTCTGTAGGCCTGATGCCCCCACTGCTCAACACAACATGGCATGAATCCAAGGGCTCAGCGAGCAGAGCGTCAACAGGCCGTAGTGGACCCGTCCGCTGCCCCATCATTCGGCTTCTGGTGAGACTGCACAAAATGTGCAGCTCTGACCGCCCTCCCTCGTGAGGCAAGGATTCACCGGGAGAGAAAACCATTGACGTTTTGAGATGAGAAATGTTTGCAGCCGGGTGTTGGCTGGGGTCGAACATGTGGAGGCTGAGTTGTTGGGACGATTCAGAGCAGGCGTTGATTTGGAAGCGCACCAAATCTGGGGAAGTGAGTTATGGGGGAAAATACATTCGTGAAATGAATTGGGGAAACAGACTGGAGGGGCTGAGTGGCCGAATTTGGCGACCTTGTCTTGTGGTCTTGGCTGCTGCTGTCTGGAGTTGAAATGGCAAGAGGTCATGAGTTAATGGGTGAGGAGCAGGGCAGCCAGTGTCAAGGAGTCGGCACTGGTCAGAGGGGCAGGATGGAGGCAACAGAGAGGCTGCAGCGAGACAGATTGATTGAAGGAATGGGGAAGGAAGCAGAAAATGATATGCATCAGAGTGGGGGTGGGGTGGGTGCAGGTGGATCTTACCTTGACTACAGAGGAGTAGAAGTTGAGAAGAGGGACGATGATGGTGTGTGTAGAGCTCGTCGAAAGAACCAAAGACTTGTTGATCCAAACCAAGGCTTTTATTAGCAAAAGACCGGAGCTCTTCACAGGTGGCCGACCAGTCCGGAATGATCCGACCTGGCAAGGGACACAACCCTTTAAGGCCCAAACAATAGGTGTGGCTTAGCTCTCAGCCAATCGCTGTAAGCACAGTCTAGATACAGTAACTATATACACTATGTACATTGGTGATAGATCTGTACTATCACATTCACCCCTTCTTGGAGAATTGACCCTGGAAAAAAAAACAAAAACGAGGGAGAGAATGAAAAGGAAGGGGTAGGTCAAGGACTGTAGCGATCAGGGGGTCTGACCATCCGGCGTGACCGCCGTGGTGCCGGGATTGGGGTCGCTGGAGTGGTGTCGCCAGCGGGCTCATCGGGTGCGACTGCTCCGTCGCTCAATTCCCCAGTCGTTTTGTCGGCAGGGTGGCCCGAGTCATTGGGGTGCTGTTGGTCCTTCTGTTGCGGCACGGGGCCTGGAGCATAAGGAGTTGGGGGGTTTGCTGGGTCTACCGCGTCCTGAGCTAGGTCCCGCACCGAAACAGTGTCCTCCCGCCCGTCTGGGAACTCCACGTATGCGTAATGTGGGTTCGCGTGGAGTAGAGTCACTCGGTCGACCAAGGGGTCGTTCTTTGAGTGCCGGACGTGGCGTCGCAAAAGGACAGGGCCAGGGACGGTGAGCCATGCCGGTACAGTGGTTCCCGATTCGGATTTCCTCGGGAAAAGGAACATCCTTTCGTGGGGGGTGGCATTTGTTGCAGTACATAGGAGGGAGCGGATGGAGTGTAAGGCACTAGTGAGAACCTCCTGCCAGTGAGAGGTGGGGAGACCTTTAGACCGGAGAGCCAGTGTAACCGCTCTCCATATGGTGGCATTCTCCCTCTCGACCTGGCCATTACCGCGTGGGTTATAGCTCGTGGTCCTGCTTGAAGCAATACCACACTCCAGAAGGTACTGTTGCAGCTCTGCACTCATGAATGAGGACCCCCTATCACTGTGGATGGAACTGGGGTACCCGAAGATGGTGAAAATACTGTGAAGGGCCTGTATCACTGAGGTGGCAGTGGTGTCTGGGCAGGCCACAGCGAATGGGAAGCGGGAGTATTCGTCGATGGCCGTAAGGATGTAGGTATTACGGTTGGTCGACGGTAGGGGTCCCTTAAAGTCTACGCTAAGACGCTCGAAGGGGCGGGTGGCTTTGATGACGTGGGAGTTACCCGGACGGAAGAAGTGGGGCTTGCATTCGGCGCACACCGAACAGGCTCGGGTCATGGAGCGGATCTCCTCAACTGTGTAGGGTAAGTTGCGCGCCTTGACAAAGTGAGCAAACCTAGTGACCCCTGGATGACAGAGCGCCTCATGGAGTTTCCGTAGTCTGTCCATCTGTATGCTGGCGCACGTCCCCCTGGAGAGTGCGTCAGGCGGGTCGTTGAGCTTACCAGGCTGGTACAGGATGTCATAGTTAAAGGTGGAGAGTTCGATTCTCCATCTGGCGATTTTGTCGTTTTTTATCTTACCACGCTGGGTGTTGCTGAACATGAAGGAGACCGCGCGTTGATCAGTCAACAGTGTAAAGCGCCTCCCAGCGAGGTAATGTCTCCAACGACGTACCGCTTCAACTATGGCCTGGGCCTCCTTCTCGATCGAGGAGTGTCTACTCTCCGGACCCTGGAGGGTTCTGGAGAAGAAGGCTACAGGCCGACCGGCCTGGTTCAAGGTGGCTGCCAGGGCGAAGTCGGATGCATCGCTCTCGACTTGAAACGGGACAGACTCATCGATCGCGTGCAGCGTCGCAGCAGCGATGTCAGATTTGATTCGATCGAAAGCCGCTGTGGCTTCGGTCGAGAGGGGAAAAGAGGTGGTCTTGATAAGAGGACGTGCCTTGTCGGCGTAGTTTGGAACCCATTGGGCGTAATACGAGAAAAGGCCCAGGCAGCGTTTGAGAGCTTTCTGGGTATGTGGGGGAGGTAAGTCCATTAAGGGACGCATGCGGTCAGGATCTGGCATGACTATCCCGTTTTCCACCACACAACCTAGAATAGCGAGTCGTGTGGTCCGGAAAACACACTTGTCCAAATTGTAAGTCAGGTTTAGCTGACGGGCAGTTTGAAGAAATTTGTCTAGGTTGGCGTCATGGTCCTGCATGTCGTGGCCGCAGATGTTGATATTGTCCAGATACGGGAAGGTAGCGGTTAGCCCGTTCTGGTCCACCATCCTGTCCATTTCCCGCTGGAAGACCGCGACACCATTTGTGACCCCGAATGGTACCCTGAGAAATTGATATAGCCGCCCATTCGCTTCAAAGGCCGTGAATGGTCGGTCCTCGCAGCGGATCGGGAGCTGGTGGTAGGCCGAACGTAGGTCAATAGTGGAGAAAATGCGGTACTGGGCAATCTGGTTCACCACATCCGTGATGCGTGGCAGGGGGTACGCATCCAGGAGTGTGAAGCGGTTAATGGTCTGGCTATAGTCGACCACCATCCGTAGTTTTTCCCCATTCTTGACAACCACCACCTGGGCTCTCCAGGGGCTTGAACTGGGTTCGATGATGCCCTCATCCAGCAATCTACGCACCTCACTCCTAATGAATTGCCTGTTTTCGTAACTATATTGCCGACTTTTGGTGGCCACAGGCTTCCAGCCAGGGGTGAGGTTTGCGAAGAGTGCTGGCGGGGCAATCCGGAGTGTGGAAAGGCCGCAGGATTGGCCCCGGGGCACGGGGGCGGGTTGCTCGGGTGCTTCGGGAGTGGGGCGATGGCAGACCGAGATGGGGGCGTGGGGTCCCCCAAAGTGTAGGGACACCGTTTGGAACTGACACTGGAAGTCTAATCCCAGCAACACTGGGGCGCACAATTGGGGAAGGACGAATAATTTAAAGTGGGTGACCGTCACGCCCTGTACTTCCAGCGTGGCGATGCAATACCCCTTTATCCCAGTCGAGTGCGACCTCGTCGCTAATGAGATCCTCTGGGTAGTGGGGATAATGTCAAGTCCCCAACGGAGGGCCAGATCTGGCTGGATAAAACTGTCAGTTGACCCAGAGTCAAATAAGCAATTGGTGTAGTGTCCATGCACTTTAATCAGTTCCATTGCTCTGGTGAGGGGATGAGAGCATTGCTGGTTTAAAGTTATTGAAGCAGTTGACAGGCGAGTTTTGCGCGATGACGTCACGCAACGGGATGACGTAGTCAACGCTCGAGGAGCAGGTTGGAGAACCTCCCGGAAGTGCTGTTGTGGCGGGTGAATGGTAAGTAGTGGGGTTTGTAGTTGCTCGCGATCGGCGGTCGGGCCCTGGCGGTCGTCAGCGATGGACGCTAGGGTGAGCACCTGGTTGGCCGCGGGGGTGGCTGCGGCGGCGGTAGCGTCGGCCCCGGGGGCGTCTGTGGCGGCGGCAGCAGCGGAGGTAGCGTCGGCCCCGGGGGTGTCCGTGGCGGCGGCAGCAACGGCTGTAGCGTCGGCCCCGGAGGTGTCCGTGGCGGCGGCAGCAGCGGCGGTAGCGTCGGCCCCGGGGGTGTCCGTGGCGGCGGCGGCAGCAGCGGCGGTAGCGTCGGCCCCGGGGGTGGCTGTGGCGGCGGCAGCAGCAGCGGTAGCGTCGGCCCCGGGGGTGTCTGTGGCGGCGGCAGCAGCGGCAGTAGCGTCGGCCCCGGGGGTGGCTGTGGCGGCGGCAGCAGCGGCGGTAGTGTCAAGTGTTCCGCACGGGGGCGAGAGGCAGGCCATCACCATGGTTGCGACGGTGGGTTGCCCCTTCCGGGTTCGGCGTCTCCGTGACGTCAGGCGTTGCCGTGCAGGGGAGCCCTCGCTCTCATTGGACGAGAGCTCTGGGGAAGAAGAGTTTGAATGGGATAGTGGCGGTTGAGCTTCACACGAGGCACTGTGTTTGCTGGCGGCCATTTTAGACCTACAGACTGCAGCAAAGTGGCCCTTTTTAAGGCACTTCTGGCACCTGGCTTTTCTTGCTGGGCACTGGGATCTGCTGTGCTTGTCCCTCCCGCAGAAATAACATTTCGGGTTCGCACGGGGCAGGGTAGCAGCAACCGACAGGCCGTCAGGGGTAGGGTAGAAGGGCACTCTACTCACATCAGAACGAGGGGTCCAGTCCCTAGAGAGCTCGGTGGACTTTAAGGCTGCATCCTCCATTGTGATTGCAATCCGGGCCACGTCCTCTAGTTTTTCTACCCCTTGCTCGAGCAAACGCAGCCTCACTTCATTCGACCGGAGCCCGGCCACATAGGCATCCCGGACGAGGTCGCTAGTGATCTCGGCAGCAGTTTTGTCCACACAGTTACAGTCCTTGCCCAATGCCTTTAATACTTGTAAATATGCCCTGCTGGACTCGCCGGGCTGTTGCTTCCTCGACGCAAGCATGAGCCGGGCATGAACTCTGTTCACCGGTTGATCATACAGTTCCTTCAGTACCTTTATGGCTGCGGTGTAAGTGGTCTCATCCTGGATGTTCTCGTAGACTCTCAAGGACACCATAGACAGCAATGCTGTTAGACGCAGGTTATCCTCCTCTACCTGAATGAATCTCAGGAAGTTTTCAAAGTTCAGCAGCCAGAACTTAAAGGCTTTGAAGGCTGTAGCTGACTGTGGGTCGATATCAAGTTTTTCTGGCCGAGTTAAACGCTCCATCCCTTTCAAAAAAAATTCTTTTTGCTAATAAAATTGTAGAGCTCGTCGAAAGAACCAAAGACTTGTTGATCCAAACCAAGGCTTTTATTAGCAAAAGACCGGAGCTCTTCACAGGTGGCCGACCAGTCCGGAATGATCCGACCTGGCTAGGGACACAACCCTTTAAGGCCCAAACAATAGGTGTGGCTTAGCTCTCAGCCAATCGCTGTAAGCACAGTCTAGATACAGTAACTATATACACTATGTACATTGGTGATAGATCTGTACTATCACAGGCACTGATCCGAAAAGGGACAACCAGGCGGGCCCAAGAGCCTCTTTTCCGATTAGTGCCACAGGATTTCTGGGCTGTGCCAAATAGCACGTCAGTGTGGAAGGGTCGGCGGCAGGAGACAGGGAGGCAGATCCATGGCTGCCTGCTCTGAGGACAACAGCACTGGCAGATATTCTGAGAGGTGGAACAACAAAAGAATAATCAGGGTCCACCACGTGGATGGACACACCTCCAGGAAAACTGCTGAAGCTGACGCGATGCCACTGTGGACTGAGCTGCTCAAATATGCTCTGCCACTATTTTCCCCAAGCAGAGTGACCCCGGAGCCTTGGCAGCATTTGTGCATCATAAATGTGGGCATATGGGGGCACTTTGATGGACAGAGGATCTGGGGGTCTCATGATGTTGCAAGAACTGTGATGGCCAAATGCCCTATTTGTCAGCAATTAAAACCAAGGGCCACATTCGCCGGGGTTCGGGAGCTGTCCAAGTCTGATAAATTGACCATATCAGTCCTCTCCCCTGCCAAAATAAAAAGTGATATGTTCTCACGATGGACAGCACATACTCGAATGTCCTGCCAGCGGGCCGACCAAGCACCATTTAAGCGTGCTCCATATGTGGAATACCCTATCGGATAACGTCCACCAGCAATGGGTGGTGATGCCAAGTATTTGGGGCCACCTGCATATCCCCTACTACCCACAGGCATCCAAGATCAATGAGTGAATGAATGACCTGTTCAAGGCATCGTATGTGACAAGTTGATTGTCAAGTCTTCTATCCATGAGTGGTTGCAAGTGTATCGATTAATCCGGCGAGTTTGTGTCTGTGTGTGTCTTTTACTCCTCATGCGACTTCACTACATGTGTCAATAAAAGACAACTGTGTTCAAATTCGCCACCCTTGGGACCCCTCGAATCAGTTTCACACACATAATAATTGGTGCAGTGAGCAGGGTCCTTCGAGTTCCGACTGAACACAGCTGCAGTGGAGATGCTTTTGAATCAGGACAGGAACTATAGTGCAGGCAGGGAGAACAAGATCTGCGGGTGGACTGACGAGAGTGCAGGATTGGGGAGCTTGGCAAGCATGCTGGCGGACCACGGCAAACTGGTAGACTGGTCCAAGCTCCTGGATCCACATCTTGAGAAAATAGGTCACCATGTGTTGTCCCACTTCAAGAAGTTGGGGTTCCCAAAATCTAAGGGGAATCAGAGGGTGCCTTTTGACTGCCAGTGTTTCTCCTGAGAAACCAATGTGAGATCATAGAAAGGAAAGATTTGGAGAGGGCCCAGGAAAATAAGGAGATAAAGGTGTCCCAGCAGCGCTGCTGTGCACTGCAGAAGGCAGTACAGACTCCCCCAACCTGAGCCACTGATGTCGAGATGAGAGGGACAGAGGTAGCCAACAGGCATGCCAATCAAGGTCTGACTCCCCCCCCCACCACACCCGCAGTGAGTGAGTTTGTACTGGCCATGGAGCGATTAGCCGAGGCCATTTGCCAGGATTCAGGCATTAAAGGTTTCAGAACAGGCCAGGAAGAGCATGAAATCAATTTATTTGCAGAAGTTGTTCTGATATATCTGACAGACCCGACACACTCATTGCCCAAGTTGTGCTCCATGCTGGAGGACTATGGGGAGATCTCTGGGTATAAGTTCTTTTGGGATATGTGCAAAATCATGTCACTTAGGAAGGGGGATTAGAGCCAATGTGAAGAAAATAGTCAACAAATGTGGCGGCAAAATGGGATCAAATATCTAGGAGTTAGAATAGATAACAACGAGTAATTTAGACCAGCTGAATTATTCTCCCCTTGCTTGGGGAAATTAAGAAGGATTTAAATGGTTGGATGTCCCTGCCCATTACACTAGTGGTGTCACAGAGAGGGGAGGTGTCACAGAGGGGGGAGATGATGACACAGAGGGGGTGATGATGTCACTGCATGGGGCAGCCATAGCTGAGTTGTGCCATGGCACAGCAACACAAGAAAGATGCATCTCCTGGAAGGGGATGCTGGCCCGCATGTCGGAGTAGGATGCTGTCTCATCCCAGGGACCCTCTGATCAACAGGGTTGTGTTTGGAAGCACCCTGCGCCCATGGGTGAGATAAAGAGCCTGTTACAGGCTCCCCGACTGGGACAGAGCCTCCTCTGGCACCATCCTTCACCCAGTGTGGGCAGAGAGAATGGAGGCTGCATTTAATTTCCCCTCTCCCCATCCTGAGTGCAGGGCACTTTATGAGGCAGCTGGGGGGTCTGGGGAGGGGAGAACAATGGCATGTGAGGGAATACAGGGGTAGGGTCTGTAGGAGTGGAGGGGAGAACGAAGGAACGGGGTTGCACCACAGGCTAATGTCAAGGGAGATTGGATCAGAGGTAGGGGACATAGGGTTGAGCTGGGAGGATGGGGTGCGAGGGGACGGAAGGCACTGGGGAAACCATGGGGGTGGTGTTGGGTGGGGGATGAGATTGTGGTAGAGGAATCGGGGAAGGGGAGATTGTGAGGTGTCTGAGGGAGAAGAGAAGTTGCGAGGGGGATGGAAGGTAGACCTTTCAACAGATATGGGACAGAGCTCCCCCTCCACCTGGAATGGGATCTGTCCACTGAGAGACAGGACCGCTCCTAACCCGCCCACCCCCGGGTTACAAGATCCCTTCCACCCTTGCATACACCCCCACACCCCCCCAACTGGGATAGGATTCTTTCCCCCAGTGGACCTGGATCAAGGTGCTAGAAAGTGTTTCTGCTGCGGCGGACCCAGCAGAGTTGAGCGATGAAGCGTGGGGGTCTCTCCGCACCACCTGCTCCCTCAGGCGACGGGGTCTCGCTTGCATCATGGAAGATCACGGTGTTGCTGAGCTTCTGGGAATGTGGAGGGCTTCTGCTAAACCTGTGGTAGGGTTCAGAGTGGTTCATCTCCCCGGGACGTGCTGAAGGTCAAGGATGACCCGATCCTCTCATGGAGGGAGGGTTGTAGACAAAGTGAACGGCTGCGGAACTGGCTTCAGTCTGAGGAGAGTGATCAAAGAGGGACCTGGGGTGGCAATATTTCTACTGAGAGGCTGGAACGAACCACCAGAGGATCAATTCTGACATTTAGGTGACCCTTGGAAGGGAGTTAGAGGGAGGGGTAGAGACTAACTTGGACAGCAAGGCTGGGTTGGGATAAATGACCTGTTGTGTACCCTCTGGGTGTGTAAATGCTGCTGCTTCTGCCCCAGAGGACATGGCAATAAGGTCACAACAGAGGTGGCCACACCGTGTCATGGACCCAACGTCTCCAAGGTGGTGTCCTGCACAGATGATAAAATCATCGACAATGGATCTTTCGGTGTGGTGCACCAGGCAAGGCTGGTGGACTCCGGAGAGCTGATTGCCATCAAGAAGATCTTGCAGGACAAGAGATTCAAGGTGAGGGGGAGGAGCAGTTGTGTGGAAATGGAACACCCTGATATTTAACTTTAGGCCTACAGAACGTTCACAGGCCCTTGCGACACATGACCCGTTTCGCACGTTCACAGGCCCTTGCGACACATGACCCGTTTCACACAATTACACCCAATTGACAAACAACACCCCAAACACATTTTTGAAGGGTGGGTGGAAAGAGGAGCATCTGACAGAGACCAAGGCAGCCATGGGGTTTGGAAACAGAGAAAGTCACACAAACCAACAACAGTCCCCCCATCCCCACACACAACCCCCCACCCCACACACACACACACACACACACACACACACACACACACACACACACACCTGGCAAATATCAGAGATTTTCTGCAAATTCATTGTTTAGTCGAAGCTGAGAAAACAATCATAAAAACTGAAATGATACTTCATTGAACCCCCTGACGAGTCCCCACTCCAGCGACACGAAAAGTCCCCCCCACCGACTCTCGACGAGTCCCCCACTTCGGCCTCCCTAGGAGTTCCCCACCTCTGACCTCTTGACGAATTTCCTCCCCGCCTCCCCCCTCAACTTGGACAAGTCGCCCCTCAGGGCCCCGACCCATCGCCCAGCCTTGCTGATGTTCCTCTCTCGCCATAGAACCACAAACTGCAGATCGTGCGAAAGTTGGATCACACCATCATCGTCCCTCTTCTCAACTTCTACTCCTCTGTAGTCAAGGTAAGATCCACCTGCACCCACCCCACCCCCACTCTGATGCATATCATTTGCTGCTACCTTCCCCATTCCTTCAATCGATCTGTCTCGCTGCAGCCTCTCTGTTGCCTCCATCCTGCCCCTCTGACCAGTGCCGACTCCTTGACGCTGGCTGCCCTGCTCCTCACCCATTAACTCATGACCTCTTGCCATTTCAACTCCAGACAGCAGCAGCCAAAACCACAAGACAAGGTTGCCAAATTCGGCCACTCAGCCCCTCCAGTCTGTTTCCCCAATTCATTTCATGAATGTATTTTCCCCCATAACTCACTTCCCCAGAACCTTTTCGTGCTCTTCCAAATCAACGCCTGCTCTGAATCTTCCCAACAACTCAGCCTCCACATGTTCGACCCCAGCCAACACCCGGCTGCAAACATTTCTCATCTCGAAACGTCAATGGTTTTTCTCTCCTGGTGAATCCTTGCCTCACGAGGGAGGGCGGTCAGAGCTGCACATTTTTGCAGTCTCACCAGAAGCTGAATGATGGGGCAGCGGACGGGTCCACTACGGCCTGTTGACGCTCTGCTCGCTGAGCCCTTGGATTTATGCCATGTTGTGTTGAGCACTGGGGGCATCAGGCCTACAGTGAGCAGGAGGGGCTGGCACTCCTGTTGGGAGAGGCGCTGGGTGTTGGAGGGTAAATCCAGCTGACATGTTTGTATTGTGTCCAAGAGAAAGAGGAGATTTATTTGAATCTGGGTCTGGACTATGTTCCAGAGACGGTTCACTGCATGGCCCAGCACTTCAACAAGGCCAAGCAGCCCATTTCCATGATCGACATCAAGGTGGTTGTGGGTCTGGGTGGTCAAGTTGTCCACTGGGGCAAGCTTGGATGTTGGGGTTGGAGGATATGAAGGAGTTCACTGGCTGAGTCTCACTGGGGACTGGATATCGATGAAGGGTGCATGAGGGTCTCAATGGGTATTGGTGAGGAGAGAAAGGGTAGTGAGGGGAGAGGGGTGGAGAGGATGATGAGGATGGACGTTGATTGGCAGGGTGGGTCCTTCACCCACCTCCCCTTACCCTCAGGATCCAGACCCGGCCAGTGTGGAGGCAGAGTGGGTCATGTTATATCGTTGTGTTGCCAGATGTTCAGGTACCAGCTGTAGCAGAGCCTGGCCTACATCCATCCTCAGGGGGTTTGCCATTAAGACATCAAGCCCTAGAAGATGCTGGTAGATCCCGAGATGGCCTTCTTATTGCTCCTTTATTTCGGCAGGTAGATCCACCCATGTCTGCCCGTTCACCACCTCAACGCGGTCCTGATCCCTCTCCCCAACACGTCCCCTCCGCACCAGCTCTCACCCTTCCCACACCAGCTCTCTTCCCTCCTCCCTCTCCCAACTTTCCCCTCCACAGCTTAATAACTTATTCTAAATAAGATTGTGGGGGGCTTAGATGGAATGAACAGCCAGCAAATTTTCCTAAAGTGTCAGGTGCAAATCCCAGAGGGCACCCGCTTCAGGTGAGGGGAGATTTTTTTTATGCAGAGAGTTGTGAGTGGTTTGAATGTGTCACCGGAGAAAGTGGTAGTGGCTGGTAGAATAGGTACATTTAAAAGTCTCTGAGATGGGCATGTGGATGTAAGGGAACAGAATTTTTACATGATAGAGGAATTTGGGGATATGGCGAGAAGGCAGGTAGGTGGAGTTAGGTCATAAATTAGATCAGCCATGATCATATTGAATGGTGGAGCAGGCTCGATGGGCCATTTTTGTCCTACTCCTGTTCCCACTTCCTATGTTCCTATGGGTGTGGTACAGGTAAAGGTGTGGAGAACATTGACAAAGGTCAGTATAGCCTTTATGGGCCAAAGGGCCTGTACTGGGCAGCAATGCTTGATGTTGTAATGGATGTGGAAGCTCTGGGAAGGGGTAAGGGAGGCACTGGTAAGGAAGTCTGCAGATGCTGGGGCCGAGGGCAATGCCCAAACATGCTGGGGAAACTCATGGATAGTTTCGTGAGGAGCAGGTCCTGCTTCACGAGTCAAATTGAGTTTTTCGAGGAGGTGTCAAAGGAAATAGATGAAGGTCAAGGACTGAATGTGCTGCACGAGGATTTTAGTAAGGTGCTTAACAAGGTCCCCACAGTGGCCTCATTCAGAATGTCCGGAGGCATGGGATCCATGGAGCCTTGGCTGTTTGGATTCAGAATTGGCTTGTCTGCAGAAAACAGACGGTAGTAGTAGATGGATTAATGACTAGTGGATCTCCAAAGGGATCTGCTCTGGGACCCCTGCTCTTTGTGATTTTTATGAATGATGATGGGAGTTGAAGGGTAGGTATGTCAGGGGATGACACAGAGATAGAGATGTTGTAGACTGTGTAGAAGGTTGTCATAGGTCATCCAGTTTGCAGAGAAATGACAGATGGAGTTCAATCCTGTAATTCAGATGTACTTAAATAAGCAACTGGTCCAGGTTTATTTCCAGAGCCATTTTCAAGGGCACGAATAACAGTTATTCCAAAGAAGGTTGGAGACCCATTAAAAGTAGCTTCATATAGACCAATATCTTTATTGAATGCGGATTACAAGAATGTGTGGGCAGAGCACTTGGTTAATGGCAGGATTATGAACAGTGTGCAGGACAGAGAAATATTTAGATCTTGCTCCATAAATCACTCGAGGTTGCTGTCCAAATAGAGAGGGAGTTTAAAATGGTGTATTGTGTGCTGGCCTTCAGGAGTCAGGGTATTGAGTTCAAGAACTGAGAGGTAACATTGCAGATGTATAAAATTCTAGTCAGACCACACTTGGAATATTGTGTGCATTCCTAGGGCGAGAATACCAGAGGACGTCTAAATAAGGTGAGCTGAGGGAACTTTAGGCAAGACGTGAGGGGTACATTTTATTCACACAGAATGTAGTGGGTGGCTGGAATGCATTGCCGGGGTAGTAGCGGAGGCTGGTCCAAAAAAGGCATGAAAAGGATTTTAATATGGACAGGAATTAAAGAAAAATGGAGGGTACTGGTGTGAGGGAGCGGAGGGTAACATTGTTGTGGGGTAGGTTCAGATGGATCAGCTGAACGGTCTCGACCGATCCATCCATGATTTGTCTAGCATCTTGCTGCCATATCGTGGAGAACCAGGGTGTTGCCTGATGGAGACACATTGCTCTGAGCTCTGCAGAGAGAGATCGTGGTTTTCACCAAAACACACTTCCTCAGGTAAAGCAGAGGAAGGGGAAAGGCTCCAGTGTTCAGGGGAAGGGGGGATGATGGGGGAAGAGTTGGGACCCTCCAAAGTCATTGTGATCAGGCCTCAGAGACAGTATCTCTATCACTCGTATTTCTCTTCCCAGCAGAAGGACCGATCTCAGAGACAAGACACGACTCCAGAAGAACCTCGCATCCCAGCTGAACAGAGGACGGACAACATTATGATGGCCTGAATCCCTCCCCTTCTTCTCCCTCTGGCCCTGCCAACCCCATTCCCTGCCTCTTCCATGTCCCTTCACCCACTTCCCCTCTTCTCCTCTACCCCTCCTCCATCCCAACCCCCTCCCGCTCACCTTCCCCTTCTCCTGCCCTCACACCTATGCCCTAACCCCAGCACTCCACCCTTCACCTCCCCCTTCCCCTCTCCCCTTCCCTTCCCCTTACCCCCTCCCCTTCCCCTCCCCCTTCCCCTCCCCTAACCCTCCCCCTTCCCCTCCCCTTCTCCTCCTCCCCTTCCCCTCCCCCTTCCCTTTCCCCTTCCTACCCCTAACCTAGGGGAAGGAGGGGGAGGGGAAGGGGGTAGGAGAAAGGGGGTAGTGGTAGGGGGTAAGGGTAGGGGTTGTGGCAAGGGGTAGGGTAGGGGGTAGTGGTAGGGGTTGCGGGGATGGGGAAGGGGTAGGAGGTAGGGTAAGGGGAAGTGGGTAGGTTGTAAGGGATAGGGTAGGGGTAGTGGTAGGGGGTGCATATATGGGGAAGGGGTAGGAGGTAGGGTTAGGGGAAGGGGGTAGGTTGTAAGGGATAGGGTAGGGGGTAGTTGTAGGGGGTGTGGGTATGGGGAAGGGGTAGGAGGTAGGGTTAGGGGAAGGGGGTAATTGTAGGGGGTGCGGGTATGGGGAAGGGGTAGAAGGTAGGGTTAGGGGAAGGGGGTAGGTTGTAAGGGATAGGGGTAGGGTTTAGTTTTGGGTTGGGGAAGTTGGGTAGAGTTAGGGTTAGGGTTAGGAGCATTGTAGAGGTAGCATTAGGTTTAGTGTTAGGAGACATGGGGTAGGGCTATATCTTGGTTTATAGTTAGGTTTATAGTTCGGGGAAGTGGGCTTGTGTTAGGTATAGGGGAAGGGGGTAGGAGCAGGGGGGTAGAGGAGGAGTGAGGTTTGGGGTTAGGGGATGGTGGGTAGCATTAGGGTTGGGGTTAGGGGGCGGCATAGGCGTAGGGATAAAGTTAGGGTTAGTGGACGGGGTGGGGGTAGAGTTAGGGGCCGTGGAGTGGTGGTAGTGGGTATCGGTAGTGTTAAGGTTAGTTTTAGGATTTTGTTAGGGGTTAGGGTTAGGAGTAGGAGGAAGGGAAGGGGGAGGGGAATGGGGAGGCGAGAGGGGGACGGGAACTGGGGAAGGGAAGGGGGGAGGGGATGTGGGAGGGGAATGGGCAGAGGTAAGGGGAGGGGAACGGGGTAGAGGAAAGGGGAGGTGAACGGTGGACGGCATCCCTAGCGCCTCCCCTCCCCTTCCCATCCCCCGCATTTCCCCTGCCTCTCCTCTCCTCCTTCCAGAAGAAGCTGGGCCTCTTTCCGTCCAGAACCTCCCTGTGGTTTCAGAGCCTCCGTTTCAGGAAGTGCCTTCGACGCTTGCTGCTGGACAGACATCTTGTCTCTTGATTCATTCTGTTCCGTTGATATTAAATTTATAAATGATTGGGTTTTTTAAAGCTTGAACTCAAAAGGCTGGTCCAGATAGACAAAACAGAAACAGGCCCTTCAGCCCCTCTCTCCTGCTAGCTGAGCTGTTGTAATCAGTCCATATTCCTCTCACCCTTTTCATTCTTTGCTGCCATCCAGCTCATGTTGCCTTGTCAATCGCATGGCCTGTGGGAAGAAGCTATTTCCCTCCCTGGCTGCTCTGCTTTTATTCCTCCATATCTCCTTCCTGATGGCAGGGGGACAAAGATGCTCTGAGCTGGATATCTATGAGTCTATTTACAGAGCCCATCCCTGCAAACAATCAGGGGACCATTGCCTTGAGGTGGCACCCATGTTGCCTCTCCCTCAGCACTCTCAGAACACTACTGTACCCTCCTTCCCCTCCTTTCCCAGGTCTCAGTAACCCGCTGACAATTCCAGTCAGCTGCCATGTCTATACCCTGCCCCACCTAAACCGATGGATCGACCAGCACCTTCTCCCCTCAAGAGTTCGAGGAATCCACTCTCTCGCAATGTCCTGCTATCGAATGCCGTGCATCCTCCTTCCCACTTGGTTCCTCCTGTTATCAGGCGCCTGGATGGACCCCACCCTGTTGAAACTACCCGTGTTCTCACTGATCTCTCTGCGCCTCTGCCCTCCATCCAGGGGTCTTCGATTTCTTGTGGGGGTGGTGGAGAACAAAGCACCAACTTAAGGAGATGGGGAGCAGTACAAAGACCCCCAGGTCCAGGAGACAGGGAGAACCACAGAGATGCCCATCTCTGTCATTCGGGTAAAACCTGATTATCAGGTGCAATGTGCAAGGAACTTTCGGTCCTGCTGCACGTGGGCCAGGTTTGGCCCATCCCCACACCACCACACTGTCAATTCCCAAAACAAATTTCCTATTCATGTGGGGGTCCAAAATGGATAGAGTCTGGAGAAGGACTCAATCAATGGGGACAAGGGTGTAACCAGCATGGCTATCATTGTGTGTGGCTGTGCTTGCAACCAAAGTGCAAGGGCACCAAATGCTGCTATGTGCTGAGGTTCTACCTGGCTCAGGTGTTGCGAAAGATTGGCCTGGCCCTGGTGCTGCACAATGTTCCAGTCAGCAGGACTTTGCCCCTTCACCTTCCTGGGAACGGTTTCATAGACAAACACATTTGACCACAAAGCCATCAGGCAGTGGTCAGCAGAGAATGTCTGACACAGAGACTCTAGGACTAGATGGGATACTGCGGGGTGGTCCACGGAGCAGAGCATCCAGAGACAGACATCCAGAACTGCTGCAAAACCAGAAACTCGGTGAAAGATGCCCTTCAGTTTGCCTGAAACCCAGATGGGAGTAGCAAACACTAGAAGACATCTGTCCAAAGCAAAGGGAGGAAGATTTAGGGGAGATATCAGGGGTATTTTCTTTTACCCAGAGTTGTGGGTGTCAAGAATGCCTTGCCAGGAGTAGTGATGAAGGCCAAAACATTAGGGGCATTTTAGGGGTTCTTAGTTACATTGAGGGGCTGAGACCAAAGAGGATATTCTCCAACAGCAGAGGGTGGCAGTAACCACAAGATGTCAAAGTGGTGGCAATGAAGCTAAACAGAGACCATCTAATGTGACTGTGCGCCTGGCTGCGGGAATTTGGACTTACTATATAAACCTTGCTAAGTGCTAGTTCAGGTTGGAAACGTTCGACTTCCTTGGGGGTCAAATCAATAGGCACGGAACTAAACCCTGCTTGAAAAGGTAGAGTTTGTTAAGTGCTTCCTCAAACCCCACATAATGAAGGGGCTGCAAGAATTCACTGGTACGATTAATTTTTATCAACGATTCATACCGGTAGTGGCTGACATCATTTTTTTGTTTTAAAACTTTATTTAAGATTTTATAACATGAATAACATATAGAATTATATTAAAAAAAATTAAGAACAAAATAATAAAATTACAATACAGTATCAGTAATCTAAATAAACTATACCCTCCCCAATAATTATTACACATTAATAACCCAACTCAAATTAGTCCAACCCCCCCTTCCCCCCCAAAACAAAGAGTGAAGAATTAATAAAGTTAATGATATATGTGAGAAAAAAACCCACTTACAAAAAAAAACAAAAACATAACCGATTAAAATACTAACAAAAAGAAAAGTAATTAATACTAAGATATCAGACTTAAAAAACATATTTAAATCAAACTTAAATGCATATATTTAACAGAGTTAAGATGAAACCTATAATTAACTCAAACTTAATATAAAAAATTAGTAAAATTAGTAACATTGTCTATCAAAAATTCTGAAACAATAATCAATTCTTTAAAAAAAATTTTAGCATGAGAAAAAAAAGATGAAAAAAAAACTTTCCTTATAGAGATAAACCTTCACCAAATATCAACTAACTTCACATCTATCATCATATTAGTCACATAAACCGCCATCTTAAAACAAAATTCCAAACTCATTAAACATTGTACAATTCAAATTTGGTACTCTTCCACCATTTTTCCCTTTTAACCTTGAATAATTACCCAATAAAAGCTCCAATACCACATTTAAATATCCCCAATCATTACGTTAAAATTCAGATATCCAAATAATAAAAACACATCTACAATGAAATCTATATCTTCAACAAATGGAGCATAAACCACAAACAAAATTCAAGCCTCATTAAGAATTGTACAATTCAATTTATAACTTTCACCATTATTCCCTTCGTTCTATTGCTAAAATAGCAAAATAATATACACCAGAATTACCACTCCTTTCACCTTAAAGTTAAAGAAAAATATTAAAAAAAACGTATCCATCCCATTCACATTTAAATTTCAAATATTCCTTATCTACTGAATAAACTTTACAAAAAAAACCACATGAATTTTTAGTTTTTTAAACAATCAAATACTTTCTTATGCTTTTTTTTTATAAACACAAAAAAAACCCTTAACTCTTTAATCTAATAATACAAAAAAAGGAAAAAAAAATGGGTAGGAGGTTAAAAATACCCCCTCACATCTAAACCGCGCAATGCGGTAACTCCCAGAAAAAAATGGGTGTGAGATAACTCACACGAAGCAGATGACTTTCAGGAAATAGTACCTATCCAGTTCTCTCCCCCAACTCTCACTTCATCTTAAACTACATCATCATTTTTTAATATCCCTTTTATTTAAAAAAATATTAGAAATATAAAGGACAACTCTTCTTTTAATCAGCTCCAACTGCCGAGTCACCATTACAACCATTCCTTCTTGGAGCACGGCTCTTTTCTTCCATCTCTTGTCTCCTTAGAGTTCGCGGCGGACTACGTCTCTGTTGAAACTGAGTAATTGGCAGCTCTTGAGCAAATGCTATAGCTTCCTTTGGAGAATCAAAGAATTTTGGTTGGCAACCATCTTGAAAAACCTTCAAAACAGCTGGATATCTAAAGGTTGCCTTATAACCTTTCTTCCACAACAACTCTTTAGCAGAATTGAATTCCCGTCGTTGGAACATAACTTCTTGACTCAAATCCGCATTGAAGAAAACTCGATTATTTTGAATCATCAAGGGTGATTTTCTCTGTTGTGCATTTCTAATAGCCACTCGTAAAATTATTTCTCTGTCATAATAATTCAAGCAACGAACCAAAACAGGTCTTGGACTTTGACCTGAAATAGATCTTCTACGCAAGACCTTCCGGGAAATGTTCTTTTTTTTTTGAAATTTATTTATAGTATCTCCATACGTTCATTTCAAATTGACTTAGTATAATATTACATAATAGATTCTAAATAATTTTCAAATTTTCATCCCCCCCACCTCCCCTAACCCCTTAGGAAACCACCTTGTGGTGGTTAATTCCCAAAAACCCAAATGGGTGTGGTATAAACCACAAGTGGCCTATGACTTTCAGGAGCTGAAGTACCACTCCCTCCCCCCCACCCCCCCAGGCAGACAAAATACACGTATAAACCGAAAAATCATCATTTCTTATATCCATAAAACCCCGGTCCATCAATTTAACCAATCTTATTCATAAACTCTTTTTTTTGAAAATCCAAACTTGATATTAAATTTTGCACCCTTTCCACCCTCCCAACACTGAGTTTAACATTGTTTACAATCAATAAAAGTTTTTTTTAAATTTTTTTTTTCAAGTCTTCCTGAATTTCATCCACTGAATTAAAACACCTCTGAACATCCCAGTTCAACACCGAATCTTCCATTCTTCTCAGTCTCAAGTTGAATTTGTAGCTTACTTTCAAAAAAAGTTTTTTTCAAATCTTTTAAAATTTTCTTGAACATAATTCCTTCGGTCTTGATCTTCTAAAGCATCAATGTTATTCATAAGTTCTTTCTTCTGAGTTTCCCAATTTAATACCAAATTTTCCACTTTGTCAATCTTCTCAATGTTAAGTTGAAATTATTGTTTATTTTCAAGAAAAACTTATTCAAAATTTTTAACTCTTCTTGGACATTGCTCCTTCGACTTTAATTTTATAAATCATCAATCTTGTTCATAGTTTCTTTCTACTGAATTTCCAAATTTAATAATAAAGTTTCCGTTTTTTCCTATTTTCTCAATATTAAACTGATCTTGTTGTTTAGTTTAAAAAAAAACCTTTTCAAAACTATTAAAATCTGTTTGCAATGTATGCATACTCACAGATAATAAATTCACTCTTCCAATATTCCATCCAAAAAAAAAATCACTAATAAACCTTCTTGCAGGTCAAGGAGTTCCATATATATGTTTATCTTCAGAAAATATTTCAAATATTTCAAATCAACATTCGTCGCCATCTTTCAAAAAGGAGTCCGAAATCAACTTTAATAAGTTCTGTTCTTGAGAAGATTCCAGCACCAACTCCGGCTCTGTCTGGGCAAATAGGTCAAATTTCTTCCAAAGTCAAAGATAATAAATTACACATACAAAACGACACATCGACCAGGTGAAATATCCTCAGGAAAGGATATCCACTGCCCTTCAATATGAATTCACAACACTCAGAGGTTCTTGATGCAAAAACATGCAAACACACATCAGACACAAGACACATACAGAACAACGACACATCGACACAGAACCTACGTAGCAAAATGCTGGAAAACAATTCTGTGAGACGTCTCTTTTTCTACATTCGATGTAAACCTGTTACACCTCAACGCATGTCTGAAATACATTTATTAAAAATAAATATTCTTCACAAATCATCGAGTCATGGGAAGTTGTTTCAGCAATTAATCCGTTGTTCAGCAGCTCTTCTCATGGCCTGTGGGAAGAAGCAGCTCCTCAGCCGGTGGGATCTGGCTGAAATCCTTCTGTATCCCTTCCCTGACAGGAGGAGCTTCATCACTTGTAACTTAGTAATCATCCATATACTGCAAATCTCGAAAATAAATCTTCCTAAATTAGTCCAAAGTGACTGATATCCCCCACCACCCCTCACATTAACACTAGGTCAGGAGACACAAATGGAGCATGTATCTCTACTCTATTAATTAGACTTTGTTTTGGAACAATGCAGAATTCGGATCCAAATTTATTGTCATGAACATTTCACGGAATTGGTGGTTCCGCAGCAGTATCACAGGTGCAAATATTGCTATAAATTACATTTTCAAAAGAAGAGAATACGAGGCCGTGTCTATGGTTCATTGAACATTCGGAAATCTGATCACAAGGTAACGGGACAGAAGCAGGTCACTAGGCTCATCGAGTCTGTTCCATGACTCTACACTCAGCTGAACAATGCTCACACCTTGTTCAAATTTCCAGCCTTTTCCCCAGGTCCCTTGATACCCTTACTAACGAGATACTTATCTATTTCCTATTTAAATTCTCCTCGTGATCTGGCCTCCACAGATCCACGACCCTCTGACTAAAGAAGTTCTTCCTCCTCTCTGATTGAATAATTTCTAATTTTAAGACTATGACCTTTGTCCTCGATTCACCTATCAAGGGAAACATCTAATCCGCATTCACTCTGTCAAAATCATTTAAAATTCAAAATATCTCTTTGAGATTCTCCTATACCCCAATGAATACAACGCATGAGGTGCCAAATGTTCCCCATATGCCAGCCCCTGCATTCCAGGAATCATCCTAGTAAATCAACTCTGCACCATCTCCAACAACATCACATCCTTTCTGAGAAAGAGACTCATTAACACCTCTCTGTCTTCTGGTATTTGCTCCTCTCACCGCAGGAAAATGTTGCCGCCTGTCCGTCCTACCAATACCCTCATAATCTTCTAAGTCTCTATTGTCACCTCCTTTCCTTCTTCACTCCAAAGAGAAAAGCTCTAGCTCTGTTAAGCTTGCCTCATTTTTCAATTCAGACAACCTCCTCATAAATCTTTTCTGCACCCTCATAGCCTGAATACGCCTCAGATTGCCTGATCTTGGAAGCAAAGCAGGCTCAGGACTGGTCAGGACTTGGAGGGGAGACCGCCTAGGGACACCCGGTGCTGTAGGATTCTGAGGGGCTCTGTACAAAGGGGCAACACTCTGTCCGCCTTCTGGTAGAAAAAAGTTAAAGAATTTCATGTATGTTACATTCGAAATGTAGTGTTACATGATGATAGTGAAACATTTACATTTACCCTCTCCAAAACTTCCAGTAATGAGGAAACCAGAACTGAACACAATATTCTAATTGTGGTCTAACCAGAGTTTTCTCGAGCTGTAACATGACCTCTCAACTCTTGAGCTCAATCCCCAACTAATGAAGGCCAGAATACCTTAAGCCTTCTGAACGATCCTATCAACCTGCAAGGGCAACCTTGAGAGATCTGGAATTGAGGGAACCATTCAGAAGTGGATGAAGTTGCATCCTGTAAAAATATGTATTAGGAGTTGGCAAGGCAGCCAGCAGGAACCAAAGGCTTTGAAATCATGCAGGCTCGCAATACTGTCGCCTTCTTCATAGATGTTATCAGTTTATTGCCTTGTTTCACAGAATAAAACACTTTAAATATGCCAGCCACTGAGGTGACAACTGACACACCTCTTCAACAGTCAGCTCTCCCTCATTCAGCATCTCTGTTTTGAGTAGAAGGCTGTTCTCACAAAAATAGCCATCACAGTCGGCACTTTGTTGCCCTTAGAATGCCTGGCACTGCTCCCAGCATGCACGGTGCTGCTCCCAGCATGCTCCAACCACGGCCACCCCATGCCTGACAGCACTGGCAGAGCGAGGGACACAAGGCCATGCCTTGTAGATGGTCGTATTGCACAAACCTTCTGCCTGACACCCCCACCCCCACCCCAAGCTTCAAGAACAGTGTTCATGAAACAGGTATCAGGCTCCTGTAGGCAAAAGGGAAGAAGCTTTCCTGGTGCTGTTGGGTGTTCATCAGGCTTCTGTACCTCTGTCCCGATGGTAGCAGTGAGAAGATGGCACGGCCCGGGTGGTGGGGGTCCTTGAAGATCGAGGCTGGTTTCCTGAGACACCGCCTCTTGTAGATGTCCTCGATGGAGTGGGGACTAATGCCCATGGTGGCGCTGGCTGAGTTCACCACTCTCCGTCCCATTTTCCTGTCCTGTATATTGGCAGCTCCGTACCAGAAGGTGATGCAACTCGTAGAAATTGGCAAGTCTTTGGTGAAATCTCAAAAGTTTATTACCACGCGTTGTGCCGGCCTGATCTCCACAGTTGTGGGATTATCTTTACGTAGCATTTTCCAATCATTTTGATCTATTTTTCTGCCCAAAACATTTTCCCACTTTCATCTTGATTTATGCAATTGTGTGTGAGTCTGTGAGACCATGTGTCACACCATGTGTACGCATGTGCATGCGTACGTGTCTGTGCATGAGTTCATGAGATGGCAGGCGGACATGCATATGAGTGTGCATGTGTACTTGTGTGTGTTTGTGTGTGTGTGTGTGTGTTTGTGTGTCTGCACGCGTGTGTGTGCATCTATTCATTTGTGTGTGCACATGAATGCGTGTATGTGGGTGCATAATTCTGCATGCTTTTGTGCAGGAGTGGGTGAGTGTGTATGCGTGTGTACATCTGTGTGATTCTGTGAGTGTTTATATGTGCACGTTTATGCATTCACGTGTGTGTGTGTGTGTGTAATGAAGAAGTAGCCTCCAACACTCATGTTAGGAGGACCCACTCACTACCTGCCAATCCAGGTCACCCCAAACCATCAAGTTGACCCTTGCGTTTGGCCCACCTAAATCACCAGGAGCTGCAGAACAGGCAGCCTGGCCAGACTCAGCCCTGACTTTCACCCAATTGGCCAACCTAAATCACCAGGAACTACAGTCCAGGCAGCCTGGCCAGACTCAGCCCTGACCCTCACCCACATTGTGGAATGCACTGAGCCCAGCCCAGAAGGGGTTAGCCACCTCCATGAACAGGTCATGTCCTTCCAACAAACCCAGGAGCCGGCTCCAGAACTAGCTGAAATCCCACCCTCCCCATGCCCCTTTGATTCCCTCGACCCCCAACAATTGACACAAGCCTGGGTCACAGGCGGCTCGAGCTGCTGGAAAGGGGGTAATCAATACCGGAAGGCAGTGGCTCTCCACTCTACCATGGGGAAAGTCATCACCAAAGAGGGAGAGGGGGGCTCCAGCCAGCTTGCTGAGCTGGCAGGGGTGGCATTCACACTTCAGGACACCACTGGGCCCATTAACATCCACCCCGATTCATGGGCAGTGGCCAATGCCATGGTGGTCTGTATGGCCCAATGGCATGAGACAGGGTGAGAAATCCACGGATGCCCCCTTTGGGGACAGCACCATGGGCAGTTGCTCTGGGACCAAGCCCCCACAAGGAGATCACAGTTCACCACATAGACACCCACACCCGCAACACCACAGAGGAGGCAGCGGACAACGCGGCCGTGGATCAAGTTGCCCAAAGATGCACTGCCTCCACCTCCCCACCAGACACTGACAATGGGGCTCTGGCCACCTGGGCTCACCGCAAAAGTAGCCACCTAGGGGCTGACAGCACATGACAATGGGCAGAACAGTTCAGGGTTGCCCTCACCCTGGATCAGTCCAAAACCGACGTGCTCGACTGCCCCATCTGTTGCAGGTAAAGTCAAGGGATTGACCAATGGTGCCTCCGGGACACATTAGCTGTGGCAGGGGAGCAGGTCATGTATGGCTGATTGACGATATCAGATCGCTCCCATGCCAAGATTTAAAAAATTAGTATATCCTGACCATGGTGAATACATATTCTGGTGCACTGGTGGCAGTGTCCTGTGAGAAATCCGACCAGAATAACACCATTATTGGATTACAGCCCCTCTCCTCCATTTATAGAATCCCCTGGGAGGTGCGATCCAATCAGGGCTCACACTTTCCAGAGTCTAAAGCCCAAGACTGGACTGCTGAGGCAGGGATCTCCTGGCTGCTCCACATCCCCTATCACCCCCAGGCATCAGGGTCATTTGAAAGGATGAATGGCCAGTTCACGGAGAGCATCCACAAACTGACATCAAGGTGGGTGGGGGGGGGGGGGGGGCTGACCGTGCTGCAACAGGCTGTGGATCACTTTAACTCGCGCCTCACCGGCCAAGGAGACACCCACATATCTCACCATTTCTAACACTCCCCATCCCCGGATTGAGAGCCTCCCCAAAACCTCCGAGACAGGACTTGGGGAGAGTATGGGTACAACAGCCACAAAGTCCAGCCCAAAAGGGGGAGATTGTCGCATTCAGTCCAGGAGATATCCGGTGGTTCGCAATTCTGGGCCAAACCAAACTCTCCTGTCTCCACACCCACCATCTCACAAAGGGACAATGAGTTTTTTTTTCCACCCCACAGGAACATGCAAGCCCTGCTTCTACCCTTGCTGCTAGCGGCAACCATTTGCAATGTCAGATTGGTGATCACGTTCCTCTCCATTACCTATGATTTTGCCACCACCACGAATAGATCGGACTGCTGGATCTGTGTCCAAACTCCAGCACACACCAATCAAGCATTACCACTCACCCCCATCCAACTGGACGACTCTCAGATGAACTGCCTACTGAGACTCTTTGCTCCAGTGGGTTTGGGTTAACTGTATGGGGTGGGCCTAATGGCAGCCCACCACCCCTGGCATCTCTACTCAACACTATCCCTTCCACTGACTCCCGATGGTGTGGATGCTTCAGGAACTGGTATTTCTCTGCCTAAAATTGGACCACCACTCAAGTCCCGACACTTCGCATCATCCCACAACTCATCATAGACCAAAGAAGTGTTGGTGCAGACTCCCCCACAGACACAACTCCCCCCTCCCAGTCGGCAACAGTGACAGCCGGCACAGAGGGTACCCGGGCACCGCACTCACCACCTCAATTGGTGTCAGCAAGCTGGGGGGGCCACTGGACTCTGAATGGCACCCACTGGGTTGGAGATCACTGCCTATCCCTGGCTTCCTGCCACCTGGTAGGGCTGCCTTTTCCCCACATTCGAGGTGCCCTACATCCACTCACTTGCTGACCTAGGGGAGCACACAGCCTTTGGTGACCACCGCAACAAGAGGGTCTTTACTGCAAGTGAATGGTTCTGGATGAACGCCTTCCCCAGATAAGGCTCTCCAACGAAGATGACCACCCTACGAGACGGCAGTGTCCCTGCACCATACAAAGGACATCCTGACCTGGAAAGTTGTGAAGCTGAAGGAGAGGCGTATAGTGGCAATGCCAAATTGGATGGCCCTGGACTACCTGCTGGTGGCTGTGCTGTCATTGGCCAGGAGGGCTGCAGCTACATTCCCAAGGAATCCTCTAACATCACCCACCTGACTGACCACATTAGGGACTCAGTGGCCAAAATTCAACCCCGTTAGACCTTCTTATTACCTGTCGCACTTTATTGGCAAGCAGCATGTCTTCCGAAGGGGTGGATTGTCTTGGAGAGGCAGTGTCCATCACCTGGTGGCGCTGCTGTGCTCCTGTTCGGTGGACATACTACCTGCCAATCAAGGTCAAAGACTCACTCCAAGCCATCAAGGTGAACCTTGCGACTGGCCCACCTAAATCCCCAGGAGCTGCAGTCCAGGCAGCCCGGCCAGACTCAGCCCTTACCTTCACCCAATTGGCCCAGGTGAATCACCTCGACTGATCCCTGCTGAGCCCCTGCACTTAGCTTCGAACATTGGCCACAGCAGTCAATGGGGCTCAGCTTCCCCGAGTGATAGGCCCTCCCAGCATGGCCCCCAGAACTATAAAGGACCATGTCCCCCTTCGTTCTGCCTCTTTCGACTCATCGTGGCTAGTAAGGAGCATCTTCCACACTGGGTTGGGGAGAGTCTCGAGGTCAGCAAGGAAGACCCATGTCCATACTGGTCAAGGGGTGGGAGCTCACAGTATCACCTTGATCCTGAATGTTGAATGTATACATTCATGTAATTTCCCCCAGTCTCTGTCGGTTTCTCCCTCCTAATTAGAAGTGTATATTTACTCCCTGCGTACTCTGTGTGTAGAGGTTTGCCAAACATATCAACCCTATTGTCCTGTTTCCATCCCCAAACTAAAAGTGTGCTTTGTACCTCCGCTTTGGTCTGGTTCTTAACCTGTTGGACCCACACGAACCCGACCACAATGGAGGAGGGAAAGCTAAGTATTTTATCAATAAATGGAGAGTCAAATCACAAGAAAAAAAGACAGTTAATTCCAATCAGAAGTTGGCAAGAAATTAATGTATGTTTAGGGGAAAAAACGTAGGAATCTCAAGAAAAGCACCAGTGTGTAAAAATGTGTTATTTCCTATGAACAGAGGCAATAGAATATTAAATTTGTGGGAAAGAGATTTTATAGCCATCAAATATAATATGGGGAAAAGGATTTATATAAATCGAAACAAAGTTGGAAAAAAGATTGAAATATACAAATTCAAGAAGAAATAGGGTAAAGATTGTTTCAAGAGTGTTACAAATATGATTTATGCCAGTTATAAAACTACAATTGTCTACATCAATTCTGCTATACTCCATGTAAATTATATGGACTTATCTCCAATTATTCCGAGAAATGTTTTCAATGTAATCAGGTGATTGGGACTTTTTTTCCATTCGGTTTGGACCTGTGTGAAAGTGGAAGAATTTTGGAAAGATTTCAGTATATTATTAGGACAAATTATGAAGATAAAAATACAAAAGGACACAAGAATATTTGTGCTTAGTCATATTTAAGATGCAGATACAAAACTGAAGTTGGATAAACATCAAACATAGCAGTGAAGCAATGTGCAGCACTAACGTGGAGAGAAGAGAGTTTTGTAACGAGGGATGGGAAATTGAAATGCAAAACTGTGTCACCATGTAACCATATAACCATTTACAGAGCGGAAACAGGCCATGTTAGCCTTTCGAGTTTGCACCGGTTCACTAGAACAAATCCACTAGCTCTATCCTCCCACTCTCCGCCAATATTCCTCCATCCCCCTCACCTCCATGTACACATCCAACCTTCTCTTAAATGACAGAAGGAACCCTGCTGCAACTATCTCATTCAGAAGAACATTCCATTCTGCCACGACTCTGAGTGAAGAAGCATCTTCTGATATTTCTCCTAAAGTTTTGCCCTCTTACCCTTAACTTATGGCCTCTCGTTCCAACCTTCCCTGCCCTCAGGTGAATGAGTCTGTTTATGTCTAGTCTATCTATTCCTTTCATAATTTTAAATACTTCCTTCAAGTCCCCTCTCAGTCATCTGCATTCCAATGAATAAAGTCCAGTCTCCTTAATTTCTCCCTGTAATCCAGATGCTGTAAGCCAGGCAACATCTTTGTAAATCTTCCCTGCACCCTCTTCACCTTATATATATCCTTCCTATAGTATGGAGACCAGAACTGAGCAGAGTACTCCAAACCTGGCCTCACCAATACCTGAAACAGCTGCAGCATCACCAACCAGCTCCTACACTCTATGCTATGATTTATGAAGTCCAGCAGACCATATGCCTTCTTAATTACCCTGTCTACATGGGAATCCACCTTCAGTGAACCCTGTACCATAACTCCAAGATCCTTCTGTTCCTCTGCATTTCTCGACGCCCATCCCTGAACTGCATAGGTCCTATTTTGATTATTTTTTCCGGAATGCAGCACCTCACACTTGTCAACATTAAATTCCATCAGTCCACTTTTCCAAACAAACCAAATCCTGTAATCCAAGAAAACCTTCCTCACCATCCACCACTCCCCCTATTTTTGTATCGTCTGCATATTTGCTTTCCCAGTTAACCACCCCCTCAACCAAATCCTGAATATAAATGATAAACAACAGGGGATGCAACACCAATCCCTGAAGAACACCGCTCGTCACAGGCTTCCATCCTAATAGACAGTTGTCCACCATAACTCTCTGCTGTCTTTCTCCCAGCCACCTCTGAACCCATCTCACTATCAAACATCAAACATGACTTTCCCTTCACTAAGCCATGCTGGGTGCCCCCAATCAATCCCTGTCTATCCAGATATTTGTACATACTATCTCAAAGAATACCCTCCATAACCATCCCCACCGCCGAAGTCAAACTTACTGGCCAATAATTACTTGGCCTACACCTACTCCCTTTTTTGAACAACAGAACTACATTTGCAACCCTCCAATCCCGCGTCACCACACCCTCCTCCAGTGATCTTTGAAAAATCGCTGTCAGTGCCCCCAATATTTGTTCCCTGACCTCCCTTAAATTCCGGCGAAAAATCCCATCAGCACCAGGAGACTTATCCACCTTAATTGACCCCAGAAGCTCCAAAACGCTCGCTTTACTAATCCCTATCCTTTCCATAACTAAACTATTTACCTCTCTTATCTTGTATAGCCCAATGTCTGCATCCCTCGTGAATACAGATGAGAAAAATTTGTTCAATATTTCTCCATCTCATACGGTTCCTGACATAGTTCACCGGTCCCATCATCCAGTCGACCTATTCTGTGTTTAACCCTCCTTTTACTGTTCACATTTCTGAACAAACCCTGAGGATTCACCTTCGCCTTATTTAGCTATGGACACTTCATCCCTTTTTATCTATCTCCTCAATCCCTTGTTTTTTTATATTTGGTGTAGATCTCCCTCTTGTCCCGTACAAACTTCTTAATTTCACCAGAAAACTACGGCTCCCTCGAACCTTTAGTCTTTCCCTTTGGCCTGATTGGAACATAAAGATCCTGTACTCTCAAAATCTCACCACTAAATGTCCCCCAAATTTTCTCTACATCCTTTCCAGGAAAAAGTTCAGCCCACACAACTCTCTGCAAATCCCTTCTCATTTCTCCAAATCTGGCCTTCCCCCACACGAAGACCTTCAACCTCGGAACTTTCCATCATTAAGCTAAAGCTAATGGACCCATGATCACTGGATCCGCAGTTCTCCCTAACGCTCACCTCTGTCACCTGCCTCATTGCATTCCTAAACAACAGATCGAACACTGCTCCCACTCTAATTGGCGTCTCAACATATTGCTGCAGAAAGCAATCCTGAACACAATGCATAAATACTAAGCTATCCTGCCCTTTTACTGACTGCATTTCCCAATTGATGTTTGGAAAATTGAAATCCCCAACCAACACCACCCTATTTCACTTGCATATCTCACCTATTTGCACATTTGCTCTCCTTGTTCCCTTTCCCCATTTGGAGGCCTATAATATACCCCATAATAGTAACCTCACCCTTCTTATTTTTCAGTTCTACCCACACTGCCTCTCTTGACGAGCCCTCCAGTCTATCTTGCCTCAGCATTGCTGTAATATCCTCCCTGACATTTAATGCCACACCTCCCCCTCTTAATCCACCAACTCTGTCACATCTCAAGCAGTGAAATCTTGGAACATTCAACTGCCAGTCACAACCTTCTTTCAACCACGTCTCGCTAATGGCCACAACATCATAATGCCGCATGTCAATCCACACCTTTAGCTCATCCAGCTTCCTTACTACAGTCCTCGCATTAAAATAAATACAGGGATCTCCGACATTCTACCTTCTGAATATCCTCCTCTCTACCATTCTCACAATATTCACTGCAACATTTGTGTACTACTTCCTGCTTTTCCTCCCTCAAATTATTTAAACTTGTCCCTTTCCTTATCCTACTAACCCTCACCCTATAACTCTCGCCCTTTTCCTTTTATCCCTACAGAGTTTGACACCACACCTCTGCCAAGCATAGTCTGACTATCCCCTTCCTCAGTATTCAAGGTGGAGTAATGATTTCTGAAGATTACAGACTCGGGTGCTTGCACATGAATCTGAACTCTCCCTTTTCTCCTCCTAACGGTAACCCACTACCCCTCGTCCCGTGAGCCCCTGGGCGACCACCTGCCTGTAGCTCTTGTCTACGATAGCCTCAATCTCCCTAACAAGAGTAAGGTCATCGAGCTGCAGCTCAAGTTCCTTGACCCGGTCCGTTAGGCCACATGCCTTCTCAGTGATGGCCTCACTCTCCCTAACCAGAGGGAGGTCTGGTTGTCTGTCTCTGGATTCTCTGCTCAGAGGATCACCCCGCATTATCCATCAAATCCTGGTCTCTCTGTGTCAGCAGGAATTCCGTGCTGACCACTACCTGATGGCTTTGTGTTCAAATTGTTTGTCTATGAAAACTTTTCCACAAAGGTGATGTGGCAAAGTCTAGCTGACTGAAACATTGCACCAATCTTTCAGAACACCTGAGACAGGTAGATCCTTGGTTCATAGCGGCACTCGGTGCCCTTGTACTTAGTTTCCATGCTCAGTCTGATGCAACCTCACACGATGAAGGCCACATTGGTTACGCCCTTAACCCCATTGTCATGAAATATATATTTGGGAGAATCTGGTAAAATTAGAGTAGGTTAAATACATACACACATTTTAAAACAGATCTTATTTGAAATACTGAAGAATTCATATTCAGTAACATCACAGAAACTATGGAGAATGCTATGCACATTTCACAAGTAGCTACTAATTGAAATGATGTCATGAAATAAATAGACCATTATTTTGGTTTGGAGACAGGTTGGCTGGTTGAATATCTACAAAGTGCCAACGGAATGGTCACCCCTGGGATTTGTTTAGCTAAGACAAGGGCTTGCCAAAGAAGGATAAGTTCTGTTGTTTGCTGAAGAGGTGGGGGGGGGGGGTGGTTTGCAATTGAGAGAGTCACATGTGTTTTCTAGCAGTCTCAGTTGGAGTGAGAGAGAGAGAGAAAGGGGTGAAACAAGCTCTCTCTGCCAGGCACTGAAAGCAGCTGAACAGTACAAGCCAGGAGAGGATTGTAGGAAACAGAAAGCTCCAGAGCGGCAGATGGCTGGAAGTCCTATCTGTCTGATGTTTCTCTCAGAATAAGTGCAACAGGAAGGAACATTGTGCTAGCCTGAAAGAAAGAGGTTATCATCTGGAGAACCCTGATAGGCCACGTTTTATCAGCGAGACATTGAGGTGACTAATGGTGGTAGCTCAGTTGTGGAAATCCTGGAACAACAAATCTCTTTCTGCAAACCCTATGGAACTTTCTTGAGTAGGAAAGCCTGATGAACTTTATTCATGTTCAATTCCGTGCACAGTATCAGAATTGCCGACAACCAGTGAACTTGGAAGAATGAGAAGTGAGATTGAACAGAGAACCAAATAACTTTTCTTCAATTTACACACACATCATACACGTGCGCTTAAACTCAGAAGGGGATTAAGGTTGGTTAAGTTAATAGAGATTGTTAAAGTTTGATTCTGTTTTCCTATCAAAAGATCATTAAAAACAACATGTTTGAATAACTACTTGTCTTGGTGAATGTCTATTGCTGCTGGGTTTTGGGGTCCTTTGGGCTCATAACACCATAGTCTGGCGATGTACATGGACCTCCTTCCCACTCCATCCATTTTGGATCCCCACATGAAGAGGGAAACTGCTCTGGTAATAGCCAGGGCAGAGGTGTGTGGGATGGGCCACACCTGCATCACACGCAGCAGTACCGAGAGCACCTTGCACCTGATGACCAGGTTCTTCCCCATTACTGAGAGGGAATGTCATTCCCACAGACCCAATTTCTGGTGAACCTTTACAATCGGCTCTGACCAATTCTTGTTGCATGCCTCGGCCTCTCCAAGCCAGTTCCCCGTCACCTTCAGGTAGTCAGATCTGACTGTGAAGAGGACAGCGGACTAATTTACCAAAGTGCATTGCCTCGCTTTTGTTCCAGTTTACCCTGGAAAATAGCATTGTATACTTCCGGGCCCAGCCACTTACAGACTTGTGTACAACTCAGGCGTTCTCCCAAAACTGGGGGTCCCTGGTCCCTGTCTCCTGGAGTTGGGATTCTTGACACTGCTCCCTGTCTCCTGATATTGGTGCTTTGTTCTCCACCAGTCCCACAACACAACCCTGATCCCTGGACAGAAAGTAGAGCTACAGAGGGATCAGTGAAAACATGGGTAATTTTGACAGGGTGGTGTCCATCCAGGAGCCTGATAACAGCAGGGAACCCGTGGAAGGGGATGGAGGGCATTTGATGGTGCACCAGCAGGACACTGCTGAGGGTGCAGATTCCCTCGGGCTTCTGATGAGGGATTGCTGAGGGAGAGGCCACATGGATGGGACTTCGAGGCAAGGAGCCACTGATTGTCAGGGATGGGGCCTGTAAATAGACCCGCAGACATCCAGCACACAGCATCTTTGACTCACTACCATCAGGAAGGAGATATGGAGGAACATAATCAGGCTGCCATGCAGGGAAATAACTTATTCCCACAGGCACACAGGTTGACAATGTCAGTTGAATGGGTCAGTGGAATGAAAAGGTTGAGAGGGATATGGTCTGTTTGCAAGCAGCTTGGCCAGCAGAAAAGAAGGGCCAAAAAGACTGTTTCAGAGTTGTCTATTTGGACCAGTCATTTGAGTTGAATCTTTAAAAAAATCATGACAGGCTGGTCAATCATTTTAGATGGAGATTTTAGATTGACACATGCAGCCCGGGAACAGGCCCTTTCAGCCTATGAGCCACAACCACTCAATTACACCAATGACCTACAACCCCCAGTACATTTTAAATGGTGGAAGGACCTGGAGCAACTGGTGAAAACCCACGCAGACATGGGAAAAACGTACAACTCCCCACTGACAGTGTCACATTAGAACCCAGCTCGCTGGCCCCTTAACAGCGTTGTTCTAACCGCGATGCTAACCTCACCACTCTCAATGGTTCCCAAGGTTCTTCCTCTGACTTTCCATGAGCTGTGATTGCTTCAAATTCCAGTGCCCTTGTTTCCCTGAGGCTCTGACCCCTGCCCAGTGACTCTGTCTCCAATGCCTCTCCCTGGCCGGATGATCATTGCTCTCTTTCCCGGCTCTCACCCAAACTTTCTTACCCCATTTCCACCACCTACAACCCCCCCTGTCATGTCCAACCCACTCACCCACAGGGCCAAGGGTAATGAGGTGGGGGCAGGTCCAGGCTGTAGTCACACAGCTTGTCAAAGGACAAGTGAGAGCAGGAGTCCTGGAGCAAGAGGTGAAGGGTAGTGTGTACAGTAGCAGCCAGCTACAGGGGCACAGCCTCCAGGGTGGGGGAGCGGGGAGAGTGGACTGGCTCAGATGGGACAGATGTCCCGGTGCCAAGGATCAGGGAATTCCCCAGCTCGATGAAGGTCTGGGATGCTGCCACCGGCAAGGAGACTGGACCACTTCCCCCCACATCTCCACCGTCTGGGGTTCCCTGGAGCAGCAGGTTCCAAGGCCTGTCGGTGGGGGAAGGGGAGGTTCAATAACTGGGGTGGGGCATTTCTGATGCGTGATCGATTGGAGATGGGCCTAGTGAGAGGATAGGTCCAGTGGGAGAACAGACATGATAGGGAATGGGCCTTTGGGGCAGGCCAGCTGGGGCTTCAGGATGGGTCTAGCAGGGAGGCAGGGGCTTTGGGCACCAGCCAGTGGGGGACAATGGCTTTGGGAATGGACCTGGTGGGGGTCAGGGACTTTGGGGAGGGACCTGTGGGGAATTGCGTTTGTGGGAGGACCTGTCGGGCAAAATAATTAGTGACAGGCCGAGTTGGGAACTGTATTGGGGACGGAATCGGTAGGAGTTGGGATTTTGTATGGACCCGGTGGGGATGCGATTGGGAATGCATCCAGTGGGGGATGGTATTCGGTTCTGATCTGGCGGGGGACGGTATTGGGGTTGGATGCAGTGGGGGAATGGATTGGGGGTGGACGCAGCGGGGGACGGGATTGGGGACGGACTTGTCGGGAGATGGGATTTTGGATGGAACCGGCAGGGACAGGATTGGGGATGGACCCGGCGGGGGGTGGGATTGGGGATGGATTCGTCGGGACACAGGATTTTGGATGGAAGCGGTGGGGACTAGATTTGGGATGGACCAGCGGGGGACGGTATTCGGGTTGGACCCAGTGGGGACGTGATTGGAGATGGACCCAGCGAGGGATAATATTGAGGATGGACCTGGTGCAGGAGAGTTTTGGAGATGGACCCGGTGGGGGATGGACCCAGCAGGGGACTGCCCATTGACTCTGTCTTCAATGCCTCACACCATCTTTGCCAGATGATCACAGCCGGATGATCACCGCTCTCTTTCTCAGGTCTCACCCAAACTTTCCTACACCAATTCCACCACCTACAACCCCGTCATCATGTCCCACCCACTCACCCACAGGGTAATGAGGATGGGGCAGCTCCTGGCTGTGGTCACATAGCTCGTTGAAGGACAAATGGGAGCAGGAGTCCTGGGAAAAGAGGTGAAGGGCAGTGTGTACTGTAGCAGCCAGCTGAACTGGGCCACATTTTCCAGGGTGGGGGGAGAGAGAGGACTGGCTCAGATGGGACATATATCCCTGTGCAAAGGGTCAGGGGCTTCCCCAGCTTGGTGAAGGTATGGACGCTGCCACCAGGAAGGAGATGGACCACTGCCCTCCCCCATCTCCATTGTCTGGGGTCCCAGGAACAGCTCAGATTCCAAGGCCTGTGGGTGGCAGAAGAGGGAGGTCAGGAACTGGGGTGGGGTAGTTGTGATGGGTGATCGATTGGAGAGGGTCCCAGTGAGGGAACGGGTCTGGTGGGAGGACAGACCTGATGGGGATGGGCCTGTGGGTATAGGCAAATAGGTGAGGGGGGTGGGGATGGGGACTTTGGGTTGGGCATGTTGGGGGACAGGGGCTGGGTGAAGGCCCTGGTGGGCATCAGGAGCTCTGGGAACAGTCCAAGTAATCGGTGGAGCATGGGGGATGGGCCCAGTGGGGGACAGAGGCTTTGGGGATGGGACCGGTGGGGGATAGGGGCTTTCTTGACAGTCCCAGTGGTGAGCAGGGTTTTGGGGACAATCTCAGCAGGGGGATGGGTTTGGGGACGGGCCTGGTGGGAGATGGGGGCTTTGGGGATGGGCCTGGTGGGTGAGAGGGGACAAGATTGGGGATGGACCCAGAGGATGGAGACCACCCATGGAGCTCCGGTTCACCATTGGGTCACTCACCATGGCCCACGGTCATGCATTGATCTGCGGGAATGTGAATTCGATGCAGTTGAGGTTCATCTCCCGGGTCTGCTCCCTGGTTGAGGTCCCAACACCTGTTGGGACAGAAACCACCTTCACCACTGACTTGGGGTGGGGCAGCAGGAGGGTGACAAGAGGAGGGGATGCAGTATATGTGTACCAGGTCAGGGACATGGGATGAGCCCTAGAACTGGGGTGGTGGTGAAGGCTGAAATCTTAGGGGCATTTAAGAGGCTCTGAGTCATGTGGATGAAAGAAGAACGGAGGGTTATGAGGGAGGAAGGGGTTAGTTATTTTTATTTTGGTAGGAATACATCGGTCGGCACAACATCGAGGGCTGAAGTGCTTGTACTGTGCTCTCGTGTTCTATGTTAAACCTGTCGGTCTTTCAGCGAGCAGAGATCTTGGGGAGGGAACGCTGCCGACTGGCACATTCCAGGCTGCAGGAGTCATGCTGAGGGAAGGACAGAGGCTTGGCGCAGCCAACACAAAGGCACTCTGGGGATGGCTCATAATCCTTCCATAACCGGGCACTGAGAGGCTGAGACTAAGGGGAACTCCTCCAACAGCAGAGGGGGGCAGTAACCACACGGTATCAAAGTGGTGGCAATGAAGGTAACCAGAGACGTATGCAGCAATGTGTAGTGAAGGGAATATCTGGATACAACAGGAGGAGGAGAAAAGACTTGGAACGGTCTTCCTCTTTGGATATAATTTGTAAATAAAGTCAATTTTGCGGGGTTGGGGGGAGGGGAAGAGAAAAGCCCTACTCAGTCAACTTTGCTTCATGAGATACATTCTCCGATCCAGGAAATCTATTCTGCACCTGCTCCAAAGTACAAGGCCAAATTTATTACCATTGGATAGCACAAGTACGACCTGATAAAACAGAGTTCTTGGGGTAAACACATAGAAACACACAACGAAGCCCTCACACCAACAGACAAATGATACATGTGCAGCATATCCAGAAAAATTACTCGATATTGTTGAATAAATAGCAGAGTCGAGGAGTATTTGTATGAGCAGCTCATCAATCATTCCACGTTCTCCCTGCCTGGAGGAAGAGGCTGTTCCTGGGCCTGGTGGTACAGGCTCTGAAAGTCCTGGATCTCTTTCCCAACAGGAATAGCTGGATGATGCTGTTGGCCGGGTGAAGGGGTCCTCGATGATTTTCTCAATGATCGTAGTGGATCACATTGATATTTAGGGAGGTGGGGGGGCAGGAAGTTATCCCCAGTGTTGCTCTAGGCCACTTTAGGTCCTATGGAATGACCTCTGATCATTTAAAAAATATATTTATAAATCCACAAAGAATTCACACAATTAATAATAATACAAATCAAATATAAATACATGTGTCATAGTTAAAAGAAAGAATAAAGAAATCCCCCCCCATAAACCACCCCATCGCCCCTCTATCCCCGTGCTAAAAGAAAAAAGAAGAAAAATGAGGACAAGAGACCCCCCAAACAGGAGCGCCGATTACTTTAATGTTCCTTTTCATAAACTGAGGCCTTAAGGAGAAAGGGAATGTCAGAGTTTCATTTAAATATTCACACCCACCCTTTGTAAATATGGGCTCCATATTCTTCCACAATATATGGTTGTTGCGGCTCACTAACCAGGATGCAATCCAGTACACAAGATGGCTGACGAATGCGGTGACTGAGCAGATCCTGCAAGAACCAACAACCTTCTTCCAAGGTGACATCCTGCACGGCGGGAAGCAATGAGCAATGGCAGGAACACCCACCAATCCGAGGCTGGCTCTGCCGTCTCAAAAGACCTGTCCTCAGCAGTGGGAGAGTATATAAGCAGAGCTGCCAGTTCAACAAACCAGTCTTCGACTTTGACTGCTTGGGTTTGCATCGTTCATTCCACACTTTACGGTAAGTCTGCTGCATCTTGGTGCGAAGGAAGAGACTTTCACCATCGACCACCTCAAGCCAGCACATCTGGACATTAGCAAACTGGCCTCCACTCAGCCCCCACGACACAGATATAGGCTACCGAAAGCAGCAGACAGTGCTCCAATCACTGGTTCTGGAGAGGTGGGGGGAATCATACTAACTGGGAATCCACCCTATACACAAGATGGCTGACGAACGTGGTGACCGCGCAGAGTCCACGGGGACCAACAACTTTCAACCCAGGGGACAACCCACATGGAAGGAATCAACAAGGACAAGAATACTGACCAATCGGAGGCCGGCGCGGATGTGACATCACTCCTGTCGACAGCAGCGGGGAGAGAATAGTAGAGCTGCCAGTGTAATGAAGCAATCTTTGACTTTGATTTCTTTCCACCCTTCACAGTAGCGTGCACGCTCCAATTTCACATCGGGAGTCATGTGTCCAGTTTCCTTATATGAAGAATGAGATGTGCACACATATTGTCAAATTTGTTTCTGGGATGTTTTAACCGGGTGATAGAAGGAAAGTTTGAATATGGATCTCTTGGTTGTTGATAAAAAGGGAGATGACCTTTCAACATTATGAGAGGACACAGCAGCACGGATCGAGAGAGGATAATGCAAAGGAGCCGAACACCAAGTGTCACAATTTCCCAATAACCGATTGGCTGCTTAGATTTTAAGAAATGTCTTCAATGAAAATGAAATATCCTTGGAAATCTCTACCCTATTGAAGGTTAATTTGAAATTGGGATCCATGAACTTGTGATGAGTTAATTGCCGTACACATTCGTAGAGGGATCATATGCATTTAACTTAGATGCAGATACTTTGAAAAAAGTAACAGACATTCCATTGGAAGCGGTAATAAATTTGGAGGAAAGATTGAGAATAAATAGTCTCCCTTGCAGTTGGGGTACAATGTATTTCTTGAGATCAGAGGAATCCTGGAGCCAAGACAAAGTGATCCTATGAAATCTAAGGAATTGATTGAGTTGTTGGGGTAGTTGTAAATGGAAGGGCCGAAGGGTCTCCTGCTCCTTCGACTGCCTGTCTTCTGTCTTGCGATGCTGATTGGGTGCGCCTGTGTGTTCGATCGCTCGCTGATTGGTTGCTTCAGTTGGACGAGCCAATGGGCTGATTCGTTGAGGCCGCTATTTGATTGGAGGCTGGTCGGGTTGGATTGTTAGATGGATTCACGGGCTGATTGGCTCGTGCTGTGGGGAGGCGGGACGTTTCCGGAGGCATCGTCTGCTCAGGGTCCATCGCGTCCCCGCTGGTCCAACGGGAAGAAGTTGGCGGCGGCGCCGGGATCCTCAGCCGCGCGGCCCAGGGAAAACGGGCGACCAGCAGCCCGCTGGACCTCACCTGGGAGTAGCCGGTACCGGCGAGGTGTTTGGATGGAGCCGAGGCGTCGGTGCGAGGACTGATGGCGCCGACAGGGCGAGGCTGGAGGCAGCGGGATAACTTGCAGCCGAAGGTGGCGGGGGCAGGAGATTGGCAAGTCTGGTTCGCGCATGCGTGGTGAGTTCGCGCATATGTTGCAGATACGCATGTGCCGATTGAGGGCCACGAAGCGAAGCATTTCCGCAAGCGCCAACTGATGACTGGCGCATGCGCACAGAAATTAAGATGGCTGCCCCCATCCAATGGATCCTGAGTCACAAAGTCAATCTGGACATTTTGGGTCTTTTGTGCCCTGTGTCTCTGTTCTCCTTTGTCAAATCATTTGATTTTAAAAATAGGCTCTCAGGCTTCAAGGCTCTTCGCACGGGGTCAAAACCTCGACTTGCGACCATCGTGGACCCCCCCCCCCCCAACCAACGCGACCATTGTGGGAACTTTGGACTCCACTACGGTCGCAGGTCGGAGAGGACCTGTCGGGGTCATTGAGGCATTAAATGTATTTAGAACATTTCCATGAGTTAATTCCCTGTAGAAACACCAGTTTATCATTCAAGCTGTGTAGCCACAGCAATAATGCAAAATTTGAAGGCCATCATTACTAAATCCATTTTAATCAGCCTTCACCTTGTAGAATGTTCAGTTGAGACAATAAAATCAAAATGCAAATTTTAACCTCTAGGAAAGATGAGTAATCCTCTGTACCATAGAATTATTGATGAAAAAATATTTGGAATATTTTGTGAATTCAGCTTCCAAAGAGGTGATGAAGACGATCCACAACATGATTTAAAAAAAATTAAACCCAGAACATTTATTAGAAGATGTTTATTACAATAAACATGTTCAGGTTCAGTAATGATCGATTCTAGAATGGCATGTGGCAGTAATAAAAAGAATGCAGGATAGATATATTCCAAGGAAAAAGAAATTAATGATTTGGATTGTGGTTTAAATGGTTTTGTGGCCAAATTTGCGGAGGTCACCAAGATAGGGAACAGAGTAGGAAATGTAGAAACCATAAAGTTGCAGAAGGATATAGACAGATTAGGAAACTGGGCAAAATGATGGCAGATGAGATTTAACATCGAGAAATGTTCAGTTGTACATTTTGGCAGTGGAAATAAACAGGAAGCATACTATTTGGATGGGATGAAAATTCAGACCTTGGATGTCGAAAGGACCTGGGTGCCCTTGTGCAAGGAAACCTAAAAGAAAATGGCCAGGTGAAATTGGTAATGAAGAAAGCGAATGCTATGTTGGCATTCATTTCAAGAGAAATAGTGTAGAAGAGTAAAGAGGTGTTGATGAGGCTCTATGGGGCACTGGTGAGACCTCATTTCGAGTGCTGGGTGCAGTTTTGGGCCCCCTATGTGAGAAAGGATGTGATGTTGCAGAGGGTGCAGAGGAGAATGACAAGGATTCCCAGAATGCAAAATATAATGTACGAAGTGTGTTTGACAGCTCTTGGGTTGCATTCATTGGGGTATCGGAAATTAAAGAAGAAAGCTCATGGAGACATTTTGTATTTTGAAAGGTTTAGATAGGGTGGATGCGGGTAAGATGTTTCCCTTGGTGGGTGAATCGAGGACAAGAAAATTAGAGGTTATCCATCCTAAACAGAGATTGGAAAGAAATTCTTTAGCCAGAGGGTTGTGGATCTGTGGAACTCGCTGCCTCATACAGCAGTGGAAGCTAGATCACTGGGAGTATGAAAAAGGAAAAAAAAAACAGGTAGGAGGTTAAAAATACCCCCTGCCGTTTAAACCGCGCAATGCGGTAACTCCCAAAAAAAATGGGTGTGAGATAACTCACACGTAGCAGATGACTTTCAGGAAATAGTGCCCATCCAGTTCTCTCCCCCAATTCTCACTTCATCTTAAACTAACATCATCATTATTTAATATTCCTTTTTTTAAAAAAAAACATTAAAGAAAAAGAACAACTCTTCTTTTAATCAGCTCCAACTGCCGAGTCACCATTACAACCATTCCTCTTGTCTCCTTAGAGTTCGCGGCGGACTACGTCTCTGTTGAAACCGAGTAATTGGCAGCTCTTGAGCAAATGCTATAGCTTCCTTTGGAGAATCAAAGAACTTTGGTTGGCAACCATCTTGAAAAACCTTCAAAACAGCTGGATATCTAAAGGTTGCCTTATAACCTTTCTTCCACAACAACTCTTTAGCAGGATTGAATTCCCGTCATTGGAACATAACTGCTTGACTCAAATCCGCATTGAAGAAAGCTCGATTATTTTGAATCATCAAGGGTGATTTTCTCTGTTGTGCATTTCTAATAGCCACTCGTAAAATTATTTCTCTGTCGTAATAATTCAAGCAACGAACCAAAACAGGTCTTGGACTTTGACCTGAAATAGGTCTTCTCTGCAAGGCTCTGTGAGCACGTTCCAGTATTATACCTTCCGGGAAATGTTCTTGACCCAGCACCTGCGGAATCCATTCAGTAAAAAATTTTCTTGGGTCTGGTCCCTCCATTCCTTCCGGCAAACCAATAATCTTTATATTGTTCCGTCTGGATTGGTTTTCCAAATAATCAATCTTTTTCACCAAATTTTTATTTTGAGTTTGTAAGTCTTTGACCATTTTGGTCACATCTGAAACATGATCTCGTATTTCGTCTATATCTTCTTCACACGAATTAAATTTATCTCTCACTTCAAGCTTAAAAGCTCCAAACTCAGCCATCTGTTGAGAATGTATTTTCACCACAGATTATTAAACCTAGTACCAAGTTCAGTCATAATCTTGGATAATCCCTGCATTGTATAAGATAATTTAGATTCAAGATTCACAAGAATCTTTTCAATTGGAAGAGATTCTGGCTCAACAGATTCCTGCTTCTTCTGCATAACCAAAGGGTCTTCTGTTGCTTCCTTCATTCTGGTTGCCTTCCTTGTAGTATAGCTGCGTGTGGAAACCCCAGCCACAGCCTCTCCAGCAATGACTGGAGGACGCTGGCCGGGGTTTTCCCCAGTCCATAATGTATTAATTTCTCCCAGTACATCAAGTAGGGCGGGGGGAGCAGGGCGGGGGGAGCAGGGCGGGGGGAGCAGGGCGGGGGGAGCAGGGCGGGGGGAGCAGGGCGGGGGGAGCAGGGCGGGGGGAGCAGGGCGGGGGGAGCAGGGCGGGGGGAGCAGGGCGGGGGGAGCAGGGCGGGGGGAGCAGGGCGGGGGGGAGCAGGGCGGGGGGGAGCAGGGCGGGGGGAGCAGGGCGGGGGGAGCAGGGCGGGGGGAGCAGGGCGGGGGGAGTGCCCATCCCCTCTCTGTGTGTGTTGGCTTCCTCCTGCCCTCCACCCCCACAATTTAATGGTCCCATTTCTGACCTTCTCTTCCTCATCTTTCCTTGATGAAGGGACAAACCCACAACGTGTTTGATGTCTCTTTCTCTTTGCTCTATGCCTGTTTGACCTGCTGACTCTCTCTAACCCTGTGGCTTTACCCCCTCATCTTTCGCTGGTTTAACCCAACAGAGCTGGAAGAGCTCAATTCGTGAAGGGTTGTATCTGGATTTGAGTCATTTGACACCCTGTAGATTTCTTTAAATTGTGGCTCAAAAGCAACAAAAGGATTTCGACTCCTCGTCATCGGTCCTCTTTCAAACTCCTCTGAATTTCTTGGATGAAAAAACATTGCTCTGAAACTTACTCTGCAAGAGTTTATTTTCCTCTCTTGCAGGGTTTCAGAAGCTGTTCCACATGATGAATCTGTTCTCTTTTCAAAGAGACAGTGGAGTGGCTATTTTCTTCCACCAAGATTTCATCAACCCAGTCAAGGGCTGAACTAAGTCTCCATTTAAAAATGGTTATGTTGCAAATGCAAGATTACTTTGGCTTTATTCATCTAAAGTGGCCATTTCCATGGTCACAACGAGGCTGCTCTCTTGATCTCAAAGAGACGGTTAGAAATGGTCTTCCTCCTTCAAAATCCACTTGTTACTCCTGGAGAAAGGAGAAGACGATGTAACTGTACCTTCTCTGACGACTGTATCTTCAATCCTCTCTTCCCCACAGCATGGACAACAACTTCTGCCTCTCGTTTGTAATGTTTCTCTAGAATGGCTCATCCCATGACATGTGCCATCATTTCTGCCTTTAAAGTCCATTAAGTCTCTTCAAAAGTATGAATCATGAGCCAACAGACCACTGGGCACTCACCCATTTAATGGACCACACGTGCACGGTGCTGCATGCCGAGGAATGGCACGTTGATCTGTGTTGTCTTCTGCGGATAGGTGCAGGACATTCACAGGGCTTAATTTAAACCTGCTGGTTCCATAGATCGATAGCAAACTCTTAATAATGTCTCACCATGTCTCATTTGGCAGCCTATAATATACCCCAATAAGAGTACCCTCATCCTTATTTTTTCATTTTACCCACACTGCCTCCCTCGATGAGCCCTCCAGTCTCCTTTATCTTTCTCTGGATTCTAGATGTTGTAAGCCAAGAAACATTTTTGTAAATCTTCTCTGCACTCTCTCCACCTATCTATATCCTTCCTTTGACAAATGAGACCAGAACTGAACACAATACTCCAAACCTGGCCTCATCAATGCCTTCAACAGTCGCAGCACCATTTTCCAGCTGTACTTTATGCTATGATATATGAAGGCCAGTTTGCCATAACCACCCTGTCTACCTGGGAATCCACCTTCAAGGAACTCTGTACCGTAACTCCAAGATCCCTCTGTTCCTCTGCATTCCTCGATGCCCTCCCCTTAACTGCATATGTCTTATTTTGCTTATTTTTTCCGGAATGTTACACCTCACACTTGTCAACATTAAATTCCTTCTGCCATCTTTCAGTCCACTTTTCCAAACAAACCAAATCCTGTAATCTAAGAAAACCTTCCTCACCATCCACCACTCCCCCTATTTTCATATCATCTGCATATTGGCTTACCCAGTTAACCATCCCATTTCATTCCCCAACCACAGATCGAACATTGCCCCCCCTGTAGTGGGCATCTCCACATACTGCTGCAAAAAGCAGTCCTGAACACATTGTACAAACTCTAAGCCATCCTGCCCTCTCACTGACTGTGTTTCCCAATCGATGTTAGGAAAATTGAAATCCCCAACCAACACCACCCTATTCCTACTGCAGATGTCAGCTAATTCCTTGCACATTTGCTCTTCTAGTTCTCCCTTCCCATTTGCCAGACTATAATGTACCCCTATAATAGTAACCTCACCCTTCTTATTTTTTAGTTTTACCCACACTGCCTCCCTTGATGAGACCTCCAGTCTCTTGCCTGAGCACCGCTGTAATATCTTCCCTGACAAGTAATGCGGAATATAAAAGAAGTCTGTAAAGTTTGAATAAAGCAGTATTGTGTTGACTAACATGGGTATGTGTATGACTTTAGTAGCTGTACTGAAGTTGCCGCCAGAAATGGTGACCCCCGAATGCAAGATTCAGCCGAAGCTTGAATCTCCAGTGATCATGGACACAACGACAGCAGCTGATGCCACCACGGCTGCAGTTAAACCAGGTTCTGCCTATTTCTCCTGGAATTGACTAGACATGAGCTTTTAAATATGGAGGGCCTGAGTGACAGGGATCCATCTGATCTAATGAATGAGATGCTCGTATTAGCAGATGGCCATTCTCATTGTTTACTTTTTGAGACTCTATTCCTGTCCAAACTCCCGGGTCGTGTCGCAATACCAATCGTTAACATGGATTTCTGCCATCCCCATGATGTAGCGTGGGAGGCTGACAGGCTCGATCATACTGCAATGCAAGTGTCTGTTCACGAACAGCCGCTTTGATCAGTAGATCCATCTCCCGTGTCCTACAAGCCTCCTATATCTGCAGTTCAGTTAAAGAAGGATGAATGCATGGATAGGCGGTGAGAATGGTGTTTCTACCATCGCCAATGGGGTAAAAAGCCCATAAATGTGTCCCGCCATTTATCTATTAGAGAAAAAAGGCAGGAAATTTAAAAAACGGCTGCCAGTTGGGGCCTCGGCAGCTGGTACAAGTACCGACTGGCCTATTGTATCTTCAAGACAACGCTGGTAAGTACAAATATCCTGCCAACCGTGGGGCGTGGCAAGATGGCGTAAGGTACTGACGTGCCTTCCACTCCTCTCCTGACTCGGATTTATTGTTTTGTTTCTAAGTGCCTGTTAAAATTCTTTAAAAAGTTTAAAAATAGTAAGAGATGTTGAATTAATATCTAATGGTACATTTGTTTAAAAAAAGTAAAAGAAAACACCAACAGATTGTTAAAAAATTACATTTCTTGAAATTATCTGAGCCTACCTGTTTACAAGAAGCCAGGACTCAGCGTGGAATGGATCCAGGAGAAGAAGTGCAGGATTCGGCACTGGAGCTCTGCTCTGTACCGGTAGGGCTCTCTAAAGATGGCACTCGGCAGCCTTTAGAACAAAGGGCTGGCCGGGTGCGTGTATTTCAGACAACGCCCGCTGTGAGCGCTGTCACCGAGACTTTGACAGCTGAATCAGCTGGGGCGCCGCCAGCTGGAGAGTTAAAGAGCCGACCTCCGATTGATATAGCGGTGGCGCTGCGAAATGCACCACCAGTCATGACATTTTCCCCAGGTATGGATATAATGGAGGCTTTTGATGACATATGGCTTAAGGATAAGGATAACCCTGATTATCAGCCTCCTGATATTGCTGAGGGGGCTGTGGCAGGAGTTTCTACACGGAGCCATACTGCAAGAAAGGCTGCTAAACCAAGGGAAGGGACAGAAGATCCTTTGGTTTCTCAGAAACAGCAGGATCCTACCATGTCTGAATCTACTTTTGCTGATGTGATTGTTAAGAATCTTGAATTTAAGATGTATTCTTCAATGAAACAGCTCGGTAGCTCTATGAACCAGGTCTATTCTAAGCTTAATGAATTGGTGAATATCAATACTCAACTATGGAGCATTTAAACTTGAAACCACAGAAAGACTTGATATGTGTGATCAAGGTTTAGTTGATGTACAAGACCAACTGCAAGATGTAAACAAAACAATTGAAATATTGCAGATTCAGAATAAAAATCTAGCAAAAAACGTTGATTATTTGGAGAACCAATCTAGACGGAACAATGTAAAAATTGTTGGTTTGCCAGAAGATATAGAAGGGTCAGATCTAAGAAAATTCTTTACCAAATGGATTCCACGAGTGTTAGGGCAAGATAAGTTCCCTGAAGGTTTAATATTGGAACGTGCTCACAGAGCTTTAAGAAGGAAACCTTTTTTCAGGACAGAATCCGAGACCTGTTCTGGTCCGTTGTTTAAATTATTGTGATAGAGAGACAATTTTACATGTGGCTATTAGAAACGCTCAGCAAAATAGATCTCCTTTGATGGTCCAGAATAATCGTGTTTTTTTTAAATCCGGATTTGAGTCAAGAAATTATGTTTCAACAATGTGAATTTAATTCTGTGAAAGAGTTGTTGTGGAAAAAAGGATACAAGGCAACTTTTAGGTACCCCGCGGTATTGAAGATTTTTCAGGATGGATATCAGCCAAAGTTTTTTAATAATCCTAAAGAAGCTATGGACTTTGCTCAATCTTTACCGATCACGCAATTTCAAGAACGACGTAGTCCTCCTCGGTCTCCAAAGAGAGTGGAGACACAAGATGGGAATCAGATTCCAAGAAGAAATGGAAACAATGGTGGTCAAAGTGATAAAATTGATTAAAACAAATAATTTTTTTTTTTGGAAGATCTTAGTCATTAATGATAGTTTAATATGAAATGGGAGTTGGGAGAGGGAACTGGGTGGGCACTATTTTCCAGAAGTCATCAGCTATGTGTGAGTTATCTCACACCCAGTATTTTGTGGGAGTTACTGCATTGTGCAGTTTAAACAGGAGGGGGTAATAGTAACCTCCTGCCTGTTTTTTTTCTTAATTTTTGGGTTAAGGAGTGAAGTTTTTTTTATTACTTTTGTTTAAGTAATTTTTTTTTCTTTATTTTAATTTGTTTTTGATTGTAGTTTTAAGAGGGAATAAGAGGAAGGGTTCCTTCTCTTTTGGGGGGAGTTTCTTTTCTTTTTTTTCTTTCTTCTTTTTTCTTGGGTTGAGTTGTTGTAAGGAATGTCTAAATTGAATGTCTAAATTGAATGTGGTATTGGAGCCTTTATTGGACAAGTATCCAAGAGTAATTAAGAAATCGAAGATGGCAGTTCAAGTAACTAATATGATGTCAGATTTGAATTTAGTTGATATTTGGTGAAGATTTAATCCTCCAGAGAAAGATTTTTCTTTTTATTTGTCACGACATAATTCTTTTTCTAGAATTGATTATTTTTTAATTTCAGCACATTTGCAGGATAGGGTTACATCTGTGGATTATAAGGCAAGACTGGTTTCGGACCATTCATTATTATTATTAGAATATCAGAGTTGACAGGATGTTCAGAGAGCTCCAAGATGGAGATTCAATACTATGTTACTGCAAAAAATGGAATTTATTAGTTATTTAAAACAACAAATTGAGGTTTATATTAGTAATTCTGTTTCTAGTCAATTTGTTTTATGGGATGCAATGAAAGTTTTTTTATGAGGTCAAATAATTAGTTATGCTTCTAAAGTAAAGAAAGAGAGAATTAAAGAGATTGAAGATTTAGAGAAAAAGATAACTGTTACTGAAAAAGAATTTAAAAAAAAATGCTACTGAAACGCAAAAGAATCAGTTAACTAATTTAAAATTTAAATATAATGAATTACAAACTTATCGGTTTGAATGTTTAATGAACCGAACTAAACATAAATTTTATGAATGGGGTGAGAAAGCTCATAAAGTTCTGTCATGGCAGTTAAAAAAGGAACAATTATCTAGAATTATACCAGTAATGAGAAAGAAATCGGGTATTACTTTTAGTCAAAAGGAAACTAATGAGGAATTTTGTAATTTTTACAAAAAAATTATATACTTCAGAATGTAAAGATGTAACTGAGGATGCTATAGATTCTTTTTTGAAAAATATTAAATTGCCACAATTGAATCAAGAAGATAGACAGGAGTTAGATAAATCCTTTACAGAAAAGGAAATAGAAACGGCGATAAGAGATATGCCAAATGGAAAGGCACTGGTGAAGATGGGTTTTATAAAAATTTTTATGCTGATATATTTCCTATATATAAGGATGTTTTACAACAAATTTATGACACTTTTCGATTACCCGAGTCTTGTTCCAATGCAATAATTACAGTTATACCAAAAAAAAGATAAAGCTCCTTTACAGGTTTCTTCTTATAGACCAATATCGTTGTTAAATATAGATTATAAAATTGTAGCAAAAGCTATGGCTAATCGATTTGCTCAATATTTGCCTAAAATAATACATAGTGATCAAACAGGATTTATAAAAAATAGATATGCATCAGATAATATTTTGCATTTAATAACTTTGATAAATAAATCTAAATCTCAGATGAATTATCCAATAGTGGTTTCGCTGGATGCAGAAAAGGCTTTTGATAGAGTGGAATGGAAGTTTTTGTTTAAAGTACTTGAGAAATTTTGTTTTGGTTCTTCATTTATTGGATTGATAAAGGCTTTATATAATAGTCCGAAGGCCAGAATTACTGTCAATAGGCAGATTTCAGAATCTTTTAATTTAACAAGGTCTACTAGACAAGGATGCCCATTGTCACCTGCTTTATTTGCTATAGTTATTGAGCCTTTGGCACAATTAATACGCCAGAATGAAAATGTTAAAGGCACGAGAGTTTTGAATGAGGAATATAAGATTAATCTATTTGCTGATGATGTTTTATTATATTTGGTGGATTCGGGTATTTCTTTACCAGCAATTCAAGAATGTTTAGAAATTTATGGTCAATTATCTGGTTATAAAGTAAATTGGACCAAAAGTGAAATTTTATCAATTTGTAAAAATGATTATTCAATGTATAAAAGTATTACAAATTTGAAATGCACTACACAAATTAAATATTTAGGAATTAATATTAATACGGAATTTCAAGATTTATATTCAATTAATTATCTTCCTTTAATAAAAAGGATTAAATTAGATTTGACTAGGTGGAAAGATTTGCCTTTGGGTCTATTAGGGAGGATTAATACTATAAAAATGAATATTTTTCCCTGAATACAATATTTGTTTCAATTAATTCCTTATTTTTTAAATAAAAGTTTTTTAAGGATCTATATAAAGCAATTAGAGACTTTTTATGGAAGGGAAAATTTCCGAGGGTAGCGATGAGAAAGCTGATGTGGGATTTTCAATTTGGAGGTTTAAGATTACTGAATTTTCAACATTATTATGAAGCAGCTCAATTTAAATTTCTTAGTGCATTAATGAATATGGATGATCCGCCCAGTTGGGCAAAGATAGAAATGGCAGTTAATTCAGAAAAATTTTCTCATGAGTTTTTGTTTTGATGGAATAAAAATTTATTACGAACTTATGATGTCCCAATATTGAAGCATTTATTAAATTTATGGACAAGTAAACTTAATAAATTGGGGATCAAAAGTAAATGGTCTGGACGATTGCCATTATATAACAATCAACTTGTTCCTTTTACAGTCTCCAATATTACTTTGAAACAATGGGAAAGGAAGGGAATAAAAAATTTATCCGATTGTTTTTCTGAGGGATGTTTTTGTTCTTTTGATGAATTACGAAGGAAATTCGGTATTAGTGGAAACTTTGTATTTGTGTATTATCATTTAAGATCTTTTGTAAAACAGATATGTGGTCGACATATGATTTTATTGCCTGATTCTAATTTTGAGGAATATGTACTTTCAATACCACAAAAGGGATATATATCTGATTTGAATTGTATTTTACAAGAAATTGATAGTAAAAAAGATTGGGATAAGGATAAGTTGAAATGGGAAAAAGATTAGGTTTTATAATAGCTGAAGAAGCTTGGATGGAAATTTGTCAGAATAGTATTAGGAAATTGGTTAATGCTAGATTGGCGATGATTAATTACAATTTTATACATCAGTTATATTTAACACCGGAAAAACTAAAAAAGTTTGGTCTTAGTAAGTCGGATTGCTGTTTTCGTTGTGACCAGACGGCTAATACTTTTTTGAATACTGTTTGGTTTTGTGATCGGTTGCAACAGTTTTGGAAGGGTATTCAATCTATATTTAATAGTTTATATAATATTTGTCTTGTATTAGATCCTGGTATATTTTTATTAGGGAATATGCAATCATTAATTGATTTGGGCCTACAAGATTATCAGATTTCTTTTATCTATTTAGCTTTAGCTGTGGCCAAGAAATGTATAGCTCTTACTTGGAAAGATAGAAATATATTAACTTTAGATAGGTGGTATTTGGAGATGAAGTTCTGTTTGACTATGGAAAGGATATCTTTTTCAATTCAGGATAGGTTGAAGTGGACTCCGTTTGCTAAATATATGCATTTAAGTTTGATTTAAATATGTTTTTAAGTTTGATATTTTAGTATTGATAATTTTTTTTAATTTTTTTAAATTTTTTTTTTCTTTTTTTGATGTTAGCATCTTTATTTGTTATGTTTTTATCATTTTTTGTGTAAGGGTTTTTTATATAATTATTGTGCATTTTATTAACTCTTCACTCTTTCACTCTTTATTTTGGGGGGTTAGACTAACTTTAAGCTAGGTCATTAATGTTGTGTACTAATTTTGGGGGGGATTCAGTTTATTTAGACTGCCGATGTAGTATTCTAATTTTTATTATCTTATGTTTAATCTTTTACTGTAACTTTCTATTTTATTCATGTTATAAAATCTTAAATAAAGTTTTTTTAAAAAAAGAGGGTACCCGGGCTCCGCACTCACCACCTCCACTGATGTCACCAAGCTGGGGGGCCCCTGGACCTTGAATGGCACCCACTGGGTAGGCGGCCTCAGTGCCTACACCTGGCTTCCTACCACCTGGTAGGGCTGCCATTTCCCCACATTCGAGGTGCCCTACATCCACTCTCTCGATGACCTAGGGGAGCACCCAGCCTTTGGCGACCACTGGAACAAGAGGGCCTTTACTGCAGGTGAACTGTTCTGGATGATCGCCTTCCCCAGATATGGCACCGCATGGCTCTCCAACGAAATAACCGGATGGCCACCCTCCTGGAGTTGTTGGCCAACGAGATGGCAGTGTCCCTGCACCATACAAAGGACACCCTGACCTGAACAGTTGTGGAGCTGAAGGAGAGACGTATAGTGCCAATGCCAAATCGGATGGCCCTGGACTACCTCCTGGTGGCTGTGCTGTCAATGGCCAGGAGGGCTGCACCTACATTCCCAAGGAATCCTCTAACATCACCCACCTGGCAGACCACATTCGGGACTCGGTGGCCAAAATTCAAAAATCCTGGGACAGATCCACCAGTATCACCACCTCATGGGGACCCTGGGGGCCATTTGGCTCCACGAGGGGCATTTGGGTGACTATCATTCACTGGGGGATTGCACTTATTTTTGTTATCATTGCTATAGTTATTCCATGATGTGATTGTCAATTTATATGCATCTTTGCATTGCCCCGTTAGACCTTCTTATTACCTGTCGCACTTTATTGGCAAGCAGCATGTCTTCCGAAGGGGTGGATTGTCATAGAGAGGCAGTGTCCACCACCTGGTGGCGCTGCTGTACTCCTGTTCAGTGGACATACTACCTGTCAATCCAGGTCAAAGACTCACTCCAAGCCATCAAGGTGACCCTTGCGATTGGCCCACCTAAATCACCAGGAGCTGCAGTCCAGGCAGCCCGGCCAGACTCAGCCCTGACCTTCACCCAATTGGCCCAGGTGAATCACCTCGACTGACCCCTGCCGAGCCCCTGCACTTGGCTTCGAGCATTGGCCACAGCAGTCAACGGGGACCAGCCTTTCCTGAGTGATTGGCCCTCCCAGCACGGTCCCCCAGAACTATAAAGAACCATGTCCCCCTTTGTTCTGCCTCTTTCAACTCATCGTGGCTAGGAAGTAGCACCTTCCACACTGGGTTGGGGTGAGTCTCGAGGTCAGCTAGGAAGAGCCATGTCCATATCGGTCAAGGGGTGGGAGCTCACAGTATCACCTTGATCCTGAATGTTGAATGTGTAAGTTTATGTAATTTCCCCCAACCTCTGTCGGTTTCTCCCTCCTAATTAGAAGTGTATATTTACTCCCTGCGTACTCTGTGTATAGAGGTTTGCCTAACATATCGACCCTGTTGTCATGTTTCCATCCCCGAAATAAAAATGTGCTTTGTACCTCTGCTTTGGTCTGGTTCTTAACCTGTGGGACCCACACGAACCCGACAACAATGGAGGAGGGGAAGCAAAGTATTTTATCAGTAAATGGAGAGTCAAATCACAAGAAAAACACAGTTACATCCGATCAGAACGTGGCAAGAAATCAATGTAGGTTTAGGGAAAAAAGGTAGGGATCTCAAGAAAAGCACCAGTGGGTAAAAATGTGTTATTGCCTATGAACAGAGGGAATAGAATATTAAATTTGTGGGAAAGAGATTTTATAGACATCAAATATAATATGGGGAAAAGGATTTATATAAATCGAAACAAAGGTGGAAAGAAGATTGAAATATACAAATTCAAGAAGAAATAGGGTCAAGATTGTTTCAAGAGTGTTACAAATATGATTTATGTCAGTTATAAAAGCACAATTGTCTACATCAATTCTGCTCTACTCCATATAAATTAAATGGACTTATCTCCAATTATTCCGAGAAATGTTTTCAATGTAATAACGTGATTGGGACTTTTTTTTCCATTCGGTTTGGATCTGTGTAAAAGTGGAAGAATTTTGGAAGGATTTCAGTAGATTATTAGGACAAATTATGAAGATATAAATACAAAAGGACGTGAGAATATTTGTGCTTAGTCATATTTAAGATGCAGATACAAAATTGAAGTTGGATAAATATCAAACAAACTTTCTGAGTCTAGGCATAGCAGCAATGAAGAAATGTGCAGCACGAACATGGAGAGCAGAGAGTTTTGTAATGAGGGATGAGAAATTGAAATGCAAAACTGTGTCATCATGTAACCATATAATAACCATTTACAGAGCGGAAACAGGCCATGTCAGCCTTTCGAGTTCGCACCGGTTCACTAGAACAAATCCACTAGCTCAATCCTCACATTCTCCGCCAATATCCCTCCATCCTCCTCACCTCCATGTACACATCCAACCTTCTCTTAAATAACAGAAGGGACCCTGCTGTAACTATCTCATTTGGAAGAACATTCTATTCTGCCACCACACTCTGAGTGAAGAAGCATCCTCTAATATTTCTCCTAAAGTTTTGCCCTCTTACCCTTAACTCATGGCCTCTTGTTCCAACCTTCCCTTTCCTCGGGGGAATTAGTCTGTTTATGTCTATTCTATCTATTCCTTTCATAATTTTAAATACTTCCATCAAGTCCCCTCTCAGTCATCTGCATTCCAATGAATGAAGTCCCAGTCTCCTTAATCTCTCCCTGTAATCCAGATGCTGTAAGCCAGGCAACATCCTTGTAAATCTTCCCTCCACCCTCGCCATCTTATCTATATCATTCCTATAGTATGGAGACCAGAACTGAGCACAGTACTCCAAACCTGGCCTCACCAATACCTGAAACAGCTGCAGCATCACCAACCAGCTCCTACACTCTATGCTATGATTTATGAAGGCCAGCAGACCATATGCCTTCTTAAACACCCTGTCTACATGAGAATCCACCTTCAGTGAACTCTGTACCATAACTCCAAGATCCCTCTGTTCCTCTGCATTTCTCGACACCCTCCCCTTAACTGCATAGGTCCTATTTTGAATATTTTTTTTCCGGAATGCAGCAGCTCACACTTGTCAACATTAAATTCCATCAGTCCACTTTTCCAAACAAACCAAATCCTGTAATCCAAGAAAACCTTCCTCACCATCCACCACTCCCCCTATTTTCAAATCATCTTCATATTTGCTTTCCCAGTTAACCACCCCCTCATCCAAATTATGAATATAAATGATAAACAACAGGGGACCCAATACCGATCCCTGAGGCACACTGCTCGTCATAGGCTTCTATCCTAATAGAGATTTGTCCACCATGACTCTCTGCTGTCTATCTCCCAGCCACCTCTGAACCCATCTCACTATCTATTAAACCATCGTGGTGAACCTTCCTAACTAACCTTACATGCAGTACCTTATCAAAAGCTTTACTAAAATTTAAATAGATCTCGTCAACCGCCCTACCTTCATCCACTTTTCTTATCACCTCTTTAAAACCTCAACAAGATTCGTCAAACATGATTTTCCCTTCACAAACCCCTGCTGGGAGCGCCCAATCAATCCCTGCCTATCCAGATATTTGTATATACTATCTCGAAGAATACTCTCCATAACCATTCCCACCACCTAAGTCAAACTTACTGGCAATAATGACTTGGCCTACACCTACTGCCTTTTTTGAACAACAGAACTACATTTGCAACTCTCCAATCCCGTGGTACCACACCCTCCTCCAGTGATCTTTGAAAAATCACTGTCAGTGCCCCCGCTATTTGTTCCCTGACTTCCCTTAAAGTCCTGCGAAAAATCCCATCAGCACCAGGAGACTTATCCACCTTAATTGACCCAAGAAGCTCCAAAACTCTCACTTTACTAATCCCTATCCTTTTCATAACTAAACCATTTGCCTCTCTTATCTTGTATAGCCCAATGTCTGCTTCCCTCGTGAATACAGATGAGAAAAATGTGTTCAATATTTCTCCATCTCATACGGTTCCTGACATAGTTCACTGGTCCCATCATCCAGTCGACCTATTCTATGTTTAACCCTCCTTTTACTGTTCACATATCTCAACAAACCCTGAGGATTCACCTTCGCCTTATTAGCTATAGACACATCCCTTTTTATCTATCTCCTCAATCCCATGTTTTTTATATTTGGTGTAGGTCTCCCTCTTGTCCCGTACAAACTTCTTAATTTCACCAGAAAACCACGGCTCCCTCGAACCTTTAGTTTTCCCCTTTGGCCTGATTGGAACATAAAGATCCTGTACTCTCAAAATCTCACTACTAAATGCCCCCCCAAATTTTCTCTACATCCTTTCCAGGAAAAGGTTCAGCCCACACAACTCTCTGCAAATCCCTTCTCATTTCTCCAAATCTGGCCTTCCCCCACTCGAAGACCTTCAACCTCGGACCCGACCTATCCCTTTAGATCATTAAGCTAAAGGTAATGGACCCATGATCACTGGATCAGAAGTTCGCCCTAACGCTCACCTCTGTCACCTGCCCCATTGCATTCCCAAACAACAGATCAAACACTGCTCCCACTCTAGTTGGCGTCTCAACATATTGCTGCAAAAAGCAATCCTGAACACAATGCATAAATACTAAGCCATCCTGCCCTTTTACTGACTGCGTTTCCCAATTGATGTTTGGAAAATTGAAATCCCCAACCAACACCACCCTATTTCACTTGCATATCTCACCTATTTCCTTGCACATTTGCTCTCCTAGTTCCCTTTCCCCATTTGGCGACCTATAATATACCCCATAATAGTAACCTCACCCTTCTTATTTTTCAGCTCTACCCACACTGCCTCTCTTGACGAGCCCTCCAGTCAATCTTGCCTCAGCACTGCTGTAATAGCCTCCCTGACATGTAATGCCACACCTCCCCCTCTTAATCCACTAACTCTGTCACACTTAAATCAGTGAAATCCTGGAACATTCAACTGCCAGTCACAACCTTCTTTTAACCACATCTTGCTAATGTCCACAACATCATAATGCCACATGTCAATCCACATCTTTAGCTCATCCAGCTTCCTTACTCACTCCTCGCATTAAAATAAATACAGGGATCTCCTACATCCTACCTTCTGCATATCCTCCTTTCTACCATTCTCACAATTTTCACTGCAACATCTGTTTACGACTTCCTGCTTTTCCTCCCTCAAATTATATAAACTTGTCCCTTCCTTATCCTACTAACTCTCACCCTATAACTATCGCCCTTTTCCTTTTATCCCTACAGAGTTTGACACCACACCTCTGCCCACCATAGTCTGACTATCCCCCTCCTCAGTATTCAAGGTGGAGTACTGATTTCTGAAGATTACAGACTCGGGTGCTTGCACATGAATCTGACCCCTCCCTTTCCTCCTCCTAATGGTAACCCTCTGTCCCTCGTCCCGTGAGCCCCTGTGCGACCACCTGCCTGTAGCTCTTGTCTACGATAGCCTCATTCTCCCTAACAAGAGTAAGGTCATCGAGCTGCAGCTCATGTTCCTTGACCCGGTCCTTCAGGCCACATGCCTTGCCCGTGATGACCTCACTCTCCTTAACCAGAGGGAGGACTGGAGTCTGTCTCTGGATTCTCTGCTCAGAGGACCATCACACATTATTCATCAAATCCTGGTCTCTCTGTGTCAGCAGGAATTCCGTGCTGACCACTACCTGATGGCTTTATGGTCAAAAGTGTTTATCTATGAAAACTTTTCCACAAAGGTGATGTGGCAAAGTCCACCTGACTGGGACATTGCGCCAATCCTTCAGAACACCTGAGACAGGTAGATCCTTGGTTCATAGCGGCACTCGGTACCCTTGTACTTAGTTTCCATGCTCAGTCTGATGCAACCTCACACGATGAAGGCCACATTGGTTACGCCCTTAACCCCATTGTCATGGAATATATATTTGGGAGAATCTGGTAAAATTAGTGTAGGTTAAATACATACACACATTTTAAAGCATATCTGATTTGAAATACTGAAGAATTCATATTCAGTTACATCACAGAAACTATGGAGAATGCTATGCACATTTGTCAAGTAGCTGCTAATTGAAATGAGGTCATGAAATAAATAGACCATTGTTTTGGTTTGGAGACAGGCTGGCTGGTTGAATATCTACAAAGTGCTGATAGAAAGGTCACCCCTGGGATTTGTTTAGCTAAGACAAGGGCTTGCCAAAGAAGGATAAGTTCTGTTGTTTGCTGAAGAGGTGGGGGGGGGGGTTTGCAAGTGAGAGAGTCACATGGGCTTTCTAGCAGTCTCAGTTGGAGTGAGAGAGAGAGAAAGGGGTGAAACAAGCTCTCTCAGCCAGGCAATGAAACCAGCTGAACAGTGCAAGCTAGGAGAAGATTGCAGGAAACAGAAAGCTCCAGAATGGCGGATGGCTGGAAGGGCTATCCGTCTGATGTTTCTCTCGGAATAGGTGCAACAGGAAGGAACACTGTGCTAGCCTGAAAGAAAGAGGTTATCATCTGGAGTACCCTGATGGGCCAAGTTTTATCAGCGAGACATTGAGGTGACTAATGGTGGTAGCTCAGTTGTGGAAATCCTGGAACAACAAATCTCTCTCTAAAAACCCTATGGAACTTTCTTGAGTGGCAAAGCCTGATGAACTTTATACATGTTCAATTCTGTGCACAGTATCAGAATTGCCTACAACCAATTAACTTGGAAGAATGAGAAGTAAGATTGAACTGTGAACCAAATAATTTTTTTTAAATTTACACACACATCATACACATGTGCTTAAATTAGAAGGGGATTAAGGTTAGTTAAGTTAATAGAGATAAGTTAAAGTTTTATTCTGTTTTCATGTTTAAAGATAATTAGAAACAACTTATCTTTATATAACGACTTGTCTTGGTGAATGTCTATTGCTGCTGGGTTTTGGGGTCCTTTGGGCTCATAACACCATAGTCTGGCGATGTACATGGACCTCCTTCCCACTCCATCCATTTTGGATCCCACATGAAGAGGGAAACTGCTCTGGTAATATCCAGGGCAGAGGTGTGTGAGATGGGCCACGCCTGCATCACACGCAGCAGTACCGAGAGCACCTTGCACCTGATGACCAGGTTCTTCCCCATTACTGAGAGGGAATGTCATTCCCACAGACCCAGTTTCTGGTGGACTTTTACAATCGGCTCTGACCATTTTTTTGTTGCATGCCTCGGCCCCTCCAAGCCAGTTCCCCGACATCTTCAGGTAGTCAGATCTGACTGTGAAGAGGACAGCGGACTAATTTACCAAAGTGCATTGCCTTGCGTTTGTTCCAGTTTACCCTGGAACATAGCATTGTATACTTCTGGGCCCAGCCACTTCCAGACTTGTATACAACTCAGCCGGTCTCCCAGAACTGAGGGCCTCTGTGCCGCTCCCTGTCTCCTGGAGCTGGGGGTCTCTGCACTCTTCCCCATCTCGCAGAGCTGGGGGTCACTACACTGCTCCCTGTCTCCTGATATTGGTGCTTTGCTCTCCACCAGTCCCACAACACAACCCAGACCCCTGAACAGAATGTAGAGGTGCAGAGGAATCAGTGAAAATATGGGTAGTTTTGCCAGGGTGGGGTCCATCCAGGAGCATGATAACAGCAGGGAACCCGTGGAAGGGGATGGAGGGAATTCGACGGTGCACCAGCAGGACACTGCTGAGGGTGCAGATTCCCTCGGGCTCTCGAGGGTAGAAGGTGCAGGTTATTCCAATGGTTTAGGTGAGACCAGGGTCCAAATTAGAACTGGCGCAGGTCGGGGGCGTGGCAAGATGGCGTAGGGAACAGACGTGCCTTCCAGACATCTTCTGACTCTGATTTATTGTTTTGTCTTTAAGTGTCCATTAAAGTTCTTTTAAAAATTTATAAATAATAAGAGGTGTTGGATTAGTGCCTAATGGTTTATATGCAAAAAAAAAAGGTAAAAGAAAACATCAACAGACTGTTAAAAATCTACATTTTCCGAAATTGTCTGAGCCTACTTGTTTACAAGAAGCCAGGACTCAGCATAGAATGGATCCAAAGGAAGACGTACAGAGTTCGGCATTGAAACTCCGTTTTAAGCCGGTGAGGCTCTTTGAAGGTCGCATTCAACAGCTTTCAGACCAAAGAGCTAGACGGGTGCCAGTATTTCACACAACGGCCACTGTGAGTGCTGTTACTGAGACTTTGACAGTTGAATCAGCTGGGGCGCTACCAGCTGGAGAGTTAAAGAGCTGTCATTCGACTGCTACAGTGGTGGCGCTGCAAAATGCATCTTCAATTACAATGGTTTTTCCAGACATCGATTCAGTGAAGATGATTAAAGAGATTTGGCTTAAAGATAACTCTGATCTTCAGTCTCCTGGCATTGCTGGGGGGACTTTGAGAGGGATTTTTATACGAAGTCAAACTGCTAGAAAAGATACTAAATTAAGGGAAGGGACAGAAGATCCCGTGGTCTCCAAGGACCAGCAAGACCCCATTATGCCTGAATCTACTTCTGTTGAAATGTCTGTTAAGGATCTTGAAGATAAGATATATTCTGTATCGACTCACTTAGCTAATTTTGTGAACCTGTTTATTTCCAAGATTAATGTGATGGCGGAAGTCATTAATGGAGCTTTTAAGCTTGAAACCATTGAAAGATTTGAAATATGTAATCAAGGTTTAGTCGATGCACAGGATCAACTGCAAGATGAAAATAGAATAATTGAAACATTGCAGATCCAAAATAAAAATTTAGCAAAAAAGGTTGATTATTTGGAGAATCAATCTAGACAGAACAATGTGAAAATTGTTGGTTTGCCAGAAGGCATAGAAGGAACAGATCCAAGAAAATTTTTTACTGAATGGATTCCACGAGTGTTAGGACAGGATAAATTCCCTGAAGGTTTAATACTGGAATGCGCTTATAGAGTTTTAAGAAGAAAATCTTTTTCAGGACAGAATCCAAGATCTGTTTTGATCCGTTGTTTAAACTATTGTGACAGAGAGACAATTTTACCTACGGCTATTAGAAATGCCCCAGCAAAATAGATCTCCTTTGATGGTTCAGAATAATCCTGTTTTCTTCTATCAAGATTTGAGTCAAGAAATTATGTTTCAACGACGCGAATTTAATTCTGTGAAAGAACAGTTGTGGAAAAAAGGACATAAGGGAACATTCAGGTATTCTGCGGTACTGAAGATTTTTCAGGATGGAAATCAGCCAAAGTTCTTTGACAATCCTAAAGAGGTTATGGACTTTGCTCAGTCTTTACCAATCATGCAGTTTCAGGAACGATGTAGTCCTTCAAGGTCTCCAAAGAGAGTAGAGATGTAAGGTGGGATCCAGATTTTTAAAAGAAATGGAAGCAATGGTGACCGAAGTGGTAATGTTGATTTAAAAAAATAAATCTTTTATCTTTTTTTTTGAGAAGAGTTTAAATAGTTTAAATAATGATGATAGTTTAATGAAATGGGAGTTGGGAGAGGGAACTGGGTGGGCACTAGTTTCCAGAAGTCATCAGCTACCTGTGAGTTATCTCACACCCAATATTTTGGGGGAGTTACCGCTTTGGGCGGTTTAAACAGGTGGAGGTAGTCGTGACCTCCGACCTGTTTTTTTTTTCTTTTTAATTTTTGGGTTAAGAAGTGAAGTTTTTTTTTTAATTATTTTTTTAAATAAATATTTTTTTTAACTCTTTTTGTTTTCTGATTGTAATTGAGAGGGAATTTGGAGGTTTTTTCTCCTTTTTTTTCTCTTTTTTTGGGGTTTATTTTTCTCTCTTTTTTAAGAGGATGATGTCACAGAAGATAATAAGTTAAAAATTGAGGATGTTGAATTAGATGAAGAGGAAGATGAGGGGAAAGGTGATAAGAAGAAAAAGAAGAAAACCAAGTACAAATACATTGAGGGAGAAGAGTTTAATAAAATTAAGTTAATTTCGATAGAGAATTTTACAACATTGTTAATTAATTCTTCACTCTTTATTTTGGGGGGGGAAGGGTTGGACTAATTTTAAATTAGACGATTAATGTTGTGTTATAATTATCGGGGGGGGTTAATTTGTGTAGTTTAATGATGTAGTATTCTAATTTTTATTATCTTATTTTTATTATTTCTTTAAATGTAATTTTTATTTTATTCATGTCATAAAATTTTAAATAAAGTTTTAAAAAAATGTCTGCATGCTGAAAGACTGACAGGTTTAACATTGAATATAAGATGCACAGTACAAGCACTTTGGCCCTCAGTATTGTGCCGACCAATGTATTCCTACCAAAATAAAAATAACTCACCCCTTCCTCCCTCATAACCCTCCGTTAATCCACGTGACTCAGAGCCTCTTAAAGGCCCCTAAGGTTTCGGCCTTCACCACCACCCCTGGTGAGGCATTCCTGACACCCACAACTCTGGGTAAAAGAAAATCTCCCCTCAACCTTCCTCCCTTTGTTTTGTACAGATGTGTTTGCTACTCACATCTGGGTTTCAGGTAGACATTGTCCGATCCAGGAAATCTCCTCTGCACCTGCTCCAAAGTACAAGGTTAAATTTAGTACCATTGGATAACACAAGAACAACCTGATGAAACAGCGTTCTTGGGGAAAACACATGTAAACACACATTTTGATCATTTTGTCAATAATCCTAGTAGATCACATTGATATTTGTGATCAGGGTGGGCAGGGGGAGTCACCAGTGTTTCTCTCGGCCACTCATGGTCCCTTGGATTGAACTCCGATCATTTACAAATATATTTTATTGATAAATTAAACACTACAAAGAATTCACACAATTAAAAATAACACAAATTAAACACAAATACACGAGTCAGAGTTAAAAGAAAGAATAAAGAAATTTCCCCCCCCCATAAACCACCCCATCCCCCCTCCATTCCCTTGATAAAAGAAAAAGAAAAATGAGGACAAGGGACCCCTACCAGGAGTGATGAAAACTTTAACGTTCCTTTTCAAAAACTGAGGCCTTCAGGAGAAAGGGAATGTCTGAGCTTCATTTAAATATTCATACCCACCCTTTGTAAATATGGGCTCCATATTCTTACAAAATATATGGTTGTTACTGCCCGCTAACCGGGACGCAACCCAGTACACAAGATGGCTGACGAATGTGGTGACTGCGCAGATTCCGCAGGGACAGACAAACTTCGTCCCAGGTGACAACCCACATGGCGGGAAGGAATGAGCAATGGTGGGAACACCCACCAATCCAAGGCCGGTGCTACTGTCTCGTAAGTTCTGTCGTCAGCAGTGAAAGAGTATACAAGCAGAGCTGCCAGTTTAACAAACCAGTCTTCGACTTCTTGGGTGTGTGTCATTCTTTCCACACTTTGGTGTATCGTGCATGCTTCATTGGTGACCCCGACAGGTCCAACCACTAGTTGGGCCTGAAGATGACAGATCAGGTGGTTCTTCATGCAGTTTAGTTGAAGCTGTCAATATTCTGGGCATCACAACCACACGTGGTTTAAACAGACCGAGGCCCAATTCTAGCAGATCACCGCCAATGACATGCGTGACTACTATGTGGTGAGCTCGCTCGACTAGGACACGGCAGCAAGGGTCTTTGACCCCCTGCAGCAGCCTCCTGAGCAAGGCAAATACGATACCCTCAAGGAGCGATGAACCCCTACCTTTGGGTTCCCGCAGACAGAGTCCCATCTACCCTACTGAGCCAAATGCTTGCCCTTGCTGAGGGACACAGGCCTTGCTGCTCTTTCAGCAGATTTTCCTGGAACAGCTGCCCCTGCGCCTCCCCCCTGCACATGGTACCGAAGCAGGCAGGAGGGTGGAGGCCATGTGGTGACTATCCCTGCCCCAACGGGACCACCCCACTGGAATGTTACCTCGTGCCTCATATCCAAAACTTTGTACAAACTTACAAGGGGCGGGGTTATTTTCCAAAGTTGACCCCATCAGGGGCTATCTCCTGATCCTGGTCCAGCACAATTGCATCCCTTAAACTGCCATCGTTACCCCTCTTAGAATTTTTGTATTCATGTAAATGTCCTTTGGACTTAAAAATGCAGCCCAGACCCTTCAGAGGCTGATGGATGCGGTGGGCTGGTATTTCAGCTTCATGTTCATCTATTTGGATGATATTCTCATCACCAGTCGCATTCACACAGAGCATGCAGCCCATCTAAGAGTGAGTGTGCGCCAGGCTGCAGGAATTTGGACTAAGGATAAACCTTGCTAAGAGCCAGTTCAAGCTGGAAACGTTCGACTTCCTTGAGGGTTGAATCAATAGGCACGGAACTAAACCCCTGCTTGAAAAGGTAGAGGCTGTTTAGTGCTTCCCCAAACCACCTCACCACCACCACAGTGAAGGGGCTGCAAGAATTCACTGGTGATTAACTTTTATCACTACGTCACACTGACAGTGGCCCGCATCATGCACCCACATTTTGCACTTATGGCGGAGAAATGAAAAGACATTAGCTTGGTCAATGAGGCTTTGGAGGTATTCCAGAGGCCCAAGGATGCACTGGCCCACACCCTTCTGGTACACACCAGGCCAGATGCGCCAACCACTCTCTCAGTAGAAGCTTCCAGTTCAGCAGTAGGGGGCGCACTGGAGCAATTCATCGAAGGGCAATGGCTGTCCATGACCTTCTTTAGCAGGCAGCTCTGGCCACCTGAACTCAGCTACAGTGCCTTTGACCGACAGCAATTGGTGCTGTACCTGGAAGTCAGACACTTCATGTGTTTTTTTTGAAGGTAGACAATCCAGTGTCTTCATGAACCAGAAGCCATTAACCTTTGCCTTCCATAAAGTGTTGGACCCACGGTTGGCCAGGCAGTAGCAACACCTCTCATATGAGTCTGAGTTCATTACAGACATTCAAAACATCGTAGATAAAACCAACATGGTGGCTGACGCACTGTCCCACCCCACGATCGAGTCTGTCCCAGGGAATAGACTCTGCAGTCCTAGGCAGGGCACAGCTGCAAGATACTGAGATCCCGGCAAATGGGACAGCAGTTTTCCAGCTCAGTCTGGAGGATGTCGCCATCGACTCTGGTAAGTAGACGCTGCTCTGCGACATCTCCACTGGCAAACCCCGCCCCATCATGCTCAAATCCACAGGATCATTCTTGTAAACCTCAAAGAAGAATTCAACACCTCAGCAGCCGGGATGGTGATACCAGGAAGGTTTTGGCTGCTGCCAAGAATCCACAGGACCTGACGGCCTCAATGACAAAACAAAAGGAAAGATGGGAACTCAAGCCCCTCTGCAGCCTCCTCTGAACAGCCAGGCCAAATCCTTGGATCCAAAATTTCAGGGACCTGTGTGTATATTTTTGATCGGAGTGTGGCTATAGAAAGTAGCCGAACACAACACGTCGACATGTGTGCTGTATATCGGAGCGAAGGAAGAGATCTTCACCATCGACCACCTCAAGCCAGCACATCTGGACATTAGCAAAGTCAGGGTATTCCACTCAGCCCCCACGATGCAGAGTTTGAAATTTAGATGTGAAGTTAATAACATCCATGATGAGAGGGTTGTATTATTTAAGTAAATCCTTAAATTCTCTGTAAAATTCAGGAGATCAACCATCTTCCCTTGGTGATTTATTTGACTGTAATTAGCCTCGGACCTTTTCAATTTCTTTTTGTGTGCCTCTGATGGATATAAATTTGTATAAATCTGTGTCATTAATTTCTATTGGATTATATGAGAGTTAACTTGCTCCAGTTTGAATTGCATCAGTTGTCCTTCAACTTTCTTCTGTTCTCAGTTGCCAGAACAAGACCACTTGGCTTTCTCCCTTCATGTCGTTTTCAGCTCTCGAAGGATGTGACGTATTGGAGCTTTTTGTTTAAAAGTAATTTTTAAAAATTCCTTGGAACCAAACTGTTGGAACTCCTTTTCCAATTTCCAAATTTGTTAACAGCTCTTCTATTTCTGCCATGTATTTCTTCTTCATCCCTTTTGTATGTGATATTATCCCCATAATATAAAACTATTGGGCGAAGAGGCACAGTTTGACTCGCACAATAACTGGTCGCTAATATCCTTTCCAAAATCTGGTTTTTGAAGATGGGTGGGGTTCAAACGCCATCTCTGTGAATTAGTTGTCAGCGTCCGTCTCACCTCACTACATCACGTGACCCTCACTAGGAGATGTTAAGGAAGGTTTGCTTGGATGGAAATGGTTTTTGAATATTTTATTTACTTTTTCTTCAAAAATATACTTGATAAATATTTCAATATCATAATATGAAACTTTTTTCTTACAATCAACAAAAGCCTCCCTCCCTCCCTCCCACCCCTTCCAAACAAATGAATCCGCTCACCATTAGAGTTTATATGTCTTTTAAATATATAGTATCCAATTGGGGAAACCATGCTTAAATAAATATAATAGTTGCATTTACAGTCCCTTTTCTTTTTTATGACTATATTTGAGCCCCAATGTGGTCCAGGACCAGCTGCCAGATCTTTACAAAAGTGTCATATTTATTCTTTAAGTTAGATGTGACTTTTTCCATGTATTTCCAGCTGTCCATTTCTGCCATCCATTCTGCTAGAAGTCTGACGTCCAAGTGATCGCGCCACTTTTTTTGCTCCAGCCAATGCTATTTTTATCAATGAGATTGTATATTTGTTCAATTTGTTGCTGACGTCCATAACATTACCTAGTAGATAGCACTTTGGGCTGCCCGTGAAAGCCACTCCTGTTATCCCTGGTTAATTTTTCTTGCCAAAATGGCCTCACCTTCAGCCACGACCATGTGGCACGTCAAAAAGTTCCTGTCTCAGTCCCACATCTTTTTTTGTTTATCATTTACATCAATGCAAGCATTAAGCCAATAAAGAGAATATCTTACAACAACAGAATGCAAAATGATACCAAATCTTTGGTCTATTTTCTGCACACCGCCTCCTTCCTTCTCCCCAAAGAAAAAGAGAAAAACACCTCAATTTATACAGTTGGTATTATTCCCAGAGTTATTTGATTTTCTAGCTAATAATTATTAACCATGAACTGGGTGATGTGGAAGATGTCAATGGACTTTTATTCGCCATATCCATGTACCGTTCCTGATCTGATTCCTCAACCAGAAGTCAATGTTTTTCTAACATGCTACTTGGTTCGGGCTGTGAGTTAGGGGAGATGGCGACTGGAGCTCGGGCGACGATCTGGAGAAGGAGCTTGGAGAGAGTGATGGGCAGGTAAGTTGTTAATTTCAGGGCTTACCGGGGCTTGGACCTACTTGTTTCAGGCTGTGAGTCAGAGGAGGCGGGGACTGGAGTTTGAGCAACGATCTGGAGGAGGAGGAGCTTGGAGAGAGTGAGGGGGTTAATTGGTCAAGGGACCAATAAAAGGAGGATAAGTATAGGGGAGCTGCCAATGTGGAGCAGCCCAGTGAGTGAGTGGCACAGGGAAGGTGTGGGTCCTTGAGGCTTTGGCTCCAGAGGCTGAGGATGAGCGTACTGCACTAAAGGTAAGACATTCACAGTTAATTTAATACAGATCTGTTAATTTTTTGACTTTGTAAGGTGTGAGGAGAAGGAGGCAGGATGAGTATCAGGGCAGTTTTCTGCTCTCAGTGTTATATGTGGGAAGTAATGGAGTCTTCATGTCTCCCGGATATCCACGTGTGCACAAAGTGTGCTGAGCCACAGCATCTAAGGGATCGAGTCAGGGAATTTGAGCTGGAGCTCGATAACCTTACTCTGGTTAGGGAGAATGAGGCTATCGTAGAGAAGAGCTACAGGCAGGTGGTCGCACAGGGGCCCACGGGAGGAGAGGCAGTGAGTTACCGTTAGGAAGAGGAAAGGGAGGAGTCAGGTTCATGTGCAAGCACCTAAGTCTGTAATCTTCAGAAATCAGTACTCCACCTTGAATACTGAGGAGGGGGATAGTCAGACTATGATGGGCAGAGGTGTGGTGCCAAACTCTGTAGGGATAAAAGGAAAAGGGCGATAGACATAAGGGATTCAATGGTTAGGAGGACAGATGCGATAAGGAAAACCGGATGGTGGTTTGCCTCCCTGGTGCCAGAGTCCGGGATGTGATTATGCACGTTCAGAACATCCTAAAAGGCGAGGGGAAGGAGCGTAAGGTTGTGGTACATATTGGTACCAATAATGTTGGAATGAATGAGTATAGGAAGTTGGGTAGGGAGCTTGAAAGGAGGACCACTGAGGTTGTAATCTCTGGATTGCTTCCTATGCTACATGACAGTGTGGGCAGAAATAGGAGGAGGTGGAGGTTAAACATGTGGCTCAAGGGGTAGAGTAAGAGACTGGGTTTCAAGTTCTTGGACAACTGGGACCTTTTTTGGGGAAGCTGGGACCTATAGCATAATGATGGGTAACATCTTAATCCCAGAGAGACCAGTCACCTAGAGGAGGCATTTGCTAGGGCTGTCAGGGGGGATTTAAACTAGTATGGTTGGGGATAGGGTTTCAAGTTTGGCAGGACAGCAGGGTGAGGGTTAGTCAGAGAGGGAAAGAGACAAGTTTAAATAATTTGAGGGAGGAAAAGCAGGAAGTAGTAAACAGATGTTGCAGTGAAAATTGTGAGAATGGTAGAGAGGAGGATATGCAGAAGGTAGGATGTAGGAGATCCCTGAGTTGTATTTATTTTAATGCCAGGAGCGTAGTAAGGAAGCTGGATGAGCTAAAGGTGTGGATTGACATGTGGCATTATGATGTTGTGGCCATTAGCGAGACATGCTTGAAAGAAGGTTGTGACTGGTAGTTGAATGTTCCAGGATTTCGCTGCTTTAGATGTGACAGAGTTGGTGGATTAAGAGGGGGAGGTGTGGCATTACATGTCAGGGAGGATATTACAGCAGTGCTGAGGCAAGATAGACTGGAGGGCTCATCAAGAGAGGCAGTGTGGGTAAAACTGAAAAATAAGAAGGGTGAGGTTACTATTATGGGGGTATATTATAAGCCTCCAAATGGGGAAAGGGAATGAGGAGAGCAAATGTGCAACGAAAAAGGTGAGCTGTGCAGGTGAAATAGGATGGTGTTGGTTGGGGATTTCAATTTTCCAAACATCGATTGGGAAACGCAGTCAGTAGAAGGGCAGGATGGCTTAGTATTCAGGATTGCTTTCTTCAGCAATATGTTGAGACGCCAACTAGAGGGGGAGCAGTGTTCGATCTGTGGTTTGGGAATGCAAATCCCAAATCTGTGGTTTGGGAATGTTTGGGGGGGTGGGTGGTAGGCAGGTTCCATGAACTTTTGACGGAGGTGAGCATTAGGGAGAACTTCAGATTCCGTGATCATGGGTCCATTAGCTTTAGCTTAATGATGGAAAGGAATAGATCTGGTCCGAGGTTGAAGGTTTTTGAGTGGGGGAAGGGCAGATTTGGAGAAATGAGAAGGGATTTGCAGAGAGTGGTGTGGGCTGAACTTTTTCCCAGAAAGAATGTAGAGAAAATTTGGGGGGGCATTTCGGGGTGAGATTTTGAGAGAACAGGATCTTTATGTTCCAGTCAAGACAAAGGGGAAGACTAAAGTTTTGAGGGAGCCGTGGTTTTCTGGTGAAATTAAGAAGTTGGTTCGGGACAAGAGCGAGGCCTATAACAAATATAAAAAACAAGGGATTGAGGAGATGTACGGTCATTACTTAGTTTGCAGGAAGAACCTTAAGAGGGAAATTAGAAAGGCAAAAAGAAGGTATGAGGTGTCTTTTGGTAATAAGGCGAAGGTGAATCCTAAGGGTTTTTACAGATATGTTAACAGTCAAAGGAAAGTTAAACATGGAATAGGTCCACTGGATGATGGGACCAGTGAACTATGTCAGGGACCGTATGAGATGGAGAAATATTGAACATTTTTTTCTCATCTGTATTCATGAGGGAATGGGACATTGGGCAATACAAGATAAGAGTGGCAAAGGGCTTAGTTATGGAAAGGATCGGGATAAGTAAATTGAGAGTTTTGGAGCATCTAGGGTCAATTAAGGTGGATAAGTCTCCTGGTCCTGATGCGATTTTTCACAGGACTTTAAGGGAGGCCAGGGAACAAATAGTAATTGACAGTAATTTTTCAAAGATCACTGGAGGAAGGTATGGTGCCACCGGATTGGAGGGTTGCAAATGTAGTTCTGTTGTTTAAATAAGGCAGTAGGTGTAGGACAAGTAATTATCGGCTTCAGTGGTGGGGTAGGTTATGGAGGGCATTCTTCGAGATAGTATGTACAAATATCTGGATAGGCAGGGATTGATCAGTGACACCCAGCATGGGTTTGTGAAGGGAAAATCATGTTTGACAAATCTTGTTGAATTTTTTGAAGAGGTGACAAGAAAAGTGGATGAAGGTTGGGTGGTTGACGAGATTTATTTGAATTTTAGTAAGGCTTTTGATAAGGTTATTTAGGACGGTTCAGTCACTAGGGATTAATAGATAGTGAGCTGGGTTCAGAGTTGGCTGTAAAACAGACAACAGAGAGTCATGTTGGACTAGTGTCTGTCATGATGGAAGCATATGACGAGTGGTGTGCCTCAGGGATCGGTGCTGGGTCCTCTGTTGTTTACCATTTATATTCATGATTTGGATGAGGGGGTGGTTAACTGGGTAAACAAATATGCAGACAATATGAAAATAGGAGGAGTGGTGGATGGTGAGGAAGATTTTCTTGCATTACAGGATTTGGTTTCTTTGGAAAAGTGGATTGAAAGTTGACAGATGGAATTTAATGTTGACAAGTGTGAGGAGCTGCATTCTAGAAAAAATAACCAAAATAGGACCTATGCAGTTAAGGGGAGGGGGTCGAGGAATGGAGAGGGATCCTGGAGTTATGGTACAGAGTTCAATGAAGGTGGATTCCCATGTAGACAGGGTAGTTAAGAAGGCATATGGCATGCTGGCCTTCATAAATCATAGCATAGACGAGAGTAGAGCTGTTTAACACATTGGTGAGGCCAGGTTTGGAGAATTGTGTTCAGTTCTGATCTCCACTTATAGGAAGGATATAGATAAGGTGGAGAAGGTGCAGAGATTTACAAAAATGTTCCCTGACTTACAAAATCTAGAGTACAGAGAAAGATTAAGGAGACTGTTTCTTTATTCATTAGAACATAGACGGTTGAAGGGGGTTATGATAGAGGTATTTAAAATTATGAATGGAATAGATAGCCTAGACATGAGTAGACTCTTTCCCTGAGGGCAGGGGAGGTTGGAAGAAGAGGGCATTAGTTAAGGGTAAGGGGGCAAAGCTTAAGGAGAAATGTTAGAGGATGCTTCTTCACACAGAGAGTGGTGGCAGAATGGAATGATCTTACAGAAGAGATAGTTGCGGCAGCGTCGATTCTATCATTTAAGTGAAGGTTGGATGTGTACATTGATGAGGGGGTTGGAGGAATATAGGCAGAGTGTGGGATGGGGCAACAAGTGAAGTGGTTCATGTGAACCAGCACGGACTCTAAGGCCCGAAATGGCCTATTTCCATGCTGTAATCTGTCATATGGTTATACGTGGCAGGCTCCACGGGACAAGGTGGGACATCATTAAGAGTTTCCTGCCGGCAGGATTAAATTAAGCCCCGTGAATATCCTGAGATTTCCGGCAGGAGACTCCACAAATTAACATGCTGTTCCTCGGCACGCTGCACCACGCACGGTCCATTAAATGGGTGAGTACCCAGCTGTGTCTTATGGTTTCACGCACTCACTGAATCACTATTATTCTGCCTCGTCCCACTGACCAGCATCCAGTCCATAGCCCTCCATCCCCCTTGTATCCCTGAACTTGTCCAAGTTCTTCAATACTAACATTGAGCTCACATTTCCTCATGCAGCTGGCAGCTTGTTCCACTCTCCCACCACCTTGTGTGGAGAAGCTCCCCCTCATGTTTCCACTAAAATTCTCCCCTTTCATCCTTAGCCCATGTATTAAGGACTTCTCCAAGAGGCGGAGTCTCAAGAAAACAACCTCTATCCTCCCCCTTCCCACCCAGGCCAGGCCTTCTTCACACTGCTATCACCAGGGAAACAGGTCCAGGAGTGTGAAGACGAATACCCAATGATACAAACTTAGCTTCTCCCCCTCTGCCATCTGATTTCTGAATGGACAAGGAACCAGAGTCACTCCTCACTTACTCTTCAATTTGAACAAATAGATTTATTTTTTTAAAATGTAATTTAGAACAATATTTGCACCTGTATTGCTGCCACAAAATGACAAATTTTGTGATATGTTCATCACAATAATTTTTTTTATTCTGAACACTGCGCGTACATCAGAAAACACTCATAGCTCAGAAAACAATTTGAAAAGATGAATTAACTATTTCCATGCTCCCTTCCCTTTTACAATTATTTTTCTTATCCCACTCCATAATCTAGACATCTCCACTTAACACAACCCATATTTCTTCTCCCATTCAAAGCACTCAGTAATACACCAAGGCAATAAAATAAAAACTCAATGCTGGAAAAATAATCGGAGTTAAATCCTTCAGGTTGAAAACCTTTCACTGGGATTCAGAAAGATGATCAAACAAACCTGATTCTATTTGCTGAGAAAAAGAAGAGGGGAAATAACAAACTGAATACATGGGATGAAAAGCCCGAGCAGCAGAAATGGCAGTGGTGCTGGATGAGTGGAGTCAGCACATCTATCTGGATGGAGGGGTAAAGAATAAACAAGACAAACATGATGCCGTCACTGTGAGGTACAATACGACAGCTGCAGAGAATATGAAATGAAGGAATGGTGAAAATACTTGTTTTTGGATCAATGTAACAAAATTTGACCTTACAAAAAAAAACAAAATTGCTTTGCTTTGCCAGAACTCTCTAGATCAAGGGACACAATAAAATACTCCAGAAGCCAACATTATGAAATTGAACAGCCAAGTTATAGAAATCGGCAGCAAGAGATAAAACACAGTTACATAATTCCATGAAAGTGGTGTCACAGGAAGACAGGGTTCTAAAGACAGCTTTTGTCATCTTGGCCTTCATTAATTAACAAAAAGAAAATAGGAGTTGGAAAGTTATGGTGAGGTTGGATAAGATGTTGGTGAGGCCACATTTGGAGTATTGTGTGCAGTTCTGGTCACCTAGCTACAGGATGGGTATTAGTAAGATTGAAAGAGTGCAGAGAAGATTTACCAGGACACTGCCAGATCTTCAGGAGTTGAGCTACAGGGAAAGGTTGAATAGGTTGGGACTTTATTCCTTGGAGTGTCTGGATTGCTGCCCGTGCCACGAGCTAGTGAGGGTAGAAATAGGAGGATGTGGAGGATGAATGCGTGGCTAAAGAGATGGTGCAGGGGGAAAGGGATCATTTCTGGATCATTGGAATTTCTTCTGGGGAAGGTCGGACCTGTACAAAAGTGACGGACTCCACTTGAACTGGAGGGGGACCAATGTGCTGGCAAGCAGATTTGCTAGAGCTGTGGGGGAAGGTTTAAACTAGTTTGGCAGGGGGGTGGGGAACAGAGTGTGAGTGCAGTGTCAAGGGAGCATGGCCACCTAGATAGGAATAATAACGATAACAATGGTAGGATGGAGATTAGGATAAAAGTTAGAAAAGGGAATATAGGTGAGGGTCACTCTCTGAAATGCATATATTTTAATGCAAGAAGCATAGTGAACAAGGTAGATGAGCTGAGAGCATGGACAGATACTTAGGGTCATGATATTGTGGCAATTAGTGAGACCTGGCTACAGGAGGGGCAGGACTGCCAACTTAATATTCCAGGATACATTTGTTTTAGATGTGATAGAGCAGGGGGTAAAAAAAGGGGGAGGAGTTGCTCTGCTTGTAAGGAGCACATTACTGCCGTGAAGTGGTAGGATGGTCTGGAGGGATCTTCCAGTGAGGCTGTTTGGGTGGAATTGAGGGGTGAAGGAGGCATGAGGATGCTAATAGGGGTGTATTACAGACCACCAAATGGACCAAGAAAATTAGAAGAACAAATTTGTAGGGAGATAACGTATATGTGTGAGAATCATAAGGTAGTGATCGTGGGAGATTTTTAACTTCCCTCACATTGATTGGGATACCCATACAGTTAGAGGGCTGGATGGGCTAGAGTTCGTTAAATGTGTTCAAGGTTGTTTTCTAAATCAATTAGTAGAAGACCCGACTCGGGACGGTGTAATACTAGATCTCCTGTTAGGGAAGGAGCTAGGTCAGGTATCGGACATTAAGGTTGGAAAACACATTGGGTCTAGTGATCATAATTCTGTTAGTTTTCGGGTAGTTTGAGGGAAGAGCAAGGAGGGGCCTAAAGTTGAGGTTCTGGATTGGAGAAGAGCAAATTTCGAAGGAATAAGAATGGATTTGGGGAGTATTAAGTGGGACAGGGTACTTTCAGGTAAGGATATAAATGAAAAATGGAGGATATTCAAAAAAGAAATTTTGGAGATACAGAGTAGATATGTCCCAGTGAGAATCAAAGGAAAGGCTGGAAGTCACAGGGAGGCTTGGTTTTCGAGGAATATTGGAAATCTGGTTAGGAGTAAAAGGGCGGTGTACAAGAGGTATAAAGAACAGGGAGCTGACAATTTGAAGGAGGACTACAAGGAGTGTAGAAGGAATCTTAAGAAAGAAATTAGAAAGGCCAAAAAAAGGCATGAAGAGGCTTTGGTAGACAGAGTAAAAATAAATCCAAAGGGTTTCTATAGGTACATTAAAAGTAAAAGATTAGTGATGGATAAAATTGGACCCCTTGTAGATAGCGAAGGTAGGCTGAGTGAGAAGTCAGAGGAAATGGGGGAAATTTTGAATGAACCATTCGAAGTAAAGAAAAATAGTGGGGAAGTCATGAAGCATATAAGGATAACTGAGGAGGTAGTGATGGGTGTGTTGAAAAAGATAAAGGTGGATAAACCTCCAGGACTGGACAAAATATTCCCAAGGACACTCAGGGAGGCTTTTGGACAGATAGTGGGGCCATTAACAGAGATATTTAGGATGTCACTGGTCACAGGGGTAGTGCCAAAGGATTGGAGGGTGGCGCACATGGTTACTCTGTTTAAGAAAGGGTCCAAATGTAAACCTGGGAATTTTAGGCCCGTGAGTCTGACGTCTGTGGTGGGTAAGTTAATGATAAGTGTTCTGAGGGAGGGTATTTACAAATATTTGGAGGTACAGGGATTGATAGGGAGTAATCAGCATGGTTTTGTCAGGGGTAGATCATGCTTGACAAACCTGATTGAGTTTTTCGAGGGGGTTACAAAAAAGGTTGATGAAAGGAAAGCTGTGGATGTTGTCTATTTAGACTTTAGTAAAGCTTTTGACAAAGTTCCCCACGGGAGGTTAGGAAAAAAGGTGGAGGCATTAGGTATAAATAAGGAGGTAGTGAAATGGATTCAGCAATGGTTGGATGGGAGGTGTCAGAGAGTAGTGGTAGAAAATTGTTTGTCCAATTGGAGGCCGGTGACTAGTGGAGTTCCTCAGGGATCGGTCCTGGGTCCACTATTGTTTGTTATATATATTAACGATCTGGAAGGAGGGGTGGAGAATTGGATAAGCAAGTTTGCGGATGATACAAAGATTGGTGGTGTTGTGGACAGTGAGGAAGATTACTGGAGATTAAAAGGTGATTTAGGAAGGCTGGAGGTGTGGGCTGAGAAATGGCTGATGGAATTTAATACAGATAAGTGTGAGGTGTTACATTTTGAAAAGGCAAATCTAAATAGGTCATATGCATTAAATGGTAGGCTATTGAGATGTGCAGAGCAACAAAGGGATTTAGGAGTTGTGGGAAATAGTATCCTCAAGGCTAATACTCAGGTAGATGGTGTGGTGAAGAAGGCATTTGGAATGTTGGCCTTCATAAATTGGAGTATTGAATTCAAGAGTAGGGAGGTTATGATCAAATTGTACAAGGCATTGGTGAGGCCAAGTTTGGAGTACTGTGTACAGTTTTGGTCACCAAATTATAGGAAAGATATAAACAAAATAGAGAGAGTGCAGAGAAGGTTCACGAGAATGTTGACAGGATTTCAAGGTTTGAGTTACAGGGAAAGGTTGTGCAGACTGGGGCTTTTTTCTCTGGAGCGTAGAAGATTGAGGGGAGACGATAGAGGTGTTTAAGATATTAAAAGGGACAGACAGAGTAAATGTGGATAGGCTTTTTCAATTAAGAGTGGGGGAGATTCAAACTAGAGGACATGGTTTAAGGTTGAAGGGGAAGAATTATAAGGAGAACATGAGGGGAAATTTCTTTACGCAGAGGGTGGTAGGGATGTGGAATGAGCTTCCGGCAGACATGATCGAGGCGGGATCATTGATTACATTTAAGGAAAGACTGGATAGTTACATGGAGAGGAGAGGACTGGAGGGGTATGGACCGGGTGCTGGTCAGTGGGACTAGGAGGGTGGGGATTTGTTACGGCTGAACTGGCCTGTTCTGTGCTGTAAGTGGGTATATGGTTATATAGTTATCACTGTTAAACCTTCTCACTACTGTGCACCCTGTGTCATAGTACCTGTCTCAATCTACCTAAAATCAGCATTAAACCTTCTCCCTAATGTGAACACACTGTCACAAAATCTGCCTAATTCTACCGTACATTAATGTTAAACCTTCTACCTACTGTGAAACCGGTATCACTGTATCTGCAACATTGAATCGTATATTACCATTAAACCTCTTTCCCACTGTGAACCTGGTGTCACAGTATCTGCCCCAGTTTATCTTACATCACTGATAAACCTTCTTCCGACTGTGAACCCGGTGTCACAATATCTACCTCAGTCTACCATATATCACCGCTAAATCCTCTCCCCACTATTTACCCAGTTTCACAGTATCTATCTCAGTCAACCTTACATCAGCTTTAAACCTTCTCCCCACTGTGAACCCGGTGAAATAGTATCTGTCTCAGTCTCCCGAAAATCACCATTAAAATTTCTCCCCACTGTTAAATCTGTGTCTCTGTATCTGCAACAATGTATCACGTGTCACCTTTACACCTCCTCCACACTGTGAACCCGGTGTCACAGTACCTGCCTCAGTTCATTGAACCTCACTATTAAACCGTCTCACTAATGTGTACCCAGTTTCACAGTATCCATCACTGTCCACCGTACATCTCCGTTAAACCTTCTCACAACTGTGAACTCATTGTCACAATATCTGCCATATCTACCGTACATTAAGTTAAACGTTCTCCCCAATGTGAACCATTTGTCACTGCTTCTGCCATAGTTTATCGTACATCACAGTTAAACCTTTTCACTGCTGTGAACCCATTGTCTCAGCATCTATCTCATTATCATTAATCCTTCTCGCGACTGTGAACCTGGTTTCACATTATCTTACACAGTTTATCGTACATTAGTGTTAAACCTTCTCACTGCTGTTAACCAAGTGTCACAGTGTTTGTGATAGTTTTTCGTACATCTCCGTGAAACATTCTCTCCACTGTGAAGCTGTGGTCAGATTACCTGCCTCAGTCTGCCAGATACAGCACCGATTGCTCTCAGCCAAAGGTGCTGTAGTTGAGTTCGGGTGGCCAGAGGTGTCTGCTCAAGAAGGCCAGGGGCTGCCATTGCCCTTCAATGAAATGCTCCAGTGCGCCCCTTAATGCTGTGCTGGAAGCATCTACTGTGAGAGTGGTGGGTGTCTCTGGCCTGGCGTGTACCAGAAGGGTGGTGTTGGCCAGTGCGTCCTTGGCCCTCTGGAACACCTCCAAATCCTCATTGTCCCAGGTAATGTCTTTACCTTTCTCCGCATGATGTGGGCCATTACTGGTATGAATTGGTTATAAAAATTAATTGTACTGGTGAATTTATGGTGTGTTTGGGTAAGCATTGAACAGCCTCTACCTTTTCAAGCACGGGCTTAGTTCCATGCCTGTTGATTTGATGCCCCAGGAAGTCAAACGTTTCCAGCCTGAACTGGCACTAAGTAAGGTTTATAGTAAGTCCAAATTCCTGCAGCCAGGCGCACAGTCGTCTTAGATGGTCTATGTTTAGCTTCATTGCCACCACCTTGATATCTTGTGGTTACTGCCACCCTCTGCTGTTGGAGAATATATTTCTTGGTCTCAGCCCCTCAATGTGACTAAGAGCCCCTTAAATGTCCCTAATGTTTTGGCCTTCATCACCACTCCTGGCAAGGCATTCCTGGCACCCACAACTCTGTGTAAAAACAAGTACCTCTCATATTGCCCTAATCCTTCCTCCCTTTGCTTTTGTCAGATGTCTTCTAGTGTTTGCAACTCCCATTTGGGTTTCAGGCAGACCGAAGGGCATCTTTCACCGAGTTTCTGGTCTTCCGCAGTTCTGGATGTCTGTCTCTGGATACTCTGCTCCGTGGACCACCCCGCAGTATCCCATCTAGTCCTAGAGTCTCTGTGTCAGCAATGCTCTGCTGACCACTGCCTGACAGCCTTGTGGTCAAATGTGTTTGTCTATGAAACCATTCCCAGGAAGGTGAAGGGGCAAAGTCCTGCTGACTGGGTCATTGAGCGGTACCAGGGCCAGACCAATCTTTCGCAATACCTGAGCCAGGTAGATCCTCAGCACATAGCGGCATTTGGTGCCCTTGCACTTTGGTTCCACGCACAGCCACACACAATGATGGCCATGCTGGTTACACACTTGCCCCCATTGATTGACCATGTACATGGACCCCCACATGAATAGGAAAACTGTTTTTGGAATTGCCAGGCTGGAGGTGTGGGGATGGGCCACACCTGCCCCACGTGCAGCAGTACCGAGAGTTCCTTGCACCTTGCAACTGATGATCAGATTTTATCCGATTGACAGAGTTGGGCATCTCTGTGGTTCTCCCTGTCTCCTGGAGCTGGGGGTGTCTGTACTGCTCCCCATCTCCTTGAGTTGGTGCTTTGTTCTCCACCAGCCCCACAAGACAACCAAGACCTTTGGATGGAGGGCAGAGGTGCAGAGAGATCAGTGAGAACACGGGTAGTTTCAACAGGGTGGGGTCCATCCAGGTGCCTGATAACAGGAGGAAACCAAGGGGGAAGGAGAATGCAGGACATTCATTAGCAAGACATAGCGAGAGAATGGGTTCCTCAAACTCTTGAGGGGAGAAGGTGCTGATCGATCCATCGGTTTAGGTGGGGAAGGGTATAGACATGGCAGCTCACTGGAATTGTCAGCGGGATACTGAGACTTGGGAGAGGAGGGGAAGGAGGGTGCAGTAGTGTTCTGACAAGAGAGTGCTGAGGGATAGGCAACATTGGTGGAACCTCAAGGCAAGGGACCCCTGATTGTTTGGAGGGATGGGATTTGTAAATAGATATCCAGCACAGAGCCTCTTTGTCCCCCTGCCATCAGGAAGGAGATATGGAGGAATAAAAGCAGGACAGCCAGGCAGCTTCTTCCCACAGGCCATGAGATTGACAAGGCAACATGAGCTGGCTGGGAGCAAAGAATGAAAAGGGGGAGAGGAATATGGGCTGATTACAACTGCTCAGCTAGCAGGAGAGAGGGGCCAAAGGGCCTGTTTCTGTGTTGTCTATCTGAACCAGCCTTTTGAGTTCAAGCTTAAAAAAACTCAAACATTTTTAAATTTAATAATAACGGTACAGAATGAATCAATAGACAAGATGTCTGTCCAGCAGCGAGCATCAAAGGCACTTCCTGAAACGCAGGCTCTGAAACCACAGGGAGCTTCTAGCCGGAATGAGGCCCGACTTCTGCTAGAAGGAGGAGAGGAGAAGCAGGGATAATGTAGGGGAAGGGGTGGGGAAGGGAGGGGGTAGAGATACCTTCCTCCATTCACCTCCCCTTTCCTCCACCCCATTCCCTGTCCTGGGTAAACTTGTACCTCTCACTTTGTTCATTTTAGATTGGTCACAGTGTTCGAGCTACCGAAAGAAAATAGACACCCACACCGAGAGCAGTTCAGTTTAAACAAATTTTTATTACAAATTCAAAAGCTGATTTCAAACTACAATATGCAAGCCCTTCCCAATTATACTTATCAACGCCTGGACTGGTCCCAAGTGCCGAAGCAAGGCAATGACTGCACACTTGTAATAGGTTGTCGGGGCACCGGTAGCAACTTCTCCACCTCCCTCAACCGGGACGTTAGCTGGACTCTAGAAGTTCTTCTTGCTGAAAGATGTTGCCACCTCTCGGAGAGTCTCAAACTTCAGCAGTGGGATGGGATCATGGCTTATATTACCCAAAAACTGCTTAACTAAGCATTTATTCCCAGCACAGTAAGAAAGATAAGCAAGCAATCTAGCATGTTAGGCTTCTAATAAATAACATAATTTTCAGCTTATCACTTTGAATACAATGGTTATTTTGCATCAAGGCTAGGCCTCTGACAGTCTGTGACCAAAACAAGCAGGAAGATTAAATGTTCTTGGTACACAGATGTCCTTTTGTCAGATAACTGCATCTCTGGCCCCTCGGTGGAATTTGGCTTAAGTCTGCTGATTGTAAAAAAAAAGCAGGTTCTCAGCCTTGCAGAAGCAAAGGTTGCAAAAGTTAAAAAAAAACATGGTTTAAATCTTCCATTACATTCCCCTCCCCATACCCCTGCCCATTACCCTCCCCATTTCCTTCCCCCGCTCGCCTCCCAGTTCCCCTCCCCCTTTCCATTCCCCTACTCCTAACTCTAACCCCTAACAAACCCTAACCTTAACACTACCGATACCCCCTATCACTACTCCACATCCCCTAACTCTACCCCTATCACATCCCCTAACTCTATCTTTACCCCTACGCCATGCCCTAACTCCAACCCTAATACTACCCACCTTCCTCTAACCCAAACACTCACCCCTCCTCTACCTCCTACTCCTACCCCCTTCCCCTAAACCTAATACAAACCCACTTCCCCAAACTCTAAACCTAACCCTAAACCTAGAACTAATTCTAGCCCATGTCTCCTAACCCTAACCATGATGTTACCTCTATCCCGGCCCAAACCCTTACTCTCACCCAACCCAAGCCTAAACCCTACCCCTATCCCCTACACCTTCCCCAAACCATACCACTTATCCCTATCCCATACCCACACCCCCAAGCCTACCCCTTACTCACCCCGCTTCCATTACCCTCTTTCTCCTACCCCCCCTTCCCCTACCACTCCTTCCCCTAGGTTAGGGTAGGAAGGAAAGGGGGAAGGGGAAGGGGAGGTGAAGGGAGGAGGGCTTGGGTTAGGGCATAGGTGTGAGGGAAGGGGTTTGGGATGGAGGAGGTATAGGGGAGAAAGGGGGCGTGGGTGAAGGGACATGGAAGATGCAGGGAATGGGGTTGGCAGGGCCAGAGGGAAAAGAAGGGGAGGGATTCAGGCATCATGATGTTGTCCGTCCTCTGTTCAGCTGGAATGCGAGGTTTTTCTGGACTCGTGTCTTGTCTCTGAGATCACTCCTCCTGGGAAGAGAAATACCAGTGATAGAGATGCTGTCTCCGAGGCCTGATCATAATGATTTTGGAGGGTCCCAACTCTTCCCCCATCACCCCCCTCCCTACCCCTTCACACTAGGGCTTTCCACTTCCTCTGCTTTACCTGAGGAAGTGTGTTTTCGAGAAAAGCACAATCTATCTGTGCAGAGCTCAGAGCACCGTGTCCCTATCAGGCAACACCCTGGTTCACCACTACATGGCAGCAAGGTGCTGGACAAATCATGGATGGATCGGTCGAGTCCCTTCAGCTGACCCATCTGAACCAACCCCACAACAATATTACCCTTCCCTCCCTCACACCAGTACCCTCTGTTTTTCTTTTATTCCTGTCCCCATATTAAAATCTTTTTTATGCCTTTTTTGGACCAACCTCCTTTAAATCAAATATTATAACAATTAATATCAAATCACAATGTTACAGTGTTTACAAATATATGTTGATAACATATAAAAAAAGAAAAGAAAGGAAAAGAAACTAAGATACTACTGTAGCAGCGGCTACTCTGTTACTGAATGACCTCACAACCAGACGGGTTGAATTCAGTGAGCAAAAACTCCTTTATTCAGGTCTGCCTGGCTGGTCTTATGCTCCCATCCCAGACCTGGCTGAGAAGCACACCGGAGGCCCTGACGTCGCTGGGGGGGTCACGTGGGCCGCAGGTAGCGGGCTTCTGAGTCTGGTGCCGAGGTCAGGGAGAAACCCCCGACAGCGCCATTTTGGCTGGCTGCCCCGCCACGTGCGTGACATGAGGGGCTGGATCGCCTGCCTCATGGCTTGCCGCCACACAGCCCCCCCAGAACCGGCGCCAATGGCCTTTTTTGCCGGGCGGCCTCGCTTCTTGGGTTGAGCCGTGACCACTGGCTCGTTGGGGTCGAGGTGTGCTGTCTTTAATCTGTTCACAATAAACAGTTCCCTCTTACCACTGATGTCTGGTGTGAGGGTGGATCCCGAATGCTGGATGACTCTGTACGACCCTTCATGTGGTCTTTGAAGGAGTGCTGTGGAAGGGCCTCATCTGATAAAAACATCCTCTGCGGAATACAGCTCACTGAGGATGTAAGAGGCCTGTGTGCCAAGTCTGGGCGGTGATGGGGGTGTGAAGGATTCCAACTGGGCCCGGAGGCGAGGAAGTAAACTGTGCGGTGACTGTTGCAGGTTGTGAGGTGCATTGATAAACTCACCAGGCAGGGCTAGTGGTTTACCGTAGACCAGATCAGCAGATTACATCTACAGGTCTTCTTTGGGGGTCGAGCGGATTCCCAGGAGTACCCAAGGCAGCTCATCCACCGAGTTGGGGCCGGTGAGGCAGGCCATAAGTGCCGACTTAAGGTGGCGATGCAATCGTTCGACCAGTCCATTGGCAAGTGGGTGATAGGCCATTGTGTGATGAAGCCCAATTCCCAGTCTGTTGGTGAGCTGTGCCCAGAGTGCAGAGGTGAACTGCGTGCCACATTCGCTGGTGAGGTGGACCGGGACGCCGAACCAGGTAACCCAACCGGTCAAAATTGCTTGGGAGTAGGAGTCCGTGGAGGCATCTGGCATCAAGATCACCTCAGGCCAACGAATGGTGCAGTCTACCACTGTGAAAAGGTAACAGTTACTTCAGGAAATGGGTAAGGGGCTTGCAATGTCCACATGTATGTGGCTGAAACGTTCTCGGACGTGTTCAAAATCCTGCATGAGCATTCTGGTGTGGCTGTGTACCTTGGAAAGCTGGCAATGGGTGCAGGTTCTGGCCCAGTCCACAATCTGCTTTCGAAGCCCGTGCCAGATGAAGTGTTCTGCCACCATATGAACCTTGGACCTGATGGAAGGGTGGAAAAGGTCGTGGATATGGTGAAGATTTGCCTGCGCCACTGCTGGGGAACCATTGGATGCATCTCCTCGTCGGACTTCTGATCCGGGACAAGCTGGTCGTAGTCTAGGCTGGGTATCAGCGAGCAAATGGCCGGTTGGGACAGTGCTTCAGTGACCACATTGTCTTTCCCTACCTTGTGCTGAATGTGAGTGGTGAACTCCGATACAAAGGACAGGTGACGGTGTAAGAGGGCTGACCAGGGATCTCTAGCTATAGCGAGAGCCTGAGTGAGGGGTTTGTGGTCGGTATAAATTGTGAAAGGCCTCCCCTCCAAGAAATAGTGAAAATGAGGCACAGCAAAGTACATGCGTAGCAACTCAGTTGAAAGCACTATACTTGCTGTCTGGTGGATGAAGAAGTTGGCTAAAGAATTCCAGTGGTTTCCACTGTCCATTAACCTGCTGCTCCGAGACAGCACCAATGGTATTGGCAGAGGCATTGATGGAGAGCACCATAGGAAGGTCGGTGCGTGGGTGGAGGTGCAGGGTAGCCTTCATGAGGGCAACTTTCGTGGCTTTGAATGCCCTGTTGGACACTGGAGTCCAGGCGAGTATCTTGTCCTTGGCGAAGAGTGGCTGCATGATGTGTGCAGCTCCTGGAATGAATCGGTGATAGAAGTTGACCATACCTGCAAACTCTTGTAGCCCCTTGAGGTTGTCCGGGCATGGAAAATCTCTGATTGCAGTGACCTTCATAGCAGCTGGTGTAGCTCCTTCGGCCATGATGATGTGGGCCAGAAACTGCATGGACTCTTTCCGGAACTGGCATTTGGCCAGGTTGATTGTTTGGCGAGATTCGGCCAGTCGGGAGAAGAGGGTGTGCAGGTGAGACTTGATTTGTGCCCAGTCTCTGCTGGCGACAAGAATGTCATCCAGATAAATGAACATGAAATTCAAATCCCTGTGCACTGTATTCATGAGGTGCTGGAAGGTCTGGGTGATGTTTTTGAGCTCGAAAGGCATGCATAGAAATTCGAACAAGCCGAAGGGGGTGATGATGGCCGTGTTAGGGATGTCTTCAGGCTACAATGGGATTTGATGATACACGCGCACCAGATTGACCTTGGAGAATAACCTCGCGCCATGCACATTGGCCGTAAAATCCTGAATGAGAGGGATGGGGTAACGGTCAGGTACTGACGTGTCATTAAGCCATCGATAATCTCTGCAGGGGCGCCAGCCACCAGAGGCTCTGGACCAGGTGGAGCGGCGAGGCCCCAGTTCCTGCAGATGCGAGAACTCCTCTTTCGCTATCTGGAGCTTATCCGGCAGGTTTAACAGTAATGTACAATAAACTGTGTCAGATACTGTGACACGAGGTTCACAATGGGGAGAATATTTAACAGTGATATATGGTAGACTTTGGCAGTTACTATGACATCAAGTTCACAGTAGTGAGAAGGTTTAACAGTAGTGCATGATAAGCTGTGGTAGATACCGTGATACCAGGTACACAGTTGGAACAAGGTTTTATGGTGATGTAATATTAACTGTGGCAGATAAAGTGACACCAAGTTCACATTGGGGAGTTTATGGTGATGTACAGAAGACTGACGCAGATACAGTAACACTGCATTCACAATGAGGAGAAGGTATATCAGTGATGTACAATAAACTGTGGAATATACTGTGACTCCAAGTTTACAGTGGGGAGAAGGTTGAACTCTGGTGTATGATAAACGGTGGGAAAAACAGTGAAAAATGGGTCAACGAGGGGAGAATGTTTAACGGTGATGTACAGTCGACTTTGGCAGATACTGTGACACCGTGTTCACAGTACTGAGAAGGTTTAACAGAGATGTATTGGAGAACAAGGCAGATTCTGTGACTCCGGGTTTACTGTAGTGAGAAGGTTTTAAAATGATGTACAATAAACTGTGGCAGATACTGTGAAATCTGGTTCACAATGGGGAGGAGGTTAATGGTGATATACGGGAGACTACGTAGATACGTTGATACTGGGCTCAAAGTAGGAAAAAAAAGCTTTATTGGTGATGTATGGGAAACTGAGACAGTTACTGTGACACCAGGTTCATAGTGGGGAAAATGTTTAACAGAGCTATACGATAATCTTTGGTGAATACAGTGACACCAGCTTCACATTGGGGAGAATGTTTAACGGTGATGTACAATAAATTGTGGCAGATACAATAACACCAGGCTCAAATTGGGGAGAAGGTTTAGTGATGATGTACGGTAGACTTTGGCAGACTCTGTACACCAAGTTCACAGTAGTGAGAAGGTATAATAGTGATTTACGATAAACTATGGCAGATACAGTAAAAACGGTCTCACACTTGGGAGAAGGTTTAATGGTGATGTGTGGTAAACTTAGGCTGATACTTTAACACCAAGTTAACAGGGGGAGAATATTTAATGTTGATTAAAGGTAGACGGAGGCAGAAACTGAGAGACAGGATTCAGAGGAATGTGAAGGTTTAACAGTGATTTACTATAAACTGTGTCAGATACTGTGACAAGATGGCGCAGAGGGTAGACGTGTGGTTCCACCCTTCCCCAGTTAGATTATTAAATGCTCAATTTTCAAAGTTGTAAAAGTGATTAAAAATACTGTTAATAGACTTTTGAATAGTGGAGGATCGAAATAGCTGCAAATGTGAAAAAAAGTGAAAACTCAGTTACAGAAGAAATTACCTTACAAAAGTGTTGAAGAATTGAGGCCAAGTTCAAGTTGAAGCAACGGAGTCATTGACTGGAGTCCCGAAGCCTCAGAGGATTCCTGCCCGGCTAAGTATTTTGTCAGCACCATTTGCGCTATCGCAAGATGGTGCCAGCTCAGCAATTAGTTCAGCGGTTTCGACTCGTGAGCTCATGAACACAGGAGTGAGGGTGGGCCAGCTGAGCGAGGACAGGCCCGTGAGCCTGCAGTATTGCCTGGGGGTCAGGAGAGGTACAGTGTAGCATCAGAAGATGCACCTGCGCAGTCGGTGGCCCTACCGGGCATGCACAGTGCGTCGAGGGTCCACAAACCTTTGGAGAAGGTGTGGGCTGTGAGGGAGCCTGAGCGACAGTGAACTGATGAGGTCGCACACTGTTGTCGGGTGTCCAGACCTGCAGCAGCACCGGAAGAGGACCTATTGCTATGGAGGAAGAAGATGCTCAACTTCATTAGAATTTGAAGAACTGGGGACTGAGGCAAAAGATGGTCGGCCTCAAAGGGAGGTGATGGATCCTGGACTGGATTCTGTGTTTCCAATTCTGGAAGGGATTGCTCAGCTCATGGAAGATATGTCAAATATATCAATGCAGATGACTCATCAGATGACTCAAGGATTTTCGGAAATGAAAACTCAAACGAACACTGTGTTTGAAGAAATAACTTTCATGAAGCAAGATATTAATGTAGTTAAGAGTGATGTTACGAGATGGACATGATCAGTGGATACTGTGCAAGATCATTTTAAAAAGATTGAGGAGGCTTTCTTGAATGCAAGAGTCAAGTAGAGCGTAATAGAGAAAAAATGGAAATAGTGGAAGATCCTTTTGTAGATTGGGGGATTCAGAAGAAGGAATTATTGAAGAAGTTTGACTCATTAGAAAACCAAAGTCGTAGAAATAATGTTAAGATAGTAGGTCTTCCGGAAGATATGCAAGGTTTGGATCCGGTGAAGGTTTTGAAGAAATGGATCCCAGAAGTGTAGGGCATGTAATTCGTTCCAGATGGACTGGAATTAGATCGAGCGAACAGAGCGTTAAGGAAAAAACCGTTTCTAGGCCAATTACCACAAGCAGTTTTGATTCACTGTTTTAAATATCAAGACAGAGAGATGATCCTCCGATTGGTGGTGCAGAAAACACGGCAAAATCAGGCTCCACTGATGGTTCAAAATAATAGGGTTTTTTTTAAATGCAGATCTGAGTCAAGAAGTTATCAGAAGAGACCGAGAATTTAATTCAGTCTAAGAAGTATTGTGGCGAAAGGGAAATAAATTTGCTTTTCGTTATGCGGCAGTATTGAAAGATTTTTTGGGGAATTTTCAATCTCAGTTTTTTGAGAATGACCATGATCCTTTAATATTCATTGTCAGATGTTCGAGGAAATGGGCGATCGTCACCATTGTCACTGAAGGGAAGGGTCAATGGGAATGGAAATGGGAAGATTGGAAAATATGGAAAGAATGGGAAAAAAGTTGAATTGACGCAAAGTCTTCTCGATATTGAAGATCCGGAACAATCAGTGGGACTGGAATCAGTGGGTTGAATGTTTTTGTTTCAGTACTTTGTGAAAGTCTGACTGGGGGTGGGTGAAACTGAGTCCTTTAGTCACCTGCCACTTGTGGACTTCACCACACCCAGATTTTTAGGGGGCTACTACTTTTGAGTAGCTTGTTTTGAGATTGATTTTTCTCTTTTTTTTGGAATTTTTAAAATAGGTGGGGATTCGAGACTTAGAAAGGGAGCATTATTTTATAGTAGGATTCACATTTGTGAGAAGGTTTAACAGTGATATACTATGAACTGTGTCAGATACTGTGACACCAGGTTAACATGGGGATCAGATTTAACGGTGATGTACGGTATGTTGAGGGAGTTAATGTGACACCAGATGCACAGTGGGGATAAGGTTTAATGGTGATGTACTGTAGACTGAGGCAGATACAGTGACACCAGGTTCAGAGTTGTAGAGGGTTTAACGATGATGTACGGTAGACTGAGACAGATACTGTGACACTGGGTTCACAGCAGTGAGAATGTTGAATAGTAATGTCCGATAAACTGTGTCAGATACTGTGTCGTCAGGTGCACAGTGGGTATAAGGTTTAACGATAATGTACGGTAGACTGAGTCAGATACTGTTACTCCAGGTTTTCAGTAGTGAGAAGGTTTAAAAGTTATGTACAATAAACTGTGGCAGGTACTGTGAAAGCAGGTTTACTATGGATATAAGGTTTAACGGTGATAAAAAATTAAACTGTGGCAGATAAAGTGACAGAAGTTTCACAGTAAGAAGAAGGTTTAACGGTGATGTAAAATAAAATGTGGCAGATAAAGTGACATCAGGTTCACATTGGGGAGAGGTTTAATGGTGATGCACGGAAAATTGAGGCAGATACTGTGACACCAAATTCACAATGGGGAAAAGGTTTATCAGTGATGTACGCTAAACTGTAAAATATACTGTAACCCCAGGTTCATGGTGGGGAGCAGGTTTAGCAGTGATCTAAGATAAATTGTGGAAGATACTGTGACCCCCAGGTTCACAGGGGTAATAAGGTTTATCAGTGTTGTATGATAAACTCTGTTAGATACTGTGACCCCAGGTTCAGAGTGGGAAGAATGTTGAAGGTGATGTACAGTTAACTTAGACAGATATTTCTGACACCGGATTCACTGTAGTGCGAAAGTTTAACAGTGATGTACAATAAATTCTGGCATATACTTTGACATCAGGTTCATATTGGGGAGAAGGTTTAACGGTGAGGCAGATACTGTGACACCAGGCTCATTGTATTGCTCATTTATCTAAATTACAACATCTAATTTAGATGCTTCATTTTTTTTGTGGCAACTTCAAAACATTCCATGAACTTCAATTCTAATCAGATTTTGTTCATTTAAATAGGTCACCACTAAAACCCCAAATCGTTTGGTCTCTAAAGTACGCTGCACAAAATTAAATTTTACTTGGGTTTGGTTTCAACGGCACTTCATTCTGCTTCATTATTTTTTCAGTCCCTTGTTTTGTACTTTCTGCTTTGCCCAGCAGATTCGCCAAATGGGCATCCAACTCTGTCTTCTCAGCTTGACCCAACGTCTCCTCTTTAAACTTAAGCAAACCAAGGAGACTAAAGTTAATATTTTCACATTTGCTTTTTCAAACACAAAAATGACGCTGTGACTTGCAGTTTCACATCATCATCCCACTTGCTAAACTTGCAAGCAACTGCACCGCATCCTACAGCTGGAAAATTGCAAGAGAACTGCTTGGTTAAAGCAAAGATTCCACCCCATCACCCCATTAAAGGCCTCCAAGTTAACAACAGATAGCAACCTGAAAGTTAAATACAAAGATCTGCATCAGGAAGATTAATGGACTTTAAAAAAAAATCATTTCCACTATTGAAAGAAAACTCCTCAGGGAACACCAGGCTCTTGTTGAACAATTCCTGTTGTATTCCTCAAAATGGTTTGAATCTTGATTTCAAGCAGTATCATTTGGTGAGATTGGTTGGTCCAGAACAAACCCTGCCCACACACTCCCTTAAATACCTGCAAAGTCCTGGATCAGCTCTGCTCCATGCTAAAGCTATCAGAGCTTTTCTGATGATATAATGGTTTTCAGATGCTGGTTCGTTGAGCACAAATAAACACTAATGCTTCCCTGAATAACACACCTCTCTCTGAAAACCAACAAGAACCTTCCCGAGTGGTAATCATTCACCTTTCGAGCACCAAAGTCTGGTGAACTTTTTATATGTTCAATTCTGTATAAGAATGGCCTGCATACAGTGGACTTGGAGGAATGAGAAGTGAGATTGGACTGTGAACCAAAGAACTTTTCTGAACTTACACACACATTACACACACGTGCACTTAGAATTAGAAGTGGGCTAAGTTAGGTAAAGTAATTTAGTAAAATAGTGATAAGTTAAAGTGTAATTCTGTTTTCATGTTGAAAGATAATTAAAATCAACTTTTATTTAAGCAACCGTTTGTCTTGGTGAATATCTATTGCTGCTGGGTTTTGGGATCCTCTGGTCTCGTAACACAGCACCAAGCTTCAGAACAACCCGAATTCTTTAGGTTGTGATAATTGTCCATAATTGGGCCCCGGCATCTTTTGCAAGTTATTATTTGACTCTTTAATAATTTTTTGTAAATTTCAACACGACATAATATCATTTAACTGTTGTGTTTGTGTCATTGGAGAATTCCCTTTCCATTCAATCAGGTTTAGAGTTTTGGGTGCCATATTTGAGAAAAGATGTGCTGGTGTTAGAGAAGGTCAAAGATAATTTACTGGAATGATATCAGGAATGAAAGGGTTAGTGTATGAGGAACAATTGTTGACTCTTCGACTGTACTAGTTGGAGTACAGAAGGGTAAGGGGGACCTCAGAGGCATTTCAAATGCTGGATGGCCTGGACATTGTACATATGGCAAAGATGTTTCCCATGGTAGGGGATTCTAGGACAGGAGAGCATAATTTCAGGATAAAAGGGTGTCAATTTAAAAGAAATGAGGAAAAAATTATTTTGTCAGTGGGTCATGAATCCGTGGAACTGAGGTAATTGGGTTTATTTAATACAGAGATTGACAGGTATTTGATTAGTTAAGAAATCAAGGGTTATGGGGAGAGAGATGGGCAGTGGGGCTGAGTGGAAGAATAGTGGAACAGACTCGAAGGGCCTACTTCTGCTCCTATATCTTGTGACCTATATCCTGCTGGAGACCTAGACAACCTTCCTCTTGTATTCCATTCTTATAAAACAGTCTGCGTCATGAGTTTATGTCATGTGAAACCATTTCCGATCGAATCCCATGTTACAAATGACCCACACTCCTCCGGGACATTTATTCTCATGTTATGCCATTTTAGCCAATTCAATAAGGTAGCTAAAGACAGCTGCGTTTGTCTTAATGCAAATTCTACATTGACAGGACTACAGCTTCCTCATTTTAAAAATTAGTATCGAGCAGCTCAAATGAGATTTCTTCCTTCTTTTTTTGAAAGGGAAAAAATTGCCTTGTGTTAAAATTGAATCAAATAAAATAGGAGAGAGGAAAACCAGAAGAATCTATATCCAAGTGGGAATTGAAATTAATGGTTGGAGATAAAGATAAACCATTGTTGAAACATTTGATTAATATATGGAATCAAATAAATGATGAAATTGGTGTAAGTGGATATACAAATCCTCGTCTCTTTTTCAAAGGATCATCAATTTCTGAATAGCTGGTTTCGTAAGGGAATTATAAATGTTGAAGATTGTGATGAAAGGGGTAAAATAATGTCATTTGAGCAACTGAGAAATAAATATCGTATAACTCATCACAATCTTTTTTGCTCTTTCCAACTAAGGACATATTTGAAGGATAAGTTAGGACCAACCATGTTGTACTGAAATAGAAATTCCTTATAAAGAGGAATTGTTAAAATGTTTACTTCGATAATGTATTCTTTATTACTAGTAGGAACTTTTAAATGAGGAGTTCATAAGTCTAGACAAATGTGGGAAATGGATTTTAATGTTGTAGTAATGTATGATATAAATTAGTTCAATATAATTGTTTTTACATCAGTCATGGAGCAGATGTCAGCAAGGATTTTATCTGAAAGCTACACCTGGAATCAGGTGACTCAGGCAGTTGGATATGAAAAGCACTGTAGGAAGCTGATTTGGCAATAGAGATCACTTGATCAAGGGGAGATGTATTAATTCACTTCAACTCAGCAGTCTGGAACTATTGACCAGAGTTCCACACTACAGCAGTGAGGAAGGAATTCACAACTCGTTTTTCTTCTACAGTTACTTCTTACACTAGAGAAATTGATTAGAATAAAATCAGAATTATCAGATTAATGTTTTAGGTGTGGTGAAGATGTGGCAACTTTCTTGCATTAAACTTATCTTTGCCCTAATGTAAGATCTTTTTAGGGAGAATTATAAATTTTTTGGAACAAGCTACAGCAGATGTTTTTCCGCAAAATCAAACTTTATTTTTATTAGGAAATATTGAATGAACAAGGCCCAAATTAAAACTATTAATATATCAATTGAAATTTGTTAAATTAGCCTTAGTGGTGATGAGGAAATGTATTGCATTACTTGGAAATCAGATATATTTTTAGGGATGCCAAGATGACATGCAAACATTCAAAGTTGTATTCTTTTGGAAAAAATTACATATAGCTTGAGAAATATATACTCTATGCTTTTCCAAATTTGGCACATGAATATTCAAATATTAGGCTTCAATTTGTAATAATGCCCTTTCCATCCCTCTAGACATGGGAGATTCTCCTCTAAGTTGTAAAATTTTAATTTAGATGTGTTAAATTTCCTCGGCACCGCGAACTCTAGGGAAGCGAAGGACTAGGGCAGGGCACCAGAAAACAAGAAGACCAAACCCCATCAACATCTTAGAAGCAGAGGATTCAATCCACAGGTCAGTGACAATGGAAGCAGACCAGTGAGGGGTTCTGCAGCTGAAGGAACCACACAGGTGACAGGCTGTTGGTGACTTGAGGAGAGGAACCCACGCAGGCTGTGGGCTTCTGCATAAAGCAGTCAAGGAACTCACACCAGTCCGTGGATTCCTAGAGACTGGTTGAAGACTGGCTAAAAGGGTGTCAGACCTGGGATATGAGTGGGTGCTGAAGGGTTCCTAATCGTGTCAGAGGTTCAAAACTGGAGCTCGCATAACCAATGGCTTGGATTGGTCTGTGAGCATTGAAAGAGAATCCACAGACCCTCAGTGACTTGGCCCAGGATTCGGAATGGTGGGGGTGGGGGAGAGTGACTCTCATTTCCTTCCTTCTCTGGCTGCAAGAGGCATTTCAGGCAATTTCTGCCAATGGAGAATCTGTCTGTCTTTCAGCAAGAAAAAAGCAACTTTGTGTGATATGACACATTTTAAATACATGACAGTAAATTGCCTCCTGAAATAGTGAGAGAGGTTCAAGTTTCAAACTATTATAAACTCCACTCACCAGAGCTACCTGGATTATACCTCTTCCCACTTATTTTTTTGCAAGGACACCATTGATTTTATCACAACTCCTCTGCTGCATCTGTCCTATGACAGATTATCTATATTTTATATTGTATGTAGATATGTTTTTGAAGGATAGATTGTAGGAGTCGTGTAGGTCACAAACAAATACAAACACTTTGCAAAACAGCTCTTACTTAAAATGCAAGACCTTTGCCGAGAGTGAGTCATGCAGGCGCTCAGATCCGCCGAGAGCCTTTGCAAAGATTGTTTTGCTAAATAATTTCAAAAGCAGGTGCAAAATGGAATATTGTTTTTAAAACAACATATTATTGGACTCAGAAGTTTACTGTTCTAAGAAGGTCATGTGCTTTTTCAAGCAGAGAGGAGACACCAAATAGGCTTTTTGCTAAAAGAGAGAGAGTGAGAGATGGCAAGCTGGCATCTTGTTGAAACCCCATTTTGAAGAAGGGTTGTGAGTTCTCAGTTCAGCCTGTTGAAAAACCTTGTTCTACATACAAGAGGAAATGGCTGGCTAGAAATGGTGTTTCACCTGAAATAAGGGAAACAAAAGGAACTCAATGGTGACCTGCAGAAGAGGTTATCATTTGGAAAACTCTGATGGTGAAAGTTTCTTTGGCAAGACACCAAAGTGGCTGATCAGAGGGAATCAGTTTTTGTGTGTCCAATGAGCAAGAAATCCCTCTCTGAAACCAACAAGAGCATTCCTGGAGGGTAAACATTTACTTTTAAGCACCAGAGCTTGGTCAAAAGTCATAAATGTTGAATTCTGTGCACAGTATAAGAATTGATAGATACCGGTGAACTTGTAGGAGTGTCAAAGAACTTTATACACTTTACATACACCTGTGCTTAGAATTAGAAAGGGTTAATGTTAGGCAGTTAAATTAATAGTGATAGTTTAAAGTTTGATCCTGTTTTTTTTTGTTTCAAGGAAATTAAAAAGACATTTGTTGAAGTATCCATTTGTCTTGGTGATTTTCTATTGCTGCTAGGTTTTGGGGTCCTCTGGGCCTGTAACAATCCCAAGTTTAGGTCCTCAGACCAGGATACCCAAAATGTCTTATTTCTTCAATAATTGCCGATTCCCCCATACAGTCATTGATAAAGCCTGCACCCATATCTCCAATTATCTTTTTGCCTTTACCCCACCTCCTTTCCGGCAGAACACGGACAGAATCCCGCAGATTTCTCACTTACCGCCCATCAGCTGCCACATCTGACACGTTATCCTTGGACACTTCGAACTTCAGCACCATCCTCTAACCTGCTACATCTAACCCGCTCCACTCATATCTTTTTTTCATAGGTGCACGTCTTTCTGTGACTCCCTCGACGGCACTTCCCTCTCCACCTACCACCACCTGATGCACTCCCCATTGGAACTGCAGAAATTGCCAAACTTGTCCCTACATCTCCTCTCACCTCCATCCAATCAGGCCTTCCAGGTGAGGCAGAGCTTCACGTGCACTCCATCCAACCTAATCTAATACATTTGGTCGACTCAGTTGACCTCAATATCAGCAAGACCAAATACAGACTGGGTGGCCATTTTGCTAAACACATGCGCTCTTGAGCTTCCTGTGACCTACCATATCAATTCTAGAACCCTTCCAGCAACATGTCTGTTGGCCCCATCCTTCGCCAGGGTGAGGGCAAACAATCTTAAAGAAAACACATTATATTCCTCCTGGGCAGCCTTAAACTCTATAGCATGAACACGAATGTTTCTAATTTAAGCAGCCACTCACCTCTGTCTGATTTCACTGTTTCCATCTCTTGATCTACTGCCCATTTGAATATAATTACTCCTTTAAGGCAGAAGACTTGACAGTGGTGTTTTCCCCATATAGCTTACATAGATACATAGAAGATAGGAGAAGGGGGAGGTCATTTGGCCCTTCGAGCATGCTCCGCCATTCAATGAGATCATGGCTGATCTTAAAGTGCAGTACCCCGTCCCCGCCTTCTCTCCGTAACCCCTAATTCCCTTATACTGAAGAAATATATCTAAATCCCTCTTAAATATATTCAATGAACCTGCCTCTACTGCCCTCTGTGGCAATGAATTCCACAGATTCACCACCCTCTTGGTAAATAAATTCCTCCTCATCTCAGTCATAAATGGTTTGCCTATTATCCTCGAACCATGGCCCCGGGTTCTGGACTCCCCCACCATTTGAAACATCCCTTCCGCATCCATTCTGTCCAGTCCTGCCAGAATTTTATATGTCTCTATGAGATCCCCTCTCAATCTTCTCAACTCCAGCGAGTTCAATCCCAATTTGCGCAATCTTTCCTCATAAGTCATTCCTGCCATTCCAGGTATCAGCCTGGTGAATCGCCTCTGCACTCCCTCCATTGCAAGAACATTCTTCCTCAGATAAGGTGACCAAAACTGCACACAATACTCCAGTTGTTGTCTCACCAATGCTCTGTACAGCTGCAGTAAGATATCCTTATTCCTATACTCAAACCCTCTTGATATGAAGGCCAACATACCATTTGCCTTTTTAACCGCCTGCTGTACCTGCATGCTCACCTTCAGTGACTGGTGCTCAAGAACCCCCTTGGTCTCTCTGCACTTCCCCATCTCCCAATCTTTTGCCATTCAAATAGTAATCTGCCCTCTGTTTTGTATTACCAAAGTGGATAACCTCACATTTATCCACATTGTAGTGCATTTGCCATGTATCTGCCCAGTCCCCCAATTTATCCAAATCACACTGGAGCTTCCTGACCCCCTCTTCAGTGCACACTAGCTTAGTGTCGTCTGCAAATTTGGAGATATTACATCCAATCCCCTCATCTAGATCATTAAAGTAAATTGTGAACAGTTGGGGTCCCAATACAGATCCCTGTGGCACCCCACTGGTCACCGCCTGCCACTCAGAAAATGAGCCATTTATCCCAACTCTCTGTCTTCTATCTGCCAGCCAGTTCTCAATCCACATCAATACCTTGCCCCTAATCCCATGAACCTTGATTTTGCATGCCAGACATTTATGTGGGATCTTATCGAAGGCCTTTTGGAAGTCCAGGTACACCACATCCACTGGCTCTCCCCCATCTATATTACCTGTCACCATCTCAAAGAATTCCAATAGATTTGTCAAGCACGATTTTCCTTTTGTAAATCCATGTTGACTCTGTCCGATCCCTTCTCTGCTAGTCATAGGCTCCGCTATTACATCCTTAATAATGGATTCCATCATTTTGCCCACTACTGATGTAAGCCTCACCGGCCTATAATTCCCTGCTTTTTCTCTACCCCCCTTTTTAAATAGTGGGGTAACATTAGCTACCCTCCAATCCATGGGCACTGATCCTGAGTCTATTGAGTTCTGGAAAATAATTCAGAATGTCCACTTCCTTAAGTACACGAGGATGTAGATTATCAGGCCCTTGGGATTTATCGGTCTTCAATCCCTTCAATTTCCCCAAGACCATGTCCTTAGAGATACTGATTTCTTTCACCTCCTCCCTTACATTAGTCTCTATGTTTCCCAACATCCTCGGGAGGTTATTTGTATCCTCTCTTGTGAAAACAGAACTAAAGTAAGAATTTAATTGGTCTGCCATTTCCTTATTCCCCATTATATATTCCCCTGATTCTGACTGCAAGGGACTGTGAGAGATGAGAAAAACTGACATTGCAATATGAACATGAAGAAATGAAGAAAATAAAATTGATACATAAGTAAATGAATGAAGCCAGTGCAAACAACATGAGACATGGATATTAGAAGGCAGGAAGCTGACACTGTCTGAGTAAGATAAGAATCTCCTACACCAGCAAGTTCACTGAATGAAGGAGAGAAGGACAGACAATTGAGAATAGAAGTAGAGTTAGTCTGAACGAGATAAGGGTCGCCAAGCCCCAGATAGAATTAACAAGGCTTGCATAAATAATTAGAAGACCTTAGACAGTATTAGCAAGTTATACATCTATAATTAGTAAGCCATACAACAGATTTTTCAAGTATGCATATTTAACTAGTAAACCCTAGACAAGATTAACGAACCCTCCAGATGAAGGGACTGTAGCCCTGAGAGTCGGGAAGGTGTGAATGGGGACAAGGGCTAGGATGTGAATAAGGACAATGGGAATAATGGCATAAGAAGACACCGACAGGATACCCCCTGGTCCTCCAAGTATACTGAAACTGCACGTAGGCAGGAAGGATTGCCTCTGCCAAACCCATCCAGGGGGCAGAAGAATGTAAGGGGGAGGGTATTCTGATACTGAAATTTACTGTATAAAAGTTGGGTGAGCCCCAGTGTATGTGTGTATTCCCAGGGTAAGGGGAAGCACCCAACTTTGCATTGTTGTTGTAATAAATGTTCTTTGTTCTCAATATTTGTCTCGAGCAATTTCTTTAAAGGTACTTCTATTTCTAACAAATGGGGGCTCGTCCAGGATCACACTCCCTCCACTGACAGAGTGCCCGACGACGAGAGTAGGTGCATCCCAGCTGATTCAGCTGGACTCACGGACGACGGGTGGCTGGTCAGTGGAAGAAGCGAGTGATATCCGAGAAGAGGCATTGAGAACAAACAACGGAAAATGTTAAGGAAGCGCGCTAGAGCCTTGCTACTGGAACCCGGTAAGAGGAATTTTACTTGCCTATCAGTATGGGAAATATGGGTAGCAAGGAAGAGAGTCCTGGTAAAGGATGTGAGGATCAGATAACTACACACAGCCCGCTTGGGTTGATGTTATCTGACTGGGGCACGGGAAGGACCCGTGGAAAGGACAAACTGACCATGGTCAGGTATTGTTGTAGGGACTGGGTTAAATACCCGATAAAAGGGAGCTCCGTGTACTGGCCAAAACTCGGATCCGAGGATGACTGGATGTGTCAACCTTTGAACATCTGGCTCTATCAAAACCAGAGAGAGAACCTAGAGAGCAAGGAATATGCAGCCTGCTGGCTTAGTGGATCGTGTGATCAATTGGTTTTGAAAGAAAAAGAGTACAGGGACAAGAGAGATGAGGAACCTTTTGTCCCTGAACCACAAGGGTGGGATGTGCTACATTCCCTCTCTCCACCTTATGTTCCTCCTATGCCGGCTCCTATCTTTCCTCCCACTCCTATAACCTACCCTTCTGCACCTTCCCCACCTCCCCCACCACTAGAGAAGAGAGAAGAGAGCAGGAGTGGTATGATGACTCGCTCACAAAGCACTCGATTACAACCCCCGTTCAGAACAGTGTGAGACTCTTCAGGAAGAAAGGGCAGAGCCCCCCAATCCATCTCCCAGGGGGCAGGAACCCAGACTTAATAAGCCAGAAACCAACTGGATGCAACCCCTGCGGGAAGTTCCCGTAGGAGAGGGTCTCGGTTTCATAAATGTGCCCCTGACCAGTACTGAAGTGTGTAACTTTAAGAAAGAACTCACCTCCCTGATAGAAGATTCCCAGGGATGTGCCGAACAGTTAGACCAATTTTTGGGACCAAATCTATATACTTGGGAGGAGTTAACATCTATCTTTAGGACCCTGTTTACTTTGGATGAGCGTGGAATGATCCGCCAGGCAGGGATTAAAGTCTGGGATAGGGATCACCAAGGGGGACTAGATGTGGTACCAGGAGAAACTAAATTCCCCTTGGCAAGACCTAATTGGGATAAAAATACCAATGACGGTCGGGTATTGATGGAAGAGTACAGGGTTAATTTGATAAGAGGAATCAAGGTATCTGTCCCAAAGGGACAGAATTTCAAGAAAGCCTTTGAGGTTCCCCAAGGTCCCGACGAGACCCCCTCCGCATTTCTGAATAGATTGCGCACGGCAATACAGCAATATGGGGGTCTCGACATAGAATCCCCAGCAGGGCAACAATTGGTACTAACTGGTTTTGTTACCAACTCAGCCCCAGACATTAGAAGAAAATTACAAAAAACAGAAAATTGGCATGAGCAAGGAATTACCCAGCTACTACAGATTGCACAGAAAGCATTTGTCCAGAGGTCTGAAGATAAGCAAATAGGGAAGGCAAAAACATTAATCCAAGCAGTCAGAGAGGTAGTAGATGAGCGACATAAAAAGGATAGGGACTGTGTGCCAGCTCCTGTATGCGGTGAGGGAAGCCACGGGTGGGGAAGTGCGGACCCCAGTGGATGGAGGAGTAGAGGAGGATTCCGGGGACGAAGACCCTTCCCGGGGCATCTTAGAAACCCAAGTAGAGATTGGGAAATGGGAACATTTGTCTGTTTCCATTGTAAAAAGGAAGGACACTTTAAAAAGGATTGCCCACTGCGAGCCAGGGACACACGATCCTATGCCCTGATGGAAGCAGATTATGAATAGGGGGGTCACGGTTCTCAGTCAATACACACTGTGGGGCTGCACGGAGAACCATTAGTTAATTTATGCATAGGACCCCACAGTGACAACATGATATTTTTAGTTGATTCTGGAGCAGCCCGATCTAGTATTTTACACCAACCAAAGGGGGTTAAAATAGAAGGGACAATGATAGTTTCGTGGGTGGGAGGAAGAGACTTCACAGTCCCTGTATTAAGAGAGGTCAGAATCCAAATGGGAAATAAGGTAATAGTAGAGGATCTTCTACTACTTCCCCAGGCTGGAGTATGCTTATTAGGATGAGACTTACAGGACCAATTGGCTATCGGTACCAGACCACTAGAATCAGGCATCGGGGTTCAATTTTATATTTTAAGCGAGGAAGATTAAGAACTTATCAATCCAAGAGTATGGGCAGAAAAAGGCAATAGAGGAGTTTTAGACATTCCTCCCCTCCAAGTTACTTTAAAAGACTCGCAACAAACAATTAGAAGAAAACAGTACCCAATTCCTATGGCTGGTCGCAAAGGTCTGCAGCCCGTAATTGACCAGCTGCTTAAGGATGGTATACTCGATCCTTGTATGTCACCCTTTAATACCCCGATTTTACCTGTCCAGAAACCAGACGGTACCTATCGATTAGTACAGGACTTAAGGGAGTTGAACAAAATCAGTCTTACCCGTCACCCTGTTGTACCTAATCCCTATACGATCATGAGTAAAATCGATCCCCATAGTAAATGGTTTAGTGTGATTGACCTCAAAGATGCTTTCTGGACCTGTCCGTTAGCAACAGAAAGCAGAGACATGTTTGCCTTTGAATGGGAAAACCCTTTTACTGGACGTAAAAATCATTACCAGTGGACTGTCCTTCCTCAGGGCTTTACAGAATCTCCAAATTTATTCGGTCAGGTCCTGGAACAGATACTAGATGAGGCTCCTCGGAGAGACAATTGTCAGCTAATACAATATGTAGTCGACTTGTTAATTATTGGAAGAACATACGAATTGGCTAAAGAATTTACTGTTGCACTTTTAAATTTTTTAGAAAAAAAAGGTCTTAGAGTGAGCGAATCCAAATTACAATTTGTTCAATCAGAAGTTAAATACTTAGGTCATCTGGTAAGTCAGGGAACTAGGAAAATAAGTCCAGAGAGGATACGTGGTATTCTGCAGATTCCCCCTCCCAAAAATGCCAAGGAACTTAGGAAATTCCTTGGCTTAGTGGGATTCTGTAGAATCTGGATGGAAAATTATTCTAGCCTTGTCAAATTTCTTTACGATAAACTCACGATTATAGAAACCAAAGCTCTAGTCTGGACAGACGATGAGATTAAAGATTTTGACTTCGTTAAACATAGCCTTACGCGTGCCCCAGTCTTGGCACTACCCGACTTAAATAAGCCTTTTGATTTATACACTAATGCCAAAGGAGGTGTAGCCACCGGAGTACTAACCCAGGACAGGGCAGGCTATAGACAACCAGTGGCTTTTCTATCAAAGATTTTAGACCCCATTTGTCGTGGCTGGCCAGAATGTGTACAAGCCATCGCAGCCACTGCTGTTTTAGTTGAGGAAGGATGGAAAATTACTTTCGGCGCCCCTATGATAGTTCACACCCCTCCCACAGTCCACAATATTCTCTTACAACGTGCTGGGAGATGGCTCACGGACCCTAGAATTTTAAAATATGAAACGATCCTAATGGATAGGGATGATTTGCTCACGACTAAAACCCTTAACCCAGCAGCCTTCCTCATTGCTCCAAATTTGGACAATTCCACAAATGAATTAGAACATGAGTGCTTAGAAGTCATAGATCTACAAACCAAAATTAGGGAAGATCTAACTGATATCCCTTTAAAAGAAGCTGAAAGGTGGTTTATTGACGGCTCTTCACGATGCATTGCAGGAACTCGCGAAAGTGGGTATAGTGTAGTGGATGGGAAGCAAGGACTAGTGATTGAAGCCGATCGCCTCCCTGGTCATTGGTCAGCGCAATCCTGTGAATTATACGCCCTATGTAGAGCACTCCACGGCTTAGAGAACAATATAGACATTATCTACACTGACTCTAAGTACGCTTTTGGTGTAGTCCACACCTTTGGGAAGATCTGGAAAGAACGGGGAATGATAACTGGTAAAGGACAGAAGTTAGCCCATGAACACTTAATTGTCCAATCCCTAGATGCTCTGACACTCCCGACTGAAATAGCCGTAGTATATGTCCGAGGACATCAAAGTGGTGACAGTCCTGAAGCTCACGGCAACAGACAGGCTGATGCAGCTGCCAAACAGGCTGCACTTGCGGAAAAGATTCACATCCACCTATTACTGCCCAAACCACTAGAGATTATAAAAAGCCCCATCTTTTCACGGGAAGAGGAGGTCTCAATGAAAGATCAGGGATTTCGCCAAACTGCCGATGGGTTGTGGTGGACAGCAGACGGACGTCAAGTCCTTAACAAAGCATTAGCCCGCCAAGTGGTAGATCAGCTACACCAACAGACACATTGGGGAACTCAGGCGCTTGTTGGTGCCTTTCTACGATCTTTATACTGCTCCGGTATATATACAATTGCTAAACTTACTACTCGCAGCTGTCCGATCTGTCAGAGAATCAATAAGAAATCTATGCGCCCTGTACTGCCTGGCGGTCGCGACATCGCAGTTTGCCCGTTTCAACGCATACAAGTTGATTTTACAGAACTTCCTAAAATTGGTATTTACAAATATCTTCTAATCATGGTAGATCATTTTACACGATGGGTTGAAGCTTTCCCCACCCCGAATGATCGAGCTCTCACTGTAATCGGAATACTTATTGAATCTGTGATTCCAAGATATGGTCTGATTCAAACCATTGATTCAGACCGAGGAACACATTTTACCTCTCAGGTTCTCCAGGGTGTCTGCAAGAAACTGGGAATAGACTGGCAACTACATACCCCATGGCACCCCCAAAGTTCAGGTCGAGTTGAAAGAATGAATCAAACTTCGAAAAATCAACTCACTCGACTTCATGAAGAGACTGGCCTCTCCTGGATTAAATCTTTACCATTAGCCCTGCTTAGAATTCGCACAGCCCCTCGTAAAGACCTTGCAGTCTCACCATACGAAATGATGTTTGGACTTCCATTTATGGGATTCCACACTGATACCCCTATCCCTGAGGCTAATGATCAATACATTTCAAAATTTCTACAGGGTCTTTCTACTTCGATACATGACCTGAAACAGAAGGGATTATTAGCCCAAACTCCACCCCTGGAATTTCCTATCCATTCTATTAAACCTGGTGATTAGGTTTATGTCAAAGCATGGCAAGATAACCGATTGAAACCTGCCTGGGATGGTCCTTACTGTGTACTTTTGATTTCAGACGCTGCCGTGCGAACAAGAGAAAAAGGCTGGACCCACATCCAACGGATTAAACCAGCTACCAAACCACAGGATCAAGACAGTCAAACTCAACCCTCCACCTGGCGTGCAGTGCCTCATCCTTCTGACCTGAAACTTACACTACGCCGTGAAAAAGTGCCGTAATGTTGTTTTTATTCTTTATTGTATTGTTTAATTGTTGCTTCTCCATTTCTGGGACTTCACTTAATTACTCGCAATGTATTAAGTCCTCCTGGAATAGGGGCAGCAGAGGTCACAATTTTTTTCCTTTAGAGTTTAGACAAAGTGTAGATTTAGTTTTTAGCCATAGTAAGATATGTTTTAATAAGGGATTCCAATACGGACCAGGGGACCAGAACAGCTGTAGAGACCATCACTTAACTTCCCACATAGATATTAAAGGTATGAGTTCTAAACCTGTAGCACAAAGAGAGCGATATGACACAGACACACTGAATGTCAGTAACCAATGCACCTGTCAGAGAGAGAGAGAGAGAAGACTTTTGCTAATGTACACAGACAGGCTTCGACTCACAACTTCAATTCTACTCAGACTGTTACACACATCTCTAATCGTAATGCACAATCCTCCCCAGCCTGGTCTTTTCTCAAACATCCTTTGGGTTCCGCCGGCATTTACAATCCTTACTACTGCATCGTTAAGGGAAGTTCCAGTTATAAACGGCAACAGCGGCTACAGATCGCTAATGCTCCTTGCCATCTGAAACATCTAATCAGACTCCATGCAGCCTTGGGCATTATCATCCAACGCAACACAATGGCCCTGAGGTTACGGGCTGAAGATAAACAACGTTTACCAGACACACTTCAACAACACCGCCTGCCTCTCGATTACAGCTTCGCTGCTGAACGCAGCACTTGTGAAAGACTCCTTAAAGACACTACTCACAACGGGCAGGCGGTTAAGAACACTTCTTCAGGACGTCAAAAAACTTCCCATGCCCAGGGACAGACTTTGCAACCTCAGTCCTCTGCGGGATGGACTGGACTTTTCACCGGTTACTGGAATCTGATACTCGCAACCCTTTTAACAGCTGGACTCATTACTCTCACCATCTTACTGCTTCCCTACATACAGACTCTAAGTACGCTTTTGGTGTACGCTAAGTACCCTTTCGTCAGAACACTTACACCCAAAGGATGTACGATTCTCAACATCTTTCTGAGGACATGGAAACTGCTATCCGTTTATTGACCAGCTGGGAAAACCAACAAGTTCCACTTTACCGCATCAGTAATACAGATCTAAAAGAAAACGGAGGATTGTGAGAGACCAGTAACACTGATCATTGCGTGAGATCAGTATTACTGATCTAAAAGAAAAGTGAGGATTGTGAGAGATGAGAAAAACTGACATTGCAATATGAACATGAAGAAATGAAGAAAATAAAATTGATACATAAGTAAATGAATGAAGCCAGTGCAAACAACATGAGACATGGATATTAGAAGGCAGGAAGCTGACACTGTCTGAGTAAGATAAGAATCTCCTACACCAGCAAGTTCACTGAATGAAGGAGAGAAGGAGAGACAATTGAGAATAGAAGTAGAGTTAGTCTGAACGAGATAAGGGTCGCCAAGCCCCAGATAGAATTAGCAAGGCTTGCATAAATAATTAGAAGACCTTAGACAGTATTAGCAAGTTATACATCTATAATTAGTAAGCCATACAACAGATTTTTCAAGTATGCATATTTAACTAGTAAACCCTAGACAAGATTAACGAACCCTGCAGATGAAGGGACTGTAGATCTGAGAGTCGGGAAGGTGTGAATGGGGACAAGGGGTAGGATGTGAATAAGAACAATGGGAATAATGGCATAAGAAGACACCGACAGGATACCTCCTGGTCCTCCAAGTCTACTGAAACTGCATGTAGGCAGGAAGGATTGCCTCTGCCAAACCCATCCAGGGGGCAGAAGAATGTAAGGGGGAGGGTATTCTGATACTGAAATTTACCGTATAAATGTTGGGTGAGCCCCAGTGTATGTGTGTATTCCCAGGGTAAGGGGAAGCACCCAACTTTGCATTGTTGTTGTAATAATTGTTCTTTGTTCTCAATATTTGTCTCGAGCAATTTCTTTAAAGGTACTTCTATTTCTAACAGGACCTACTCTGGATTTCACCAATCTTTTCCTCTTGACATATCTATAAAAGCTTTTGCAGTTGGTTTTTATGTTTGCCGCAAGCTTACTTTCGTAATTTATTTTTACCCTCTTGATTAATCCCTTTGTCCTCCTTTGCTGCATCTTGAACTCTTCCCAGTCTTCGGATTTGGTACTTTTTTGGCCAATTGATATGCTCTCTCTTTGGACCTAATGCTGTCTCTAATTTCCCTTGTTATAAACGGTTGAGTCACCTTTTTTGGTTTATTTTTATGCCAAACCGGTATAAACGATTTCTGCAATTCTTCCATTAGATCTGTGAATGCTTTCCATTGTCTATCCAACGTCAACCCCCCCCACCCCCCATAAACACCACCCAATCAATCTTACTCAACTCCCATCACATACCATCATAATTCCCTTTATTTAAATTCAGGACCTTAGTCTCGGTTTTAATTTCTTCACTCTCCATGTCGAGTGTGAATTCGATCATATTGTGATCGCTCCTACCCAAAGGACCTCGCACAACAAGATTGCTGATTAGCCCCTTTTCATTGCATAATACCCAGTCTAAAATGGCCTGCTCCCGAGCTGGTTCCTTGGCATATTGGTCTAGATAACCGTCCCGTAAACATTCAAGGAACTCCTCCTCCTCAGTATTTTTACAAATTTGGCTAGTCCAATCAATATGTAAATTAAAGTCTCCGACAGCTGTTCCCTTATCTAATTTCTTTTTAAGCCTTCCCTCACCTCTACATTACTATTTGGAGGCCTATATACCACCCCCACTAACGTTTTCCGCCCCTTGCTATTCCTCAGTTCTACCCATCTTCTTTTTCTTTGGCTTGGCTTCGCGGACGAAGATTTATGGAGGGGGTGAAAAGTCCACGTCAGCTGCAGGCTCGTTTGTGGCTGACAAGTCCGATGCGGGACAGGCAGACACGATTGCAGCGGTTGCAAGGGAAAATTGGTTGGTTGGGGTTGGGTGTTGGGTTTTTCCTCCTTTGCCTTTTGTCAGTAAGGTAGGCTCTGCGGTCTTCTTCAAAGGAGGTTGCTGCCCGCCAAACTGTGAGGCGCCAAGATGCACGGTTTGAGGCGTTATCAGCCCACTGGCGGTGGTCAATGTGGCAGGCACCAAGAGATTTCTTTAGGCAGTCCTTGTACCTTTTCTTTGGTGCACCTCTGTCACGGTGGCCAGTGGAGAGCTCGCCATATAACACGATCTTGGGAAGGCGATGGTCCTCCATTCTGGAGACGTGAGTTTGTGAGCATCTTTTGAGGGGGAGGACGTGGAGGGGGAGGACGTGGAGGGGGAGGACGTGGAGGGGGAGGACGTGGAGGGGGAGGACGTGGAGGGGGAGGACGTGGAGGGGGAGGACGTGGAGGGGGAGGACGTGGAGGGGGAGGACGTGGAGGGGGAGGACGTGGAGGGGGAGGACGTGGAGGGGGAGGACGTGGAGGGGGAGGACGTGGACCTGTCCTCGGGCCTGCGCAAAGGAGCTTTTAGGTGGAGTGCAGTGCGCGCAGTACTGGCCCCACCCTTTACACCCATGGTTCGTGTGCCGTGGCTGAGCAAGCTGGGACGTGGCAGCGAGGTCCTTGTGTCGTAGGTTTTATATCGGAGTGGCCTTCTCCTATGCAGGTTTCTTACCCAGGCTGGAGGGGCCTGCCTCCCCTCCTAGGTCGGTCCATACTGCCCGGACCGGGGCCGAGGCCGCCGCAGCTCACCCTGTGCCTGGACTGGGGCCGCCGCTTCCCACTCTCTGCCCGGATCGGGGCCTCCGCCTGCCCCACTCGACCGAGGTCGGGGCCGCCGCCTCCCCCTTGCTCCTGCCCGGATCGAGGCCGCCGCCGTCTACCATTCGCCCGGACCGGGGCCGGGGCCGCTGCTGCTCTCCCTGTGCCCGGACTGGGGCTGCCGCCTCCCACTCCCTGTGCGGACCGGGGCCTCCGCCTGCCTCTCTCGACCGAGGCTGGGGCCGCCGTTCCCCCTTGCTCCTGTCCGTATCGGGGCCGCCGCCGTCTACCCTTCGCCCGGACCGGGGCCGGGGCCGCTGCTGCTCTCCCTGTGCCCGGACTGGGGCCGCCGCCTCCCACTCTCTGCCCGTATCGGGGCCTCCGCCTGCCTCACTCGACCGAGGCTGGGGCCGCCGTCTCCCCCTTGCTCCTGCCCGTATCGGGGCCGCCGCCGTCTACCCTTCGCCCGGACCGGGGCCGGGGCCGCTGCTGCTCTCCCTGTGCCCGGACACAGTATATTCCACAGTTTATTGTACATCACTGATATACCTTCTCCTTATTGTGAATGCAGTGTCACCGTATCAGCGTCAGTCTTTTGTACATCACCATGAACTTCTCCCCAATGTGAACTTGATGTCACAGTATCTGCCAAACTCTACCGTATATCACTGTTAAATATTCTCCCCAATGTGAACCTCGTGTCACAATATCTGACATAGTTGATTATACATTACTGTTAAACCTGCCGGATAAGCTCCAGATAGCGAAAGAGGAGTTCTCGCATCTGCAGGAACTGGGGCCTCGCCGCTCCACCTGGTCCAGAGCCTCCTGTGGCTGGCGCCCCTGCAGAGATTAGGGATGGCTTAATGACACGACAGTACCTGACCCTTACCCCATCCCTCTCATTCAGGATTTTACGGCCAATCTGCATGGCGCGAGGTTATTCTCCAGGGTCGATCTGGTGCGCGTGTGTCATCAAATCCCATTGTAGCCTGAGGACATCCCCAAAATGGCCATCATCACCCCCTTCGGCTTGTTTGAATTTCTACGCATGCCTTTCGAGCTCAAGAACATCACCCAGACTTTCCAGCACCTCATGAATACGGTGCGCAGGGATTTGAATATCATGTTCATTTATCTGGATGACATTCTTGTCGCAGGCAGAGACTGGGCACAAATCAAGTCTCACCTGCACACCCACTTCTCCCGACTGGCCGAATCTGGCCTAATAATCAACCTGGCCAAATGCCAGTTCCGGAAAGAGTCCATGAAGTTTCTGGCCCACATCATCATGGCCGAAGGAGCTACACCAGCTGCTAGGAAGGTCACTGCAATCAGAGATTTTCCATGCCCGGACAACCACAAGGGGCTACAAGAGTTCGCAGGTATGGTAAACTTCTATAACCGATTCATTCCAGGAGCTGCACACATCATGCAGGCACACTTCGCCAAGGACAAGATACTCGCCTGGACTCCAGAGGCCAACAGGGCGTTCAAAGCCACGAAGGTTGCCCTCGTGAAGGCTACCCTGCTCCTCCACCCACGCACCGACCTTCCTATGGTGCTCTCCATCAATGCCTCTGCCAATACCATTGGTGCTGTCTTGGAGCAGCAGGTTAATGGACAGTGGAAACCACTGGAATTCTTTAGCCAACTTCTTCATCCGCTAGACTGCAAGTATAGTGCTTTCAACCGTGAGTTTCTGGGGATGTACCTTGCTGTGCCTCATTTTCGCTATTTCATGGAGGGGAGGCCTTTCACAATTTATACCGACCACAAGCCCCTCACTCAAGCTGTCGCTATAGCTAGAGATCCCTAGTTGGCCCACTTACACCGTCACCTGTCCTTTGTATCGGAGTTCACCACCCACATTCAGCACAAGGCAGGGAAAGACAATGTGGTTACTGAAGCGCTCTCCCAACCGGCCATTTGCTCGCTGATACGCAGACTAGACTACGACCAGCTTTTCCCGGATCAGAAGTCCGACGAGGAGATGCAGGCCTTCAGGACTACCATCATGGGCCTGCGGTTCCAGATCCTCCCGAAGCCTCTCAGTGATGAGCACCATGTGACCAGTGGTTCCCCAGCAGTGGTGCAGGCAAGTTTTCACCATATCCACGACCTTTTCCACCCTTCCATCAGGTCCAAGGTTCATATGGTGGCAGAACACTTCGTCTGGCATGGGCTTCGAAAGCAGATTGTGGACTGGGGCAGAACCTGCACCCATTGCCAGCTTTCCAAGGTACACAAGCACACCAGAATGCCCGTGCTCGATTTTGAACACGTCCGAGACTTTTCAGCCACATACATGTGGACATTGCCAGCCCCTTACCCGTTTCCCGAAGTAACTGTTATCCTTTCACATTGGTAGACTGCACCACTCGTTGACCTGAGGTGATCCCGATGCCAGATGTCTCCACGGACTCCTGTTCCCAAGCAGGTTGGGTTACCTGGTTCGGCATCCCGGCCCACCTCACTCTGGGCACAGCTCACCAACAGACTGGGAATTGAGCTGCATCACACAATGGCCTATCACCCACTTGCCAATGGACTGGTCGAACGATTGCATCGCCACCTTAAGTCGGCACTTATGGCCTGCCTCACCGGCCCCAACTCGGTGGATGAGCTGCCTTGGGTACTCCTGGGAATCCGCTCGACACCCAAAGAAGACCTGCAAATGTCATCTGCTGATCTGGTCTACGGTAATCTACTAGCCCTGCCTGGTGAGTTTATCAATGCACCTCACAACCTGCAACAGTCACCGCACGGTTTACTTCTCTGCCTGCGGGCCCAGTTGGACTCCTTCACACCCCCACCACCGCCCAGACATAGCACACAGGCCTCTTACATCCCCAGTGAGCTGTATTCCACAGAGTATGTTTTTTATCAGATGAGGCCCTTCCACAGCACTCCCTCAAAGACTATATGAAGGGCTGTACAGAGTCATCCAGCATTCGGGATCCACCTTCACACCAGACATCAGTGGTAAGAGGGAACTGTTTACTGTGGACAGATTAAAGAAAGCACACCTCGATCCCAACAAGGCAGTGGTTGCGTCTCAACCCAAGAAGCGAGGCTGCCCGGCAAAAAAGGCCATTGACGCCGGTTCTGGGGGGGTGTGTGGCGGCAAGCCATGAGGCAGGCGATCGAGCCCCTCATGTCACGCACGTGGCGGGGCAGCCAGCCAAAGTGGCGCTGTCGGGGGTTTCTCGACGACCGCGGCACCAGACTCAGAAGCCCGCAACCTGCGGCCCACGTGACCCCCCAGTGACATCAGGGCCCCCGGTGTGCTTCTCAGCCAGGTCCGGGCTCGGAGCATAAGACCTGAATAAAGGAGTTTTTGCTCACTAAACTCAACCCATCTGTTTGTGAGGTCATTCAGTAACAGAGTAGCCGCCGCTACAGTCGTATCTTAGTTTCATTTCCTTTCTTTTCTTTTTTATATGTTATCAACATATATTTGTAAACACTGTAACATTGTGATTTGATATTAATTGTTATAATATTTGATTTAAAGGAGGCTGGTCCAAAAAAGGCATAAAAAAGATTTTAATATGGGGACAGGAATAAAAGAAAAACAGAGGGTACTGGTGTGAGGAAGGGAAGGGTAATATTGTTGTGGGGTAGGTTCAGATGGGTCAGCTGAAGGGACTCGACTGATCCATCCATGATTTGTCCAGCATCTTGCTGTCATGTAGTGGTGAACCAGGGTGTTGCCTGATGGGGACACGATGCTCTGAGCTCTGCACAGATAGATTGTGCTTTTCTCAAAAACACACTTCCTCAGGTAAAGCAGAGGAAGTGGAAAGGCCCTAGTGTGAAGGGGTAGGGAGGGGGGTGATGGGGGAAGAATTGGGACCCTCCAAAATCATTATGATCAGGCCTCGGAGACAGCATCTCTATCACTCGTATTTCTCTTCCCAGGAGAAGGAGCGATCTCAGAGACAAGACACAAGTCCAGAAGAACCTCGCATCCCAGCTGAACAGAGAATGGACAACATCATGATGGCCTGAATCTCTCCCCTTCTTCTCCCTCTGGCCCTGCCAACCCCATTCCCTGCATTTTCCATGTCCCTTCACCCACACCCCCTTTCTCCCCTACACCTCCTCCATCCCAACCCCCTCCTGCTTACATTCCCCTTCCCTCAGCCCTCCTCCCTTCACCTCCCCTTCCCCCCCTTTCCCCTTCCTACCCTAGGTAGGAAAAGGGGGGTAGGGAAAGGGGGGTAGGAGAAAGAGGGTAATGGAAGCGGGGTGAGTAAGGGGTAGGCTTGGGGGTGTGGGTATGGGATAGGGGTAAGGGGTATGGTTTGGGGAAGGAGAGAGGTGTAGAGGATAGGGGTAGGGTTTAGGCTTGGGTTGGGTGAGAGTAAGGGTTAGGGCCGGGATTGAGGTAACATCATGGTTAGGGTTAGGAGACATGGGCTAGGATTAGGTCTAGGTTTAGGGTTAGGATTAGAGTTCGGGGATGTGGGTTTGTATTAGGTTTAGGGGAAGGGGTTAGGAGTAGGAGATAGAGGTGCGGTGAGTGTTTGGGTTAGAGGAAGGTGGGCAGAATTAGGGTTGGGGTTAGGGGACGTCGTAGGGGTAGAGATAGAGTTAGGGGACGGTGTAGGGGTAGAGTTAGGGGATGTGGAGTAGTGATAGGGGGTATCGGTAGTGTTAAGGTTAGGGTTTGTTAGGGGTTAGAGTTAGGAGTAGGGGAATGGGAAGGGGGAGGGGAACCGGGAGGCGAGCGGGGGAAGGAAAGGGGAAGGGGAATGGGGAAGGGAATGTAATAGAAGATTTAAACCGTGTTTTTTTTTTACCTTTGCAACCTTTGCTTCTGCAAGGCTGAGAACCTGCTTGTTTTTTACAATCAGCAGACATCAGCTAAATTCCACCAAGGGGCCAGAGATGCAGTTATCTGACAAAAGGACATCTGTGTACCAAGAACATTTAATCTTCCTGCTTGTTTTCGTCACAGACTGTCAGAGGCCTAGCCTTGATGCAAAATAACCATTGTATTCAAAGTGATAAGCTGAAAATTATGTTATTTCTTAGAAGCCTAACATGCTAGCTTGCTCGCTTATCTTTCTTACTGCGCTGGGAATATATGCTTGGGTAAGCAGTTTTTGTGTAATATAAGCCATGGTCCCGCTGCTGAAGTTTGAGACTCTCCGAGAGGTGGCAACATCTTTCAGCAAGAAGAACTTCTAGAGTCCAGCTAACGTCCTGGTCGAGGGAGGTGGAGAAGCTGCAACCAGCGCCCCGACAACCTATTACAAGTGTGCAGTCATTGCCTTGCTTCGGCAGTTGGGACCAGTCCAGGCGTTGATAAGTATAATTGGGAAGGGCTTGCATAATTTAGTTTGAAATCAGCTTTTGAATTTGTAATAAACATTTGTTTAAACTGAACTGCTCTCGGTGTGGGTGTCTATTTTCTTATGGTAGCTCGAACACTGTGACCAATCTAAAACGAACAAAGTGAGAGGTACAAGTTTAACCAGGACAGGGAACGGGGTGGAGGAAAGGGGAGGTGAATGGAGGAAGGTATCTCTACACCCTCCCTTCCCCACCCCTTCCCCTACATTATCCCTGCTTCTCCTCTCCTCCTTCTAGCAGAAGTCGGGCCTCATTCCAGCCAGAACCTCCCTGTGGTTTCAGAGCCTCGGTTTCAGGAAGTGCCTTCGATGCTCGCTGCTGGACAGACATCTTGTCTCTTGATTCATTCTGTACCGTTATTATTAAATTTAAAAATGGTTGGGTTTTTTTAAGCTTGAACTCAAAAGGCTGGTCCAGATAGACAACACAGAAACAGGACCTTCGGCCCCTCTCTTTTGCATGCTGAGCTGTTGTAATCAGTCCATATTCCTCTCCCCCTTTTCATTCTTTGCTCCCAGATAGCTCATGTTGCCTTGTCAATCTCAAGGCCTTTGGGAAGAAGCTGCCTGGCTGTCCTGCTTTTATTCCTCCATATCTCCTTCCTGATGGCAGGGGGACAAAGAGGCTCTGTGCTCGATACCTATTTACAAATGCCATCCCTGCAAACAATCAGGGGTCCCTTACCTTGAGGTTCCACCAATGTTGCCTCTCCCTCAGCACTCTCTCGTCAGAACACTACTGCACCCTCCTTCCCCTCCTCCCCCAGGTCTCAGTATCCCGCTGACAATTCCAGTCAGCTGCCATGTCTATACCCTGCCCCACCTAAACCGATGGATCAATCAACACCTTCCCCCATCAAGAGTTCGAGGAATCCACTCTCTCGCAATGTCTTGCTAATGAATGTCCTGCATTCTCCTTCCCCCTTGGTTTCCACCTGTTAACAGGCACCTGGATGGACCCCACCCTGTTGAAACTACCCATGTTCTCACTGATCTCTCTGCACCTCTGCTCTCCATCCAAGGGTCTTGGTTGTCTTGTGGGGCTGGTGGAGAACAAAGCACCAACTCAAGGAGATGGGGAGCAGTACAGAGACCCCCAGCTCCAGGAGACAGGGAGAACCACAGAGATGCCCAACTCTGTCAATCGGATCATCAGTTGCAAGGTGCAAGGAACTCTCGGTCCTGCTGCACGTGGGGCAGGTGTGGCCCGTCCCCACACCTCCACCCTGGCAATTCCCAAAACAGATTTCCTATTCATGTGGGGGTCCAAAATGGATAGAGTCTGGAGAAGGACCATGTATGTTCAATCAATGGGGACAAGGGTGTAACCAGCATGGCCATCATTGTGTGTGACTGTCCATGGAACCAAAGTGCAAGGGCACCAAATGCCGCTATGTGCTGAGGTTCTACCTGGCTCAGATGTTGCGAAAGAGTGGTCTGGCCCTGGTGCTGCTCAATGACCCAGTCAACAGGACTTTGCCCCTTCACCTTCCTGGGAACGGTTTCATCGACAAACACTTTTCACCACAAGTCTGTCAGGCAGTGGTCAGCAGAGCATTGCTGACATGGGATACTGCGGGGTGGTCCACGGAGCAGAGCATCCAGAGACAGACATCCAGAACTGCTGGAAGGCCAGAAACTCAGTGAAAGATGTCCTTCGGTCTGCCTGAAACCCAAATGGGAGTAGCAAACACTAGAAGACATCTGTCTAAAGCAAAGGGAGGAAGATTTAGGGGAGATATCAGGGGTATTTTCTTTTACCCAGAGTTGTGGGTGCCAGGAATGCCTTGCCAGGAGTGAAGGCCAAAACATTTGGGGCATTTAAGGGGCTCTTAGTCACATTGATGGGCTGAGACCAAGGAATATATTCTCCAACAGCAGAGGGTGGCAGTAACCGCAAGATATCAAGTTGGTGGCAATGAAGCTAAACAGAGACCACCTAAGGCGACTGTGCACCCGGCTGCAGGAATTTGGACTTACTATAAACCTTACTTATTGCCAGTTCAGGCTGGAAACGTTTGACTTCCTGGGGCATCAAATCAACAGGCACGGAACGAAGCCCCTGCTTGAAAAGGTAGAGGCTGTTCAGTGCTTACCCAAACACACCATAAATTCACCAGTACAATTAATTTTTATAACCAATTTATACCAGTAGTGGCCCACATCATGCGGAGAAAGGTAAAGACATTACCTGGGACAATGAGGATTTGGAGGTGTTCCAGAGGGCCAAGGACGCACTGGCCAACACCATCCTTCTGGTACACGCCAGGCCAGATGCACCCACCACTCTCACAGTAGATGCTTCCAGCACAGCAGTAGGGGGCGCAATGGAGCAATTCATTGAAGGGCAATGGCAGCCCCTGGCCTTCTTGAGCAGACACCTCTGGCCACCTGAACTCAACTACAGCACCTTTGGCTGAGTGCAATCGGTGTTGTATCTGGCAGACTGAGGCAGGTAATCTGACCACAGCTTCACAGTGGGGAGAATGTTTCACGGAGATGTACGAAAAACTGTCACAAACATTGTGACACTGGGTTAACGGCAGGGAGAAGGTTTAACACTAATGTACGATAAACTGTCGGGAGAAGGTTTAATGATAATGAGATAGATACTGAGACAATGGGTTTACAGCAGTGAAAAGGTTTAACTGTGATGTACGATAAACTATGGCAGAAGCAGTGACAAATGGTTCACATTGGGGGGAACGTTTAACTTAATGTACGATAGACATGGCAGATATTGTGACAACAAGTTCACAGTAGTGAGAAGGTTTAACGGAGATGTACGGTGGACTGTGATGGATACTGTGAAACTAATGGTGCACATTAGTGAGATGGTTTAATAGTGAGGTTCAATGAACTGTGGCAGGTACTGTGACACCGGGTTCACAGTGTGGAGGAGGTGTAAAGGTGACACGTGATACATTGGTGCAGATACAGAGACACAGATTTAACAGTGGGGAGAAATTTTAATGGTGATTTTCGGGAGACTGAGGCAGATACTATTTCACCGGGTTCACAGTGGGGAGAAGGTTTAACGCTGATGTATGGTTGACTGAGATAGATACTGTGAAACTGGGTAAACAGTGGGGAGAGGAATTATTGGTGATATATGGTAAACTGAGGTAGACATTGTGACACCGGGTTCACAGTCGGAAGAAGGTTTATCAGTGATGTAAGATAAACTGGGGCAGATACTGTGACACCAGGTTCACAGTGGGAAAGAGGTTTAACGGTGATACACAATTCAATGTTGCAGATACAGTGATACCGGTTTCACAGTAGTTAGATGGTTTAACATTAATGTACGGTAGAATTAGGTAGTTTCTGTGACAGTGGGTTCACATTAGGGAGAAGGTTTAACAGTGATGTATGATATAATGTGGCAAATACTGTGACAATGGATTCACAGTTGAGAGATAAATCAACGGTGATGTACGATAGACTGAGACAGATAATTTGACACCAGGTTCACAGTGGGAAGGAGGGTAAACAGTGATACACGATTCATTGTTGCAGATACAGTGATACATGTTTCACAGTAGTGAGAATGTTTAGTACTCATGTCCAATAAACTGTGTCAGATACTATGACACAGTGTTCACAATGGGGAGAAGGTTTAACTGTGATGTACAATAAACGCTGGCATAAACTTTGACAAATTGTTCACATTGGGGGATAAGGTTCAACGCTGATGTATGGTAAATTGAGATAGATACTGTGTCACCAGGTGCACAGTGGGGATAAGTTTTAAAAGTGATGTATGGTAGACTGAGGCAGAAGCTATGATACAGTGTTCACAATGGAGAGAAGGTTTAACTGTAATGTATGATAAATGCTCGCAGAAACTTTAACAAATGGTTTACATTGGGGATAAAGTTTAACGGTGATGTACAGTAGACTGAGGCAAATACTGTGACACTGTATTCACAGTGGGAAGAAGATTTAACGATGATATACGGTGAATTGAGGTAGATACCATGGCTCTAGGTGCACAGCGCGGAGAAGGTTTAATGGTGATGTACGATAAACTGTGGTAGGTACAGTAAAATCGGCCTCACAGTGGGGAAAAGGTTTACTGGTGATGTACGAGAAACTGAGGCAGATGCTACGACACTGACGGGGTTGATGGTGGGGAGAACGTTTAACAGTTCTGTATGATAAACTGTGGCAGAGAAAGTGACACTGTTTTCACTGTTGGGAGAATGTTTCATGGTGACGTACGATAGACGTACGCAGATACTCTGACATCAGCTTCACAGTGGGGAGAATGTTTATCGGTGATGTACGGTGGATTGAGATAGATACTGAGACAATGGGTTCACGGGAGTGAAAATGTTTAACATTAATGTACGATAAATTGTGTCAGATACTGTGACACTAGATTCACAGTGGGTAGAAGTTTTAACGTTGATAAACAGTAGACTTAAGTAGGTACTGTAACACCAGGTTCACAGCGGGAAGAAGGTTTAACCTAATGCACAATTAACTGTGTCAGATACTGTGACACCAGGTTCACATTGGGGAGAATGTTTAACATGATGTACAATAAACTGTGTCAGATACTGTGACACCAGGTTCACATTGGGGAGAATGTTTAATAGTAATGTACGATAAATTGTGTCAGATACTGTGACACCAGGTTCACAGTAGGGAGAATGTTTAACATGATGTACAATAAACTGTGTCAGATACTGTGACAGCAGGTTCACAGTGGGGTGAAGGTTTAACAGTAATGTACGATAAACTGTGTCAGATACTGTGACACCAGGTTCACAGAGGGGAGAATGTTTAACAGTAATGTACGACAAACTGTGTAAGATACTGTGACACGAGGTTCACAGTAGGGAGAATGTTTAACATGATGTACAATAAACTGTAGCAGATACTGTGACGCCAGGTTCACATTGGGGAGAATGTTCAACAGTAATGTTCGATGAACTGTGTCACATGGAGGAGTCACGTGATGGAGTAGTGGCCAGTCGGGGAACTCCAGCCCTTTCTGGAAAAGTTTAAAAAAAACACAGAAAACACAAAGGCACAAACACAAAAATTAAAATAAAGTGAAAGTAAAGGTGGGAAGAAAATGGCAGCGAAGAAAGAAAAGTCGAAAGCAACGGGAAGAAGAGAAGAAGAAAAGACATCAGAAGAAGAAGGTGAAGGCCTTACCTGTCCGAGGAAGCCCGCTGTGGAGAGAGAAGCCCGCTCCCTCAGGTCAGTCAAAGTCCCAAAGTCCCGAGCTCGGGACTACAAAAATGGCTCGCGGAGCCAAGCAAAAGTGCACAACTGCGCTGGCGCGACTCCTCGCACATGCGCGATGCGCAAGACAAAAAAAAAACACTGACGGGAGGGGGGATCAGCTGAGGAGTCGATCTCCACAGCTGAGAATGACAGCCACAGCACAACATCAAGAAGAGAACATAGAAAACAACGAGAACAAGAAAGAAGAGAGTAAAAATAAATCGAGGAAACAACAGATGAGCAACCCAAAGGAAGAAGAAGTAGAAGAACACAGAGAAATGGAAGAAGAAGGGAAGGGCAAGGCAATGGAAATATTTTTTTAAAGAATATATGGAATCAGTAAAAGAATGGCAATTACAAGAATTTAATGAAATAAAAAGAAGAATTAAAAGTACAGAAGAAAAAATGAATAGATTAGAGATGATCATGTCAGATATAGGAAAAAGATACAAATTCATCAAACTGTGGGGTCAGAGTTTGCCTTCCACCTGTCTTGAAAGGTCCTGTTTTCTGTCTTTCGTTTGGCCATTTTTCGTAAGGGGTTTATTACACGTGAATTTGGCGACAGGTCGCAGATCCTAATGAAAGTAAAGAGAGGAGGTGGGGACGATTAGCAGGCTGACGGGTCAGTGCCAATGCATTTGCAAAGCATTCTGGGATTTGTAGTATTAGCTGTGCATGCGCTATACTGGCACGGCGGCCAACGGGCCAGCTCTAATACATATTTGATATGATCTTGCGGACCAAATATAATTATATCATGGGCCAAATTTGGCCCGCGGGCCTGAGTTTAACATGTGTGATCTAAGGCGTCTGTGCACTCGACTGCAGCAATTTGGACACTATAAACCTTACTTAGTGCCAGTTCAGGTTGGAAACGTTCGACTTCCTGGGGTATCAAATCAACAGGAACGGAACTAAACCCCTGCTTGAAAAGGTAGAGGCTGTTCAATGCTTCCCCAAACCCCCCATAATGAAGGGGCTGCAGGAATTCACCGGTACAATTAGTTTTTATAACCAATCCATACTGGTAGTGGCCCACATCATGCGGAGAAAGGTAAAGACATTACCTGGGACAATGAGGATTTGGAGGTGTTCCAGAGGGCCAAGGACACACTGGCCAACACAATCCTTGTGGTACACGCCAGGCCAGAGACACCCACCACTCTCACAGTAGATGCATCCAGCACAGCAGTAGGGGGCACACTGGAGCAATTCATTGAAGGGGAATGGCAGCCCCTGGCCTTCTTGAGCAGTAACCTCTGGTCACCCAAACTCAACTACAGCACCTTTGGCTGAGAGCAATTGGTGCTGTACCTGGCAGACTGAGTCAGGTAACCTGACCCCAGCTTCACAGTGGGGAGAATGTTTCACGGAGATGTACGATAAATTTTCACAAACACTGTGACATTGGGTTAACAGCAGTGAGAAGGTTTAAAAGTAATGTACGATAAACTGTGTCAGATAATGTGACACCAGGTTCACAGTGAGGAGAAAGTTTAATGGTCATGTACAGTAGACTGAGGCAGATACTGTGACACTGTGTTCACAGTGGGGAGGAGGTTTAAAGGTGATGTATGGTAAATTGAGGAAGATACCATAACACCAAGTGTACAGTTGGGATAAGGTTTAACAGTGTTGTACGGAAGACGGAGTCAGATACTGTGACACTAGGTTCACAGGGGGGGAAGCTTTAATGATCATGTATGGTCGACTGAGACAGACACTGTTACACTGGGTGCACAGAGTGAGAAAATCTAACAGTAATGTACGATAAACTGTGTCAGATACTCTGATACCAGGTTAACAATGAGGATAAGGTTTAACAGTGATATACAGTTGGTTGAGGCAGATGGTGTGACCCCAGGTTGACAGTGGGGATAATTTTTAATGGTGATGTACAGTGGACTTTGGCAGATACTGTGAGACTGAGTTAACAGGAGTGAGAAGGTTGAACAGATATTTAAGATAAGCTGTGGCAGATATTGTGACACCAGATTCACTGTAGGAAGAAGGTTTAACGGTGATGTAGGATAAACTATGGCAGAAACAGTGACAAATGGTTCACATTGGGGAGAATATTTAATGTGATGTACGGAAGACTTTGGCAGATATTGTGACACCGAGTTCACAATAGTGAGAAGGTTTAATGGTGATGTAAGGTAGACTGAGGCAGATACTGTAACACTGGATTCAAAGCAGTGAGAAGGTTTAACTCAGTCAGATACAGTGACACCAGGTTCATAGGGGGAGAAGCTTTAATGATCATGTATGGTTGACTGAGACAGACACTGTTACACTGGGTGCACAGCAGTGAGAAAATCTAACAGTAATGTACGATAAACTGTGTCAGATACTTTGATACCAGGTTAACAGTGAGGATAAGGTTTACCAGTGATGTACAGTATATTGAGGCAGATACTGTGATCCCAGGTTCACAGTGGGGAGAATATTTAAGGGTGCTGTACGGTAGACTTTGGCAGAAACTGTGAGACCGAGTTCACAGGAGTGAGATGGTTGAACAGAGATTTACGATAAGCTCTGGCATATACTGAGACACTATGTTCACCGTTGGAAGAAGATTTAATGGTGATGTAAAAAAAAATTGTGGCAGATAAAGTGACACAAGTTTCACAGTTGGGAAAGGTTTAATGGTGATGTACGAAAGACAGAGGAAGATACTGTGACCCAGGTTCATAGTGGGGAGAAGGTAATATGGTGATGTATGGTAGACTGAGACAGATACTGTGACACCAGGTTTACAGTGGGGATAATGTTTAACAGTAATGTACGATAAATTGTGTCATGTACATTGACACCAGGTTCACATTGGGGAAAATGTTTATGGTAAGTTTGGTAGAACTTGGAAGATACTGTGACACCGAGTTCAGACTATTGAGAAGGTATAACAGTGATGTACAATAAACTGTGGCAGAGACTATAACACTAGGTTCACAGTGGATAGAAGGTTTAACTCAGATGTGTGGTGGATTGAGACAGATACTGTGGCACTGGGTTCACAGTCGGGAGAAGGATTAACAGTGATGTACAATAAACTGTGCAGATACTGTGACAAAAGGTTCACAGTGGGGAGGAAGTTTAACGGTGATTCACGTCACACTGTTGCACATACATTGACACTACATTCACAGTGTGGAGAATGTTTAATGGTGATGTACGGTAGACTTGGACAGAAACTGTGACACTAGGTTCAGAGCAGTGAGAAGGTTAAACAGTGATGGGCATAAAACTTTAGCATACACTGTGACACCAGGATCACAGTGGGGACTAAGTTTAAAAGTGATATACGGGAGACTGAGGCAGATACAGTTACATTGGGTTCACAGTGGGGAGAGGGTTTAATAGTGACGTCCAAAAAACTCTGGCATATACTGTGACATCAGTTTCACAGTGCGGAGAAGGTTTAATGGTGATACATGGGAGACTGAGACTTATACTGAAACACTGGGTTCACAATGGGGAGAAGGTTTAAAAGTGATGTATGTTAAACTGGGGCAGATACAGCGACACCGGGTTCACAGTAGGGAGAAGGTTTGCATTAATGTACGGTAGACTTAGGCAGATCCTGTGACAGTGGGTTCACATTAGGGAGAAGGATTAACGGTGATTTTCGGTAGATTGATACTGATACTATGACACAGGGTTCACAGTAGTGCGAAGGTTTAACAGTGATGTTCGGTAAATGTTGGCAGAAACCATGAAAATGAGTTCACAGAAGTGAGAAGGTTTAATAGTGATGTACGATAAACTGTGGCAGATACTGTGACACCAGATTCACAGTTGGGAGAAGGTTTAATGGTGATGTACGGCAGACTGAGCAAGATACAGTTACACCGGGATCTCAGTGGGGAGGTTTATCAGTGATGTATGATAAACTTTGGCAGAACCTCTGAAAACAGGTTTACAGTGGAGATAAGGTTTAACAGTGATTTAACTGTGGCAGATACTGAGACACCAGGTTCAAAGAGGTGAGAATGTTTAACTGTAATGGATGGTTGACTGAGGCAGGTACTCAGACCCCAGGCGTACAGTAGTGAGAAGGTTTAACAGTGATGTACAGCAGACTGAGGCAGATACTGTTACACCGGGTTCACAGTGGGGAGAAGGTTTAACAGTGATATACAGAAGAAAGAGGAAGATACAGTGAGACTGGGTTCACAGCAGTATTAAAAAGGTTTAACAGTGATGTACAATAAACTACAGCAGATGCTGTGGCATCAGGTCAACAGTGGGGAAAAGGTTTAATGGTGATGTATGGTATAATGTGGCAAATACTGTGACACTGGATTCACAGTTGAGAGATAGATTAACGGTAATGTAGAGTAGACTGAGGCAGATACTGTGACTCCGGGTTAACAGTGGGGAGGAGGTTTAATGGTGACACACGATAGATACATTGTTGCAGATACAGTGACACAGTGAGGAGAAATTTTAATGGTGATTTTTGGGAGACTGAAGCAGATTTGTGAAACTGGACACACAGTGGTGAGAAGGTTTAACAGTGATGTACGGTAGAATGAGGCAGATACTGTGAAACTGAGTAAACAGTGGGGAGAGGATTTAGCAGTGATATACAGTGGACTGAGGTAGATATTGTGACACCGTGTTCGGGAGAAGGTTTATCAGTGATGTAAGATAAACAGAGGCAGATACTGTGACAACAGGTTCACAGTGGGGAGAAGGTTTAATGGTGATGTACAATGAACTCTGGCACAAACTGCCACACAGGTTCACAGTGGGGAGAAGGTTTAATGTTGATACACGGGAGACTGAAACAGATACTGAGACATTGGGTTCACAGTGGGGAGAAAGTTTATTGCTGATGTCCGGTGAACTTAGAGAGAAACTGTGAAACTGGTTCAGAGCAATGAAAAGGTTTAACAGTGATGTACGATAAACGGTGGCAGAAACTCTGACAACAGGTTTCCAGTGGAGATAAGGTTTAAGAGTGATGTAAGATAAACTGTGGCAGATACTGAGACACCAGGTTCACAGAAGTGAGAAGGTTTAACGGTGATGTACAGCAGACTGAGGAAGATACTGTTACACTGGGTTCACAGTGGGGAGAAGGTTTAAAAGTGATGTATGATTGACTGAGGTAGATACTGTGACACCAGGTTCATAGAGTGGAGAAGGTTTAACGGTGATGAACTGTGTCAGATACTGTGACACCAGGTTCACAGTGAGGAGAAGGTTTAACAGTGATGTACAGTTGACTGAGGCAGATAATGTCACAGTGGGGAGAATGTTTAACAGTAATGTACGTTAGATTTTGTCAGATACTGGGACACCGAGTTCACATTAGAGAGAAGGTTTAACAGTGATTTACAATAAGCTGTGACAGATACTGTGACACCATGTTCACCACGGTAGGAAGAAGGTTTAACGATGATGTGAAATGAACTGTGGTAGATAAAGTGACACCAGGTTGACAGGGGGAGAAGGTTTAACAATGATGTATGGGAGACTGAGACAGATATTAAGATTATGCCTTCACAACAGTGAGAAGTTTTAACAGTAATGTATGATAAACTATGATAGATCGTGTGACACCAAGTTCACAATGAGAAGAATGTTACACAGTGATGTACGGTAGATTAAGGCAGATAGTGTGACACCGATTTCAGAGTATGGAGAAGGTATAACAGTGATGTACAATAAACTGCGGCAGATACCGGGTTCACAGTGGGGAGAAGGTTAACGGTGATGTACAGTAGACTGAGCAGATACTGGACTCCGGGTTTTCAAGGATTGCAGAGGGATTTGGGCTGCTTAGAAAAGTGGGCTGAAAAATGGCAGATGGAATTTAATGCTGATAAGTGTGAGGTGCTTCATTTTGGTAAGAAGAATCAGAATAGGACATATGTGGTAAATGGGAGAGCATTGAGGAATACAGAAGAGCAGAAAGATTTAGGAGTGACGGTACATCGTTCCCTGAAAGTAGAAACTCACATGAATAGGGTGGTGAAGAAGGCTTTTAGTATGCTGGCCTTTATCAATCATTGCATGGAATATAGGAGTTGGGAGGTGATGTTGAGATTGTATAAGACGTTGGTGAGGCCTAATTTGGAGTTCTGTGTGCAGTTCTGGTCGCCTAATTACAGGAAGGATATAAACAGAGTGGAGAGAGTGCAGAGAAGGTTTACCAGAATGTTGCCTGGGTTTAAGCATCTGGAGTATGGGGAGAGATTGGACAGATTGGGTCTTTATTCTTTGGAGCGTAGAAGGTTGAGAGGGGATTTGATAGAAGTATTTAAGATTATGAAAGGGATAGACAGAATGGATGTGGATAGACTATTTCCGTTAAGAGGAGGAAAGATTAAAACAAGAGGACATGAGTTAAGAATTAAGGGGCAGAGGTTTAGAGGTAACATGAGGGGGAACTTCTTTACTCAGAGAGTGGTAGCTGTGTGGAATCATCTTCTGGGAGAAATAGTGGCGGCGGAGTCAATTGTATTATTTAAGAAAAGGTTGGACAGGTATATGGATGAGAAGAAGATGGAGGGTTATGGGCATTGTGCAGGGAGGTGGGACTAGAAAGGGGTGTTTGGTTCGGTGCGGACTAGAAGGGCCTAATGGCCTGTTTCCGTGCTGTAATTGTTATGTTATGTTTACAATGGGAAGAATTTTTAAAAAATGATGCCCATTACACTATTGCAGATACATTGACAGTGGGTTCACAGTAGGGAAGAGATTTAAGGGTGATGTATGGGAGACTGAGGTAGATACTGTGACACCAGGTTCACAGGGGGGAGAAAGTTTAACGTTGATGGACTATAGACTGAATCAGAAACTATGAGACAGGATTCATATTCGTGAGAAGGTTTAACAGTGATGTTCAATTAACTGTATCAGATACTTTGACATCAGGTTCATATTGGGGAGAAAGTTTAACAGTGATGTACGGTAGAGGGAGGCAGATGCTGTGACATCAGGCTCATTGTATTGTTCATTTATCTTAATTACAACATCTAATTTATATGCTCCATTTTTTTGTGGCAATTTCTAAACATTCCATGAACTTCAATTCTAATCAGATTTTGTTCATTTAAATAGGTCACCACTAAAACCCCAAATCGTTTGGTCTCTTAAGTACACAGCACAAAATTAAATTCTTTACCTGGGTTTGGTTCAACGCCACTTCAGTCTCCTTCATGATTTTTTCAGACCCTCGTTTTGAGCTTTCTGCTTTGCCCAGCCGATTCGCCAAATGGGCATCCAACTCTGTCTTCTCAGCTTGACCCAACGTCTCCTCTGTAAACTTAAGGAAACCAAGGAGACCAAAGTTAAAATTTTCACATTTGCATTTTCAAACACAAAAATGACGCTGTGACTTGCAGTTTCACATCATAATCCCACTTGCTAAACTTGCAAGCAACTGCACCGCATCCTACAGCTGGAAAATTGCAAGAGAACTGCTTGGTTAAAGCAAAGATTCTACCCCGTCACCCCATTAAAGGCCTCCAAGTGAACAACAGATAGCAACCTGAAAGTTAAATACAAAGATCTGTATCAGGAATATTAACGGGCTGTTAAAAAAAAATTATTTCTGTTATTGAAAGAAAACTCCTCAGGGAACACCAGGCTCTTGTTGAACAATTCCTGTTGTATTCCTCAAAATGGTTTGAATCTTGATTTCAAGCAGAGTCATTTGGTGAGATTGTTGGTCCAGAACAAACCCTGCCCACACTCTCCCCTAAATACCTGCAAAGTCCTGGTCCAGCTCTGCTCCATGCTAAAGCGATCAGAGCTTTTCTGAAGAGATAACGGACTTCAGATGCTGGTACGTTGAGTCAAAAACACCCTAATACTTCCTTGAACAACACGCCTCTCTCTGAAAACCAACAAGAACCTTCCAGAACAGTAATTATTTACCTTTTGAGCACCAAACCTGGTTTCTGTGCAGAGTAGAAGAATGGCGTGCAACCAGTGAACTTGGAGGAATGAGAAGTGAGATTGAACAATGAACCAAAGAACTTTCCTGAACTCACACACACATTACACACATGTGCACTTAGAATTAGAGGGGGGGGAGGTAAGTTAGGTAAAGTAAGTTAGTAAAATAGTGATAAGTTAAAGTGTAATTCCATTTTCATTTTTAAAGATAATTAAAATCAGCTTTTGTTTAAGTCCCCATTTGTCTTGGTGAATATCTACTGCTGCTGGGTTTTGGGATCCTCTGGTCTTGTAACACAGCATCAAGCTTCAGAACAACCCGAATTCTTTAGGTTATGATAATAGTCCATTAATGGGTCCCGGCATCTTTTGAAAATTATTAATTGACTGTTCATTAATTTTTTGTAAATATCAACAAGACATAATATCATTTCACTGTTGTGTATGTGTCGTTGGATAATTCCCTTTACATTCAATCAGGTTTAGAGTTTTGGGTGCCGTATTTGAGAAAAGATGTGCTGGTGTTGGAGAAGGTCAGAGATGATTTACTGGAATGATATCAGGAATGAAAGGGTTAGTGTATGAGGAACAATTGTCGACTCTTCGACTGTACTAGTTGGACTACAGAAGGATAAGAGAGACCTCAGCGGCATTTCAAATGCTGGAAGGCCTGGACATAGTACATATGGCAAAGATATTTCCCATGGTAGGAGATTCTAGAACAAGGGACATAATTTCAGGATAAAAGGGTGTCAATTTAAAACAGATGTGGAAAAATTTATTTGTCAGTGGGTCGTGAATCTGTGGAACTATGATCACTGGGTGTATTTCAGGCAGAGATTGACAAGTATTTGATTAGTCAAGGAATCAAGGATTAAGGGGAGAGAGCTGGGCAATGGGGCTGAGTGGAAGAATGGTGGAACAGACTCGACGGGCCAACTTATGCTCCTATATCTTGTGATCTATATCCTGCAGAAGACCTAGACAACCCTCCTCTTGTATTCCATTCTCAGAAAACAGTCTGCATCATGAGTTTATGTCACGTGAACCCATTTCTGATTGAATTCCATGTTAAGTAACCCAATGCAAATTCTGCATTGAGAGGACTGCAGCTTCCAAATTAAAAAAATATATTATGGAACAGCTCAAATGAGATTTCTTGCTTCTTTTTTTGAAAGGGTTAAAATAGAATCAAATAAAATAGGAGAGAGAAAAGCAGAAGAATTTATATACAAGTGGGAAACGAAATTAATGGTTGATGATAAAGATACACAATTGTTGAAACATTTGATTATCATATGGAATAAAATAAATGATGAGATTGGTGTAAGTGGATGTACATCACCCAGAATGGCTTTGATTCAAAATCCTCGTCTCTTTTTCAAAGGATCATCAATTTCTGGATAGCGGGTTTCGTAAGGGGATTATAAATGTTGAAGATTGTGATAAAAGGAGTCAATTAATGTCATTTGAGCAACTGAGAAATAAATATCGTATAACTCATCGCAATCTTTTTTGCTATTTCCAACTCAGAGCATATTTGAAGGATCAGTTAGGACCAACCATGTTTGTACTGAAATAAAAATTCCTTATAAAGAGGAATTGTTAAAAAGTTTACTTCGATTTTGTCCTCTTGATTACAAGTAGGAACTTTTAAATGAGGAGATCATAAGTCTAGACAAACGTGGGAAATGGATCTGAATATTGTAATTGATTGTCAAATATGGGGAGATCCATCTAAGGATCTCAATGAAAGATATAAATTAGTTCAGTATTATTGTTTTTACATCAGTCATGTAGCAGATGTCAGCAAGGATTTTTTCTGAAAGCTGCACCTGGAGTCAGGTGACTCAGGCTGTTGGATTTGAAAAGCTCCTCAAGAAGCTGATTTCCAATAGAGATCACTTGATCCAGGGGAGTTGTATTAATTCACTTCAACTCAGCAGTCTGGAACTATTGACCAGAGATCCACTCTGCAGCAGTGAGGAAGGAATTCACAACTAGTTTTTCTTCTACAGTTACTTCTTACACCAGTGAAATTGAATAGAATAAAATCAGAATTATCAGATCAAACTTTTAGGTGTGGTGAAGATGTCGCAACTTTCTTGTATTCAACTTATCTTTGTCCTAATGCAAGATCTTTTTGGGGAGAATTACAAAATTTTTGGAACAAGTTACAGGAGATGTTTTTCCGCAAAATCCAACCTTATTTGTATTAGGAAATACTGAAGGAACAAGCCCCAAATTAAAACTACTAATGTATCAATTGAAATTGTCAAATTGTGTTAGCGGTGATGAGGAAATGTTTTGCACTTTCTTGGAAATCAGATGTTAACTTTTTAGGGATGCCAATATGACATGGAAATATTCAAAGTTGTATTCCTTTGGAAAAAAATACATATAGCTTGATAAATATATACTCTATGCTTTTGCAAATTTGGCACCTGACTATTCAAATATTAGGCTTCAGTTTGTAATAATGCCCATTCCATTCCTCTAGACATGTGAGATTCTCCTCTCAGTTGAATTTTTTTTATTTAGATTTGTTAGATTTCCTCGACACCGCGAACTCTGTGGAAGTGGAGGACTAGTGCAGGGCGCCAGAAAACAGAAAGACCACACCCCACCAACATCTCAGAAGCAGAGAATTCAATCCATAGGTCAGTGACCAAGGAAGCAGACCAGTGAGGGGTTCTGCAGGTGAAAGACCCACATAGGTGGCAGGCTGTTGGTGACTTGAGGAGAGGAACCCACACAGGCTGTGGGCTTCTGGACAAAGCAGTCAAGGAACTCACACCAGCCCATGGACTGCTAGAGACTGGTTCAAAACTGGCTAAAAGGGTGTTAGGTATCAGATCTGGGATACGAGTGGGTGCTAAATGTTTCCTCATCATGTCAGAGGTTCAAACCTGGGCCTCGCATTGCCAATGACGTGGATTGGTCTGTGAGCATTGAAAGAGAATCCACAGACACTCAGTGACTTGGCCCAGGGTTCGGGGTGGCATGGGTGGGGGAGCACTCAGACTTTCTCTGTCTGCCAGAGGCATTTCAGGCAATTTCTGCCAATGGCGAATCTATCTGTCTTACAGCAGGAAAAAATCAATTTTGTGTGATAGGACACTTTTTAATTAAATATCAGTAAATTGTCTCCTGGAATAGAGAGATAGGTTCAAGTTTCAAATTAATACAAACTCCACTCACCAGAGCCAAGTGGATTATACCTCTTCCCACTTTTTTCTTTTGCAAGGACACCATTGATTTTATCACAACTCCTCTGCTGCATCTGTCCTGTGACAGATTATATATTTTACATTGTATATAGATAGGTTTTTGAAAGAGATGGATTATAGGAGTTGTGTAGGTCACAAACAAACATAAACACTTCACAAAAAAGCTTTTATTTAAAATGCAGGAGCTTTGTTGAGAGTGAGTCATGCAGGCGCCGAGAGCCTTTGCAAAGACAAAACAAGGAGACTGTTTTGCTAAATAATTTCAAAAGCAGGTGTAAATGGATTATTGTTTTTAAAGCAAGAGATGATTGGATTCAAAAGTTTGGGTCCAGTGCAGTCATCTGGCTTGTACCTGTTTGCTGTTCGAAGAAGGTCATGTGGTTTTGCAAGCAGAGAGATCAAATAGGCTTTTTTCTAAAAGAGAGAGAGAGAGAGAGAGAGAGAGAGAGAGAGAGAGAGAGAGAGAGAGAGAGAGATGGCAAGCTGGCATCTTGTTGAAACCCCATTTTGAAGATGGGTTGTGAGTTCTCAGTTCAGCCTGTTGAAAAACTTTGTCGTCCATACAAGAGGAAATAGCTGGCTCGAGTGTTTCACCTGAAATAAGGGAAACAAAAGGAACTCAATGGTGACCTGCAGAAGAGGTTATCATTTGGAAAACCCTGATGGGTCGAATTTCTTTGGCAAGACCCCAAAGTGGCTGATCAGAGGGAATCAGTTTTTGTGTGTCCAATGAGCAAGAAATCCCTCTCTGAAACCAACAAGCGCCTTCCTGGAGGGTAAACATTTACTTTTAAGTACCAGAGCTTGGTGAAAATTCATAAATGTTGAATTCTGTGCACAGTATAAGAATTGATAAACACCGGTGAACTTGGAGTTGTTATTTATTGTGGTTTTTATTTCAAAGTAGGTTGGCAGGAGCCAACCGACCTCAGCACTTGTGTCTACAAGAAACTTGTGCCTACAAGAAACTTGTGCTTACCAGCGTCATCTTGTAGATACAATAGGCCCATACTTGTCCCAGCTGCCGAGGCCATTAATGGTAGACGGCTTTTTTGTTTCCTGCCTTTTTGCTGTAATAGGTAAATGGTGGGACCCCAACGGCCATGGTAAAAACACCATTCTCACCGCCTGTCAGTGAGATTACAGGATCTTTATGTTCCAGATCGGACGAAAGGCAAGACTAAAAGTTCAAGGGAGCCGTGGTTTTCTAGAAAAATTAGGAACGATTCAGGATAAAAGGGAGGCCCATGCTAAATATAAGAAACAAAAGATTGATGAGATGTATGATCCTTACTTAGATTGCAGAAAGAACCTCAAGAGGGAAATTAGAAAGGCAAAAAGAGGTATGAGGTGTCCATAGGAAATAAGGTGAAAGTGAATCCTTGGGGTTTTTACAGATACGTGAACAGTAAAAGGAGGGTTAAAGATAGGGTAGGTCCACTGGAAAATGGGAACGGTGGACGATGTGTTTGTGAGGAGCTGCATGAGATGGGGGAGATATTGAACAATTTTTTGCTCTTCTGTATTCACAAGGGAAAGGGACACTGGACTATGTGAGATAAATGAGGTGAATAGCTTAGTTATGGAAAGAATAGGGACTAGTAAAGAGAGGGTTTTGGAGCTTCCAGGGTCAATAGCGGAGGATAAGTCTCCTGGTCCTGATTGGATTTTTCCCAGGATGTTAAAGGAGGTCAGGGAACAAATAGCGGGGGCTCAGACAGTGATTTTTCAAAGATCACTGGAGGAGGGTGTGGTGTCGCAGGATTGAAGGGTTGTAAATGTAGTTCTGTTGTTGAAAAAAGGCAGTAGGTGGAGGCCAAGTAATTATCGGCCAGTAAGTTTGACTTCCGAGTGGGGAAGATTATGTATGGTATACTTCGAGATAGTATATACAAATATCTGGATAGGCAGGGATAGATCAGGGGCACCCAGCATGGGTTTGTGAAGGGAAAGTCATGTTTGACAAAACTTGTTGATTTGTTTGAAGAGTTGACAAGAAAAGTGGATGAAGGTAGGCTGGTTGATGAGATCTATTTGAATTTTAGTAAGGCTTTTGATAAGGTTCTGTATGTAAGGTTATTTAGGAAGGTTCAGTCACTAGGGATTAATAGATAGTGAGATGGGTTCAGAGGTGGCTGGGACATAGACAGCAGAGAGTCATGGTGGACAACTGTCTGTCAGCATGGAAGCCTGTGACGAGCGGTGTGTCTCAGGGATCGCTGCTGGGTCCCCTGTTGTTTATTATTTATATTCATGATTTGGATGAGGGTTGGTTAACTGGGTAAACAAATATTCAGACGATATGAAAATAGGAGGACTGGTGGATAGTGAGGAAGGTTTTCTTGGATTACAGGATTTGGTTTGTTTGTAAAAGTGGACTGAAAGATGGCAGATGGAATTTAATGTAGACAAGTGTGAGGTGCTGCATTCCGGAAAAAATAATATAAATAGAACCTATGCAGTTAAGGGGAGGGGGTCGAGGAATGAAGAGGAACAGAGGGATCTTGGAGTTATGGTACAGAGTTCACTGAAGGTGGATTCCCAGGTAGTCAGGGTTGTTAAGAAGGCATATGGCATGCTGGCCTTCATAAATCATAGCATAGACTAGCATTTAAGGCATTGGTGAGGCCAGGTTTGGAGAATTGTGTTCAGTTCTGGTTTCCAAATTATAGGAATGATATAGTTAAGGTGGAGAGGGTGCAGAGAAGATTTACAAAAATGTTGCCTGACTTACAACATCTAGAATACAAAGAAAGATCAAGGAGACTGCGACTTTATTCATTGGAACGTCGATGGTTGAAGGGAGTTATGATCGAAGTATTTAAAATTATGAAGGGAATAGATAGACTCGACATGAGTAGACTCTTTCCCCTGAGGGTGGGGGGGGGGGTTTGAACAAGAGGGCATGAGTTAAGGGTAAGGGGGCAAAACTTTAGGAGAAATGTTATAAGATGCTTATGTGGTGATGGCAGAATGGAGTGATCTTCCAGAAGAGATAGTTGTGGCAGAGTCCTTTCTGTCATTGAAGAGAAGGTTGGATGTGTACATGGATATGAGGGGGTTGGAAGATATGGGCAGAGCGTGGGAAGGGGCTGGGGAATGGTTAGGGAGTGGAGTGGTTCATGTGAAATGGCATGGACTCGAAAGGCTGATATGGCCTGTTTCCGTGCTGTAAATTGTCATATGGTTATATGTGCCAGGCTCCACGAGACAAGGTGGGACATCATGAAGTGTTTGCTGCCGGCAGGTTTAAATTAAGCCCCGTGAGTATCCCACACTTTCCGGCAGGAGACTCCACAGATCAACGTGCCATTCCTCGGCACGCTGCACCAAGCGCAGTCCATTAAATGGGTGAGTACACAGCTGTCTGTCTTATGGTTTAACGCACCAACTGAAGAACTCTTATTCTGCCTTGTCTCACTGACCAGCATCCAGTCCAGAGCCTGTCAACACCCTCGTATCCCTGAACTTGTCCAAATTCTTCAATGCTAACATGGAGCTCACATTTCTTCATGTAGCTGGCAGCTTGTTCCACTCTCCCACCACCTTGTGTGGAGAAGCTCCCCCTCATGTTTCCACTAAACTTTTCCCCTTTCATCCTTAGCCCATGTATTAATGACTTCTCCAAGAGGCAGAGTCTCAAGAAAACAATCTCTATCCTCAAGGACCCTCGCCACCCAGACCAGGCCTTCTTCACACTGCTATCACCAAGGAAACAGGTGCAGGAGCCTGAAGACAAACATCCAATGGTACAAACACAGCTTTTCCCCCTCTTCCAATCAAATTTCTGAATGGACAAGGAACCACAGTCACTCCCTCACTTATTCTTCATTTTGCACAAATGGATTTCTTTGTTTAAAATGTTATTTAGAACAATATTTGCACCTGTGTTGTTGCCACAAAATGACAAATTTTGTGACATGTTAATCACAATAAATTTTTAATTCTGAACACTGCGCATAGATCGGAAAACAATCATAGCTCAAAAAACAATTTTAAAAGATGATTTAACTATTTCCATGCACCCTCCCCTTTTACGTCTATTTTTCTAAACCCAATCCATGATCGAAACATATCCACTTAACCCAACCCATATTTCTTCTACCATTCAAAGCACTCAGTAATACACCAAGGCAGTTAAATAAAAACTCAATGCTGGAAATACTCAGCAGGTCATCTACTGGAAAAATAATCGGAGTTAAAACCTTCAGGTCGATAACCTTTCACTGGGATTCAGAAAGATGATCAAACAAACCTGATTCTCTTTGCTGAGAAAAAGAAGAGGGGAAATAACAAAGTGAATATTTGGGATGAAAAGCCCGAGCAGCAGAAATGGCAGTGATGCTGGATGAGTGGAGTCGACTCGCTGATTAGCACATCTGCCTGGATGGAGGAGTAAAAGATAAACAAGACAAACATGATGCCGTCACTGTGAGGTACAATATGACAGCATCAGAGAATTTGAAATGAAGGAATGGTGAAAATACTTGTTTTTGGATTAATGTGACAAAATTTGACCTGATGAAAGAAAACAAATTGTTTTGCTCTGCCAGAACTCTCTAGATCAAGGGGCACAATAAAATAGTCTAGAAGGCAATATTATGAAATTGAACAGAGAAGTTATACAAATCGGCAGCAAGAGATAAAACACAGTTACATAATTGCATGAAAGTGGTGTCACAGGATGACAGGGTTCTAAAGACAGCTTTTGTCATCTTGGCCTTCATTAATTAACATATAGAAAATAGGTTATGGTGAGGTTGTATAAGATGTTGGTGGGGCCAAATTTGGAGTATTGCATGCAGATCTGATCAACGAGCTACAGGAATGGTATTAGTAAGATTGAAAGAGTGCAGAGAAGATTTACTAAGACGCTGCCAGGTCTTCAGGAGTTGAGTTACAGGGAAAGGTTGAACAGGTTGGGACTTTATTCCTTGGAGTCTCGAAAAATGAGTAAGAGATTGCTTAAAGTGGCATATGAATGGGAAAAAAGGCTGAGAAAGACTGCAGTGGACCCAATTGTGAAGGAAAAATGTTACTTGAAAAAAATTGTCATTTGTCCATTTCCTCTGGAGTTATGAAATCACACACAGAACAAGTCAATGACGTACAATTAAAAGAGTGGTTTTCAAACTTTTTCTTTCCAATCACATACCACATTAATTAATACCTTACTAACAGAGAACTTCTGGCACAGGGATTTAGTGGAATATGAGCCGGTGTTGGGGAGAGGGGGAGGCGGGGAGGTGGAGTTTGAAAATCACTGCTCCAGATGAAAAGGTTTCTCCATCTCTGTTTTAAGCAGACATCCTTTTATTCTGAGGTTGTGCCCACTGGTCCTAAACTTTCCCACTACTGGCAAAATCCTCTCTATCCAGCCCTTTCACTATTCATCAGATTTCAATGAGGTCCTGCCTCATCCTTCTAAACTCGGGCGAGTCCAGGCCCAGAACCATCAAATGCTCCTCCAACATTATTCTTCTCATCCCCAGGGTCATTCTTGTAAAACAAGTCTGGGCCATCACATCCTCTCTTAGAAATGGGGCCTAAAATTGCTCACAACACACGAGATCAGGACAACCAGAAGGTGGTCACGGGATGGAAGACAGCTACAGGACTGCCTCGAGTCCTTGGATTGGATGGTGTTCAAGGATCAGCTGAGGGGAAGGGGGGGTCATAGAAAGAGGGCATCGGAAAATGACGTGAGAAGACACCTCTCCCTGACTGAACTGTTCAATACTCGAACTCCTAGCACCATGTATGGGCTGAGGAGCCCTACACTTCCACGTAGCGGCATCCAACTGGAGAGTGATGCCACGATGCAATGACGTAAAGCTGGAAGTCGGGGGATACGTCACCAGAAATGGGTGGGCCAGCGAGCACACGTGGGGAATTTAAAACAGTAAAGCCAGTCTTTGTTTTACACTCACCTTGGGTGTCTCTTTATTTGGTAGTGCTGCCACAGTGGATGCTGCAAGGTGATAACTTCTTACTTGCTGCAACCAAACAGGTCTGCAAGATACACCAACCTAAATAGAAAACATGACCAGAAATCCCAGAGATCATAAATTCAAAAGGATTGGTGAAATCTTTACTCTGTATTGTTAACACCAAAGTCCCTATATTTTCAAGGCATTCGGACAAGTAACTGAGAAACATTACATTTTAAACTCATGGTACGTTAGGATCAGAAGGATTGGAGCATAATTGTTCAAGTGACTAAACTTTAAAAAAATAACATCTAACTTTATGAAGAATGTGATACTACAACAGGAAAAACTGATAGAATTAGACTCATTCTATGAGCATTGGGAAGCAAAGAAAAATGGATTGGTTTTCCATCCCTTCCTAAGCGACCCAATGACCCCGACAGGTCCTCCCCGACTTGCGACCGTAATGAAACCCGAAAGCTCCCACAATGGACGCAAGTCGGAGTTTTCCCGCGTAGGAGGAGCCCTGAAGTCTTCGAGCCTATTTTAAAAATCAAATGATTTGACAAACGAGAACAGAGACACAGGACACGTAAAACCCAACAAGTGCGGATTGACTTTGTGATTCAGTTTCTCAGGGTCCATCGGCTGGGGGGCAGCCATCTTAATTTCTGTGCGCATGCGCGATTTGTCAGTTGGCGCTTCCGCAAAGGCTTTGCTGAGTGGCCCTCAGTCGGCACGTGCGTATCAGCCGCACATGCGCGCACCCAACGCCAAGTCACAAATCTACCGCGCATGCGCCAACCAGACTTCGAAAATTTCTTCTTGCCCCTCTCACGCCCCTTCCCGCTGCCAGTTACCCCACGGCCTCCGGCCTCGCCCTGTCCGCGCCATCAGGCTTCCCACCGACCCCTCAGCTCCACCCAAACACCCCGCCGGTACCGGCCGCTCCCGGGTGGGGCCCGGCGGGCTGCGGGTCGCCCATTTTCCCTGGACCGCGCGGCTGAGGAAGGTCCCGGCGCCGACGCCAACTTTTTCCCATTCGCGCCCGCGGCCACGCGACGGACCCCGAGCAGACGACGTCGCCACCAACGTCCCGCCTCCTCACAGCAGGAGCCAATCAGCCCGCGAACCCGCCCATCAATCCAACCCTACTCCAGCGTCTCATCCAATAGTGGCTTCACCGAATCAACACTGAGCTCGCACAACTGAAGGAACCAATCAGCGAGCGACCGAACACACAGGCGCACCCAATCAGCATCGCAAGACAGAAAGCAGGGAGTCGAAGGAGCAGGAGACCCTTCTGCCATTCCATTTCATACTACCCCAACAACTCAATCAAATCCTTGGGAAACACAGGATCACTTTGTCCTGGCTCCAGGATTCCTCTGATCTTAAGAAATACATTGTACGCCAATTGCAAGGGAGATTATTTATTCTCAATCTTTCCTTCATATTTATTACCACTTCCAATTTAATGTCTGCTACTTTTTTCAAAGTATCTACATCTAAGTTCAATGCATATGATCCCTCTACGAATGTGTAGGACAATAAACTCATCACAAGTCCATGGATCACCATTTCAAATGAACCTTCAACAGGGTAGAGAATTCCAAGGATATTACATTTTCATTGAAGACATTTCTTAAAGTTCAAGCAGCAGATCAGTTATTGGGAAATTGTGACAGTTGATGTTCAACTTCTTTGCATTATCCTCTCTCGATCCATGCTGCTGTGTCCTCTCATAATATTGTACGGTCATCTCCATTTTTTCTAATGACCAAGAGATCCATATTCAAACTTTCCTCCTATCACCCGCTAAAAACACGCCAGAAACAAGTCTGACAATCTTTGTGCACTTCTCACGCTTCAGATAAGGAAACTGTACACATGACTCCCAATGTAAGATGAGCAAGACCATTCGATGTGAAATTGTGGGACTGGTAGAAAACAAAGCACCAATATCAGGAGACAAGGACAGTGCAGAGACACCCAGCTCCTGGAGACAGGGAGCAGCACAGAGATCCCCGAGTTCCGGAAGACCGGCTGAGTTGTACACAAGTCTGGAAGTGGCTGGGCCCGGAAGTATACAATGTTATGTTCCAGGGTAAACTGGAACAAAAGCGAGGCAATGCACTTTGGTAAATCAATCCGCTGTCCTCTTCACAGTCTGATCTGACTACCTGAAGGTGTCAGGGAACTGGCTTGGAGGGGCTGAGGCATGCTACAAGGATTGGTCAGAGCCAATTGTAAATGTCCACCAGAAATTGTGTCTGTGGGAATGACACTCCCTCTCAGTAATGGGGAAGAACAAGGTCATCAGGTGCAAGGTGCTCTCGGTACTGCTGCATGAGATGCAGGTGTGGCCCATCCCACACACCTCTGCCCTAGCAGTTATCAGAGAAGTTTCCCTCTTCATGAGGGGGTCCAAAATGAATGGAATGGGATGGAGGTCCATGTACGTTGCCAGACTATGGTGTTATGAGCCCAAAGGACCCCAAAACCCAGCAGCAATAGACGTTCACCAGGACAAGTAGTTATATAAAGATACGTTGTTTTTAATTATCTTTAAACATGAAAACAGAATCAAACTTTAACTTATCTCTATTAACTTAACTAACCTTAATCCCCTTCTAAGTCTAAGCGCACGTGTATGATGTGTTTGTAAATTTAAGAAAAGTTATTTGGTTCACAGTTGAATCTCACTTCTCATTCTTCCAAGTTCACTGGTTGTAGGCAATTCTGATACTGTGCACAGAATTGAACATGTATAAAGTTCACGAGGCTTTGCCATTCAGGAAAGTTCCGTTGGTTTTTCAGAGAGAGAGATTTGTTGTTCCAAAATTTCCACAACTGAGCTACCACGATTAGTCACCTCAATGTTTCGCTGATAAAACTTGGCCCATCAGGGCTCTCCAGATGATAACCTCTTCCTGGAATGTTCCTTACAGTTCCACTTATTCCGAGAGAAAGTTCTTGGACTACTGGCACATTTTTGGGGAAGCTGGGACCTATACCATAATGATGGGTGACATCTTAATCCCAGAGGGACCAGTCTCCTGGTGGGGGCATTTGCTAGGGCTGTCAGGAGGGGTTTAAACTATTATGGTTGGGGACAGGGTTTCAGGTTAGCCAGGACAGTAAGGTGAGGGTTAGTAGAATAAGGAAAGAGACAAGTTTAAATAATTTGAGGGAGGAAAAGCAGGAAGTAGTAAACAGATGTTGCAGTGAAAATTGTGAGAATGCTAGAGAGGAGGATGTGCAGAAGGTAGGATGTAGGAGATCCCTGAGTTGTATTTATTTTAACGCGAGGAGCGTAGCAAGGAAGCTGGATGAGCTAAAGGTGTGGATTGACATGTGGCATTATGATGTTGTGGCCATTAGCGAGACATGGTTGGAAGAAGGTTGTGACTGGCATTTGAATGTTCCAGGATTTCGCTGCTTTAGATGTGACAGAGTTGGTGGTTCAAGAGGGGGAGGTGTGGAGGATATTACAGCAGTGCTAAAGCAAGATAGACTGGAGGGTTCGTCAAGAGAGGCAGTGTGGGTAGAGCTGAAAAATAAGAATGGTGAGGTTACTATTATGGGGTATATTATAGGTCTCCAAATGGGGAAAAGGAACTAGGAAAGCAAATGTGCAAGGAAATAGGTGATATATGCAGGTGAAATAGGGTGGTGTTGGTTGTGGATTTCAATTTTCTAAACATCGATTGGGAAATGCAATCAGTAAAAGGGCAGGATGGCTTAGTATTTATGCATTGTATTCAGGATTGCTTTTTGCAGCAATATGTTGAGACGCCAACTGGAGTGGGAGCAGTGTTTGATCTGTTGTTTGGGAATGCAATGGGGCAGCTGACGGAGGTGAGCGTTAGGGAGAACTTCGGATCCAGTGATCATTTTGACATACTCTTAAGAACTTGAAGAGGGAAATTAGAAAGGTAAAAAGAAGGGATGAGGTGTCCATAGCTAATAAGGCGAAGGTGAATCCTCAGGGTTTTTTCAGATATGTGAACAGTAAAAGGAGGGTTCAACATAGAATAGGTCGACTGGATGATGGGACCAGTGAACTATGTCAGGAACCGTATGAGATGGAGAAATATTGAACAATTTTTTCTCGTCTGTATTCATGAGGGAAAGGGTCAAAGGGCTATACAAGATGAGAGGCAAAGGGCTTAGTTATGGAAAGGATAGGAATTAGTAAAGCGAGAGGTTTGGAGCTTCTAGGGTCAATTAAAGTGGATGTCTCCTGGTCCTGATGAGATTTTTCCCAGGACTATAAGGGAGGTCAGGGAACAAATAGCAGGGACACTGACAGCGATTTTTCAAAGATCACTGGAGGAGGGTGTGGTGCCGTGGGATTGGAGGGTTGCAAATGTTGTTCTGTTGTTCAAAAAAGGCAGTAGGTGTAGGCCAAGTAATTATCGGCCAGTAAGTTTGACTTCCGAGTGGGGAAGATTATGGATGGTATACTTCAAGATAGTATGTTCAAATATCTGGATAGGCAGGGATTGATCGGGGGAACCCAGCATGGGTTTGTGAAGGGAAAGTCATGTTTGACGAATCTTGTTGAGTTTTTTTGAAGAGGTGACAAGAAAAGTGGATTAAGGTAGGGCGGCTGAAGATATCTATTTGAATTTTAGTAAGGCTTTTGATAAGGTTCTGCATGTAAGGTTATTTAGGAAGGTTCAGTCATTAGGGATTAATAGATAGTGAGATGGGTTCAGAGGTGGCTGGGAGATAGACAGCAGAGAGTCATGGTGGACAACCGTATGTCATGTTGGAAGCCTGTGACAAGTGGAGTGCCTCAGGGATCGATGCTGGGTCCTTAATATTAATGATTTAGAGGAGGGTGTGGTGAACTGGGCAAACAAATATGCAGACAATACGAAAATAGGGGGAGTGGTGGATAGTGAGGTATATTTTTTTAGATGACAGGATTTGGTTTGTTTGGAAAAGATGGCAGAAGGAATTTAATGTTGACAAGTGTGAGGTGCTGCATTCCGGAGAAAAATAATATAAATAGAACATATGCAGTTAAGGGGAGGGGGTCGAGGAATGAAGAGGAACAGAGGGATCTTGGAGTTATGGTACAGAGTTCACTGAAGGTGGATTCCCAGGTACTTAATAAAGCATATGGCATGCTGGCCTTCATAAATCATAGCATAGACTAGAGTGCAGCTGTTTAAGGCATTGGTGAGGCCAGGTTTGAAGAATTGCGTTCAGTTCTGTTCTGCAAATTTTAGGAAGGATATAGATAAGGTGGAGAAGGTGCAGAGAAGATTTACAAGAATATTGCCTGGCTTACAGCATCTGGATTACAGGGAGAGATTAAGGAGACTGGGAGTTTATTCATTGGGAATAAAATTATGAAAGGAATAGATAGACAAGACATAGACAGACACTTTCCCGTGAGGGAATGGAAGGTTGGAACAAGAGGCCATGAGTTAATGGTAAGGAGGCAAAACTTCTGGAGAAATTTTAGAGGATGCTTCTTCACTCAGAGAGTGGAGGCAGAATGGAATGATCTTCCAAATGAGATAGTTGCGGCAGGGTCCCTTCTGTCATTTAAGAGAAGGTTGGATGTGTACATGGAGGTGAGGGGGGTTAGAGGGATATTGGCGGAGATCAGGAGGATTGAGCTAGTGGAGGATGTCATGGCCTGTTTCCGCTCTGTAAATGGTTAAATGGTTACATAGTGACACAGTTTTTCATTTCAGTGTCCCATCTCTCGTTACAAAACTCTCTGATACCCTCGTTCGTGCTGCACATTTCTTCACTGCTGCTATGGCTGGACTCAGAAAGTTTGCTTGATATTTATCCAACTTCAGTTTTGTATCTGCTTCATATATATAACCAAGCACAAATATTCTCACATCCTTTTGTATTTTTATCTTCATAATTTGTCCTAATAATAAACTGAAATTCTTCCACTTTTACACAGGTCCAAACCGAATGGAAAAAAAAGTCCCGATCACCTGATTACATTGAAAACATTTCTCAGAAATATTGGAGATAAGTCCATTTAATTTATATGGAGTATAGCAGAATTGATGTGGAGAATTGTATTTTATATCTGGCATTAATCATATTTGTAACACTCTTGACACAATCCTGACCCTATTTCTTCTTGAATTTGTATATTTCAATCTTCACACCACTCTGAACAGCTTCTTTCTGAAATCGTCACATCCAAGTCCGACTCCCATCTTTCTCCTGACCTCTGCTATCCTGGTTTTGGATTTTCTCTCTGGAGAGCATCGTACATTTCATTGATAAATTTGGGTGTATTTCCCATCCAACTCTTTGTTCCATTTCACTAATGTTAGGTGGAATCAGTGTTGGTCCCTATCTTTCTCTTAAGAATGATCTAAGCGGGAGAAAACAGAAGGTCCCACTGGCCTCTCCATATTTGTGTTTAATTGTTTGAAGAATTTCTTCCATGTAGCATCTTCAAAATATCTTATACTCTGTCATAACATAAATTTAATATTCTATTGCCTCTGTTCATAGGCAATAATACATTTTGACATACTTTGCTTTCCCTCCTCCATTGTTGTCAGATTCGTGTGGGTCCCACAGATTAAGAACCAGACCAAAGCGGAGGTACAAAGCACACATTTATTTCGGGGATGGAAACAGGACAACAGGGTCGATATGTTAGGCAAAAGTCTACACACAGAGTACGCAGGGAATAAATATACACTTCTAATAAGGAGGGTGAAACCGACAGAGACTGGTGGAAATTACATGAACCTACACATTCAAAATTCAGGATCAAAGTTATACTATGAGTGTCCACCCTTTGACCAGTATGGACATGGCTCTTGCTGCCTTACCTCGCGACTCACCCCAACCCAGTGTGGAAGATGCTACTTACTAGCCATGAGGAGTCGAAAGAGGCAGAACAAAGGGGAACATGGTCCTTTATAGTTCTGGGGGCAGTGCTGGGAGGGCCAATCTCTTGGGGCAGGCTGGGCCCTGTTGACTGCTGTGGCCAATGCTGAAAGCCAAGTGCAGGGGCTCAGCAGGGGTCAGTCGAGGTGATTCACCTGAGCCAATTGGGTGAAGGTCAGGGCTGAGTCTGGCCGGGCTGCCTGGACTGCAGCTCCTGGGGATTTAGGTGGGCCAATTGGGTGAAGGTCAGGGCTGAGTCTGGGCGGACTGCCTGGACTGCAGCTGCTGGGGATTTAGGTGAGCCAATCGCAAGGGTCACCATGATGACTTGGAGTGAGTCTTTGACCTTGATTGGCAGGTAGTGTGTCCACCGAACAGGATCGCAGCAGCGCCACCAGGTGGTGGACACTGTCTCTCCATGACAATCCACCCCTTTAGAAGACACACTGATTGCCAATAAAGTGCAACAGGTAATAAGAAGGTCTAACGGGGCAATGAAAATGTGAATATAAATTGACGATCACGTCATGGAATAACTATACCAATGATAACAAAAATAAGTGCAATCCCCCAGTGAATGATAGTCACCCAAATGCCTCTCGTGGAGCCAAATGGCCCCCAGGGTCCCCATGAGGTGGTGATGCTGGTGGATCTGGTCCCTGGATTTTTGAATTTTGGCTACCGAGTCCCGAATGTGGTCAGTCAGGTGGGTGATGTTAGAGGATTCCTTGGGAATGTAGGTGCAGCCCTCCTGGCCAATGACAGCACAGCTGCCAGCAGGTAGTCCAGGGCCATCCGATTTGGCATTTCCACCATACGTCTCTCCTTCAGCTCCACAACTGTTCATGTCAGAGTGTCCTTTGTTTGGTGCAGTGACACTGCTGACTCGTTGGCCAACATCTCCAGGAGGGTGGTCACCTGGGTCACTTCGTTGGAGAGACATGTGAAACTGTTCACTGTTCAGGAAAAGGCGACATAGAGTTGTGAACTCAGCCAGCGCCATCATGGGCATTAATCCCCTGTCCATCGAGGACATCTACAAGAGGCGGTGTCTCAAGAAACCAGACTCTACCCTCAAGGACCCCCACCCCAGCCTGTGACATCTTCTCAATGCTACCATTGGGATGGAGGTACAGAAGCCTGATGAACACCCAACAGCACAAGGACAGCTTCTTCTCCTCTGTCCACAAGAGCTTGATAGCTGTTTCATGAACACTGTTCTTGAAGCTTGGGGTGGGGGAGTGTGTGTCATGCAGAAGGTTTGTACACTACGACCATCGGCAACCTTGAGGCATGGCCTTGTGACCCTCGCTCTGCCAATGCTGTCAGGCATGGGGTTGGCCATGGTTGGAGCATGCTGGGAGCAGCACCGTGCATGCTGGGAGCAGTGCCAGGCATTCTAAGGGCAACAAAGTGCCGCTTGTGATGGCTATTTTTGTGAGAACAGCCTTCTACTCAAAACAGCGATGCTGCATGAGGGAGAGCTGACAGTTGAAGAGGTTTGTCAGTTGTCACCTCAGTGGTTGACATATTCAAAGTGTTTTATTCTGTGTAACAAGGCAATAAACTGATAACATCTACGAAGAAAGTGACAGTATTGCGAGCCTATATCATTTCAAAGCCTCTGGTTCCTGCTGGCTGCCTTGCCGTCTCCTGATACACATTTTTACAGGATGCAACTTCATCCACTTCTGAGTGGTTCCATCAATTCCCGATCCCTCGAGGTTGCCCTTGCAGGTTGATAGGGTCGTTCAGGCTTATGGTATTCTGGCCTTCATTAGTTGGGGATTGAGCTCAAGAGTTGAGAGGTCACGTTACAGCTCGAGAAAACTCTTGTTAGATCACAATTAGAATATTGTGTTCAGTTCTGGTTTCCTCATTACTGGAAGTTTTGCAGAGGGTAAATGTAAATGTTCCACTATCATCATGTAACACTACATTGAGAATGTAACATACATGAAATTCTTTAACTTTATTCTACGGGAAGGCGGACAGAGTGTCGCCACTTTCTCCAGCGCCCCTCAGAAATCTACAGCACCGGGTGTCTCTAGGCGGTCTCCCCTCCAAGTCCTAAGCCTGCTTCACTTCCAAGATCAGGCAATCTCAGGAAGATTCAGACTATTAAGGTGCAGAGAAGATTTATGAGGAGGTTGCCTGAACTGAAAAATGAGGCAAGCTTAACAGAGCTAGGGCTTTTCTCTTCGGAGTGAAGAAGGATAAGTGGTGACAATAGAGGTCTACAAGATTATGAGGGCATTGGTAGGGTAGATTTTCCTGGGGAGAGAGGAGCAAATACCAGAAGACAGAGAGATGTTAATGAGACTATCTCAGAAATGATGTAATGTTGTTGGAGAGGGTGCAAAGATTGTCTAGGATTATTCCTGGAATGCAGGGGGTGGCGTATGGGGAACATTTGGTGCCTGATGGGTTGTATTCGTTGGAGTGTAAGAGAATATCATAGAGATATTTTGAATGTTGAAAGATTTTGACAGAGTGAATGCGGATTAGATATTTCCCTTGATAGGTGAATCGAGGACAAGGGTCATAATCTTAAAATTAGAAATTATTCAATCAGAGAGGAGGAAGAACTTCTTTAGTCAGAGGGTCGCGGATCTGTGGAACCCACAGCCGCACAAGGCAGTGGAGGTCAGATCACGAGGAGAATTTAAATAGGAAATGGATAAGTATCTCATTAGTAAGGGTATCAAGAGACCTGGGGAAAAGGCTGGAAATTGGAACAAGGTTCAGCTGAGTGTAGAGTCATGGAACAGACTCGATGGGCCTAGTGACCTGCTTCTGTCCGTTTACCTTGTTATCAGATTTCCGAATGTTCAACGAACCATAGACACGATCTCATATTCTCTTCTTTTGAAAATGTAATTTATAGCAATATTTCCACCTGTGATACTGCTGCGGAACAATACATTCCGTGAAATGTTCATGAGAATAAATTCGGATCCTGATTCTGCATTTTTCCAAAACAAAGTCTAATTAATAGAGTAGAGATACATGCTCCGTTTGTGTCTCCTGACCTATTGTTAATGTGAGGGGTGGTGGGGTGAAATCAGTCACTTTGGACTCATTTAGGAAGATTTATTTTTGAGATTTGCAGTATATAGATGATTACTAAGTGATAAGTGATGAAGCTCCTCATGTCGGGGAAGAGATACAGAAGGATTTCAGCCAGATCCCACCGGCTGAGGAGCTGCTTCTTCCCACAGGCCATGAGAAGAGCTGCTGAACAACGGATGAATTGCTGAATCAACTTCTCATGACTCGATGATTTGTGAAGAATATTTATTTTTAATAAATGTATTTCAGACATGCGTTGAGGTGTAACGGGTTTATATAGAGTGTAGAAAAAGAGACGTCTCACAGAATTGTTTTCCAGCATTTTGCTAAGTAGGTTCTGTGTCGATGTGTCGTTGTTCTGTATGTGTCTTGTGTCTGATGTGTGTTTGCATGTTTTTGCATATTACCAACTGAGATCCTACTTGAAAGATAAATTAGGAAGCAACTTGAGTTTACCAGAGGGAAGTAACCTTGAATATGTGATTACAGATACAATGTTAATCAAAAGATTTATAAAAAATATGTATATTAAACTGCAAGAAAAGGAAAATGAGGAAACAAATGGTAAAACTAAACAAAAATGGGAACAAGATTTAAATATAAAGATAAAAAAGGAAACATGGGAGAAGTTATGCTCTGGAACGATGAGAAATACAATAAATACGAGGCTGCGTATGATACAATATAATTGGTTACAAAGACTATACATTACACCGCAAAAGTTAAATAAATGGGACCCAACAGTATCGGATAGATGTTTTCGATGTAAAAAAGAAAGGGGAACAACAATTCATGCAATCTGGACATGTGAGAGAGTAGAAAAATTTTGGGATGATCTCAATCAGATATTAAATAAAATAACAGAAAACAATATACCAAAGAATCCAGAGATCTTTCTCCTAAGTAACATAAAAAATAAAGAATTTGGAATTGACTTGGAGGATGCACAAAAAAGATTTGTTAAGATAGCCCTAGCTGTAGCAAAAAAATGTATTATGTCAACCTGGAAATTGGAAGATAATTTGAAAATACAACAATGGTATATAGAAATGAATAAATGTATTCCATTAGAAAAAATAACATATAGTTTAAGAAATAATATTGAAATATTCGAACAAGTATGGGAGCCTTACATTAAATACAATAGCGAAAACCTACCGGGAACAAACATTACCTAAGTTGATGGAAGGAGAAGAGAAGAAAAGAATGGACTCAGTAGAATTTCTGGTGTATTTTTGTTGAATGACAACATTGTCTAACTGAATTAATGCAACCTAGATTGTATAACTAAAATGGATGAGAGGGGGGGGGGGGATGGGGGGGTGGCTTGGGAGGAGGGAGGGGGGAGGGAGAAAAAGTCACTGTAAATGTGTGGAAAAGAAAAAGTGTATATCATGGCTATTGTGATTTATGGTGTGAAAAATAAAAAATTTAAAAAAAAAAAAAAAAAGAACCAGAGGACACTGTTTCATCAGGTTCTACTTATGAAATCGGATGAGATATTAACTAATTTTCTTCGCTGAGTGTCGTGAATTCATATTGAAAGGCAGTGGATATCCTTTTCTGAGGATATTTCACCTGGTCACCTCATTCTAGGAATGAGGTGGAAGCTATGGAGAGGGTGCAGAGGAGATTCACCAGGATGTGGCCTGATTTGGAAAATAAGTCTTATAAGGCAAGGTGAGCAGAGGTAGGGCTTTTCTATGGACACCAAAGAAGGATGAGAGGTGACTTAATAGAGGTCCAAGAGACGATGAGAGGCACAGATAGGGTGGACAGCCAGCACATTTTTCCTGGGGCGAGAATACCAGAGGACTACTAAATAAGGTGAGAGGAGGAAATTTTTGGCATAGAAGTATGAGTGGAGACTTAATAGCAGACTACAAGATTACGAGAGGCATAGATAAGGTGGAGAGCCAGCACCTGTTTCCAAAGGCAGGAATAGCAAGGACCAGAGGACATGTGTACAAAGTGAAGGGAAGGAAGTTTATGGGAGACATCGGGGGTAGGTTATTTTTACACAGAGTTGTGGGTGCCTGGAATGCTTTGCTAGGGATAGTGGTGGAGGGTCAAACATTAGGGGCATTTAAGAGGCTCTTAGACAGGCACAGGGATGGAAGAAAAATAGAGGGTAATTGGATAGGGAGAGTTTAGTTTTTTTTAAAAAAAAGAATATATGGGTCGGCACAACATTCAGGGCTTCCTGTGTTGAACAAGCAGTTTGTAAATGCAGCCGTTTACCTCAATGTTCATGGTGGACTTTGCTTATTGGTGTATGCTACTCTGATCTAGAATGATGGATGCCAGTGTAAGTTTGTTGTCTGTCTCAGTTGCTATTCTATGTGTGTGTCAGCAACTTCCAAAATGTCTACCCCGAAGATGGCTACTCCCATGGTTTGCACGCAGTCACTGCCGGAAATGATGTTAACCCTGTCCGTCGTGCTCGGGCCCCCACCATGCTGTTTTTCATGACTAGAAATGGGGCTGGAGGTGACACAGTCCAAGCTGGCCATGGTCATTGTTCACATCAGGCACTGCAAGGGGTCCCTTTCTCCCTCAGCTGGAACTGGCTGCGCTTCTGGCAGGGCTGTTCTTTCATGGATGTTTTATCTGGCTGCAGTTATAGCACTTTGGGTGCTCCGTGATGGCGTCTGCTGTTTGGGAGCCCATGTCCCAAGGTGGTGTTGACTGAACTCCCCATGTGTCTGCTGCACTGTCAATGGAATAAGCTTCTGCATTCAGTTGGGCCATGTTAGTGTCTTGGCAAGATTGACCATGTCCTGCAGGACATTCACCAAAAGCCTTTGTCTGATACTATCAGACTCGAGGCCGGCCACACAGGCATCGCTGATCAGTTCTCCTGGTAGACAGCTGCCATAACATCAGTGAGCCACAAGCTCTCCTTTGCTCCCACAAGGCTCGAATGTATTCATCAACAGATTCATTAGGTGCATGACGGCGGCTGCCCAGGAGGATCTGGTGTTGATGACATTCTTTGAGGCTAAGGACTGCATTTTCATGAGCCCCATAGCAGCTGAGTAAATCTCAGTCTCTCATCATCTGGAAGATGCGGTGGTCGACCTGTGCAAAGAGCAGGTCTCTCCTATCGACCTTTTTCCAAATGTCGTGTCACCTCAGAAAGGTGTTCAGGCAGCCACTGACCAAATTTTATGGAGGCCTCTGGATAATTGAGGTCAGTGTCCAGCTTCTCTGTTCAAGTAGCCTTGTCCAGGGCATGCAGGCAGAGTGATTAAATTGTAGCGCTATCAATTAGACACGACGAACCGAATTCAAGATTAATAGGCTTTAATCACTATAAAATTACAGGCATATCTTGCATGCTGTTGGCCCGATTTGAAGTACTGAGGGAGTAGATTGGGCGATACTGTCTTTATTAGGAATCCTGAAGGGGGAGGAGTTACAATATCAGGGGTGGGCCAACCAGTACAATGACTGTAATGCAATGGTCCACCACAGTTTTGTTGGTATGTGTGTAGTGTCCAGTTCTGTGTCTGCGTGTTTTGCGCTGAGAACCAGACTACACTATTTTGTTGGGTTGCACTTGTACAATCAGATGACAATAAACTTGATTTGACTTCACCTGCAGCTATGAAGGGGGCCTGTTCATCAGGGGGACACGGAGCTTTCTTCCATGACATCCTGTTCTTCTCATCCAACCAGTCTGTGTGGAAGGGAGGCATCATTATTTGTAACTTGCAAGGTTGACTTGTGGCCTGTTATGGTCTTGGTCCCTTGCCACGTCTTGTGTCTGTGGACTTCAGCAGGTAAGTGCGTCATTTTCAGCAAGAGAATGGGAGTGAGATGGGTAGAAGTTGGGGAATATCTTTGATAGGGTTCGACCAAAAGATTTAATGCCTGCAGTTACCAGCTTCTGGAGTTTGGTTTGGATTTTCAGAGAGATTCTGTGACCCTTGAGGATGTGAAGTTCCTGCTGCATTTCAGTCAAGAGAAATCATTTCTAGACTGGACTGGGGCTGTGTCATCAGAGAGGCAGCGTCGACGGGAACTGATCGTCCTGGAATGACAGAGGCTGAGGGGTGACTTGAGAGAGGCTTAGAAAAGAGAAAAGACATGTACCAAGCATAGAGAAATGTAATGTATTAATATGAACATTACAGTGTGGTGTCCCACGAACCACTCGATTACTCCGATCACATACAATTAACTTGCCAATGCTTTGAATTAAAGGAGAGGTTGGATAGACTGGGACTGTTCTCCTTCGAGTGTAGGAGGCTGAGGGGGACCTCAGAGATCTTGAAATCTTAAGGTAATTTGCCTTTTTTCCCCAACAGGTAAAATCAGAGGACATAGATTTAAATTGAGAGGGGAAAGATTTGAAAAGGACCTGAGGGGTATCATTTTCACCCAGAAGGCGGCGGGGTGAGTGGAACGAGCTGCCAGAGGAAGTGGTAAAGCCGGGGACTATTGTAATGTTTTAAGGACATTTACTCAGGTACAGATTCAGAGGGTTATGGGCCAAATGCAGGTGAATGGGACCAGTTGAAGAGGACAACTTGGGTATCAGGGTCGAGCTGGTCTGAAGGGTCGGTTTCTGTGGATTACAATTCCATGAGTCTCTGATATCAGTGACTGCACAATCTCTTCCATAGAAACCTCCAGCAGAAGAACAGGCCTTTCAGCCCTTTTAGTCTGTGCCGACCTATTATTTTATCCAGTTCCACTGAACTGCACCTGGAACATAGCCTTCTCATGCAGGTACCTGTCCAAAGTTTTATTAACTCTCAAAATCAAGCCGGCATTCACCACTTCAGCTGGCAGCTGGTTCCACTCTCCCACCACTCTCTGTGTGAAGATGTTGCTCCCAAATGTTCCCTTTCAACATTTCACCTTTCATACTTGACCCATGCCCTCTGGTTCTTGTCTCACCTTAACTCAGTGGATAAAAAGCCTGCTTGCATTTGTTCCATCTACATCGCTCAGAATTCTGTGTTCATGTAAGCTGAGCGGTGCAGTGGATGCGTGCTGGGCCCACAACCCAGAGGGGGATGGATCTAGATATTCTTTGGGTGCCCTGGTTGGCTTAGCAGTTATCACAACTCTTTTCAGCACCAGCGATTGGGCCCAGGGTTCAAATCACGTGCTGTCTGCAAGGAGTTTATACTGTGACAGATTATGCTATATTTTATATTGGTTAGAGAGATGTTTTAAACTGAGATAAATTGTGGCATGTTTTTTAGTGTAGGACACATACAAACACTTTAAAACTGATCTCATTTAAAATGCCAGAGCTCTGCTCAAGGCGGACATTCCAGGCTCCGGGTGCCTTTGCAAAAACTTTGAAGAATCGGTATAAGGATTTCACAAGTAGGTGTTAATTCGACCTGCTGTGGAGTGATAGATTATTGTTTTGGAAAGCAGCAGATGGACAAACTCAGAGGATTAGCTCCGGTGCCGCAGTCTGAGTGCAGTTGGCTGTTCCCAGAGGGTCATGTGGTTTTCTCTGTTATTGTGAGAGAGAGAGAGAGAGAGAGAGAGAGAGAGATGAGTTCTCCAGTTCTGCAGCAGCTGGGACTGGAACAGGACAAGGTGGCAGCTTGTGGAAAACCCCATTTGGAAGATAGGTTGGGAGTCCTGACTTCAGACTGGTCAAAGCCCTTGTTGTCCACACAAGAGGAGATGTCTGGCTGGATAATGTTTCACTTCAAATAAGGGAAACACAAAAGGAACAGTGTGGTGACCTGTGAGATGATATGCTGCAATACATCACTTGGCAACTAGGTGGCCTAGATACAAGGCACCCGGCCTAATGACATCCGACCACCAGGTGGGCCCAGAGGGCCCATGGTATAAAGCCGAGGTCCTGACCGTGCTCTCTCTCTCTCTCTCTCTCTCTCTCTCTCTCTCTCTCTGTCTTTCTCTCTCTCTCTCTCTTTCTCTTCTCTCTCAGCAAGTTCACAGTGGGGAAAAGGTTTTATGGTGATGTACAGTAAACTTTGGCAGATACTGTGACACCAGGTTCACAGTGGGGATAAGATTTAATGGTGGTGTACAGTAGACTGATACAAATATTGTGACACTAGGTTCACAGGGGAAGAAGCTTTAACGATGATGTATGGTATACTGAGACAAATACTGTGACACTGAGTTCACAGCAGTGAGAATGTTTAACAGTAATGTACGTTAGACTTTGTCAGATACTGTGACACCATGTTCACCACGGTAGGAAGAAGGTTTAATGATGATGTGAAATGAACTGTGGTAGATAAAGTGACACCAGGTTAACAGGGGGAGAAGGTTTAACAATTATGTATGGGAGACTGAGACAGATACTAAGATTATGGCTTCACAACAGTGAGAGGTTTTAACAGTAATGTACGATAAACTATGATAGATACTGTGACACCAAGTTCACAATGAGAAGAATGTTAAACAGTGATGTACGGTAGATTAAGGCAGATAGTGTGAAACCGATTTCAGAGTATGGAGAAGGTATAACAGTGATGTACAATAAACTGCGGCGGATACCGGGTTCACAGTGCGGAGAAGGTTAATGGTGATGGATGGTAGATTGAGATAGATACTGTGGCACCAGGTTCACAATGGGAATAAGGATTAAAGGTGATGTAAAATAAACTGTGGCAGATAAAGTGACAACATGTTCACATTGGGGAGATGTTTAATGGTGATGTATGGATGATTGAGGCAAATACTGTGACACCGTGTTCACAATGGGGAGAAGGTTTATCAGTAACGTACAATAAACTGTGGAAGATACTGTGACACCAGGTTCACAGTGGGGATAAGGTTAACGGTGAAGTACGGTAGACTGAGACAGATATTGTGACACTGGGTGCACAGCACTGAGAAGGATAAGCAGTAATATATGATAAACTGTGTCGCATATTGTGACACCAGGGTCACAGTGGGGAGAATATTTAACAGTGATGGACAGAAGACTGAGGAGGATACTGTGACACTGGATTCACAATGGGGAGAAAGTTTATCAGTTGTGTACACTAAACTGTGGAAGATACTGTGACACCGAATTCACATTTGTGAGAAGGTTTAACAGTGATGTACAATAAACTGTGGCAGATACTGTTACACCAGGTTCACAGGGGGGAGAAAGTTTAACATTAATGTACTATAGACTAAGGCAGAAACTATGAGACAGGATTCACATTTTATGAGAAGGTTTAACAATGATGTACGATTAACTTTGTCAGATACTTTGACATCAGGTTCATTTTGGGGAGAAGGTTTAACAGTGATGTACAGTAGAGGGAGGCAGATACTGTGACACCAGGCTCATTGTATTGTTCATTTATATTAATTACAACATCTAATTTATATGCTCCATTTCTTTGTGGAAACTTTCAAACATTCCATAAACTTCAATTCTAATCAGATTTTTTTCATTTAAATAGGTCACCACTAAAAGCCCAAATTGTTTGATCTTTTAAGTACACAGCACAAAATTAAATTCTTTACCTGGGTTTGGTTCAACGGCACTTCAGTCTGCTTCATTATTTTTTCCGACCCTCATTTTGTGCTTTCTGCTTTGCCCAGCCGATTCACCAATTGGACATCCAACTCTGTCCTCTCAGCTTGACCCAACGTCTCCTCTGCAAACTTAAGGAAACCAAGGAGACCAAAGTTAAAATTTTCACATCTCCATTTTCAAAAACAAAAATGGTGCTGTGACTTGCAGTTTCACATCAAAATCCCACTTGCTAAACTTGCAACCAACTGCACCGCATCCTACAGCTGGAAAATTGCAAGCGAACTGCTTGGTTAAAGCAATGATTCTACCCAGTCACCCCATTAAAGGCCTCCAAGTTAAAAACAGATAGCAACCTGAAAGTTAAATACAAAGATCTGTATCAGGAAGATGAATGGACTTTAAAAAATAATCATTTCCACTATTGAAAGAAAACTCCTCTGGAAACACCAGGCTCTTGTTCAACATTTCCTGTTGTATTCCTCAAAATGGTTTGAATCTTAATTTCAAGCAGAGTCATTTGGTGAGATTGTTGGTCCAGAACAAACCCTGCCGACACACTCCCTTAAATACCTGCAAAGTCCTGGTTCAGCTCTGCTCCAAGCTAAAGCTATCAGAGCTTTTCTGAAGAGATAACAGACTTCAGATGCTGGTACGTTGAGTCAAAAGAACACGAATGCTTCCCTGAACAACACACCTCTCTCTGAAAATCAACAAGAACATTCCTGAATAGTAATTATTTACCTTTCTAGCACCAAACCTGGTGAACTTTATATATGTTCAATTCTGTGCACAGTATAAGAATGGCCTGCAACCAGTTAACTTGAAGGAATGAGAAGTGAGATTGGACTGTGAACTAAAGAACTTTTTTGAACTTACACAAACAGTACACACACACGTGTACTTAGAATTAGAAGGGGGGGTAAGTTTGGTAAAGTAAGTTAAAGTAGTAAAATAGTGAAAAGTTAAAGTGTAAATCTGTGTTCATGTTGAAAGATAATTAAAATCAGCTTTCTTTAAGTCACTATTTGTCTTGGTGATTATCTATTGCTGCTGTGCTTTGGGATCCTCTGGTCTCGTAACACAGCACCAAGCTTCAGAACAACCCTCATTCTTTAGGTTATGATAATAGTCCATTAATGGGTCCCGGCATCTTTTGAAAGTTATTAATTGATTCTTCAATAATTTTTGTAAATATCTACAAGACATATCATTTTACTGTTGTGTATGTGTCATTGGACAATTCCCTTTCCATTCAATCAGGTTTAGAGCTTTGGGTGCCGTATTTGAGAAAAGATGTGTTGGTGTTGGAGAAGGTCAGAGATGATTTACTGGAATGATATCAGGAATGAAAGGGTTAGTGTATGAGGAATAATTGTCGACTCTTCGACTGTACTAGTTGGAGTACAGAAGGATAAGGGGGACCTCAGAGGCATTTCAAATGCTGGAAGGCTTGGACAGAGTACATATGGCAAAGATGTTTCCCATGGTAGGGGATTCTAGGACAGGAGAGCATAATTTCAGGATAAAAGGGTGTCAATTTAAAACAAATGTGGAAAAATTGATTTTGCCAGTTCGTCGTGAAACCCGCGTGAGGTCATTGTGTGTATTTAAGGCAGTGATTGACAGGTACTTGATTAGGCAAGGAATCAAGGGTTATGGGGAGAAAGCTGGGGAGTGGGGGTGAGTGGAAGAATGGTGGAACAGACTCGACGGGCCAACTTCTGCTCCTATATCTTGTGATCTATATCCAGCTGGAGACCTAGACAACCCTCCTCTTGTATTCCATTCTTAGAAAACATTCTGCATCATGGTTTTATGTCATGTGACGCCATTTCCGATTAAATTCCATGTAAAATGACCCAATGCAAATTCTGCATTGAGAGGACTACAGCTTCCAAATTTAAAAATTGTTATCAAGCAGCTCAAATGAGATTTCTTGCTTCTTTATTTGAAAGGGTTAAAATAGAATCAAATAAAATAGGAGAGGGAAAAACAGAATAATTTATATACGTGGGAATCAAAATTAATGGTTGGTGATAAAGATGCACCATTGTTGAAACATTTGATTAATTTCTGGAATAAAATAAATGATGAAATTGGTGTAAGTGGATGTACATCACCCAGAATGGCTTTGATTCAAAATCCTCGTATCTTTTTCAAAGGATCATCAATTTCTGGATTGCTGGTTTCGTAAGGGGATTATAAATGTTGAAGATTGTTATGAAAGTGGTCAATTAATGTTATTTGAGCAACTGAGAAATAACATTACTCATCGCAATCTTTTTTGCTATTTCCAACTAAGAGCATATTTGAAGGTTAAGTTGGGACCAACCATGTTGTACTGAAATAGAAATTCCTTATAAAGAGGAATTGTTAAAAAATGTACTTCGATGATGTCCTCTTGATTAGAAGTAGGAACTTTTAAATGAAGAGTTCATACGTCTGGACAAATGTGGGAAATGGTTCTGAATATTGTAATTGATTGGCAAATATGGGTAGATCCATATAAGGATCTCAATGTAAGATATAAATTAGTTCAGTATAATTGTTTTTACATCAGTCATGTAGCAGATGACAGCAAGGAATTTATCTGAAAGCTGCACCTGGAGTCAGGTGACTCAGGCAGTTGGATTTGAAAAGCTTAACAGGAAGCTGATTTCCAATAGAGATCACGTGATCCAGGGGAGTTGTATTAATTCACTTCAACTCAGCAGTCTGGAATTATTGACCAGAGATCCACACTGCAGAAATGAGGAAGGAATTCACAACTAGTTTTTTTCTTCTACAGTTACTTCTTACACCAGTGAAATTGAATAGAATAAAATCAGAATTATCAGATTAATGTTTTAGGTGTGGTGAAGATGTCACAACTTTCTTGAATTCAACTTAGCTTTGTCCTCATGTGAGATCTTTTTGGGGAGAATTACAAATCTTTTGGAACAAGATACAGGAGATGTTTTTTCTGCAAAATCCAACCTTATTTGTATTAGGAAATATTGAAGGAGCAAGGCCCAAATTAAAACTATATCAATTGAAATTTGTTAAATTAACATTAGCTGTGATGAGGAAATGTATTAAACTTACTTGGAAATCAGATATATTTTTAGGGATGCCAAGATGACATGCAAAAATTCAAAGTTATATTCCTTTGGAAAAAATTACATATAGCTTGAGAAATATATACTCTATGCATTTGCAAATTTGTCACCTGAATATTCAAATATTAGGCTTCAATTTATAATAGTACCTTTTCCATCCCTCTAGACATGTGAGATTCTCCTCTACATTGATAATTTGTTATTTAGATTTGTTAGATTTCTTCGCCACCGCGAACGCTGGGAAATCGGAGGACTAGTGCGGGGCACCAGAAAACAGAAAGACCACACCCCACCAACATCTGAGGAGCAGAGAATTCAATCCACAGGTCAGTGACCAAGGAAGCAGACCAGTGAGGGGTTCTGCAACTGAAGGTCCCACATAGGTGGCAGGCTGTTGGTGACTTGAGGAGAGGAACCCACGCAGGCTGTGGGCCTCTGTACAAAGCAGTCAAGGAACTAACACCAGGTTGTGGACTTCTAGAGACTGGTTCAAAACTGGCTAAAAGGGTGTCAGGTATCAGACTTGGGATACAAGTGAGTGCTAAATGGTTCCTAATTGTGTCAGAGGTTCAAAACTGGAGCTCACATTGCCAATGACTTGGATGGTCTATGAGCATTGAAAGAGAATCCACAGACCCTCAGTGACTTGGCCCAGGGTTTGGGGTGGGAGGGGTGGGGGAGCATTCAGTCTTTCTCTGACCGCAAGAGGCATTTCAAGCAATTTCTTTCAATGGTGAATCTGTCTGTCTTACAGCAAGAAAAAAGCAATTTTGTGTGATATGACACTTTTTAATTACATGACAGTAAATTGTCTCCTGAAATAGAGAGATTCAAGTTTCAAACTATTATAAACTACACTCACCAGAGCCAACTGGATTATACCTCTTCCCACTTTTTGTTTGCAAGGACACTATTGATTTTATCACAACTCCTCTGCTGCATCTGTCCTGTGACAGATTATATATTTTACATTGTATATAGATATATTTTTGAATGAGATGGATTGTAGGAGTTGTGTAGGTCACAAACAAACACAAATACTTCACAAAACAGCTCTTATTTAAAATGCAAGAGCTTTGCTGAGAGTGAGTCATGCAGGCTAATACAAAACAAGGAGACTGTTTTGCTAAATAATTTCAAAAGCAGGTGTAAATGGATTATTGTTTTTAAAGCAACAGATGAATGGACTCAGAAGTTTGGGTCCAGTGCACTCATCTAGCTGGTACCAGTTTGCTGTTCTAATAAGGACATGTGGTTTTGCAAGCAGAGAAATGATGTTTCACCTGAAATAAGGGAAACAAAAGGAACTCAATGGTGTCCTGCAGAAGAGATGATCATTTGGAAAACCCTGATGGTGAAAGTTTCTTTGGGAAGTCACCAAAGTGGCTGATCAGATGGAATCAGTTTTTGTGTGTCCAATGAGCAAGAAAACCCACTCTGAAACCAACATGAACCTTCCTGGAGGCTTTTAAGCACCAGAGCTTAGTGAAAATTCATAAATGTTGCATTCTGTGGACAGTATGAGAATTGATAGATATCGATGAACTTAGAGGAGTGTAAAAGAACTTTATACACATTAAATACACCAGAACTTAGAATTAGAAGGGGGCAATGTAAGGCTATTAAGTTAATAGTGATAAGTTAAAGTTTGATCCTGTTTTTTATGTTTATAGAAAATTAAAAACAACATCTGTTTAAGTATCCATTTGTCTTGGTGATTTCCTATTGCTGCAAGGTTTTGGGGTCCTCTGGACCTGTAACATTCCCAAGATTAGGTCTTCTACGCCAGGACACCCAAAATGTCTTATTTCATCAATAAATGCAAATTTCACCCATATTGTCTTTGATAAAGTTTGCACCCATAATTTCCAAATCTCTTCTGCCCTTACCCCACCTCCTCTCCAACAGAACAAGGACAAGATCCCTCAGGTTTCTCACTTACTACCCATCAGCTGCCACATCTGACACGTTATCCTTGAACATTTCCAACTTCAGCATCATCCTCAAACCTGCTACATCTAAACTGCTCCACTCATATTCTTTTTTCACAGGGGCATGTATTTCTGTGACTCTCTCGATGGCACTTACCCACCACCCACCACCACCTGATACACTCCCCATTGAAACCGGAGAAATTGCCAAACCTGTCCCTTCCTATTCTCTCACCTCCATGCAAGGCCACAATCAGACCTTCCAGGTGAGGCAGTGTTTCATATGCATCCCATCCAACTTAATCTCCTGCATTTGGTCGAGTCAGTTGACCTCAATATCAGCAAGACCAAATACAGACTGGGTGGCCATTTTGCTAAACATCTGCACTATGTGGATCTAAACTTGAGCTTCTAGTGACCTACCATATCAAGTCTCGAACCCTTCTAGCAACATGTCTGTTGGCCCCATCCTTCCCCAGGGTGAAGGCAAACAATCTTAAAGAAAACACATTATATTCCTCCTGGGCAGCCTTAAACTCTATAGCATGAACACGAATGTTTCTAATTTTAAGCAGCCACTCACCTCTGTCTGATTTCACTGTTTCCATCTCTTGATCTACTGCCCATTTGAATATATTTACTCCTTTAAGGTAGAAGAGTTGACAGTGGTGTTTTTCCCATATAGTTTGCCATTGAACAACTGGCAAAATTAAGTGGCAATTGTTGCAAAATGAATGGTGCTATTGTTCAAAATCTGCGTATGATCGAAAGTATTCTTGGTCTGAACAGACATCTGGGCCATATGGCTATTTAAAGACAATCTGTACTTGATTGTACATCTGAAAGTCCAATGACTACTTCGATCCATTAAAGATTGTTAAACAGCAAGAATGGACAATACAATCACATGAAATTCCCATAAATACAGCACAAGTATTACTACATAAAACAATCACTCCTCCTTATTGGTCAGAAGCACCTACACTTCCCAAGGAGGCTGATGAGGTCAAGGCCAACGGCTCTCATCCTGAGATTTGCAGTTGAGTCTCCTGTCTGGCTGCATCATTGGATGGTCTAGTAGCTGTAAAGCATCAGATAGGAATGATGCAGAGTTGTGAGGATCACTGGGGTCTCTCTTTCTTCTGCAGATGACATTTACTGGGAGTGTTGTTCAAATAGGGCTCAAGGAATTGTAAAAAGACCGTTTCCACCCAGTGCACAGCATCTTTAATCACGTCCATCATCAAAATCAGGACTGCCAGGCTGGGGAATAGCTTCTTCCCACAGGCTGTGAGATGGATGAAAAGTATCCTGTAAATGGGATAGTTACCTTAAATATTTATATATGTAGAGGCTACTTTGATAGAGCTATGAAAGCAACACACACACACAAGGTTAGTCAACACAAGACTGCTTTATTCAGACTTTGCAGGATTCTTTTATTTACCGTGTGTCCCGGCTCCATGGGAGAAGGTGGGACATCATTATGAGTTTGCTGCCGATCCACAGAACCACAGGTTTAAATTAAGCCCTGTGAGTGTCCTGCGCTTTCCGGCAGGAGAATCCACAGATCAGTGTGCCATTCCTCGGCACGCAGCACCACGCGAGGGTGGTCAACTAAATGGATGAGTATCCAGTTCTCTGTCTTATGATTTCACGCACCCGCCAAAGAACCTTGCCCACTCGGCCCACTAGACAGCTGCTACATCAATACCCCCCCCCAGAACTGTCGTCAGAAACTAAAACACCAGCTGCTGTTTTCCCCGCACCCCAATCAGATAGCATTAATCCTAATGGACTTTGCTTAATTATCTGATTGTCCTGTCCTTCCTTAGGACTATTTCCCTTGCTACTCACACCTCCCATACTAAAAGGTAAGTAAAATTCCTCTTACCGGGATCCAGTAGCTATTCCTAGCGCGCTTCCTTAACGTCCTCCCGTCATTTGTTCTCAATGCCTCTTCTCGGATATCACTCACTTCATCCACTGACCAGTCACCCATCGTCCGTGAGTCCAGCTGAATCAGCTGGGGTGCACATACCCTCGTCGTCGGGCACTCTGTCAGTGGAGGGAGTGGGATCCCGGACGATCCCCATTTGTTAGAAACAGAAGTACCTTCACAGAAATTGCTCGAGACAAAAATTGAGAACAAAGAACATTTATTATACAACAATGCAAAGTTGGGTGATTCCCTTTACCCTGGGAATACACACATACACTGGGGCTCACCCAACTTTTATACAGTTTATTTCAGTATAGAAGTACCTTCCCCTTACATTCTTCTGCCTCCTGGATAAGTTTGGCATTAGGCAATCCTGTCTGCCTACGTGCTGTTTCTGCGAACTTGGAGGACCAGGGGGTATCCTGTCAGTGTCTCATCATGTCATTGTCCTTATTCACACCTTCCCAACCCTCAGAACTTACTAACTCTTATATGCAGAATTTGCTAATTCTGTCTAAGGCTTACTAATTACATATGCGGAACTTGCTGACTCTCTCTCAGGCTAGAAGACCCTTATCTTATTCAGACTAACTTTACTTCCTACTGTGAGAGATGAGAAAAACTGATATTGCAATATGAACATGAAGAAATGAAGAAAATAAAATTGATACATAAGTAAATGAATGAAGACAGTACAAACAACATGAGACATGGATATTAGAAGGCAGGAAGTTGACACTGTCTGAGTAAGATAAGAATCTCCTAGAGAATCAGCAAGTTCACCAACTGAAGGAGATAAGGACAGACAATTGATGATAGAAGTAGAGTTAGTCTGAACGAGATAAGGGTCTCCAAGCCCCAGATAGAAATAGCAAGGCTTGCATAAATAATTAGAAAACCTTAGACAGTATGAGCCAGTTCTACATATATAATTAGTAAGCCATACACAGATTAATCAAGTTATGCATATTTAATTAGTAAACCCTAGACAGGATTAGCGAACTCTGCATATGAAGGGACTATAGCTCTGAGAGTTGGAAAGGTGTGAATGGGGACAAGGGCAAGGTTGTGATGATAATGACATGATGAGACACCGACAGGATACCCCCTGGTCCTCCAAGTATACAGAAACAGCACGTAGGCAGGATTGCCTAATGCCAAACCTCTCCAGCAGGAGGCAGAAGAATGTAAGGGGGAGTTATTCCTATACTGAGATAAACTGTATAAAAGTTGGGTGAGCCCCAGTGTATGTATGTATTCCCAGGGTAAGGGGAAGCACCCAACTTTGCATTGTTGTATAATAAATGTTCTTTGTTCTCAATTTTTGTCTCGAGCAATTTCTTTAAAGGTACTTCTGTTTCTAACAAATGGGGTCTCGTCCGGGATCACACTCCCTCCACTGACAGAGTGCCCGACGACGAGAGTAGGTGCACCCAGCTGATTCAGCTGGTCTCACGGACGACGGGTGGCTGGTCAGTGGAAGAAGCGAGTGATATCCGAGAAGAGGCATTGAGAACAAACGATGGAAAGAATCGCGCTAGAGCATTGCTACAGGAACCCGGTAAGAGGAATTTTACTTGCCTATCAGTATGGGAAGTGTGGGTAGCAAGGAAGAGAGTCCTGGTAAAGGATGTGATAATCAGATAACTACGTACAGCCCGCTTGGGTTGATGTTATCTGAGTGGGGCATGGGAAGGACCCGTGGAAAGGACAAACTGACCATGGTCAGGTATTGTTGTATAGAATGGGTTAAAAGCCCGGTTAAAGGGAGCTCCTTGTACTGGCCAAAGCTCGGATCCGAGGATGACTGGATGTGTCAAGCATTGAACATCTGGCTCTATCAAAACCAGAGAGATAATCTTGAGAGCAGGGAATATGCAGCCTGCTGGCTCAGGGGATCGTTAAAATCAATTGGTTTTGAATGAAAAAGAATGCAAGGACAAGAGAGAGGAGGAACCTTTTGTCCCTGAACCACAAAGGTGGGATGTGCTTACATTCCCTCCCTCCTATGCCCTACCCTTCTGCACCTTCCCCTCCTCCCCCACAGCTAGAGAAAAGAGAAGAGAATAGGAGTGGTATGATGACTCGCTCACAAAGCACTCGATTACCACCTCTGTTGACAGGAGAGAGAGGTAACTTTAATTCAGAACAGTGTGAGACTCTTCAGGAAGAAAGGGCAGAAACCTTTGATTCATTTCCCAGGGAGCAGGAACCCAGACCTAATAAGCCAGAAACCAACTGGATGAGACCACTGCGGGAAGTTCCCGTGGGAGAGGGTCTCGGTTTCGTAAATGTGCCCCTGACCAGTACTGAAGTGCGTAACTTTAAGAAAGAACTGACCTCCCTGATAGAAGATCCCCAGGTATGTACCGAACAGTTAGACCAATTTTTTGGACGAAATATATATACTTGGGATGAGTTAACATCTATCTTTAAGACTCTGTTTACTTTGGATGAGCATGGAATGATTCGCCAGGCAGGGATTAGAGTCTGGGATAAGGATCACCAAGGGGGACCAGATGCGGTACCTGGAGAAGCTAAATTCCCCTTGGCTAGACCTAATTGGGATAAAAATACCAATAATGGTCGGGTATTGATGGAAGAATACAGGGTTAATTTGATAAGAGGAATCAAGGAATCTGTCCCAAAGGGACAGAATTTCAAGAAAGCCTTTGAGGTTCCCCAAGGTCCCGAGGAGACCCCCTCTGCATTTCTGAATAGATTGCGCATGGCAATACAACAATATGGGGGTCTCGACATAGAATCCCCAACAGGGGATCAATTGGTACTAACGGGTTTTGTTACCAACTCAGCCCCAGACATTAGAAGAAAATTACAAAAGACGGAAAATTGGCATGAGCAAGGAATTACCCAGCTTCTACAGATTGCACTAAAAGCATTTGTCCAGAGGTCTGAGGATAAGCAGAAAGAAAAGGCGAAAGTTTTAATGCAAGCAGTTAAAGGAATAGTAGATGAGTAACATGAAAAAGGCAGGGACTGTGTGCCAGCTCCTGGACGTTGGGAGAAGTGCCGGGAGTGGGAGAGTAGAGACCAGAGATAATTTCATAAATCACGACTTCCCACTTCAGTCACTGACCAATATTGATTAAAATTCATGCTAAAATTTAAATGTCATAAATGATCGTTTATCAATACTGTAGAATGAGCGAATTTAACTACCAGTTAATTCCAATTTATGAAATAAATTGTATTCAAATGTGATTTTGCACAGGGAGTACCTGAGAGTTGAGTGATGTTATAACATTTGCAGGGAGAAATGTTTGCACAAATAGGGTGAGTTCTATACATCTTAACTTTAAGTGTATGTGAGATAAAGAAAGGATCTGATGTGTAAAGTGGCTGGATCAGCCAGTTGAAGGGGGAGTGTGCATGTCCCTTTAAGTGCACTGTGGCACTTGAAACTGAGGCTCCAGGCTCCTCTCTTGCAGTTAGAGGTATGGAGCCCTATCAATAGATTTAGTACATTTCTTCTACACATTCAGCAGTCAAGGTCCGTGAGTTTAAAGATCACCCACCTCTGGAGAATAAAGATACCTCTGGGGATTCCCATAAGTTTAATCATTCATTTCTCTGGTGCATTTTCCTCCGGAGTGAAATTAATGCCTCAGCACAATTTCTCTGTATTGCCGCTGTAATTTAGTTCATGATAACTCTCCCCCCCCCCCCCCCCCATTCATCAGGTTTATATTTAAATCCGGTAGTGTGGAAGTTACATTGTAAATAATCACGGAGGTAAACCCTGCGCGATGGGATTCAGCTTAATGGAGAAATAAACCTGCGAACTGGTCTATGGTGCTGTGTGAGTACTGCCATAGGTGGAACATGATTTAAATTGGTGGCATAGTTCAGAACAATTGGGTGCATAAGAATAATAATATCATAAATAACTCACAGATCTTGTACCAGATGCTATTCAGTACATTTTAACTTAAGGACTGGAGAAATTGGCATGTTAGAATGAGATTGGCATGGCACCAATATTTCTTGATTCAATAATGACTCCACAAGCTCCAGGATTCATGCAGCAGAACTTTTAAGTGGAATATAATAGAAACTAGCCTGTACTTAAATGATTGTGTGTGCAATCTTCATAAGAACATCTTTTAAATTTTTTTGGTGCCTGTTTTACAAACTGTTTTAAATAAGGCCAGCTCCTGTGAGCTGTGGCACAAGGCATTTTACTTAAGGCAGAACTAAAGGTTAAATATGTTTCAAGTTCTCTCGCAGGGGCTCTTGTGCTGCATGTCTGTTATGTACTCACTCTAACAAATTGCAGGTTGGTTGCCTCATACAGACAAGCAGCTCCAACTGCATTTTAATAAGGTCTAATATATTCAAAACCCATGGAAATATGGTTTGTGTTTCATTTTACAATTTTTACACTAACACAAAGAAAAGTCAAATTGTTATTCATTTTATTAAATTGGTGATTGGTTTTATGTAAAAGCATGCCAACATCACCAACAGAAACCTGTCTAGGATGGCCCCTATTGTGTACTTTTGATTACAGACACTGCCGTGCGAACGAAAGAAAAAGGCTGGAGCCACATCCAACGAATTAAACCAGCTACTGAACCACAGAATAACAACATTGATAATCTACCCTCCACCTGGCGTGCAGTCCCTCTTCCTTCTGACCTGAAAGTTACACTACGCCGTGAAAAAGTGCCGTAATGTTGTTTTTACCATTTATTGTATTGTTTAATTGTTGCTTCTCCATTTCTGGGACATCACTTAATTACTCACAATGTATTAAGTCCTCCTGGGATAGAGGCAGCAGAGGTGACAATTATTTTCCTTTAGAATGTAGACAGAGCATAGATATAATGTATAGTCATAGTGGGATATGGGTTAACAAGGGATTCCAATACGGACCAGGGGAACTGAACAGCTTTAGTGGAGTACATCTAATTTGTATCTTAGCCTACACAGGTATTAAAGACAGGAGTTTTAAAGCGATAGCACAAAGGACATGGTGGGACAAAGACAGACAGAATGGTAGTCAGGATTGTACATGTCACAGAGAGAGAGAGTTAATGCATATGCTAATGTACACAGACAGGCTTGCACTCACAAGTTGCAACACACAGGTTAAATGATAAGAAACAATCCTCCCCAGCTTGGTCTCTTCTCAAACATCCTTTGGGTCTCTCATACATTCAAAATGACAAACACCACCCCGTGAAGGGGAGCACCAGTTACAAACGACGTGAGCTGCTACAGTACCCTAAAGCTACTTGGCATTTCAATCGTTTAATCAGACTCCAAACAGCCTTCAACATCATCATCAAATGGAGATCGGTGGCCCTGGGGTTCGGAGCTGAAGAGGAACGGCAGATACGAGCCACAATTCAATGGAACCGCCTGACTCTCGACTACTCATTCGCTGCTGAAGGCAGCGTTTCTCAAAGACTTGTTCAGGACAATGCTTACAACAGTCAAGCGGTTAAAGATACTGCTTCAGGACTTCGACGAGAATCTGCCCATGCCCATGTTCAGACTTAGCAACCTCGGACTGATGTGGGATGGACTAGACTCTTTACTAAAAACTGGAGCCTGATACTCACAACCTTTATAGCAGCTGGACTCGCTACTCTCACCTTTATAGTGTTCCCCTGCCTAAAGACTTGGCTGCAGTTTTTAATTCATCGAACCCCTCGTCAGAACACTATACCCCAAAGAAAGTATGTTTCCCTAACTCTATCCAACGACACAGAGACTGCAATTTGGTTATTGACCAGCTGGGAAAAACAACACCTTGCACTTTACGACATCAGTAATACTGATCTAAAAGAAAAGTGAGGATTGTGAGAGATGATAAAACTGATCTAAAATTATGAACATGAAGGAAACTAAAATTCATACATTAATAAATGAATGTAACCAGTACAAACAGGATGAGCTTGGGAATTAGGATGCAGGAAAGCAGAGTCAGCACATTTAAGATAAGAATCTTCTAGTCTTTGTGACAAGATCAATGAGCCCACCATATGAATAAGATAAGGAGCGGTAAGGAACAATAGAGTGTAGGAAGTTGAGGTAGTCTGGATGAGATAAGGGTCTCCTAGCCCTAGACAGAAGTACCAAGTTCTATATATCTAATTAGTTAACCTTACATAGATTTACAAAGTTATACATATTAAATTAGTTAACCCTAGACAGGATTAGCGAACTCTGCATATCAAGAAACTGTGGCTCCGAGAATCAGGAAGGTGTGAATAAGGACAATAACATGAAGGGACACCAACAGGATACCCCCTGGTCCACCAAGTGCACAGAAACAGCATGTAGGCAGGATTGCCTAATGCCAACCCTCTCCAGCAGGAGGCAGAAGAATGTAGGGGGGGGGTTATTCCTATACTGAGATAAACTGTATAAAAGTTGGGTGAGCCCCAGTGTATGTGTGTATTCCCAGGGTAAGGGGAAGCACCCAACTTTGCATTGTTGTTGTAATAAATGTTCTTTGTTCTCAATTTTTGTCTCGAGCAATTTCTTTAAAGGTAATTCTGTTTCTAACATTGGCGACTGCACAGAGTCCACAGGGACCAACAACTTTTGTCCCAGGGGAAAAACTGCAGAGCAGTAATCAACAAAGATGGGAATACTGACCAATTGGAGGCCGGCACGACTGTGACATCACTCCTGCAACAGCAGCGGGGAGATAATAGAAGTAGAGCTGCCAGTGTAATAAAAGATTCTTTAACTTTGATTTCTTGAGCGTATGTCCTTCTTTCCACCTATAACAGTAGCGCGCACGCTCCAATTTCACATCTAATGGTCTTGCTCATCTTATATCAGGAGTCATGTGTACAGTTTCCTTATCTGAAGCGTGAGAAGAGCACAAAGATTGTCAGACTTGTTTCTGGGGTGTTCTTTGCGGGTGATAAGAGGAAAGTTTGAATATGGATCTCTTGGTCGTTGGAAAAATTGGAGATGACCTTACAACATTATGAGAGGACACAGCAGCACAGATCGAGAGAGGATAATGCAAAGAAGCTGAACATCAACTGTCACAATTTCCCAATAACTGATCGGCTGCTTGAACTTTAAGAAATGTCTTCAATGAAAATGTAATATCCTTGGAATTCTCTACCCTGTTGAAGGTTCATTTGAAATTTGGATCCATGGACTTATGATGAGTTTATTGTCATAAACATTCATAGAGGGATCATATGCATTGAACTTAGATGCAGATACTTTGAAAAACGTAGCAGACATTAAATTGGTTGCGGTAATAAATATGAAGGAAAGATTGAGAATAAATAGTCTCCCTTGCAGTTGGGGTACAATGTATTTCTTAAGATCAGAGGAATCCTGGAGCCAGGATAAAATGATCCTGTGTTTCCCAAGGATTTGATTGAGTTGTTGGGGTAGTATGAAATGGAAGGGCAGAAGGGTCTCCTGCTTCTTCGACTGTCTGCTTTCTGTCTTGCAATGCTGATTGGGTGCGCCTGTGTTCGATCGCTCGCTGATTGGCTGCTTCAGTTGCGCGAGCCAAACGTTGATTCGGTGAGTCCGCTATTGGATTAGACGCTGGATTCGGGTTGGATTGATGGGCGGGTTCGCGGGTTAATTGGCTCTTGCTGTGAGGAGGCGGGACGTTGGCGGCGGCGTCATCTGATCGGGGTTCGTCGTGTCGCCGCGGGCGCGAATGGGAAGAAGTTGGCAGAGGAGCCGGGACATTCCTCAGCCGCGCCGTCCAGGGAAAGCGGGCGACCCGCAGCCCGCCGGGCCCCACCCGGGAGCGGCCGGTACCGGCGGTGTGTTTGGGTGGAGCCGAGGCGTCGGTGCGAGGCCTGATGACGCCGACAGGGCGAGGCCGGGGACCGTGGGGTAACTGGCAGCGGGAAGGGGCGGGGGAGGGGCAAGAAGAAATTTTGGAAGTCTGGTTGGCGCATGCGCTGTGGATTTAGGACTTGGAGTTGGATTCGCGCATGTGCAGCTGATACGCACGTGCCGACTGACGGCCACCAAGCAAAGCCTTTGCGGAAGTGACAACTAACAAGTCGCGCATGCGCACTGAAATTAAGATGGCTGCCCCCCAGCCTATGGACCCTGAGAAACTGAGTCACAAAGTCAATCGGCACATTTTGGGATTTACGTGTCCTGCGTCTCTGTTCTCGTTTGTCAAATCATTTGATTTAAAAATAGGCTCTAAGACTTCAGAGCTCCTCGCACAGGGGCAAAACTCCGACTTGCGTCCATTGTGGGATGTTTCGGGTTTCATTACGATCGCAAGTCGGGGAGGACCTGTCGGGGTCATTGGGTCGCTTAGGAAGGGATGGAAAACCATCTTGGACTACCCGAGTGTTGCAGAGATTTGACCTCTTTTTGCTCTTTTGGCGTGCTACAATCTCAGCGTTTATAAGGGGGAAATTCTTTCAAAATTTCATTCAACTTTATTACAGAATTCTTCCTAGATTATCTGTGTAACATTGAATGTTATGGGTTTTCATGAACAGGGATCATGATTTTACTCATAATTAGGTGAGCCAATGGATGGGACATTTTTGCTCATGCCCCATGGGAATCGAAATAAAAATGAAGTGACAAGATTAGGAAGGTTTGTTGACCCATCTTTTTAAGGATGATTTTCATCTTGCTTGCTGAATTAAAATGTGATTTGTCAGTTCTTAATGGCAGCTGCCATATTGGCATTGCAAGGAGAGATGGGAAATGGGTCAGGTCCATGGTGGCCCCAGTAAGCAACATAGAAAGATGTCACGGGGCTGAATGTGGGTTAGGGAGGGAGAGGTTATTAATTTTTGGGAAACGTATGTGGCCACTCACCTATCAATATTTTTTATCAAATAGAAACTCCTGCTGGTAGAAGCCATTTCCTATTTTGAACAGGCCCAATGTCATTATCCAAGCAGATATTGTTAAGAGCCCAAAGGATCCCAAAACTCAGCAGCAAGAGACATTCACCAAGACAAGTGGTTTTTAAAACAGAAGTTATTTTAATCAAATTTAAACATGAAAATAGAATTAAACTTTAACTTAACTCTATACTTAACTAACCCAAATGAACCCCCTTCTAATTCTAAGCACACATGTTTGTAATGTGTTTAAATTTAAGAAAAGTTCTTTGGTTCACAGTTCAATCTCACTTCTCCTTCTTCCAAGTTCTGTGGATGCAGGCAATTCTTCTGCTGTGCACAGAATTGAACATGTACAAACTTCACCAGGTTTTGGTGCTCGAAAGGTAAATGTTTTCCACTCAGGAAGGTTCTTGTAGGGTTTCCAGACAGTGATTTGTTGTTCCAGGATTTCCACAACTGAGGTACCTTCATTAGTCTCCTCAATGTCTAGCTGATGAAACTAGCCCCATCAGGATCTTCAAGATGGTATCTTCTTTCTGCAAGCTACCTCAGAGTTCCATTCCTCTTATTCCAAACAACAGGAGTTCTTTCTTCTGCTCAAACTGTTGTTAGATAAACAAAACCCAGGTGTGACTTTCCTCTAAGCACCCTGCAGAAAAGTACTTGTAGCCATCCTGACTCCATTTCCAAACAATGGTCATTCATTTTATGACATCAGTTCGATTAACACCTACTTGTGAATGTGCAGATCATTCTCCAGAGATCTTCAATCTTTCAAATAAGATGTTTTAAAATGTATGTGTGTGTATGTATGTAACCTACTCTAAATCTTACCAAAATCCAAAATACTACCAAATTCTCCAAATATATTTATTTATTACAATGAATAAGTTGCATTTAAGAGACTCTAAGACAGGCATACTTGGGTGAAAGAAAAACAGGGTTGTAGCGGACGTACCGTCACTGTCAGTTCACAGACTTACCTGACACGTCGCAGGCTAACAGTTTTGGGCACCAAAGTACAGTGAGTGGATCAGATGAAGCCCCTGCCTAAAGGCACGGGGCGCTAATGGCTCGGAGCTTTAACCTGCTGGTCCTGTGGACCGGAAGGTGTTCACTAATGTTCTCATTGACAGTCAGGGAATAAAAGGTCCGTGTATGTCTTCAATGACATGAGTTGACAACCTTTGTATGTATTTGCCTTTATTAAGTAGCATCTACCGCAGTAGCTGCTACAGGGTATTTTTTTTGTTAGAAATATCAAGATCAACACAACATCGTGGGCCAAAGGGCTTGTACCGTGCTGTAATATTCTGTTATTTCTGTTATTGCTTGACTTTGAATATCTGTTGTAAGCTCTGTGAGACTTCAATAATGTAGCAAATTTGCACAGCAACATTGCAGTCAAAAGTTTGTATCTCCTGGTTGACTTGAGCTTTTCTCTTTTTTACACAATGCTTTATAGGTCTGGTCAGTAAGAAAAGAAATATTGTGCATGTTGAATATGTCATTATGTCTGAAAGTAACACTGGAAAAGAGTCATTAACACCAAGGTAAATAGCACCCTGAAGTGGCTGGTGCAGTTTCGTGATGGGCAGAAGTTATCCCTCAGTGGCGACAGTGATGTGAAAATGTAGGTAAATTATTTGTGTATGATTTATACATGGAAAAATTAGCTGTTGTTTGTTCCAATTTCAGGTAGATGAGGTTGCAAAGTGGGTAAGGATAGAAAATAGTGGGGGAACAACAACTGGGGCTTGCATTTGATTGTGTGAAAGTAGAAATGGAAACTCAGAATAAGGCTAATCTGATTAAGCAAGCCACTGGCTCTCATACTTCCACCAGAAGTGAATCTAGAATTGAATTTTGAGTCTTTTATGGTGGGTATCTTCAAAGTCTGTTGATTGCAAGACTAAATTAAGAGCCCTTTTGCCCCTGGCTGTGCTGAAAGATTGTTTTGTTTATTAACTAAATCTTTCTGAGAGGGAGAATAGACTGAAGCTGCTTTCCTACTCGTTGGTGATGAATCTGGTAGTAGGATTTTTCAACTAATTACAGACTCCTAATTCCTCTCCGTCCTTGGGCATTTTCTCCTGCAATTTACATCAGTTACCACCATCGAGGGATTCTCATGGGTAAAGTTTCATATGCACATGCTGCAAACATGTCCGTGCCCTCTGTGGCAGGAAACCCAATCCAGAGTAAATGACAGATTGACTGAGCACCTCCACTTTGATCACAATGGCCATCTTGGCTCATGGTCACAAGCTGTTTTAAGTTCCATTCCATTCCCACAATGACCTTTGTCTTCTGCCTCATCCATTGTCAGGGTGAGGTCAATTCCAGAGGAACCATCTCTTATTGCATTTGTGACTCGATAGTATGCATATGGAATTTTCCAAAATCATGTAACCTGCCCACCACCTCCCCCCTCCACAGGTTTCACTCTCTTTCCTGCTGATTCACCCAGTTCCCCTCGTATTCGCCCTTCCAAACCAGACGATTGATAAATGTGGGCAGAGAAATGGCATATGGAGTTTAATTGAGACAAGTGTCTTGCTCTTCGAGAGGACTTGTAGTAGTGTTGCAAAGAGGGATCTTGGGGAGCAATCGTGAGCTCCTTGAAAGAGGCAACATAAGTGTAGGGTGTTAAAGAAAGTATTCTTCATTGAGCAGGGCATGAAGTATTAATGTGATTAGGCCACATTTTGAGTATTTTCTGCAATTCTAGTTGCTGCATGACAAAAGGAGTTCATCAGGGGCTTGCTTGGGGAAGAGCATTGGGTCTGAGGAGAGGTTGGACAAATTTGGATAGTTTTCTCTGGAGCATTGGAGGCTGAGAGATGACCAGGTTGAAATTTATCCAATTATTCTAATCATGGAGAGAGTAGATTTCTTCCACCCCTGCCCCCGTGGGAGATGTAAAAATACTATGATACCTATATTGAACATGAGAGGGGCAAATGAGAGAAGTGAGGCAGGGTTTCGCACAGTGCGGTGGGGGTCTGGCACACGCTGCCAGGATAGTGGTGAACTCACCACGATTTAAGAGGCATTTGGTTGGGCACATGAACAAGAGGGAATGGGTGATGTGCATGGACCATGTGCTGACACATGGGATTAATTTAAATGAACATCATGGTCACCACAGACATTGTACACCAAATGGCCTATTCCTGGGCTGCTCTGTTGGGTGACGATTCATCTCTTTTCAAGGATTGTTGCCGATGGGCAGTAAACTTTTCACAGAGGTCTACCTCCAATGAATGTATTTAGAACATTTCCATGAGTTAATTCCCTGGAGAAACAGCAGTTTATCATTCAAGCTCTGTAGCCACAGCAATAATGAAAAGTTTGAAGGCCATCATTACTGAATCCATTTTAATCAGCCTTCACCTTGAGACAACAAAATCAAAATGCAACTTTTAACCTCTAGGAAAGATGGGTAATTCTTTGTACCACAGAATTATTGCTGAAAATATATTTGGCAAATTTTGTGAATTCAGCTTCCAAAGAGTTGATGAAGAGGAACCACAACGAGATTTTAAAAAATTAAACCCTGAACCTTTATTAGAAGTTCATCGCAATAAACATGTTCAGGTTCAGTAATGATTGATTCTAGAATGGTATGTGGCAGTAATGAAAGGAATGCAGGATAGATATATTCCAAGAAAAATAAATTAATGATTTGGATTGTGGTTTAAATGGTTTTGTGGCCAAATTTGCGGAGGTCACCAAGATAGGGGACAAAGTAGGAAGTGTAGAATCCGTAAAGTTGCAGAAGGATATAAACAGATTAGGAAACTGGGCAAAATGATGGCAGATGAGATTTAACACCGAGAAATGTACAGTTGTACATTTTGGCAGTGGAAATAAACAGGACGCATACTATTTGGATGGGAAGAAAATTCAGACCTTGGATGTGCAAATGGACCTGGGTGTCCTTGTGCAAGGAAACCTAAAAGTTAATGACCAGGTGAAATTGGTCATGAAGAAAGCGAATGCTATGTTGGCATTCATTTCAAGAGAAATAGTGTACAAGAGTAAAGAGGTGTTGATGAGGCTCTATGGGGCACTGGTGAGACCTCATTTCGAGTAGTGTGTGTAGTTTTGGGCCACCTATCTGAGAAAAGATGTGATGTTGAAGAGGGTGCAGAGGAGAATGACTAGGATGATTCCCAAAATGCAAAGGATATTGTACAAGGAGTGTTTGACAGCTCTAGGGTTGTATTCATTGGAGTACAGGAAATTAAAGAAGTAACGTCATGTAGACATTTTGTATATTGAAAGGTTTAGATAGGATGGATGTGGGTAAAATGGTTCCCTTGGTGGGTGAATTGAGGACAAGAAAATTAGAGGTTATCCTATAAAACAGAGATTAGGAGGAACTTGTTTTGCCAGAGGATCGTGGATCTGTGGAACCGCTGCCACATACAGTAGTGGAAGCCAGATCACTGAGTATTAAATCAATAAATAGTTTTGTGTCAGTTTACGGAGCAGATTCGATGGGCCTGGTGGCCTGGTTCTGTTCCTTTGTCTGTGATCTTGTTCTCATTTTGGAGAGATTATTGAAGTCAACTGAGAAAAATGGAACAATTCTAGACAGTTGTTAGAATAGGTATTTAGTTTGGCATCTCTATGTAAAACTCCAAAACTATCTGTCACTTTGGAGCGGTGCCTGTCCCTCCAACTACTGAGCAACGTAGATTTGCTAATATGTCATGTGTTCATTCAGCTACAAATGATTCTCTTATTCAAATATGCCCAGAGGTCACTCGCATTTCATTTCAGCTTCACATCGTTTTGGGTGGGTTTTCAGTTGTAAATGTGGCCAGTTCCACTTTTGGAGAAAATTTCTTGTCACATTTTTCAGTGATGTATTTGACAAAATGCCGTTGTGTGGACTGCAGCTCTTGAATGCAAGTGAGCTACATTTATTGTCCTTCCAATGCCATCTGCTGCCTGACAAGCCTTCAACCTGGCTCCTGCCCTTTCCAAGCCTTCCTCAAGTCTTTTCTTCGCCTCGTGTCCCCATCATAATGGTGTGCAGACATGCAATAAGCCACCATATAAAGGCAGGGTCTAGGAGACGCAGGCTTGTAATACCCCGGATTATCTTAAAATCTCAAAATTGGAATGGCAAGAATTGTGCCTAGCCCACAGATCTGACAGCTGCTGGGCTTCACGATTGTATGTGGTTCTGAAAAAACTAGAGATTGGCGTCCTTGCAGAGATGATCGACCCCTGACAATTTCACCATGCCTGACTGATACAATATTCCAAATTTACAAGACTTCTCAGCAAACCTCCACGACAAATCTGCATTTGCCAAAATAGATCTAGAACGTGCTTACTATTAGATTCCATTTGAGTCTTTGGATGTCACAGTGATGCTCCCGTTCGGCATGTTTGTGTTTCTGAGAAAACCATTCGGTCTATGGAATGCAGCTCAGACATTCCAGTGGTTCATGGACCACGAACTCACTGTCCTTGGGTTTGTTTGGTGCTTGTGTTGATTGAGGAGATTCTGGTTGTAAGTGTGGATGAAGCGGAGCACAAGAGCCACCTTATCTCATTGTTTCTAAGGCTTGAGGAATGTGGTACCATGATCTATCCCAGGAAAGTGTTTCTGGTGTTTCTGATCTTGTATTTTTGGGAGCTAGAGTTATGCCACATGGTATTTTGCCTGATGAATGGAAAGTGCGTGAAATTTGAGAATTTCCTCCCTCTGTTACGTTTGGCCAGTTGTGATGGTTTTGAGGTATGAGGAATTTTTATTGCTGTTTCCTGGTGAATGCCACTGCACCTCTTGCTGAACGACTCAAAGGATCTGATGTCTGCTTCAAAAAGACATTATCTTTGGGAGACCATCCTGTTTATGCTTTCCATGATGTGAACACTGTTCTGACAAATGTCACTAAGGTTGTACATCAAATGCCCAAGATCTTGCTCTCTTACCACAGATGCATCTGTCAGTGCTGTGGGAGCAGTGTTCGAACAACGAGTCTGTGGGCAATTGGAACCTCCGGTGTTTTTTTTCAGCCAAGCGGTCACCGGCTGAGGCAAGGTATAGTACATTTGGGCAAGAAGTCTTAGCTATCTATCGCGCAGTGAAACATTTCAGTTTTTTTTAAAATTTATAGTTTTGTATACAGTACAATTTAATACCAGAATCGTATCCAAATGATACATTGATCAAAATAGAATAACAAATAAATGGTTGTACTGTCCATAAAAGTGAGAAGAGAAGAAAAGTATAATGAAAAAAAAACAGATCTAGGTTCAAAGCTCCTGTGATAACTATTCCCTCCCAAAAGGAAAGGCAGGACATTAAAAAAATATTAAAATTAAACCAACATGATAAGGTTCAACCATTAAGATTAATGAAAAGTGGTGGTGGGTTGGAGAAGTGAATACATTAGATATCCAAACCCATATCTAAATATGGTTTCCATATTTTGAATAATTTATCATACCCAGTTAATATTATACGTCACCTTTGCTAAGGGAATACAATTTTGCATTTCCCCACAATCAATTTTAAGATGGGATTCAGATTTCCATGGAATTGCTATACATCACCTGGCCACTGTCAATGCAACTTATAAAAATAATTAATTGTTCTTTGAGAAATTGAATTAGGCTTCCAAATCATATACATTTCCCAAAAGTAAATGCTCAGGTGTGGATGGTAAACATTATTATAATTTGTTCCAAAAACTTGCCCACATCTTTCCAAAATGATGTCACCTTGAGACATGACCAGAGAGAATGTATAAACGTACCAATTTCTGTGCCACATCTAAGACATAAATTTGAAAAAATTGCAATAAATTAATTGATATAGCATTAAATATAATTGATGAATAAATTTGTAATTAACTAATCTATCAAAAACATTAATTACTGTCTCAACAAATGTCAGACAAGCAAAAAGGGTCAATTTCAGTTCCCAAATGCAATTCCCATCTTTCTTTTGATTTATTCAAGTCTGGGTTTGGAGATTCCACTTGAAATAGTAGATACAATTTTGAAACAAATTTATTTGTAATTCTCTCATGAATCCAAATTTCCAATTCAATATTTCAGCTTTTTATTGGAAGGTCATTCTTACACAATTTGTACAGACCACCAGCCTCTTCTGCATACTGAAAGTAGAAGCACGCATCTCTATTTGTGCAGAGAGATTTGGCACTTGGAGTTCATCCTACAATTTTCATCGGACACACAGCATATCTGAGGAAAAGCGAATGCTGTGGCTGGTGCCCTATCCAGGCACGACATTACATCCAACAATTGCCATCGATTTCACTGCCGTGGCTCATGCATGGCACACTGATGCCGATTTCATCAGGTGAAACCAGATCAACTCTGGTCTCCATCTTCAAGATGTGACCCTGTATGAATCGAGTGAAAAGTTGGCCTGTGATTTTTTTTCCCCCAACAGGAAAGACTCTGCCGTTTGTGTGGCAGCTATGTGGCAGGAGATTTTCTCTTCACAATCTATCTCTTCCTGGTAGAAGAGCATCAATCAAACTGGTTAAGGAAAATTTTATCTGGTTTCATGTTAAACAGAATGTTGGATTATGGGCAAGGACTCACTTGCTGGTTCAACGCCCTAAAGTCTCCAGGCACATGAAATTCAAGCTGGGGGATTTTGTTGTTTTGGATTCCCATTTCCAGCACGTGCACCTTGTGGCTTGGAAGGTCCACTTCCGCCATCTCAGCAATGTACTTATCTGCTCACGGGTGAGGATAGGACTACCAGATGGCAGGATGTAATTCCTATCATCGGCATCTCTGCAGAGACAATTGCTTGGACTTTTGTGGATCATTGGATTCCATCTTTTGATGTTCTGGACAAACTATTACAACAGATCAAGAGTCTCAGTTCGAGTCAGCATTGGTCCGAGCTCTCACTGATCCTCTGGGCACGACCTGAATTATCGCTAAGCATTTCAGGGACAACAGCTTCTCTGAGCATTGTCATTGACAATCGAAAGCAGGTGGTGATGCATCTACATGGAGCGAATGTTTGCCCATGGTTCTCCTTTGCGTGCCTACTGCTGTTAGGGCAGATCATGGATGTTTAGTGGTAGAGCTTGTCTATGGCTGTATGCTGACCTTGCCAGGTGAGTTTGTGAATCTGAGTCCAGACACAGTGCTCCATGAACAGGTCAGTTATCTTGATTGTCTTCAAGAAAATGATTTGGCAGAGAATGATTCCAACTGAAACGGTATCTTCTTATGAACCAAAGTAGCAACACCTCGAGCTTTCGAATTAAATGGAGATGAAAAACATGTCCCACCCAATCTCTTTTCAATTTCATATGTTCTTTCTCAGCCATATGAGTTTCTTGCAAAAAAGCAAGATCAACCTTCATCTTCTTTATATATGCCAATATTCACTTTCTTTCAATCGGATTATTTTCCTTTAACATTAAAGATCACAAAATTGAAATGAGCCAAAACTTAATTTCCTCCTGAGATTGACACTTAACACAGCAATTACAATTATATTTATATAAAAAAACCCAAACCCCTCTTTTCAAAGAAGAAAATCCTGTAAAAAAACCTACGAGTATAAGAGTCGGATCCGCCTCTGTGGACCAGGTGCAGTCAATACCGCAAGTGGCAGATGGCTTTAGAAGCAGTAGAGTCAACCACCACCCCCCAATCGAACATTAAAACCCATCAGTCATCCCAGTGATAACACCCACATTGAGCTTGAGCTTCATCTTCAACATCACTCACCAATTCTGATTCCAACTTCTTTTCCCCATACCCATCCCAATCTTATCCTCGGACATTTTCCCCATTGATTCCTTCAAATCTGGGAAGGAATTCACAAACGTTAATGCACCATAAGGACTCTCAAAACATTGAGACTGATCTGGCCCATAAAGTAAAGTAAACTTATACCCTTTCATCCACAGAACTGCTTTGGCCAGATTAATCTCTTTCCGTCACTTAATAATCTCCTGACTTAAATCAGCATAAAATAAAACCATATTGCCTTGAACCATCATAGGGCTTTGATCAAGGCGAGCTTTCTGAACCGCAAGCCGCAAAATCATTTCTCTATCCTGATATCGCAAACATCTTAAAAGAACCGCTCTTTGCATTTGACCCGGAAAAGATTTTCTCCTTAACGCCCTCTGAGCCTGATCTAAAAAACTCAACTCCCAACATCTCTGGAATCCATTTCCAAAAATAATTTTACAGGATCTGAATCTTCAATATCTTCCAGCAGACCAACTATCTTAATATTATTACGACAACTTTGATTTTCCAACGAATCAATGTTTTGTAACAAATCTCTCTTCTGGACATCCCAGCCTGTAAATAAATCCTCAATATGATCCATTCTCTCTGCATAATGGTCCACACGGTCCTTACAGTCAATAAAAACTTCTATCCTCTTAAATTGATCTTGTCCAGTGTCCACTGCTGTTAAACTCTTATTAATATCAACTTCAATAGATGTAATTTCTTCACACATACCAGCCATTTATTTCCTTCATACCAGCAAATTGATAATTTAAAGTTTCAAAACCTTAGTTCACAAAAGACATCATATTTTCATTTTGATGGATCAGTTCTGTAGAGGGGCCTTGAAGTCTGGGGAAGGTATCTGGTGAAACAACAGCTTTCATTGGAGAAGGAGATGTTCTTCAAGCCTTAGGCCTCTCTTCATTGAGTCCAACTGCAGCAAGTAGTCATTCTTGCTCTTCTTCTTCTTGAACCTCTGAGTTGTCCTCCTCCACCTCTTCTCTTCCACATCATACCTGGCAGCCGGACTGTAGATCGGATCCAGAATTTCCTGCAAGTGAGAACATCTCCAGATGCTCCGCTGCATACAGGCAGTCCCCTTCCCGGTATCTAGAGCTCACATTCGGGCATTCACCCCCCACTCTCCTTAGTCAAGCCCGGCTCATGTCGAATTCCTTACTTGCACTCCTCCTGGCCCGGCCAAAAATCTTGGCGCCATCTTTCATCTCCGGATGTGCAGAGGTTGCAGACATTTCTTCCAGCTGCTCCCGACTTGCACGTTGAGGATTCAGATCCATGTCTAACTTGTCCTGAAATTCCTTCTGGAAGGTCGTCCTTGCTTCTTCTGCACTTTTCACAGGTTGACAACCTAGGTTTTTTCGAAGTTGCTTGTAATGAAATGGTATTGTATGTACTGACCAGTACAGGCACGGGCTGGCACCCCCCACCCCCGCCTCCTGATGACATCCTCTCCTGGACTCCTCCCTGGACCTCTCCCCTGTGATCCAGGCCTTCACTTCCCTCACTTGAACCCGGGCCTGCAGTCTTGTGTGTAATAAAGCCTATCGTTCCCCTCAGTCTTTGTCTCTGTGATAATTTGGGGCAACTGATCGTGCCCAACACTGTTTGTTTTCCTTTCTTCATTTCCAGAATTCTACAGTAGAAAATTATTGTTCAAAACATTGATAAAGTCAAACAAGACATTACAGTTCGAGTATTGAACAGTTCAGTCAGGGAGAGGTGCCTTCGAACTTCTTTTTCCTACGCCATCTTGCCACACCACCCCCCCCCCCTCAGCTGACTCTTTGAACACCATCCAATCCATGGACTCAAGGCAGACCTGCAGCTGTCTTCCCTCCCGTGACCACCTTCTGGTTGTCCTGATCTCGTAAGGGTTGTGAGCAATTTTAGGCCCCATTTCTAAGAGAGGATGTGATGGCCCAGAGGTGGTTTACAAGAATGATCCTGGGGATGAGAGGAATAATGTTTGAGGAGCATTTGATGGTTCTGGGCCTGGACTCGCCCGAGTTTAGAAGGATGAGGCAGGACCTCACTGAAATCTGATGAATAGTGAAAGGGCTGGATAGCGAGGATTTTGCCAGTAGTGGGAGAGTTTAGGATCAGTGGGCACAAACTCATAATAAAAGGATGTCTGCTTAAAACGGAGATGGAGAAATCTTTTCATCTAGAGCAGTGATTTTCAAACTCCTCCTCCACACCCCCACCCCCTGTATCATATTCCACTAAATCCCTTTGCCAGAAGTGCTCTGTTAGTAAGGAATTAATGAGCTATGTGATTGGGGAAAAAATTTTGAAAACCACTGTTTTAATCGTATGACATTGACTTGTTCTGTGCGTGGTTTCATAACTCCAGAGGAAATGGGCCAATGACAATTTTTCTCAAGCAAAATATTTCCTTCACAATTGGGTCCACTGCAGTCTTTCTCAGCCTTTTTTCTCATTCATATAACACTTTAAGCAATCTCTTACTCATTTTTCGACTCTCCAATTAATAAAGTCCCAACCTGTTCAACCTTTCCCTGTAGCTCAACTCAGGAAGACCTGGCAGCGTCCGAGTAAATCTTCTCTGCACTCTTTCAATCTTACTAATACCCTTCCTATAGCTAGGTGACCAGAACTGCACACAATACTCCAAATTTGGCCTCACCAACATCTTATACAACCTCACCATAACTTCCCAACTCCTATTTTTAACATTTTAATTAATGAAGGCCAAGATGACAAAAGCTGTCTTTAGAACCCTGTCTTCCTGTGACACCACTTTCATGGAATTATGTAACTGTGTTTTATCTCTTGCTACCAATTTCTATAACTTGCTGTTCAATTTCATATCATTGGCTTTTGGATTATTTTATTGTGTCCCTTGACCTAGAGAGTTCTGGCAGAGCAAAACAATTTTGTTTTCTTTTGTCAGGTCAAATTTTGTCACATTGATCCAAAAACAAGTATTTTCACCATTCCTTCATTTCAGATTCTCTGCAGCTGTCGTATTGTACCTCACAGTGACGGCATTGTGTTTGTCTTGTTTATCCTTTACCCCTCCATCCAGACAGATGTGTTGATCAATGAGTGGACTCCACTCATCCAGCACCACTGCCATTTCTGCTGCTCAGGCTTTTCATCCCACGTAATCAATTTGTTATTTCCCTCTCTTCTTTTTCTCAGCAAAGAGAATCAGGTTTATTTGATCATCTTTCTGAATCTCAGTGAAAGGTTATCGACCTGAAGGTTTTAACTCCGATTATTTTTCAAGTAGATAACCTGCTGAGTATTTCCAGCATTGAGTTTTTATTTTACTGCATTGGTGTATTACTGAGTGCTTTGAATGGGAGAAGAAATGTGGTTTGTGTTAAGTAAAGATGTCTAGATTATGGGGTGGATTTAGAAAAATAGACGTAAAAGTGGAGGGTTCATGGAAATAGTTGATACATCTTTTCGATATTTGGAGTCTCCTGCCGGAAAGCGTAGGATACTCACGGGCTTAATTCAAACCCGCTGGCAGCAAACTCTTAATGATGTCCCACCTTGTCCCGTGGAGCCCAGCACATATAACCATATGACAGTTTACAGCACAGAAACAGGTCATATTGGCACTTCGAGTCTGTGCCAGTTCACATGAACAACTCCACTAGTTTTCCCGTCCAACACTCTGCCCATATCCCTCCAACCCCCTCATATCCATGTACACATCCAACCTTCTCTTAAATGAAAGGACCCTGCCGCAATTATCTCTTCTGGAAGATCATTCCATTCTGCCACCACTCTCTCAGTGAAGAAACAACCTCTAACATTCCTCCTAAAGTTTTGCACCCTTACCTTGAACTCATGCCCTCTTGTTCCAACCTCCCCTGCCCTCAGGGGAAAGAGTCTACTCACGTCCAGTCTATCTATTCCTTTCATAATTTGAATACCTCTATCATAACCCCCTTCATCCGTCTATGTTTGAATGAATAAAGTCGCTGTCTCCTTAATCTTTCTCTGTACTCTAGATGTTGTAAGCCACGTAACATTTTTGTAAATCTTTTCTACACCCTCTCCACGTTACCTATTTTATTCCTATATTTGGAGACCAGAACTGAAAACAATTCTCCAAACCTGGCCTCACCAATGCGTTAAACAGTTGCTGCATCTCTTCCAGCTATACTCTTGTCTATGATATGATTTCTGAATGCCAGCAGATCATATCTTAGGATAAGATATTGGACCAATGTTTCCTGCATCTTGGAAGAAACACCTTATTGACCAGAGACACAGCTTATCTCATCCATCAATCAGAACATCTGTCAAGCTCATGTCAAATAAATATGTATAGCATGGACTGAGAAAAGGTGTCGAGCAATGGATTTGCATATGTACCTCCTGCCAGACTGCCAAGATTCAGTGCCACACTAAGGTACCTCTTCAACATTTCCCGACGGTATGCAGGCAGTTAGAACACGTGCATGTGGACCTGCTTGGACCATTGCCAGAATCTCAAAACATGAGATACATTCTAACAGTTGTAGAACATTTCACGTGCTGGCCAGAGGCTGTCCCGTTGCCATCCAGTGACACTGAGACAAGGGCCAGAGCATGCATCGTCAACTGGATTTGGTTTTCCCACATCAATTCAGTCCGCAGAACACAATTCACCCTCATTCTCACTGGCAACTGAAGTCCACTTTTAAGGCCCGACTCACTGGTCCCAGTTAGGTTGATGAGTTGCCATGCATTCTTTTGGGAGTGCACACAGCTCCAAAGTAAGATATGTCTGTATTTTCCGCAGAGATGCTTTATGGTCTGGTCCTTACAGTTTCATGGGACATTGATTTCACAACCAATTCTGATCTGAACATCCTTCAGCAGCTTCGACATGGTATCACGATCAGCAAAGCTTTTCCTACCCACTGGCTTGGATCCCCTTAACAGAATGTGCCCCACCACTCCTGGACGCTGATTTTGTTTTTGTGCGCAGACAGGACCCAGGAATGCTGTTACAACGACCGTATGAGGACCTTTTCTTCATGGTGAAGAAGGATGGGTTTGAGTATACTTTGGACGTTGGGGCACATTCGCAGCTGTTTAGTTTGGACAGACACAAGCCTCCCCATGTGGATCCCGCTTCACCCATTCAGTGCCCCCAGCCCAGACGATGAGGGTGTCCACCTAAGGTGCATGAAGCTGGTGTTTTACTTTCTGGCGACGGTTCTGGGGGGTGTAGCAGCTGTGTAGCGGGCCGAGTAGGCAAGTTTCTTTGGCAGGTACATGAAATCGTAAGGCAGACAGCTGGGAACTCATCCATTTAATTGACCACATGCACGTGGTGCTGCTGCCAAGGAACAGCAAGTTGGTCTGTGATTTCTCCTGCCGGAAGGTGCAGGACACTCACAGGGCCCGTGGATCTGCAGCAAACACATAATGATGTTCCACCTTGACCCATGGAGCACAGGACATGCTGTAAATAGAAGAAGCCTGTAAAGACTGAATAAAGCAGTCTTGTATTGATTAAACTGTGTGTGTGTGTGTGTGTGTGTTGCTTTAATAGCTCTGTCGAAGTAGCCGCTACATATATAAATATTTGGAGGATTATTGCACTTAGAGGATACTTTTCATCCATCTCACAGCCTGTGGGAAGAAGCTATTCCCCAGCCTGTAAGTCCTGATTTTGATGATGGACGTGGTGAAAGATGCTGTTCACTAGATCAAAATGGTCTTTGTACTATTCCTTGAGCCCGATTTGAACAACACTCCCAGTAAATGTCATCTACAGAAAAAGGGAGACCCCAGTGATCCTCACTACTCTGCATCATTCCTGTCTGATGCTTTACAGCAACTAGATCATCCAATGGTGCAACCAGACAGGAGACTCACCTGCGCTCCTGTAAAATCTCAGAATGAGAGCCGTTGGCCTTGACCTCCCCAGCCTCCTTGGGAAATGTAGGCCCTTCCTGACCAATAAAGAGATGTGATTGTTTTGTGTATTAATACGTGTGCTGTATGGATGGGAATTTTATGTGATTGTATTGTCTATTCTTGCTCTTCAACAATCTTTAGTGGATAGAAAAAGCGCAAATCTAAATAGGTCATATGCATTAAATGGTAGACTATTGAGATGTGCAGACAACAAAGGGATGTAGGAGTGATGCTAAATAGTACCCTCAAGGCTGATACTCAGGTAGATGGTGTGGTGAAGAAGGCATTTGGAATGTTGGCCTTCATAAATCAGAGTATTGAATTCAAGTGTAGGAAGGTTATGATGAAATTGTACAAGGCATTGGTGAGGCCAAATTTGGAGTTCTGTGTACAGTTTTGGTCACCAAATTATAGGAAAGATATAAACAAAATAGAGAGAGTGCAAAGAAGGTTCACAAGAATGTTGACAGGATTTCAAGGTTTGAGTTACAGGGAAAGGTTATGCAGACTGGGGCTTTTTTCTCTGGAGCGTAGAAGATTGACAGGGGACTTGATAGAGGTGTTTTAAGATTTTAAAAGGGACAGACAGAGTAGATGTGGATAGGCTTTTTCAATTAAGAGTGGGGGAGATTCAAACTGGAGGGCATGGTTTAAGATTGAAGGGGTAAAATTATAAAGGGAACGTGAGGGGAAATTTCTTTACGCAAAGGGTGGTAGGGATGTGGAATGAGCTTCCGGCAGACAGTTGAGGCAGGATCATTGGTTACATTTAAGTATAGACTGGATAGTTACATGGAGAGGAGAGGACTGGAGGGGTATGGACTGGGTGTTGGTCAGTGGGACTAGGAGGGTGGGAATTTGTTATGGCACTAGTTGGGCCGAACTGGCCTGTTCTGTGCTCTAAGTGGTTATATTGTACCTTAGGATGTACAATCATGTACAGATTGTCTTTAAATAGTCATTTGGCCCAGATGTCTATTCAGTCCAAGAATACTTTCAGTTACAGGCTGATTTTGAACAATAACGCCATTGATTCTTAAACAAACATCGTTTTTAATTTTCTTTAAACAAAAAAAAAACAGGATCAAACTTTAACTTATCACTATTAACAGTCTTCCATTACCACCATCTAATTTTAAGTGCAGGTCTATTTAATGTGCATAAAGTTCTTTGACACAATTCCAAGTTCACCGGTGTCTATCAATTCTTATATTGTGCACAGAATTCAACATTTATGAATTTGCACCAAGCTCTGGTGCTTAAAAGTAAATGTGAACCCTCCAGGAAGGCTCTTATTGGTTTCAGAGAGGGATTGCTTGCTCATTGGACACACATAAACTGATTCCCTCTGATCAGCCATTTTGGTGTCTTGCCAAAGAAACTTGACCCATCAGGGTTTTCCAAATGATAACCTCTTCTGCAGGTCACCATAGAGTTCCTTTTGTTTCCCTTTTTTCAAGTGAAACATCATTTCTATCCAGCTATTTCCTCTTATATGGACAACAAAGTTTTTCAACACGCTGAACTGAGAACTAACACCCCGTCTTCAAAACAAGATGCCAGCTTGCCATCTCTCTCTCTCTCTCTCTCTCTCTCTTTCTCTCTCCCTCTCTCTCTCTCTCTCTCTCTCTCTCTCTCTCTCTCTCTCTCTCTTTTTTAGAAAAAAGCCTACTTGGTCTCTCCTCTCTGCTTGCAAAACCACATGAACTTCTTAGAACAGCAAACTGGAACCAGCCAGATTACTGCACCGGACCCAAACTTCTGAGTCCATTCATCTGTTCCTTTAAAAGCAATAATCAATTTACACCTGCTTTTGAAATTCTTTAGTAAAACAGTCTCCTTGTTTTGTCTTTGCAAAGGCTCTTGGTGCCTGAATGACTCACTCTCAGCCAAGCTCTTGCATTTTAAATAAGAGCTGTATTGTGAAGTGTATGTGTTTGTTTGTGACCTAAACGACTCCTCCAATTCATCTCTTTCAAAAACATCTCTATATACAATATAAAATATATAATCTGTCACAGGGCAGACGCAGCAGAGGAGTTGTGATAAAATCAACGGTGTCCTTGCAAAAATAAAAAGTGGGAAGAGGTATAATCTGGTGAGTAGAATTTGTAATAGTTTGAAACTTGAACCTCTCTCTGTATTTCAGCAGACAATTTACTGTCATGTAATTAAAAAGTGTCATATCACACAAAATTGCTTTTTTCCTGCTGTAAGACAGACAGACTCACCTCTGGCAGAAATTGCCTGAAATGCCTCTTCCACCCACCATCCCCTGCCACCCTGAACCCTGGGCTAAGTCACTGAGGGTCTGTGGATTCTCTTTCAATGCTCACAGACCATCCAAGTCATTGGCAATGTGAGCTCCAGTTTTGAACCTCTGACATAATTAGGAACCATTTAGCACTCACTCATCCAAGGTCTGATACCTGACATCCTTTTAGCCAATTCTGACCCACTTTAGCAATCCACAGCCTGGTGTGAGTTCCTTGATTGCTTTGTCCAGAAGCCCGCAGTCTGTGTGGGTTCCTCTCCTCAAGTCACCAACAGCCTGCCACCTATGTGGGTCTTTCAGTTGCAGAACCCCTCACTGGTCTGCTTCCTTGGTCACTGACCCATGGATTGAATCCTCTGCTTCTGAGATGTTGGTGGGGTGTGGTCTTTCTGTTTTATGGTGCCCTGCACTAGTCCTCCACTTCCACAGAGTTCGCGGTGGTGAGGAAATCTAACAAATCTAAATAAAAGATTTTGAACATAGAGGAGAATCTCACATGTCTAGAGGGATGGAAAGGGCATTATTACAAATTGAAGCCTAATATTTGAATATTCAGTTGCCAAATTTGCAAAAGCATAGAGTATATATTTCTCAAGCTATATGTAATTCTTTCCAAAGGAATACAACTTTGAATATTTGCATGTCATCTTGGCATCCCTAAAAAAATATATCTATATATATCTGATTTCCAAGTAAATGCAATACATGTCCTCATCACCGCTAACTTTAATTTAACTAATTTAAATTGATATATTAATAGATTTAATTTGTGCCTTGTTCCTTCAATATTTCCTAATAAAATTAAGGTCAGATTCTGCGGAAAAACATATCCTATAACTTGTTCCATTAATATTGTAATTCTCCCCAAAAAGATCTTGCATTAGGACAAAGATAAGTTGAATGCAAGAAAGTTGCAACATCTTCAACACACCTAAAACATTGATCTGATAATTCTGATTTTATTCTATTCAATTTCACTGGTGTAAGAAGTAACTGTAGAAGAAAAACTAGTTGTGAATTCCTTCCTCACTGCTGCAGTGTGGAACTCTGGTCAATAGTTCCAGACTGCTGAGTTGAAGTGAATTAATACATCTCCCCTGGATCACGTGATCTCTATTGCCAAATCATCTTCCTGTAGAGCTTTTCAAATCCAACAGCCTGAGTCACCTGACTCCAGGTGCAGCTTTCAGATAAAATCCTTTCTGACATCTGCTACATGACTGATGTCAAAACAATTATACTGAACTAATTTGTATATTACATTGAGATCCTTATATGGATCTGCCCATATTTGCCAATCAATTACAATATTCAGATCCATTTCCCACCTTTGTCTCAACTTATGAACTCCTCATTTAAAAGTTCCTACTTGTAATAAAGAGGACATCATCAAATAATTGTTTTTAACAATTCCTCTAAGTTGGAAATAGCAAAAAGATTGTGATGAGTTATACGATATTTATTTCTCAGTTGCTCAAATGACATTAATTGACCCCTTTCATAACAATCTTCAACATTTATAATCCCCTTATGAAACCAGCTATCCAGAAATTGATGATCCTTTAAAAAAGATACGAGGATTTTGAATCAAAGCCATTCTGGGTGATGGACATCTACTTACACCAATTTCATCATTTATTTTATTCCATATATTAATCAAATGTTTCAACAATTGTGTATCTTTATCACCAACCATTAATTTTGATTCCCACTTGTACATAAATTCTTCTGCTTTTCCCTCTCCTATTTTATTTGATTCTATTTTAACCCTTTCAAAAAAAGAAGCAAGAAATCTCATTTGAGCTGCTCCATAACAATTTTTAAAATGAGGAAGCTGCAGTCCTCTCAATGCAGAATTTGCATTGGGTTACTTGTAACATGGGATTCAATTGGAAATGGGTTCACGTGACATAAAACCACGATGCAGAATGTTTTCTAAGAATGGAATTCAAGAGGAGGGTTGACTAGATCTCCAGCAGGATATAGATCACAAGATATAGGAGCAGAAGTAGGCCCGTCGAGTCTGTTCCACCATTCTTCCACTCACCCCCACTCCTCAACTTTCTCCCAATAACCCTTGATTCCTTGTCAATCTCTGCCTTTAATACACCCAATGACGTCACGTGGGTTTCATGACCCACTGACACAATCAATTTTTCCACATTTGTTTTAAATTGACACCCTTTTATCCTGAAATTATGCTCTCCTGTCCTAGAATCCCCTACCATGGGAAACATCTTTGCCATATGTACTCTGTCCAAGCCTTCCAGCATTTGAAATGCCTCTGAGGTCCCCCTTATCCTTCTGTACTCCAACTAGTACAGTCGAAGAGTCGACAATTGTTCCTCATACACTAACCCTTTCATTCCTGATATTATTCCAGTAAATCATCTCTGAGCTTCTCCAACACCAGCACATCTTTTCTCAAATATGGCACCCAAAACTCTAATTCTGATTGAATGGAAAGGCAATTCTCCAACGACACAAACACAACAGTTACATGATATTATGTCTTGTTGATATTTACCACTCGGGAAGGTTCTTGTTGGTTTTCAGATAGAAGTGTGTTGTTCAGGGAAGCATTAGGGTGTTTTTGTGACTCAACGTACCAGCATCTGAAGTCCATTTTCTCTTCAGAAAAGCTCGATAGGTTAAGCATGGAGCAGAGCTGAGCCACGACTTTGCAGATATTTAAGGGAGTGTGTCGGCAGGGTTTGTTCTGGACCAACAATCTCACCAAATGACTCTGCTTGAAATCAAGATTCAAACCATTTTGAGGAATACAACAGGAATTGTTCAACAAGAGCCTGGTATTCCCTGAGGAGTTTTCTTTCAATAGTGGAAATTATTTTTTTTTTTAAAGCCCGTTAATCTTCCTGATACAGATCTTTGTATTTAACTTTCAGGTTGATATCTGTTGTTAACTTGGAGGCCTTTAATGGGGTGACTGGGTGGAATCTTTGCTTTAACCAAGCAGTTCTCTTGCAATTTTCCAGCTGTAGGATGCGGTGCAGTTGCTTGCCAGTTGCGCAAGTGGGATGATGATGTGAAACTGCAAGTCACAGCGTCATTTTTGTTTTTGAAAATGCCAAGGTGAAAATTTTGACTTTAGTCTTTTTGGTTTGCTTAAGTTTACAGAGGAGATGTTGGGTCAAGCTGAGAAGACAGAGTTGGATGCCCATTTGGCGAATGGGCTGAGCAAAGCAGAAAGCACAAAACGAGGGGCTGAAAAATTAATGAAGCAAACTGAAGTGCCGTTGAACCCAAACCCAGGTAAAGAATTTAATTTGAGCAGCAATACTTAAGAGATCAAACGATTTGGGCTTTTAGTGGTGACCTATTTAAATGAACAAAATCTGATTAGAATAGAAGTTTATCTAATGTTTGGAAGTTGCCACAAAAAAATGGAGCATATAAATTAGATGTTGTAATTAAGATAAATGAACAATAAAATGAGCCTGGTGTCACAGCATCTGCTTTAGTCTACAGTACATCACCATTAAACCTGATCCCCACTTTACTCCTGGTGTCAAATTATCTACCTCAACATACCGTAAATCACTGTTAAACGTTCTCCCCCTGTGAACCTGGTGTCACAGTATCTGACACAGTTCATAGTATATCACTGTTAAACCTCACAAATGTGAATCCTACGATAAAATAATGCACCCCTTCTAAGTCTCACAGTATTCTAATCCCCACCTATTTAAAAAATTCCAAAAAAGAGAGAAAAATCAATCCCAAAACAAGCTACTCAAAAGTAGTAGCCCCCTAAAAATTTGGGTGCGGTAAAGTCCACAAGTGGCAGGTGACTAAAGGACTCAGTGTCACCCACCCCCAGTCAGACTTTCACAAAGTACTGAAACAAAAACATTCAGCCCAGTGATTCCAGTCCCACTGATTGTTCCGGATCTTCAATATCGAGAAGACTTTGCGTCAATTCAACTTTTTTCCCATTCTTTCCATATTTTCCAATCTTCCCATTTCCATTCCCATTGACCCTTCCCTTCGGTGACAATGGTGACGATTGCCCATTTCCTCGTACATCTGGCAATGAATTAGCAAGTATTAAAGCATCATGGTCATTCTCAAAAAACTGAGATGAAAATTCCCATAAAAATCTTTCAATACTGCTGCATGACGAAAAGCAAATTTATATCCTTTTTGCCACAATACTTCTAAGGCTGAATTAAATTCTCGGTCTCTTCTGATAATTTCTTGACTCAGAACTGCATTAAAAAAAACCCTATTATTTTGAACCATCAGTGGATCCTGATTTTGCCGTGTTTTCTGCACCACCAATCGGAGGATCATCTCTCTGTCTTGTTATTTAAAACAAGGAATCAAAACTGCTCGTGGTAATTGGCCTGGAAACGGTTTATTCCTTAACGCTCTGTTCACTCGATCTAATTCCAGTCCATCTGGAACAAATTACCTGCCCTTCACTTCTGGGATCCATTTCTTCAAAACCTTCACGGGATCCGAACCTTCCATATCTTCCGGAAGACCTACTATCTTAAGATTATTTCTACGACATTGGTTTTCTAATGAGTCAAACTTCTTCAATAATTCCTTCTTCTGAATCCCCTAATCTACAAAAGGATCTTCCACTATTTCCATTTTTTCTCTATTACGCTCCACTTGACACTTGCATTCAAGAAAGCCTCCTCAATCTTTTTAAAATGTTCTTGCAGTGTCCACTAATCGTGTCCATCTCGTAACATCACTCTTAACTACATTAATATCTTGCTTCATAAAAGTTATTTCTTCACACACAGTGTTCATTTGAGTTTTCATTTCCAAAAATCCTTGAGTCATCTGATGAGTCATCTGCATTGATATATTTGCCATATCTTCCATGAGCTGAGCAATCCCTCCCAGAATTGCAAACACAGAATCCAGTCCAGGATCCATCACCTCCCTTTGAGGCCGACCGACTTTTGCCTCAGTCCCCAGTTCTTCAAACTCTAATGAAGTTGAGCTCTCTTCTTCCTCCAAAGCAGTAGGTCCTCTTCCAGTGCAGCTGCAGGTCTGGACACCCAACAACAGCATGCCTACCTCGTCAACTGGCCATCGCTCGGGCTCCCCCATAGCCCACACCGTCTCCAAAGGTTCATGGACCCGCGACGCACTGTGCATGCCCGGGAGGGCCACCGACTGCGCAGGTGCGTCTTCTGATGCTACACTGTACCTCTCCTGACCACCAGGCAATGCTGCAGGCTCATGGGCCTGTCCTCGCTCAGCTGGCCCACCCTCACGCCTGTGTTCATGAGTGCACGAGTCGAAACCGCTGAACTCATCGCTGAGCTGGTGCCATCTTGCGATAGCGCAAGTGGTGCCGACGGAATACTTCGCCGGGCAGGAATCCTCTGAGGCTTGGAGACGCCAGTCGACAACTCCGTTGCTTCAAGTTGAACTCGGCCATAATTCTTCAACACTTTTGTAAGGTAATTTCTTCTGGAACTGAGTTTTCGATTTTTTCACATTTGTAGCTATTTTGATCCTTCACAATTCCAAAGTCTATAAACAGTATTTTTAATCACTTTTACAACTTTTAAAATCGAGCATTTAATAGTCTAACTGGGGAAGGGTGGAACCACATGTCTACCCTCTGCACCATCTTGTCACAGTATCTAACACAGTTTATAGTAAATCACTGTTAAACCTTCACATTTCTGTGAATGCTGACTCTCAGTTTCTGCCTCAATCTACCGTTCATCAACGTTAAACATTCTCCCCCTGTTAACTTCGTGTTAAAGTATCAGCCTAAGTTTACCACACATCACCATTAAACCTTCTCCCCATTGGGAGACCGGTTTTACTGTATCTGCCACAGTTTATCGTACATCACTATTATACCTTCTCACTACTGTGAACTCGGTGTTACAGAGCCTGCCACTCTACCGTACATCACCAGTAAACCTTCTCCTCAATGTGAGCCTGGTGTTACTGTATCTGCCACAGTTTAGTGTACATCATCATTAAAAATTCTCCCCAATATGAAGCTGGTGTCACCGTATTCGCCAAAGGTTATCGTACAACTTTGTTCAACATTTTCCCCACTATGAACCCGGTGTCACAGTAACTGCCTCAGTTTCCCATACAACACCAATAAAGCTTTTTTTGCCCACTCTGAGCCCAGTATCAATGTATCTACATAGTCTCCTGTACATCACCATTAACCTCCACCCACAGTGAACCAGATTTCACAGTATCTGCCTCAGTTTATTATACATCATTTTAAAACCTTCTTACTACTGTAAACCTGGAGTCACAGATTCTGCCTTATTCTACCATACTTCTCTGTTAAACCTTCTCAGTACTGTGAACACAGTGTCTCAGTATCTGCCAAGGTCGTCGACTGTACATCTCCGTTAAATATTCTCCCAACTGTGAACCTGGGGTCACAGTGTCTGATACAATTTATCGTACATTACTTTTAAACCCGCCAGATAAGCTCCAGATAACGAAAGAGGAGTTCTCGCATCTGAAGGAACTGGGGATCATTCGTCGCTCTGACAGCCCTGGGGCTCACCGCTCCACCTGGTCCCAAAAGCCTCCGATGGCTGGCACCCCTGCGGAGATTATCGACGGCTTAATGACATGACAGTATCTGACCGTTACCCCATCCCTCACATTCAGGACTTTATGGCCAATCTGCATGATATGAGAGTATTCTCCAAGGTCAATCTGGTGTGCGTGTATCATCAAATCCCATTGCACCCCGAGGACATCCCCAAAACGGCCATCATCACCCCCTTCGGTTTGTTCGAATTTTTATGCATGCCTTTCAGGCTCAAGAACACCGCCCAGACCTTCCAGCACCTCATGGATACAGTGCGCAGGGATTTGAATTTTGTGTTCATTTATCTGGATGACATTCTTGTCGCCAGCAGAGACTGGGCACAACACAAATCTCACCTGCACACCCTCTTCTCCCGACTGGTTGAATTCAGCCTAATGATCAGCCCGGCCAAATACCAGTTTTGTGCAGAAGAAAATTTGGATGGGATGAAACTAATCCAGAATCCATTGGATTGGAAAAATTAGATTGAGCGTCTTCAAATACTTGGAAGTTTTGACGTCAACAGACTTTGGAGTGGCCATATTTGCTCAGTTACACCATTTTTCTGATGTAAGTGAAGGTGGTTTTGATCCTGTCAGTTACTGAGTCCTGTGAAATAACCAAGTGCGAGTCGATGGTGGATTTGTAATGGGAAAAGCCAGAGTGGCTCGATTAAAGTCAGTCACCGGACCTTGAATGGAATTGACTGCTGCTATTATGGCGAGCAAAATGGACGCTATGTTAAGAAGAGAATTACAGATGGAGTTAGCAGATCCTGTGTTTTGGACTGATAGAACATCAGTACTTAAATATATTAATAATGAAATCATGAGGTTTCATCTCTTTGTGACTAACAGAGAGAATGAAAACCTGCACAACAACAAATGGCAGATTTACCACAGGACAGAGTTTCACCTGATGAATTCCCAGTTACATCCGTGGAAGTTGATTATTTTGGTCCTTTGCAAGTAAAGTGAGGACGAAGTGTTGAAAAACGATATGGAGTTATTTTCACTTGTTTGACTATGAGAGCAATTCATATTGAAGTAGCGTCATTGCTTGATACAGACTCTTTTATTAATGTTCTTTGGCGTTTTATTCCTAGACGTGGTCAAGTAAAAGAATTATGTTCTGATAATGGATCTAACTTTAAAGGAGCTGAACGAGAATTATGAAAAGTTATTCAAAATTGGAATCAACATCAAATTCATGATGCATTACTTCAGAAAGAAGTTAATTGGATATTTAATCCACCCATAGTTATGGGTGTGGTATGGGTAAGGGTTAATTGGTTGTGGAGAACGTTTACAAAGGTCTGTACTGGGCAGTACTGGGCAGCAATGCTTAATGTTGTAATGGATGCGGAAGCTCTGTGAAGGGGTAAGGGAGGGACTGGCCAGGAAGTCTGCAGATGCTGGGTCCGAGGGCAATGCACAAACATGCTGGGGAAACTCATGGATAGTTTTGTGAGGAGCAGGTCCTGCATCATGAGTAAAATTGAGTATTTCGAGGAGGTGTCAAAGGAAATAGATGAAGGTCAAGGTCTGTATGTGCTGCACGTGGATTTTAGTAAGGTGCTTGACAAGGTCGTCACGGTGGCCTCATTCAGAACATCGGGAGTCATGGGATCCATGGAGCCTTGGCTGTGTGGATTCAGAATTGGCTTGTCTGCAGTAAACAGAGGGTAGTAGTAGATGAAACAATGACTTGTGGCTCTCCAAAGGGATCTGCTCTGGGAACCCTGCTCTTTGTGATTTTTATGAATGATGATGGGAGTGGAAGGGTGGGTACGTCAGGGGATGACACAGAGGTAGAGATGTTGTAGACAGTGTAGAAGGTTGTCATAGGTCATCCAGTTTGCAGAGAACTGACAGATGGAGTTGAATCCTGTAAATACAGATGTACTTAAACAAGCAACTGGTACAGGTTTTTTTCCAGAGTCATTTTCAAGGGCACGAATAACAGTTATTCCAAAGAAGGTTGGAGACCCATTAAAATTAGCTTCATATAGACCAATATCTTTATTAAATGCGAATTACAAGAACGTGAGGGCAGAGCACTTGGTTAATGGCAGGATTATGAGCAGTGTGCAGGACTGAGATATATTTAGATCCTGCGCCATAAATCGCTCAAAGTTGCTGTGCAAATTGAGAGGGAGTTTAAGATGGTGTATTGTGTGCTGGCCTTCAGGAGTCAGGGGATTGAGTTCAAGAACTGAGAGGTAACGCTGCAGATGTACAAAATTCTCGTCAGACCACACTTGGAATATTGTGTGCATTCCTGGGGCGAGAATACCAGTGGACGTCTAAATAAGGTGAGATGAGGGAACTTTAGACAAGATGTGAGGGGGATATTTTATTCACACAGAATGTAGTGGGTGGCTGGAATATATTGCCAGGGGTGGTACTGGAGGCTCATCCAAAAAAGGCATGAAAAAGATTTTAATATAGGGACAGGAATAAAAGAAAAACAGAAGGTACTGGTGAGAGGGAGGGAAGAGTAATATTGTTGTGGGGTAGGTTCAGATGGGTCAGCTGAAGGGACTCGACTGATCCATCCATGATTTGTCCAGCATCTTGCTGCCATTTCATGGTGAACCAGGGTGTTGCCTGATGGAGTCACGTTGCTCTGAGCTCTGCAGAGATAGATCGTGCTTTTCTCCAAAACACACTTCCTCAGGTAAAGCAGAGGAATGGGAAGGGTCGTAGTGTGCAGGGGTAGGGAGGGGGGTGAGGGGGAAAGAGTTGGGGCCCTCCAAAGTCATCATGATCAGGCCTCGGAGATGGCATCTCTATCACTCGTATTTCTCTTCCCAGGAGAAGGAGCGATCTCAGAGACAAGACACGAGTCCAGAAGAACATTGCATCCCAGCTGAACAGAGGACGGACAACATCATGATGGCCTGAACCCCTCCCCTTCTCCCTCTGGCCCTGCCATCTCCATTCCCCACCTCTTCCATATCCCTTCACCCACTTCCCCTCCCATTTCTCCCCTACCTCTCCTCCATTCCAATCCCCTCCCACTCACCTTCCCCTTCACCTACCCTCACACCTATGCCCTAAACTTAGCCCTCCTCCCTTCACCTCCCCTTCCCCTCTCCTTTCCCCCTCCCCTTCGCCTCCTACCCTTCCCCTCCTCCCCTTCCCCTCCCCTTCCCTTCCTACCCCTAACTTAAGGGAAGGAGGGATAGGGGAAGGGGGTAGGAGAAAGGGGGGTAGTGAGAGGGTAGGGGTAGGTAATGGGGTAGTGGTAGGGGATGCGGGTATGGGGTAGGGTTAGGGGAAGGGGGTAGGTGTAGAGGATAGGGGTAGGGTTTAGCTTAGGGTTGGGGAAGGTGGGTAGAATTAAGATAAGGGTCAGGGACGGGTAGAGGTACAGTTAGGTTTAGGGTTAGGAGATGTGGGCTCGGGTTAGGTCGAGGTTTAGGGTTAGGTTTAGAGTTCGGGGAAGTGGGCTTTTGTTAAGTTTAGGGGAAGGGGGTAGGAGTAGGAGGTAGAGGTGGTGTGTGAGTTGGGGTTAGGGGAAGGTGGGTAAGATTAGGGTTGAGTTTAGGGGACAGCGTAGGGATAGGGTTAGAGGACAGGGTGGAAATAAGAGTTAGGGTTGGGGACGTGGTGTAGTGTTTAAGGGTATCGGTAGTGTTAACGTTAAGGTTAGGGTTTGTTAGGGGTTAGGGTTAGGTTGGGGAGGGGAGCGTGGGCGGCGAGCGGGGCACAGGAAATGGGGAGGTGATGAGGGAGGGGAATGGGCAGGGAAATGAAGAGGGGTACGGTGTAGAGGAAATGGGAGGTGAATGTAGGAAGGCACCCCTTCCCCCACATTATCCCTGCCTCCTCTTCTCCTTCCAGAGGAAGCCGGACCTCATTCCGGCCAGAACCTCCCTGTAGTTTCAGAGACTCTGTTTCAGAAAGTGCCTTCGACGCTTGCCGCTGGACAGACATCTTGTCTCTTGATTAATTCTATACCGTTGATATTAAATTTAAAAATGGTTTGGTCTTTTAAAGCTTGAACTCAAAAGGCTGGTCCAGATAGACAACACAGAAACAGGCCCTTCGGCCCCACTCTCCTGCTGGCTGTGCTGTTGTAATCAGTCCATATTCCTCTCCACCTTTTCATTCTTAGCTCCCATCAAGCTCATGTTGCCTTGTCAATCTCACGGCCTGTGGGAAGAAGCTATTTCCCTCCCTGGCTTCTCTGCTTTTATTCCTCCATATCTCCTTCCTGATGGCAGGGGGACAAAGATGCTCTTTGCTGGATATCTGTGAGTCTATTTACCGAGCCCATCCCTGCAAAAAATTCAGGGGTCCCTTGCCTTGAGGTTCCACCCATGTTGCCTCTCCCTCAGCACTCTCTCGTTAGAACACAATTGCAACCTCCTTCCCCTCCTCTCCCAGGTCTCAGTATCCCCCTGACAATTCCAGTCAGCTGCCATGTCTACACCCTGCCCCACCTGCTATCGAATGCCCTGCATCCTCCTTCCCCATTGGTTTCCTCCTGTTATCAGGCATCAGGATGGACCCCACCCTGTTAAAACTACCCGTATTCTCACTGTTTTCTCTGCGCCTCTGCCCTCCATCCAGGGGTCTTGGTTGTCTTGTGGTGATGGTGGAGAACAAAGTACCAACTCAAGGAGATGGGGAGCTGTAAGGAGACCCCCAGTTCCAGGTGACAGGGAGAACCACAGAGATGCCCAACTCTGTCAATCCGGTAGAACCTGGTCATCAGGTGCAAGGAGCTCTTGGTACTGCTGCATGTGAGGCAGGTGTGGCCCAGCCCCACACCTCCACCCTGTCAATTCCCAAAACACATTTCCTATTCATGTGGGGGTCCAAAATGGATAGAGTCTGGTGGACCATGTACATCGTCAATCAATGGGGGAATAACCCTAACCAGCATGGCTATTGTGTATGGCTGTGCTTGGAAACAAAGTGCAAGGGCACCAAAAGCCGCTATGTGCTGAGGTTCTACCTGGCTCAGGTGTTGCGAAAGATTGGTCTGGTCCTGATGCCACACAATGTCCTTGTCAGCTGGACTTTGCCCCATCACCTTCATGGGAATGGTTGCATAGACAAACACTATTGACCACAGGGCCATCAGGCAGTGGTCAGCATGGAATTCCTGCTGACACAGAGACTAGGACTTGATGAGATACTGCTGGGTGGTCCCCTGCACAGAGCATCCAGAGACAGACATCCAGAACTGCTGGAAGACCAGAATCTCAGTGAAAGATGCCCTTTGGTCTGCCTGAAACCCAGATAAGAGAAGCAAACACTAGAAGCCCAAAGCAAAGGGAGGAAGGTTTAGGGGCAATATAAGGGGTACTTGTTTTTACACAGAGTTGTGGGTGCCAGGAATGCCTTGCCAGGAGTGGTGATGAAGGTTGAAATATTAGCAGCATTTAAGGGCTTCTTGGACACATGAATGAAGGAAACATAGAAGATAGGAGCAGGAGTAGGTCATTTGAACCTTCGAGCCTGCTCCGCCATTCAACGAGATCATGGCTGATCTTAAAGTTCAGTATCCCGTCCCCGCCTTCTCTCCGTAACCTTTAATACCCTTATACTGAAGAAATATATCTAATTCCCTCTTAAACATATTTAATGAACCTGCCTCTACTGCCCTCTGTGGCAATGAATTCTACAGATTCACCACTCTCTGGGTAAAGAAATTCCTCCTCATCTCGGTCCTAAATGGTTTGCCTATTATCCTCAAACCATGGCCCCGGGTTCTGCATTTTCCCATCCTTGGAAACATCCCATCTGCATCCATTCTGTCCAGTACTGCCAGAATTTTACATGTCTCTATGAGATCCCCTCTCAATCTTCTAAACTCCAGCAAGTACAATCCCAATTTGCGCAATCTTTCGTCATAAGTCATTCCTGCCATTCCAGGTATCAGCCTGGTGAATCCCCTCTGCACTCCCTCCATTGCAAGAATGGAGGGTTATGAAGGAGGAAGGGTCTAGTTTTTATTTTGCTTGGAATTGATAGGTCAGCGCAACATTGAGGTCTGAAGGGCATAACTGTTCGATGTTAACCTGCTGGTCTTTTAGCACATGGAGATGTGGGTGAGGGAATGCTGCCCACCGGCCTATTCCAGGTTGCTGAGAGATGCACTGAGGCTTGGCGCAGCCAACACGAGGGTGCTGTGGGGAAGGACTCTAATCCTCCGGGTCTTGAGGGGCGGAGACTAAGGGGAACCCCTTCAACCACAGAGTGCAGGGAGTAACCACAAGGTGTCAAAGTGGTGGAATGATGCTAAACAGAGAACATTTGCAGTGAAGGGAATATAGGCATGCAACACGAGGATGAGAAAAGACATGGAACAGTTGTCCTCTTGGTGTATAATTTTAGAATAAAGTTAATTTTGGGGTGAAAAAGAGAAAAGCCCGAACTCAGTCACCTTTGTTTCATGAGATACATTCTCCAATCCAGGAAAGCTCCTCTGTACCCGTTCAAATTTAACCCGAGGAAACTGTGTTCATGGTGGAAATCTCTGCAAACACACAACCGGACCTATGCACAGAGAGACAAATGATACACGTGCAGTCCCTCCCAAAAAAGAAATAAATTCTGTTGAATCAATAGCAGAGTCATGGAGTCTTTGTCTGAGCCGGTCATCCATCATTCTCCATTCTCACTGCTCGCAGGAAGAATCTGTTTCTGGGCCTGGTGCTACTGGCTCCGATATTCCTCGACCTCTTTCCTGATGAGAAGAGCTGCCAAATGCTGTGGGCAGGTGGAAGGGATCCTCGACGACATTGACAATGAACCCGGTTTATCCCATTGATATTTGGGGTGGGTGGGTTGGGGGGAGAGAGTCCCCATCATCCTATCTGCCACTCGTGGTCCTGCCGATCATTTTTTAAAAATATTTATAAACTTAAAACCACAACAAATTCACACAATTATTAATAATGCTCATCTAATGTGTGGCATCTATAAAAGAAAGAATAAAGAAACCACCCCCCACCCCCATCCCCAATATCCTACCCCCTCCCACTTCTCTCTTCAATGGAAGTGTCTGCTACAGTGGTGACCTCAGCAGGACCCAGCCCTTCAGTTGGACGTGAAGATCACGGTCCAGGCGGCTATTCAGATGGTTTGGTTGAAGCTGTCAATGTTCTGGATGTCGCAGCCACACGTGGGGTTCAAACAGGCCAAGGATCAGTTCCACCTCCAAGAGATCACCGCTGATGACATCCATTACTCCTCCATGATGTTCTTGCTCATCAGGACCTGGCAGCAAGGCTCATCGACTTCTGACATCAGCCTCCCGAGCAAGGCAAATAGGATGCCCTCAAGGAGCTCTTAACAAGCACCTTCAGGCCACGCCTTCATCCTCCACCTCATTCTGTTCCTGCTCTCACTGTCGCATGGCCCAGACAGTCATCCCAACATGACTCCCCTCATGCTATTTCTTTTCAGCTCTCACCAGACGCCCTGGACCCACTTTTCAGGAACTCTTCCCTCTTCCTCCCTATGTCATTGGTATCTCCATGTACCACAACCTCTGGCCCACTTTAGCAGCAACACCCCAGACACTGGCACCAGGGAGGCACCACCTGGAAAAGGTCCAGGGTCCTAGTCCAACAGTCATTTTCCTGAGCATCCAGGCAGCAGAGAAATATCAATGGTTGCTCAAAGCAAAATCCTCATTGCGGTGCCCACCAACAATTTGAGGCACAAAGTTTTGTGGGTCTTTTGGGTTACTGGTGCCAACATATTCCCCATCTCACCCTGTCCCTCCATCTACTGTACAATGTTGCCCAGAAAAAAAAACTCTCCGCTTCATTGATGACCTGAACAACAAATGGCTTCTTAAATGGTAAAACACGCTGTTGAACACCACTGCCACTGACCACAAGCACCCCCCAACCCCTCAAAACTGGAAGACCCTTTGAATGACTTGTCTCTGCAATGAAGACAATGGTCTAGTGGAGCCTCGAGCAAAAGATGCAAGGTCGCCGAGTCCCACACAGCTTCTGGTTCAATTCCCTCCTGGAAGCTGCCTCCCGCGACTCCCCATCTGAGTGTCAGATGCTCGCCTGCTCACCACAGAGAACCAGATGGCAGCAGAGACAGTCACACTCCAGCCACACCTCCCCAACATGTGATGGGTTAAATCTGCGGATGCCACTCACAGCGGACCGAAGAAGTGGTACATGGCAGACCGCACAGCGGCCGGGCCCGAAGGGCTGAGCCACTTGCAAGAACAGATCATGTCCTGTCCGAAAGTGACAACCTCCCACTTGAATGACCCCGAGAAGAGCTTGGCACCATGGCCTGGGGCAAGCCGTTCAACACCGTCGATGCTGGACAGCAGGAAAAAGCTTGGTTTACTGACGGCTCCAGCTGGTGGATGTGCGAAAAACAACGGTGTAAAGTGGGAGCGCTCCAGCCCACCACAGATAAAGTACTGACATAAGAGGGTGAGGTGGAGGGGAGAGCCAACTGTTCAAGCTGGCAGCTGTGGCACTGATCCGAAAAGGGACAACCAGGTGGGCCCAGGAGCCTCTTTTCCGATCAGTGCCACAGGATTTCTGGGCTGTGCCAAACAGAACGTCAGTGTGGATGGGTCGGCGTCAGGAGACAGGGAGGCAGATCCATGGCTGCCTGCTCTGAGGACAACAGCACTGGCAGATCTTCTGAGAGGTGGAACAACAAAAGAATAGTCAGGGTCCACCACGTGGATGGACACACCTCCAGGAAAACTGCTGAAGCTGACGCAATGCCACTGTGGACTGAGCTGCTCAAATATGCTCTGCCACTATTTTCCCCAAGCAGAGTGACCCCGGAGCCTTGGCAGCATTGGTGCATCATAAATGTGGGCATATGGGGGCACTATGATGGCCAGAGGATCTGGGGGTCTCATGATGTTGCAAGAACTGTGATGGCCAAATGCCCTATTTGTCAGCAATTAAAACCAAGGGCCACATTCGCTGGGGTTCGGGAGCTGGCCAAGTCTGATAAATTGACCATATCAGGCCTCACCCCTGCCAAAATAAAAAGTGATATGTTCTCACGATGGTCAGCACATACTCGGATGTCCTGCCAGCGGGCCGACCAAGTGCCATTTAAGCATGCTCCATATGTGGAATACCCTATCGGGTAACGTCTGACCAGCAATGGGTGGTGATGCCAAGTATTTGGGGCCACCTGCATATCCCCTACCACCCACAGGCATCCAAGATCAATGAGTGAATGAATGACCTGTTCAAGGTATCGTATGTGACAAGTTGATTGTCAAGTCTTCTATCCATGAGTGGTTGCAAGTGTATCGATTAATCCGGCGAGTTTGTGTCTGTGTGTGTCTTTTACTCCTCGTGCGACTTCACTACATGTGTCAATAAAAGACAACTGTGTTCAAATTCGCCACCCTTGGGAACCCTCGAATCAGTTTCACACACATAATAATTGGTGCAGTGAGCAGGGTCCTTCGAGTTCCGACTGAACATAGCTGCAATGGAGTTGCTTTGGAATCGGGACTGGAAATCTAGTGCAGGCAGGGAGAACAAGATCTGCGGGTGGACTGACGAGAGTGCAGGGTTGGGGTGCTTGGCAAGCATGCTGGCGGACCACGGCAAACTGGTAGACTGGTCCAAGCTCCTGGATCCATATCTTGAGAAAATAGGTCACCACGTGTTGTCCCACTTCAAGAAGTCAGGGTTCCCAAAATCTAAGGGGAATCAGAGGGTGCCTTTTGGCTGCCAGTGTTTCTCCTGAGAAACCAATGTGAGATCATAGAAAGGAAAGATTTGGAGAGGGCCCATGAAAATAAGGAGATAAAGGTGGTCCAGCAGCGCTGCTGTGCACTGCAGGAGGCAGCACAGACTCTCCCAACCTGAGCCACTGATGTCGAGATGAGAGGGACAGAGGTAGCCAACAGGCATGCCAATCAAGGTCTGACTCCCCCCCACTCCCCCAGTGAGTGAGTTTGTACTGGCCATGGAGCGATTAGCTGAGGCCATTTGCCAGGATTCAGGCATTAAAGGTTTCAGAACAGGCCAGGAAGAGCATGAAATCAATTTATTTGCAGAAGTTGTTCTGATATATCTGACAGACCCGACACACTAATTGCCAAAGTTGTGCTCCACCCTGGAGGACTATGGGGAGATCTCTGGGTATAAGTTCTTTTGGGATATGTGCAAAATCATGTCACTTAGGAAGAGGGATTAGAGCCAATGTCGAGAAAATAGTCAACAAATGTGGCGGCAAAATGGGATCAAATATCTAGGAGTTAGAATAGATAACAACGAGTAATTTAGACCAGCTGAATTATTCTCCCCTTGCTTGGGGAAATTGAGGAGGATTTAAATGGTTGGATGTCCCTGCCCATTACACTAGTGGTGTCACAGAGAGGGGAGGTGTCACAGAAGGGGGAGATGATTACACAGAGGGGGTGATGATGTCACTGCATGGGGCAGCCATAGCTGAGTCGTGCCATGGCACAGCAACACGAGAAAGATGCCTCTCTTGGAAGGGGATTCTGGCCCGCGTGTCGGAGTAGGACGCTGTCTCATCCCAGGGACCCTCTGATCAACAGGGTTGTGTTTGGAAGCACCCTGCGCCCATGGGTGAGATAAAGAGCCTGCTACAGGCTCCCCTACTGGGACAGAACCTCCTCTGGCACCATCCTTTACCCAGTGTGGGCGGAGAGAATGGAGGCTGCATTGAATCCCCTCTCCCCATCCTGAGTGCAGGGCACTTTATGGGGCAGCTGGAGGGGACTGGGGAGGGGAGAACAATGGCATGTGAGGGGATACAGGGATGGGGTCTGTAGGAGTGGAGGGGAGAACAAAGGAACGGGGTAGCACCACAGGCTAATGTCAAGGGAGATTGGATCTGAGATAGGGGACATAGGGTTGAGCTGGGGGGAATGGGGTGCGAGGGGACGGAAAGCACTGGGGAAACCATGGGGGTGGTGTTGGGTGGGGGATGAGAGTGTGGTAGAGGAATCGGGGCAGGGGAGAGTGTGAGGTGTCTGAGGGAGAAGAGAAGTTGCGAGGGGGATGGAAGGCAGACCTTTCAACAGAAATGGGACAGAGCTCCCCCTCCACCTGGAATGGGATCTGTCCACTGAGAGACAGGACCGCTCCTCCACCCGCCACTCCCCCCCCATGGTTACAAGATCACTTCCACCCTTGCATACACCCCACACCCCCCCAACTGGGATAGGATTCTTTCCCCCAGTGGACCTGGATCAAGGTGTTAGAAAGTGTTTCTGCTGCGGCGGACCCAACAGAGTTGAGCGGTGAAGAGTGGGGCTCTCTCTGCACCACCTGCTCCCTCTGGCGACGAGGTCTCACTTGCATCATGGAAGATCACGGTGTTGCTGAGCTTCTGTGAATGTGGAGGGCTTCTGCTAAACCCGTGGTAGGGTTCAGAGTGGTTCATCTCCCCGGGACGTGCTGAAGGTCAAGGATGACCAGATCCTCCCATGGAGGGAGGGTTGTAGACAAAGTGAACGGCTGCGGAACTGGCCTCAGTCTGAGGAGAGTGATCAAAGAGGGACCTCGGGTGGCAATATTTCTACTGAGAGGCTGGAACAAACCACCAGAGGATCAATTCTGACATTTAGGTGACCCTTGGAAGGGAGTTAGAGGGAGGGGTAGAGACTAACTTGGACAGCAAGGCTGGGTTGGGATAAATGACCTGTTGTGTACCCTCTGGGTGTGTAAATGCTGCTGCTTCTGCCCCAGAGGACATGGCAATAAAGTCACAACAGAGGTGGCCACACCGTGTCATGGACCCAACGTCCCCAAGGTGGTGTCCTGCACAGATGATAAAATCATCGACAATAGATCTTTCGGTGTGGTGTACCAGACAAGGCTGGTGGACTCCGGAGAGCTGATTGCCATCAAGAAGATCTTGCAGGACAAGAGATTCAAGGTGAGGGGGAGGAGCAGTTGTGTGGAAATGGAAAACCCTGATATTTAACTTTAGGGCCTACAGCACGTTCACAGGCCCTTGCGACACATGAGCACGTTTCACACAATTACACCCAATTGACAAACACCCCAAACACATTTTTGAAGCGTGGGTGGAAAGAGGAGCATCTGACAGAGACCAAAGCAGCCATGGGGTTTGGAAACAGAGAAAGTCACACAAACCCACAACAGCAGCCCCCCTCCCCACACACAACCCCCCACCCCCCACACACACACACACACACACACACACACACACACACACACACACACACACACACACACACACACACACACACACACATGGCAAATATCAAAGATTTTCTGCAAATTCATTGTTTAGTAGAAGCTGGGAAAACAATCATAAAAACGGAAGTGATACTTCATTGAACGCCCTGACGAGTCCCCGCTCCAGCAACACAAAAAGTCCCCCCCACCGACTTTCGACGAGTCCCCCATTTCGGCATCCCTTGGAGTTCACCACCTCTGACCTCTTGACGAATCTCCTCCCCGCCTCCCCCCTCAACTTGGACAAGTCGCCCCTCAGGGCTCCGAACCACCGCCCAGCCTTGCTGATGTTCCTCTCTCGCCATAGAACCGCAAACTGCAGATCGTGCGAAAGTTGGATCACACCGTCATCGTCCCTCTTCTCAACTTCTACTCCTCTGTAGTCAAGGTAAGATCCACCTGCACCCACCCCACCCCCACTCTGATGCATATCATTTGCTGCTACCTTCCCCATTCCTTCAATCGATCTGTCTCGCTGCAGCCTCTCTGTTGCCTCCATCCTGCCCCTCTGACCAGTGCCGACTCCTTGACACTGGCTGCCCTGCTCCTCACCCATTAACTCATGACCTCTTGCCATTTCAACTCCAGACAGCAGCAAGACCACAAGACAAGGTCGCCAAATTCGGCCACTCAGCCCCTCCAGTCTGTTTCCCCAATTCATTTCACGAATGTATTTTCCCCCATAACTCACTTCCCCAGAACCTTTTGGTGCCCTTCCAAATCAACGCCTGCTCTGAATCGTCCCAACAACTCAGCCTCCACATGTTCGACCCCAGCCAACATCCGGCTGCAAACATTTCTCATCTCGAAACGTCAATGGTTTTTCTCTCCCGGTGAATCCTTGCCTCACGAGGGAGGGCGGTCAGAGCTGCACATTTTGTGCAGTCTCACCAGAAGCCGAATGATGGGGCAGCGGACGGGTCCACTACGGCCTGTTGACGCTCTGCTCGCTGAGCCCTTGGATTCATGCAATGTTGTGTTGAGCACTGGGGGCATCAGGCCTACAGAGAGCAGGAGGGGCTGGCACTCCAGTTGGGAGAGGCACTGGGTGTTGGAGGGTAAATCCAGCTGACATGTTTGTATTGTGTCCAAGAGAAAGAGGAGGTTTATTTGAATCTGGGTCTGGTCTATGTTCCCGAGACGGTTCACTGCATGGTCCAGCACTTCAACAAGGCCAAGCAGCCCATTCCCATGATCTACATCAAGGTGGTTGTGGGTCTGGGTGGTCAAGTTGTCCACTGGGGCAAGCTTGGATGGTGGGGTTGGAGGATATGAAGGAGTTTACTGGCTGAGTCTCGCTGGGGACTGGATATCGATGAAGGGTGCATGAGGGTCTCAATGGGTATTGGTGAGGAGAGAAAGGGTAGTGAGGGGAGAGGGGCGGAGAGGATGATGAGGATGGATGTTGATTGGCAGGGAGGAGCCCTTCACCCACCTCCCCTTACCCTCAGGATATAGACCCGGCCAGTGTGGAGGCAGAGCGGGTCATGTTATATCGTTGTGTTGCCAGATGTTCATGTACCAGCTGTGGCAGAGCATGGCCTACTTCCATCCTCAGGGGGGTTTCCATTGAGACATCAAGCCCCAGAAGATGCTGGTAGATCCCGAGATGGCCTTCTTATTGCTCCTTTATTTCGGCAGGTAGATCCACCCGTGTCTGTCCGTTCACCACCTCAACGCGGTCCTGATCCCTCTCCCCAACACGGCCTTGACCCCTCCCCATCAGCTCTCACCCCTCCCCCACCAGCTCTCTCCCCTCCTCACTCTCCCAACTTGCCCCTTCCACAGCTTAATAACTTATTCTAAATAAGATTGTGGGGGGCTTAGATGGAATGAACAGCCACAAACCTTTCCTAAAGTGTCAGGTGCAAATCTCAGAGAGCATCCGCTTCAGGTGAGGGGAGATTTTTTTTATGCAGAGAGTTGTGAGAGCTTTGAATGCGTCACCGGAGAAAGTGGTAGCGGTTGGTAGAATAGGTACATATAAAAGTCTCTGAGACGAGCATGTGGATGTAAGGGAACAGAATTTTTACATGATAAGGGAATTTGGGGATATGGCGAGAAGGCAGGGTAGGTCGAGTTTGGTCATAAATTAGATCAGCCATGATCATATTGAATGGCGGAGCAGGCTCGATAGGCCATTTTTGTCCTACTCCTGTTCCCACTTCCTATGTTCCTATGGGTGTGGTACAGGTAAAGGTTGTGGAGAACATTTACAAAGGTCAGTACAGCCTTTATGGGCCAAAGGGCCTGTACTGGGCAGCAATGCTTGATGTTCTAATGGATGCGGAAGCTCTGGGAAGGGGTAAGGGAGGGACTGGCCAGGAAGTCTGCAGATGCTGGGGCCGAGGGCAATGCCCAAACATGCTGGGGAAACTCATGGATAGTTTTGTGAGGAGCAGGTCCTGCTTCACGAGTCAAATTGAGTTTTTCGAGGACGTGTCAACGGAAATAGATGAAGGTCAAAGTCTGTATGTGCTGCACGAGGATTTTAGTAAGGTGCTTGACAAGGTCCCCACGGAGGCCTCATTCAGAATGTCTGGAGGCATGGGATCCATGGACCCTTGGCTGTGTGGATTCAGAATTGGCTTGTCTGCAGAAAACAGAGGGTAGTAGTAGATGGAACAATGACTAGTGGCGCTCCAAAGGGATCTGCTCTGGGACCCCTGCTCTTTGTGATTTTTATGAATGATGATGGGAGTGGAAGGGTGGGTACGTCAGGGGATGACACAGAGGTAGAGATGTTGTAGACAGTGTAGAAGGTTGTCATAGGTCATCCAGTTTGCAGAGAAGTGACAGATGGAGTTCAATCCTGTAAATCAGATGTACTTAAATAAGCAACTGGTCCAGGTTTATTTCCAGAGTAATTTTCAAGGGCACGAATAACAGTTATTCCAAAGAAGGTTGGAGACCCATTAAAAGTAGCTTCATATACACCAATATCTTCATTGAATGCGGATTACAAGAATGTGTGGGCAGAGCACTTGGTTAATGGCAGGATTATGAACAGTGTGCAGGACTGAGATATATTTAGATCCTGCGCCATAAATCGCTCAAAGTTGCTGTGCAAATTGAGAGGGAGTTTAAGATGGTGTATTGTGTGCTGGCCTTCAGGAGTCAGTGGATTGAGTTCAAAAACAAAGAGGTATCGTTGCAGATGTATAAAATTCTCGTCAGACCACACTTGGAATATTGTGTGCATTCCTGGGGCGAGAATACCAGAGGACGTCTAAATAAGGTGAGCTGAGGGAAATTTAGGCAAGACGTGAGGGGTACATTTTATTCACACAGAATGTAGTGGGTGGCTGGAATGCATTGTTGGGGTAGTAGCGGAGGCTGGTCCAAAAAAGGCATGAAAAGGATTTTAATATGGACAGGAATTCAAGAAAAATGGAGAGTACTGGTGTGAGGGAGGGGAGGGTAACATTGTTGTGGGGTAGGTTCAGATGGATCAGCTGAATGGTCTCGACTGATCCATCCATGATTGTCTAACATCTTGCTGCCATATCGTGGAGAACCAGGGTGTTGCCTGATGGACACACGTTGCTCTGAGCTCTGCAGAGAGAGATCGTGGTTTTCGCCAAAACAGACTTCCTCAGGTAAAGCAGAGGAAGGGGAAAGGCTCCAGTGTTCAGGGGTAGGGGGGATGATGGGGAAAGAGTTGGGACCCTCCAAAGTCATTGTGATCAGGCCTCAGAGGCAGTATCTCTATCACTCGTATTTCTCTTCCCAGGAGAAGGAGCGATCTCAGAGACAAGACACGAGTCCAGAGAACCTCGCATCCCAGCTGAACAGAGGACGGACAACATCATGATGGCCTGAACCCCTCCCCGTCGTATCCCTCTGGCCCTGCCAACCCCATTCCCTGCCTCTTCCATGTCCCTTCACCCACTTCCCCTCTTCTCCTCTACCCCTCCTCCATCCCAACCCCCTCCCGCTCACCTTCCCCTTCTCCTGCCCTCACACCTATGCCCTAACCCCAGCCCTCCACTCTTCACCTCCCCCTTCCCCTCCGCCCTTCCCTTCCCCTTTCCCCCTCCCCTTCCCCTCCCCATCCCCTAACCCTCCCCCTTCCCCTCCCTTTCTCCTCCTCCCCTTCCCCTCCCCCTTCCCTTTCCCCTTCCTACCCCTAACCTAGGGGAAGGAGGGGGAGGGGAAGGGGGTAGGAGAAAGGGGGTAGTGGAAGGGGGTAAGGGTAGGGGTTGTGGTAAGGGGTAGGGTAGGGGGTAGTGGTAGTGGGTGCGGGGTTGGGGAAGGGGTAGGAGGTAGGGTTAGGGGAAGTGGGTAGGTTGTAAGGGATAGGGTAGGGATAGTGGTAGGGGGTGCAGGTATGGGGAAGGGGTAGGGTTAGGGGAAGGGGGTAGGTTGTAAGGGATAGGGTAGGGGGTAGTTGTAGGGGGTGTGGGTATGGGGAAGGTGTAGGAGGTATGGTTAGGGGAAGGGGATAGTTGTAGGGGGTGCGGGTATGGGAAGGGGTAGGAGGTAGGGTTAGGGGAAGGAGGTAGGTTGTAAGGGATAGGGATAGGGTTTAGTTTAGGGTTGGGGAAGTTGGGTAGAGTTAGGGTTAGTGTTAGGAGACATGGGGTAGGGCTATATCTTGGTTTATGGTTAGGTCTATAGTTCAGGGAAGTGGGCTTGTGTTAGGTATAGGGGAAGGGGGTAGGAGCAGTGGGGTAGAGGAGGAGTGAGGTTTGGGGTTAGGGGATGGTGGGTAGCATTAGGGTTGGGGTTAGGGGGTGGCATAGGCGTAGGAATAAACTTAGGGTTAGTGGATGGGGTGGGGGTAGAGTTAGGGGACGTGGAGTGGTGGTAGGGGGTATCGGTAGTGTTAAGGTTAGGTTTAGGATTTTGTTAGGGGTTAGGGTTAGGAGTAGGAGGAAGGGAAGGGGGAGGGGAATGGGGGAGGCGAGCGGGGGACGGGAACTGGGGACTGGAAGGGGGAGGCGATGTGGGAGGGGAACGGGCAGTGGAAAGGGGAGGGGAACGGTGTAGAGGAAAGGGGAGGTGAACGGTGGACGGCATCCCTAGCCCCTCCCCTCCCCTTCCCTTCCCCCGCATTTCCCCTGCCTCTCCTCTCCTCCTTCCAGAAGAAGCTGGGCCTCTTTCCGTCCAGAACCTCCCTGTGGTTTCAGAGCCTCCGTTTCAGGAAGTGCCTTCGACGCTTGCTGCTGGACAGACATCTTGTCTCTTGATTCATTCTGTACCGTTGAGATTAAATTTAAAAATGATTGGGTTTTTTAAAGCTTGAACTCAAAAGCTGGTCCAGATAGACAAAACAGAAACAGGCCCTTCAGCCCCTCTCTCCTGCTAGCTGAGCTGTTGTAATCAGTCCATATTCCTCTCACCCTTTTCATTCTTAGCTCCCATCCAGCTCATGTTGCCTTGTCAATCGCACGGCCTGTGGGAAGAAGCTATTTCCCTCCCTGGCTGCTCTGCTTTTATTCCTCCATATCTCCTTCCTGATGGCAGGGCGACAAAGATGCTCTGTGCTGGATATCTATGAGTCTATTTACAGAGCCCATCCCTGCAATCAATCAGGGGACCATTGCCTTGAGGTGGCACCCATGTTGCCTCTCCCTCAGCACTCTCAGAACACTACTGCACCCTCCTTCCCCTCCTTTCCCAGGTCTCAGTAACCCGCTGACAATTCCAGTCAGCTGCCATGTCTATACCCTGCCCCACCTAAACCGCTGGATCGACCAGCGCCTTCTCCCCTCAAGAGTTCGAAGAATCCACTCTCTCGCAATGTCCTGCTATCGAATGCCCTGCATCCTCCTTCCCACTTGGTTCCTCCTGTTATCAGGCACCTGGATGGACCCCACCCTGTTGAAACTACCCGTGTTCTCACTGATCTCTCTGCGCCTCTGCCCTCCATCCAGGGGTCTTGGATTTCTTGTGGGGGTGGTGGAGAACAAAGCACCAACTTAAGGAGATGGGGAGCAGTACAAAGACCCCCAGGTCCAGGAGACAGGGAGAACCACAGAGATACCCATCTCTGTCATTCGGGTAAAACCTGATTATCAGGTGCAATGTGCAAGGAACTTTCGGTCCTGCTGCACGTGAGCCAGGTTTGGCCCATCCCCACACCACCACCCTGTCAATTCCCAAAACAAATTTCCTATTCATGTGAGGGTCCAAAATGGATAGAGTCTGGAGAAGGACCGTGTACATCGTCAATCAATGGGGACAAGGGTGTAACCAGCATGGCCATAATTGTGTGTGGCTGTGCTTGCAACCAAAGTGCAAGGGCACCAAATGCTGCTATGTGCTGAGGTTCTACCTGGCTTAGGTGTTGCGAAAGATTGGCCTGTCCCTGGTGCTGCACAATGTTCCAGTCAGCAAGACTTTGCCCCTTTACCTTCCTGGGAACGGTTTCATAGACAAACACATTTGACCACAAAGCCATCAGGCAGTGGTCAGCAGAGAATGTCTGACACAGAGACTCTAGGACTAGATGGGATACTGCGGGGTGGTCCACGGAGCAGAGCATCCAGAGACAGACATCCAGAACTGCTGGAAAACCAGAAACTCAGTGAAAGATGCCCTTCAGTTTGCCTGAAACCCAGATCGGAGTAGCAAACACTAGAAGACATCTGTCTAAAGCAAAGGGAGGAAGATTTAGGGGAGATATCAGGGGTATTTTCTTTTACCCAGAGTTGTGGGTGTCAAGAATGCCTTGCCAGGAGTAGTGATGAAGGCCAAAACATTAGGGGCATTTTAGGGGTTCTTAGTTACATTGAGGGGCTGAGACCAAGGAGGATATTCTCCAACAGCAGAGGGTGGCAGTAACCACAATATGTCAAAGTGGTGGCAATGAAGCTAAACAGAGACCATCTAATGTGACTGTGCGCCTGGCTGCGGGAATTTGGACTTACTATATAAACCTTGCTAAGTGCTAGTTCAGGTTGGAAACGTTCGACTTCCTTGGGGGTTAAATCAACAGGCACGGAACTAAACCCTGCTTGAAAAGATAGAGTTTGTTAAGTGCTTCCTCAAACCCCACATAATGAAGGGGCTGCAAGAATTCACTGGTACGATTAATTTTTATCACCGATTCATACCGGTAGTGGCCAACATCATTTTTTTTGTTTTTAAACTTTATTTAAGATTTTATAACATGAATAACATATAGAATTACATTTAAAAATTAAGAACAAAATAATAAAATTACAATACAGTATCAGTAATCTAAATAAAGTATACCCTCCCCAATAATTATTACACATTAATAACCCAACTCAAATTAGTCCAACCCCCCCTTCCCCCCAATATAAAGAGTGAAGAATTAATAAAGTTAATAATATATGTGAGAAAAAAACCCACTTACAAAAAAAACCAAAAACATAACCGATTAAAATACTAACAAAAAGAAAAGTAATTAATACTAAGATATCAGACTTAAAAAACATATTTAAATCAAACTTAAATGCATATATTTAACAGAGTTAAGATGAAACATATAATTAACAAACTTAAAATAAAAAATTAGTAAAATTAGTAACATTGTCTATCAAAAATTCTTAAACAATAATCAATTCTTTAAAAAAAATTGTAGCATGAGAAAAAAAAAGATGAAAAATAAAACTTTCTCTATAGAGATAAACCTTCACCAAATATCAACTAACTTCACATCTAACATCATATTAGTCACATAAACTGCCATCTTAAAACAAAATTCCAACCTCATTAAACATTGTACAATTCAAATTTGGTACTCTTCCACCATTTTTCCCTTTTAACCTTGAATAATTACCCAATAAAAGCTCCAATACCACATTTAAATATCCCCAATCATTACATTAAAATTCAGATATCCAAATAATAAAAATACATCTACAACGAAATCTATATCTTCAACAAATAGAGCATAAGCCACAAACAAAATTCAAGCCTCATTAAGAATTATACAATTCAATTTATAACTTTCACCATTATTCCCTTCGTTCTATAACTAAAATAGCAAAATAATATGCACCTGAATTACCACTCCTTTCACCTTAAAGTTAAAGAAAAAATATTTAAAAAAAACTTATCCATCCCATTCACATTTAAATTTCAAATATTCCTGATCTACTGAATAAACTTTACAAAAAAAACCACATGAATTTTTAGTTTTTTAAACAATCAAATACTTTCTTATGCTTTTTTTTTCAACACAAAAGAAAACCCTTAACTCTTTAATCTAATAATACAAAAAAAGGAAAAATAACAGGTAGGAGGTTAAAAATACCCCCTCCCGTCTAAACCACGCAATGCGGTAACTCCCAAAAAAAATGGGTGTGAGATAACTCACACGTAGCAGATGACTTTCAGGAAATAGTGCCCATCCAGTTCTCTCCCCCAACTCTCACTTCATCTTAAACTAACATCATCATTATTTAATATTCCTTTTTTAAAAAAAAATTTAAAAAAAAGAACAACTCTTCTTTTAATCAGCTCCAACTGCCGAGTCACCATTACAACCATTCCTTCTTGGAGCACGGCTCTTTTCTTCCATCTCTTGTCTCCTTAGAGATCGCGGCGACTACGTCTCTGTTGAAACCGAGTAATTGGCAGCTCTTGAGCAAATGCTATAGCTTCCTTTGGAGAATCAAAGAAATTTGGTTGGCAACCATCTTGAAAAACCTTCAAAACAGCTGGATATCTAAAGGTTGCCTTATAACCTTTCTTCCACAACAACTCTTTAGCAGAATTGAATTCCCGTCATTGGAACACAACTTCTTGACTCAAATCTGCATAGAAGAAAACTCGATTATTTTGAATCATCAAGGGTGATTTTCTCTGTTGTGCATTTCTAATTGCCACTCGTAAAATTATTTCTCTGTCGTAATAATTCAACCAACAAACCAAAACAGGTCTTGGACTTTGACCTGAAATAGGTCTTCTACGCAAGGCTCTGTGAGCACGTTCCAGTATTATATCTTCCGGGAAATGTTCTTGACCCAGCACCTGCGGAATCCATTCAGTAAAACATTTTCTTGGGTCTGGTCCCTCCATTCCTTCCGGCAAACCAATAATCTTTATATTGTTCCGTCTGGATTGGTTTTCCAAATAATCAATCTTTTTCACCAAATCTTTATTTTGAGTTTGTAAGTCTTTGACCATTTTGGTCACATCTGAAACATGATCTCGTATTTCGTATATATCTTCTTCACACGAATTAAATTTATCTCTCACTTCAAGCTTAAAAGCTCCAAACTCAGCCATCTGTTGAGAATGTATTTTCACCACAGAGTATTAAACCTAGTACCAAGTTCAGTCATAATCTTGGATAATCCCTGCATTGTATAAGATAATTTAGATTCAAGATTCACAAGAATCTTTTCAATTGGAAGAGATTCTGGCTCAACAGATTCCTGCTTCTTCTGCATAACCAAAGGGTCTTCTTTTGCTTCCTTCATTCTGGTTGCCTTCCTTGTAGTATAGCTGCGTGTGGAAACCCCTGCCACAGCCTCTCCAGCAATGACTGGAGGACGCTGGCCGGGGTTTTCCCCATCCATCAAGTTGTATAGGTTCTTTTATCTCAAAAGGTGCAGTTTGCAGTGCCACCGCTACAGTTGACAAATGCCTTTCCCCAGCCGGTACTTCAACTGATGTTACTACAAGTGGTTCATTCATAACATTGCCGTCAGATGTTACTGCACATGTGCGAACCTGAGTAACTCTTTTTACTAAAGGCTGTTTGGCGCCCTCTTTAGTGGGCTCTACCGATGTAATATTGAACTCTACATCCGAAAGCTGTACCTTTCTCCTGGGATCCATTTCAGGCTGAGTCTCGATGTTTTTCCTGTAGGTAGGCTCCAAAACTTGAACTTTTGGAAAATGTAGTTTTTTGATAATCTGTTGTCGTTTTTTTTTGCTCTTTTCCACCAATTTTACCATTATAAGTTAAATTAACAGCACTGAAGTTATCTAAACTTTTAAAGAATTTTAACGGGCATTTCTAGACAAAACATTAAGATAGAGTCAGGAGCGGACTGGAAGGCACGTCTGATCCTTACGCCATCTTGCCACGCCCCCCCGTGGCCCTCATCATGCGGAGAAAGGTAAAGACATTACCTGGGACAATAGGATTTGGAGGCGTCCAGAAGGCCAAGGACGCACTGGCCAACACAACCCTTGTGGTACACGCCAGGCCAGAGACACCCACCACTCTCACAGTAGATGCTTCCTGCACAGCAGTAGGGGGTGCACTGGAGCAATTCATCAAAGGGGAATGGCAGCCCCTGTCCTTTTTTAGCAGACACCTCTGGCCACCTGAACTCAAATACAGCGTCTTTGACTGAGAACAATTGGTGCTGTACCTGGCAGTCAGGCACTTAAGGTATTTTTGGAAGGTAGACAATTCAGTGTCTTCATGGACCAGAAGCCATTAATATTTGCCTTCCATAAAGTGTTAGACCTGTGGTCGGCCAAGCAGCAGCGACTCCTCTCATATGAGTCTGAGTTCACTACAGACATTCAACACATCGTGGGTGACACACTGCCCCATCCCCGCAATCAAGTCTATCCAGGCCCTGTCCCAGTGAATAGACTACTGGGAGGAGGGCAGGGGGGGGAGGAGGGCAGGGGGGGGGAGGAGGGCAGGGGGGGGAGGAGGGCAGGGGGGGGAGGAGGGCGGGGGGGGAGGAGGGCGGGGGGGGAGGAGGGCAGGGGGGGGAGGAGGGCAGGGGGGGGAGGAGGGCAGGGGGGGAGGAGGGCAGGGGGGGGAGGAGGGCAGGGGGGGGAGGAGGGCAGGGGGGGAGGAGGGCAGGGGGGGGAGGAGGGCAGGGGGGGGAGGAGGGCAGGGGGGGGAGGAGGGCAGGGGGGGGAGGAGGGCAGGGGGGGGAGGAGGGCAGGGGGGGGAGGAGGGCAGGGGGGGGAGGAGGGCAGGGGGGGGAGGAGGGCAGGGGGGGGAGGAGGGCAGGGGGGGGAGGAGGGCAGGGGGGGAGGAGGGCAGGGGGGGGAGGAGGGCAGGGGGAGGAGGGCAGGGGGAGGAGGGCAGGGGGGGGAGGAGGGCAGGGGGGGGAGGAGGGCAGGGGGGGGAGGAGGGCAGGGGGGGGAGGAGGGCAGGGGGGGGAGGAGGGCAGGGGGGGGAGGAGGGCAGGGGGGGGAGGAGGGCAGGGGGGGAGGAGGGCAGGGGGGGGGAGGAGGGCAGGGGGGGGAGGAGGGCAGGGGGGGGAGGAGGGCAGGGGGGGGAGGAGGGCAGGGGGGGGAGGAGGGCAGGGGGGGGAGGAGGGCAGGGGGGGGAGGAGGGCAGGGGGGGGAGGAGGGCAGGGGGGGGAGGAGGGCAGGGGGGGGAGGAGGGCAGGGGGGGAGGAGGGCAGGGGGGGAGGAGGGCAGGGGGGGAGGAGGGCAGGGGGGGGAGGAGGGCAGGGGGGGGAGGAGGGCAGGGGGGGGAGGAGGGCAGGGGGGGAGGAGGGCAGGGGGGGAGGAGGGCAGGGGGGGAGGAGGGCAGGGGGGGAGGAGGGCAGGGGGGGGAGGAGGGCGGGGGGGGAGGAGGGCGGGGGGGGAGGAGGGCGGGGGGGGAGGAGGGCGGGGGGGGAGGAGGGCGGGGGGGAGGAGGGCAGGGGGGGAGGAGGGCAGGGGGGGAGGAGGGCAGGGGGGGGAGGAGGGCAGGGGGGGGAGGAGGGCAGGGGGGGGAGGAGGGCAGGGGGGGGAGGAGGGCAGGGGGGGGAGGAGGGCAGGGGGGGGAGGAGGGCAGGGGGGGAGGACTGCAGGGGGGGGAGGAGGGCAGGGGGGGAGGAGGGCAGGGGGGGGAGGAGGGCAGGGGGGGGAGGAGGGCAGGGGGGGGAGGAGGGCAGGGGGGGGAGGAGGGCAGGGGGGGAGGAGGGCAGGGGGGGGAGGAGGGCAGGGGGGGAGGAGGGCAGGGGGGGAGGAGGGCAGGGGGGGGAGGAGGGCAGGGGGGGGAGGAGGGCAGGGGGGGGAGGAGGGCAGGGGGGGGAGGAGGGCAGGGGGGGAGGAGGGCAGGGGGGGGAGGAGGGCAGGGGGGGGAGGAGGGCAGGGGGGGGAGGAGGGCAGGGGGGGGAGGAGGGCAGGGGGGGGAGGAGGGCAGGGGGGGGAGGAGGGCAGGGGGGGAGGAGGGCAGGGGGGGGAGGAGGGCAGGGGGGGGAGGAGGGCAGGGGGGGAGGAGGGCAGGGGGGGGAGGAGGGCAGGGGGGGGAGGAGGGCAGGGGGGGGAGGAGGGCAGGGGGGGGAGGAGGGCAGGGGGGGGAGGAGGGCAGGGGGGGGAGGAGGGCAGGGGGGGGAGGAGGGCAGGGGGGGGAGGAGGGCAGGGGGGGGAGGAGGGCAGGGGGGGGAGGAGGGCAGGGGGGGAGGAGGGCAGGTGGGGGAGGAGGGCAGGGGGGGGAGGAGGGCAGGGGGGGGAGGAGGGCAGGGGGGGGAGGAGGGCAGGGGGGGAGGAGGGCAGGGGGGGGAGGAGGGCAGGGGGGGAGGAGGGCAGGGGGGGGAGGAGGGCAGGGGGGGGAGGAGGGCAGGGGGGGGAGGAGGGCAGGGGGGGAGGAGGGCAGGGGGGGAGGAGGGCAGGGGGGGAGGAGGGCAGGGGGGGGAGGAGGGCAGGGGGGGGAGGAGGGCAGGGGGGGGAGGTGGGCAGGGGGGGAGGAGGGCAGGGGGGGGAGGAGGGCAGGGGGGGGAGGAGGGCAGGGGGGGGAGGAGGGCAGGGGGGGGAGGAGGGCAGGGGGGGGAGGAGGGCAGGGGGGGGAGGAGGGCAGGGGGGGGAGGAGGGCAGGGGGGGGAGGAGGGCAGGGGGGGGAGGAGGGCAGGGGGGGGAGGAGGGCAGGGGGGGGAGGAGGGCAGGGGGGGGAGGAGGGCAGGGGGGGGAGGAGGGCAGGGGGGGGAGGAGGGCAGGGGGGGGAGGAGGGCAGGGGGGGGAGGAGGGCAGGGGGGGGAGGAGGGCAGGGGGGGGGAACCGCCTGTTTGCCCCAGGTACCCAAGTCCCCTCTCTGTGTGTGTTGGCTTCCTCCTGCCCTCCATCCCCACAATTTAATGGTCCCATTTCTGACCTTCTCTTCCTCATCTTTCTTTGATGAAGGGACAAACCCACAATGTGTTTGATGTCTCTTTCTCTTTGCTCTATGTCTGTTTGACCTGCTGACTCTCTCTAACGCGGTGGCTTTACCCCCTCATCTTTCGCTGGTTGAACCCAATGGAGCTGCAAGAGCTCAATTTGTGAAGGGTTGTATCTGGATTTGAGTCGTTTGACACCATGTCGATTTCTTTAAATTGTGGCAAAAGCAACTGAAGGATTTCAAAACCTCGTCATCGGTCCTCTTTCAAACTCGTCTGAATTTCTTGGATGAAAAATCATTGTTCTGAAACTTACTCTGCGAGAGTTTATTTTCCTCTCTTGCAGGGAGATTTCAGAATCTGTTCCACATGATGAATCTGTTGTCTTTTCAAAGAGACAGTGGAGTGGCTATTTTCTTCCACCAAGATTTCATCAACTCAGTCAAGGGCTGAACTAAGTCTCCATTTAAAAATGGTTATGTTGCAAATGCAAGATTACTTTGGCTTTATTCATCAAAAGTGGCCATTTCCACGGTCTCAACGAGGCTGCTCTCTTGATCTCAAAGATACGGTTAGAAATGATCTTCCTCCTTCAAAATCCACTTGTTACTCCTGGTCAAAGGAGAAGACGATGTAACTGTACCTTCTCTGACGACTGTATCTTCAATCCTCTCTTCCCCACAGCATGGACAACATCTTCTGCCTCTCATTTGTAATGTTTCTCCAGAATGGCTCATCCCATGACACGTGCCGTCATTTCTGCCTTTGAAGTCCATTCAGCCTCTTCAAAAGTATGAATCATGAGCCAATGGACTCCAGCCTGTCTGTGCAGGTACTTGAATCAAGAACTCGCTTATTCGAACAGCTGCCATCTCTCATCACTCTATTGACTTAGTTTCAATTTTAAGAACACAGATAATCAACAGATGGTCTCTCGATTTGATCAGCAGTCTTCCCTGACGACACAAATTCTTCCGTTTTTAATAAAGCAAACACTCCAGTATCTCAAGGACCATCATGAAGGTTTTCCTCTTTCGGTTTCAGAAGCAGAATGAGCAGACGTTTCATCTCCGTACATGGCTTGCCTTCTGGCATCTCAAAGGATTGTGTGTGTGACCCTGAATCCAACCCACAAAATAACTTGATAATATATATAAACTATTGTAACTTTAAAGATTAATATTCGCACAAAACGGTCCATGATAATTCACAGGACAATGGCATCTTCAAACAATAATTTTAATTGGTAAAGATTAATAACAACACTTTTTACTTCACTCTTACTCCACTCTGCACAAATATATGTGTGTGTGTGTGTGTGTGTGTGTGTGTGTGTGTGTGTGTGTGTGTGTGTGTGTGTGTGTGTGTGTGTGTGTGTATCAAAACCAAAACCATTCCAATTCAGGCAGTGTCCATCTTTTTTTCTTCCTACAGTCGACAATCATCTCCTTGGTTTTGGTGGCATTAAGTGCGAGGTTGTTGTTGGTCCATGATTGAACCCTGCTTTCAATCTCCCTCCTGAATGCTGACTCGTTGCCCTCCTCATGCAGCTCATGACTGTGCTATCGTCAGTGAATTTGTAGATGGTGTCGTCATACCAAGCCATGCAGCTGTAGATGTAAAGCGAGTCGAGCAGGGGTGAAAATGCAACCCTCTGGTGTTTGGGAGCTAATGGAGATTTTGGAAGAGTTGTTCTTGCCAATCCACACTAATTGGGGCCTGGAGATGAAGAAATTCTGGATCCAATTGCACAGTATGTTATGGAGTCCCAGGACTTTGGAATTTGCTCATCAGCTTTGATGGGAGGATGGTTTGGAATGCCAGACTCTAGTCAATAAAGAGCATTCTGATGGATGCACCTTTGTCGTCTGGGTGTTTCAGGGTTTTGGCAGAGCCAGTGAAGATGGCATCTGCCATAGGTCTGGTACTGCATTAACCAAATTGGAATCGATCCATGTCGCCCCTTGGACAGGAGCTGATGTACTTCAACACCAGCCCCTCAATCCACCTCATCACTGGATGTGAGTGTCACTTGTCAATCATCATTTAGGCAGGTTACCCCACTCTTTGGAACTGGTATGTTTGATGCCTATTTGAAACAGGTGGGTGCCACACCCTGTCAGAGTGAGATGTTGAAGATGTCCATGGCCAGTTGGTCAACACAGGTTATCAGTCCTCTGCTGGGTTCTCCATCCAGGCTTGATCCTTTCCTTTGATTCACTCTCCTGAAGGCAGCCCATGTTGTCATCTTTGGTTACTGATAGCAGCGGATCATCAAGAGATGTAGGGGGGGGGGGTGTGCAGTGGTTCTTCCCTGTACTAGTGGTCATATCAGGTGTAGAAGGCATTGAGTTCATGTGGAGTGAGGCTTTGCCGCCTCCCACTGCACCAGATTTGTTTATGCAGCACTTTATGTCATTTAGGCCCCTGTCACAGCTGATGGGTATCCTTTGTTGTTTCCATTCTCGTGTGAATCTCCACCATCTGCGAGATGGGTTTCCATGGTTCGTATTGGCTCCTTGTGTATCTGTATCTCCAAACTGTGATTTGGCTCTCAGCAATTTCTGGATATTGTTGTTCATCCAGGATTTCTGGTTGAGAAAATCCCCTGAACAATTTGGTGGGGACACCCTCGTCCACAGCTGTTTTGATAAATTTCGCTATGGTCCTGGTACAGTGATTCAGTTTCTCAGGTATGTTCTTGAACACGATCCAATCCAGGGACTCTAGGCAGTCCTGCAGCTAGCTTCCCCTCCCGTGACCACCTTCTGGTTGTCCTGATCTTGTAAGTGTTGTTAGCAATTTTAGGCCCCATTTCTAAGAGAGGATGTGATGGTCCAGAGGTGGTTTACAAGAAGGATCCTGTGGATTAGAGGAATAATGTTTGAGGAGCATTTGATGGCTCTGGGCCTGGACTCGCCTGAGTTTAGAAGGATGAGGCAGGACCTCATTGAAATCTTATGAATAGTGAAAGGGCTGGATAGAGAGGATTTTGCCAGGAGTGGGAGAGTTTAGGACCAGTGGGCACAACCTCATAATAAAAGGATGTCTGCTTAATACGGAGATGGAGAAACCTTTTCATCGAGAGAAGTGATTTTCAAACTCCCCCCCCCCTCCCCAGCTCATATTTTACTTAATCCCTATGCCAGAAGTGCTCTGTTAGTAGAGGATTACTTAAAGTGGGATGTGAGTGGAAAGAAAGTTTGAAAACCACTTTTTTAATCGTACCTCATTGACTTGTTCTGTGCATGGTTTCATAACTCCCGAGGAAATGGGCCAATGACAATTTTTCTCAAGCAAAATATTTCCTTCACAATTGTGTCCACTGCAGTCTTTCTCAGCCTTTTTCCCATTCATATTCCACTTTAAGCAATTTCTTACTCATTTTTCGACACTCCAAGGAATAAAGTCCCAACCTGTTCAACCTTTCCCTGTAGCTCAACTCCTGAAGATCTGGCAGCGTCTTAGTAAATCTTCTCTGCACTCTTTCAATCTTACTAATACCCTTCCTGTAGCTCGGCGACCACAACCGCACACAATACTCCAAATGTGGCCTCACCAACATCTTATACAACCTCACCATAACTTCCCAACTCCTATTTTCAGTATGTTAATTAATAAAGGCCAAGATGCCAAAAGATGTATTTAGAACCCTGTCTTCCTTCCGATCAGACGACGCCGCCGCCAACATCCCGCCTCCTCACAGCAAGAGCCAATCAGCCCATGAATCCGCCCATCAATCCAACCTGATTTCAGCGTCCAATCCAATAGCGGACACACCGAATCAACCCATTGGCTTGCGCAACTGAAGCAACCAATCAGCGAGCGAGCAAACACACAGGCGCACCCAATCAGCATCGCAATACAGAAAACAGAGGCAGTGGAAGGAGCAGGAGACCCTTCAGCCCTTCCACATCCAACTAGCCCAACAACTCAATCAAATCCTTGGGTTTCATAAGATCTCTTTGTCCTGGCTCCAGGATTCCTCTGATCTCAAGAAACACATTGTACCCCAACTGCAAGGGAGACTATTTATTATCAAACTTTCCTTCATATTTATTACCATTTTCAGGGAATTATGTAACTCTGCTTTATCCCTTGCTGCCGATTTCTTTAACTTCACTGTTCAATTTCGTAATGTTGGCTTCTGAACTATTTTATTGTGCCCCTTGATCTAGAGAATTCTGACAGAGCAAAACAATTTTGTTTTCTTTTGTCAGGTCAAATTTTGTCACATTGATCCAAAAACAAGTATTTTCACCATTCCTTCATTTCAGATTCTCTGCAGCTGTCGTATTGAACCTCACAGTGACGACATCATGTTCGTCTTGTTTATCCTTTACCCCTCCATCCAGACAGATATGCTGATCAACGAGTCGAATCCACTCATCCAGCACCACTGCTATTTCTGCTGCTCGGGCTTTTGATCCCACGTATTCATTTTGTTATTTCCCCTCTTCTTTTTCTCAGCAAAGAGAATCAGGGTTATTTGATCATCTTTCTGAATCCCAGTGAAAGGTTATCGACCTGAAGGTTTTAACTCCGATTATTTTTCCAGTAGATGACCTGCTGAGTATTTTCAGCATTGAGTTTTTATTTTATTGCCTTGGTGTATTACTGAGTTCTTTGAATAGGAGAAGAAATGTGGGTTGGGTTAAGTGGAGATGTCTCGATCATGGAGTGGGTTGAGAAAAATAGAAATAAAAGGGAAGGGTGCATGGAAATAGTTAATTCATCTTTTGAAATTGTTTTTTGAGCTATGATTGTTATCTGATGTACGCGCAGTGTTCAGAATTAAAAATTTATTGTGATGAATATGTCACAATATTTGTCGTTTTGTGGCAGCAATATAGGGGCAAATATTGTTCTAAATTACATTTTAAAAAAAGAAATCCATTTGTGCAAAATGAAGAGTAAGTGAGGGAGTATCTGTGGTTCCTTGTCCATTCAGAAATCTGATGGCAGAAGGAGAGAAGCTGCGTTTGTACAATTGGGCGTTCATCTTGAGGCTCCTGGACCTGTTTCCCTAGTGATAGCAGGGTGAAGAATGCCTGGCCTGGGTGGTGAGGGTCCTTGAGGGTAGAGGTTGTTTTCTTGAGACTCCACCTCTTGGAGAAGTCGTTAATACATGGGCAAAGGATGAATGGGGAAAAGTTTAGGGGAAACAGGAGTGGGAACTTCTCTACGCAAGGTGGTGGGAGAGTGGAACAAGCTGCCAGCTGCATGAGGAAATGTGAGCTCAATGTTAGCATTGAAGAATTTGGGATACAAGGGGGATGGAGGGTGATGAACTGGATGCTTGTCAGTGGGACGAGGCAGAATAAGAGTTTGGCACAGACTAGAAAAGCTAAAGGGCCTGTATCGGTGCTGTAATGTTCTGTGAATCTATGGAGTGATGCACTTCGTCGTACATCTGCAACCCGACAAAACTACCATGGTGTCTGCACAAAAACACACAATATGCAGCACGTAATGACCACATGAATAATCTAAATAAATAAATGTAGTGGGCCAAGAGGGCGCACAGCCCACATTGTGAACCGTCGCTGACACGGTTCTCCGACGTCGCGCAAAACCATAAAACAGACAGCTGGGTACTCACCCACTTAATGGATCACACGCACATGGTGCTGCATGCCGAGGAATGGCATGTTGATCTGTGGAGTTTCCTGCAGGTAGGTACAGGACATTCACAGGGCTTAATTTAAACCTGCTGGTCCCATGGATCGATAGCAAACTCTTAATGATGTCTCACCATGTCTCATGGAACCAGGCACATTTAACCATTTAACAGTTTACAGAATGGAAACAGGCCATATCGGCCCTTTGAGTTCGCGCTGGTTCACTTGAACAACTCACTAGTTCCCCCCCACCACTCTCCATCCATATCCCTCCAACCCTCTCATATCCATGTACACATGGATGAAGGCCAGTTTGCCATATGCCTTCTTAACCACCCTGTCTACCTGGGAATCCACCTTCAATGAACTCTGTACCATAACTCCAAGATCCCTCTGTTCCTCTGCATTCCTCAACGCCCTCCCCTAAACTGCATATATCTTATTTTGGTTATTTTTTTCCGGAATGCAACAGCTCACACTTGTCGACATTAAATTTCATCTGCCATCTTTCAGTCCACTTTTCCAAACAAACCAAATCCTGTAATCCAAGAAAACCTTCCTCACTATCCATTTTTCCCCCTATTTTTGTATCATCTGCATATTTGCTTACCCAATTAACCATCCCCTCATCCAAATCATGAATATAAATGATAAACAACGAGACCCAGCACCGATCCCTGAGGCACACCTCTCATCACAGGCTTCCATCCTGACTCTCTGCTGTCTATCTTACAGCCACCTCTCAACCCACCTCACTATCTCTGTGTTAATCCCTAGTGACTGAACCTTTCTAACTAACCTTGCGTGCGGAACTTTATCAAAAGCCTAACTAAGATCCAAAGAGATCACGTCAACCGCCCTACCTTTATCCATTTTTCTTGTCACCTCTTCAAAAAACTCAAGGTTTGTCAAACGTGAATTTCCTTTCACAAACCCATGCTGGGTGCTACTGATCAATCCCTGACTATCCAGATATTTGTACATAGTATCTCAAAGAAAACCCTTGAACTTTTGGTCTTGCCTTTCGGCCAGACTGGAACATAATGATCCTGTACTCTCAAAATCTCACCTTTTAATACCCTCCAATTTTCCTCTACATCCTTTCCGGCAAAAAAATCAGCCCACACAATTCTCTGCAAATCTCATCTCATTTCTTCAAATACGGCCTTCCCCCACTCGAAGACCTTCGACTTTGAACCTGACCTATCCCCTTCTATAATTAAACTAAAGCTAATGGACCCATGATCACAAGATCTGAAGTTCTCCCCAACACTCACTCAGCCACCTGCCCCATTTCATTCCCCAACCACAGATCGAACATTGCCCCCCCTCTTATGGGCATCTCCACATACTGCTGCAAAAAGCAGTCCTGAACACGTTGTATGAACTCTAAGCCATCCTGCCCTCCCACTGACTGTGTTTCCCAATTGATGTTATGAGAATTGAAATCCCCAACCAACACCACCCTATTCCTACTGCACATTCCAGCTAATTCCTTGCACATTTGCTCTTCTAGTTCTCCCTTCCCATTTGGCGGCCCATAATATACCCCTATAATAGTAACTTCACCCTTCTTATTTTTTAGTTTTACCCACACTGCCTCCCTCGATGAGACCTCCAGTCTCTTGCCTGAGCACCACTGTAATATCTTCCCTGACAAGTAATGCGGTATATAGAAGAAGTCTGTAAAGTTTGAATAAAGCAGTCTTGTGTTGACTAACGTGGGTATGTATATGACTTTAGTAGCTGTACCAAAGTTGCCACCAGAAATGGTGACCGCCCGAATGCAAGATTCAGCCGAAGCTTGAATCTCCAGTGATCATGGACACAACGACAGCAGATGCCGCCACCACGGCTGCAGTTAAACCAGGTTCTGCCTATTTCTCCTGGAATTGACTAGACATGAGCTTTTAAATATGGAGGGCCTGAGTGACAGGGATCCATCTGATCTAATGAATGAGATGCTCGTATTAGCAGATGGTCATTCTGATTGTTTACTTTTTGAGACTCTATTCCTGTCCAAACTCCCAGGTCGTGTCGCAATACCAATCGTTAACATGGATTTCTGCCATCCCCATGATGTAGCATGGGAGGCTGACAGGCTCGATCATTCTCCAACGCAAGTGTCTGCTCACAAACAGCCTCTTTGATCAGTTGATCCATCTACTGTGTCCTACAAGCCTCCTATATCTGCAATTCCGTCAAAGAAGGATCAACCTACTGATGGGCACCAAGAATGGTGTTTTTACCATCTCCAATGGGGAAAAAAGCCCATAAAAAGCCATTTACCTATTAGAGAAAAAAGGCAGGAAATGAAGAGGCCGGCTGCCAGTCGGGGCCTCAGCATCTGGCACAAGTACTGACTGGCCTATTGTATCTTCAAGACGACGCTAGTAAGTGCAAATATCCAACCAACCTATTTTGAAAAAAAAACATAAATAACAACACCTGGCTCTTCAAGCAGCAAATGGGGCTACAATTCCCTGCTTTAGCAAAGGACAGGTCACGATTTGGAAAGGAGGTGTGACATTCCGTTGGAATTGCGTATTGTCTTCCGTTGCACAGGTCATTTTGGGTGCAAATTTTTGAAGGTCCTATGATTTGCCAGTAGACGTGAAGTGGAGGAAATTGGTCGTTCCACCACTTTGAAACCATACCCACTGGTATGCAGCAAAGGGAGAATTTCCTACCTCGGGATGCATACCCCGCACAAAGATGCGAATGCTGTCCTGCTCAATGAATTTCCCATCATTATCTCCTAATTTCAACACCTCCAAAACAGACCAGGGTGTGTCCCATTACCCTCTCCCTCATATGCAAGATTTCGCTGCCCATCTGCACATTTTCCATGTTTTCTCCAAAGTTGATCTTGTCAAGGGATACCGTCAGATCCTGGTCTATAAGGATGACATTGTTACCCCTTTCAGGCTTTTTGAATTTCTTAAAGATACCATTTGGGCTGAAGAATGCCGCTCAAACTTTCCAACATCTTATAGATGCTTTGGGCAGAGTTCACTTCCATCTACTTGGATGACGTCCTCAAATCCAGTCAAACTGAACAGGATATAACCAACTGCATTTGGGCTGTCTGTTCCAATGGCTGCAGGAATTCCAATCAACCATAGCAAATGTCAATTTGGCAAGTCCACCATCGACTTCCTGGGACACAAGATCATGGTCAATGGTGTCTTTCCCTTAACCATCAAGGTAGAGGCAGTCTGTGCTTTTCCAACACCTACCACGGTTCAGGGCCTGCAGAAATTCTTGGGCATGAAAAACTTCTGTCACCGATTCATTCCAGCAGCTGCTGACATTCTTCGACCATGGTTTCCAATCCTCACTACAAAGCACAGGGATGATCCCTGGACAACAGAGGCAGAGGTTGAGTTTGCAATGCCAAAGATGCTTTAGTCAATGCAGCAATGCTTCCCCCATCCTAACCCCAACACTTCATTGACATTTAGTCCTGATGCCTCGAGTACGGCCCTGGGTGTGGTTCTTGAGTAGTACGTCGATGGCCATTGCCAACTCCTCGTGTTCTTTTCCTGACATCTTTGGCCATTGGAGATGAAATATCGTGCATTATATCAAGCCACATGGCACTTCTGATTAGTTTTGGAGGGTCGGCATTTCACTCTGTTCACAGACCACCAGACACTCGTTTTTGCCTTCAGCAAAATAATGGATCCATGGTCGGCAAAACAGCAGGGTCACTATCATATATTTCAGAATTTACCACGGATGTGCTCTATATTTCTGGTAAAAACAATGGGATCCCGAATATTCTGTCCAGATTGACTGTATATCATATTCAGGGTGACATTGATATTCCGGAATTAGCCAGTGTCCAGGCAATGGACCCCGATGTTCAGGAATACAGTACGGCCATTACTAACCTGGACATACAGCAGGGGGCGACACAGCTGGGTGGCCAACCTTACTTTGTGACATGTCTTTGGGCTACACTCGACCAGGGATTCCACCATCTTTGAGTCAACGTCTTTTTGACCAGATACACAGCTTGTCTCATCCATCCATCAGAACATCTTTCAAGCTCATGTCAAATAAATATGTATGGCACGGTCTGAAAAAAGGTGTCACACAATGGGTCTGCACATGTATCTCCTGCCAGACTGCCAAAATTCAGCGGCACACTAAGGCACCTCTTCAACCTTTCCTGGCGGTACGCAGGCGGTTGGAACACGTGCATGTGCACCTGCTTGGACCATTGCCAGTATCTCACAACATGAGAAACATTCTAACAGTCGTAGAACGTTTCGCACGCTGGCCAGTGGCCGTCCCTTTGACATCCAGTGACACTGAGACAAAGGCCAGAGCATTCATCGTCAATTGGATGGCTAGATTTGGTTTCCCGACCCACATTTCTTCAGACCACGGAACACAATTCACCCACGGTCCAACGGCTTTGTGGAATGTTTCCACCGGCAACTGAAGTCCGCACTTAAGGCCCAACTCACCGGTCTCAATTAGGTTGATGAGTTGCCCTGGGTTCTATTGGGAGTGCGCATGGCTCCAAAAGGAAGATAGGTCTGCATTGTCCGAAGAGATGGTTTATGGAACGGTCCTTACAGTTTCATTGGACTTTCACAAACATCCTTCAGTAGCTTCGACATGGTGTCGCGATCAGCAAACCTTTTCCTAACCACTTGCTTGGATCCCCTAAACAGAATGTTTCCCCCACCACTCCTGGATACTGATTTTGTTTTTATCCCAGGAGTCCCGTTACAATGACCGTATGAGGGCCCTTTCCACGTGGTGAAGATAGATGGGTTCTTTATACTTTGGACATTGGTGGGCATTCACAGCTGTTTAGTGTTGACAGACTCAAGCCTGATTCACCTCTTCAGTGCCCCCAGCCCAGACGGCGAGGGGGTCCACCTAAGGTGCATGCAGCTGGTGGTTTAGTTTCTGGCGACGGTTCTGGGTGGGGATGGGGGGTTGGTGTAGCAGCTGTCTACTAGTGGGCCGAGTGGGCAAGGTTCTTTGGCGGGTGCGTGAAATCATAATGCAGAGAGCTGGGTACACATCCATTTAATTGACAAACCTCGCGTGGTGCTGCGTGCCAAAGAATGGAATGCTGATCTGTGGATTCTCCTGCCGGAAGGCGCAGAACATTCACAGGGTCCCGTGGATCGGCAGCAAACTCATAATGATGTCCCACCTTGACCCATGGAGCCCAGGACAAGCTGTAAATAAAACAAGCATGTAAAGTCTGTATAAAGCAGTCTTGTGTTGACTAATCTGGTGTATGTGTGTTCCTTTAGTAGCTCTATCAAAGTAGATGCTACATATATAAATATTTTGGATGATTATCCCACTTACAAGATACTTCTCATCCGTCTCACACCCTGTGGGAATAAGCTATTCCCCAGCCTGGCAGTCCTGATTTTGATGATGGACATGGTTAAAGATGCTGTGCACTGCATGGTCATGGTCTTTGCACAATTCCGTGAGCCCTATTTGAACAACACTCCCACTAATGTCATCGTTAGAAGAAAAGGATACCCCAGTAATCCTCAGAACTCTTTGCATCATTCCTGTCTGATGCTTTACAGCTACTGGACCATCCAATGATGCAGCCAGACAGGAGACTCAACTGTGCTCCTGTAAAATCTCAAGATGAGAGCTGTTGGCCTAGACTTCCTGTCTCCTTGGGAAGTGTAGGCACTTCCTGACAAATAAGGAGGTGTGATTGTTTTGTGTATTAATATGTGTGCTGTATGGATGGGAATTTTACGTGATTGTATTGTCTATTCTTGCTCTTTAACAATCTTTAGTGGATAGAAGTAGTCATTGTACTTTAGGATGTACAATCATGTACAGATTATCTTTAAATAGCCATTTGTCCCAGATGTCTATTCAGTCCAAGAATACTTTCAATCACAGGCAGATTTTAATCAATAACCCCATTCATTCTGCAATAACTGCCGCTTAATTTTGCCAGTTGTTCAATGGCAAGCTATATGGGGAAAACACCATGTCGACTCTTCTACCTTAAAGGAGTGATTATATTCAAATGGGCAGTGGATCAAGAGATGGAAACAGTGAAATCAGTCAGAGGTGAGTCGCTGCTTAAAATTAGAAACTTTCGTGTTCATGCTATAGAGTTTAAGGCTGCCCAGGAGGAATATAATGTGTTTTCTTTACGATATTTTACCCTCACCCTGACGAAGGATGGGGCCAACAGACATGTTGCTGGAAGGGTTCGAGAATTGATATGGTAGGTCACATGAGGCTCAAGTTTAGATCCACAGAGCGCATGTGTTCAGCAAAATGGCCACCCAGTCTGTATTTGGTCTTGCTGATATCGAGGTCAACTGAGTCAACCAAATGTAGGAGATTAAGTTGGATGGGGTGCATGTGAAACACTGCCTCAACTGGAAGGTCTGATTGTGGCCTTGGATGGAGGTGAGAGGATAGGAAGGGACAAGTTTGGCAATTTCTGCGGTTTCAATGGGAAGTGCATCAGGTGGTGGTGGGTGGAGAGGAAAGTGCCGTCGAGGGAGTCACAGAAAGATGTGCCCCTGTGAAAAGAGGATCTGAGTGGAGCAGGTTAGAGGATGGTGCTGAAGTTGGAAGTGTTCAAGGTTAACGTGTCAGATGTGGCAGCTGATGGGTGGTAAGTGAGAAACCTGAGGGATTCTGTCCTTGTTCAGCTGGAGAGGAGGTGGGGTAAGGGCAGAAAGAGAATTGGAGATACGGGTGCAGATTTTATCAATGTCAGTATGGGGGAAACTGCATTTATTGAAGAAATAAGACATTTTGGGTGTCCTGGAGTAGAAGACCTCATCTTGGGACTTTTACAGGCCCAGAGGACCCCAAAACCTAGCAGCAATAGGAAATCACCAAGACAAAGCGATACTTTAACAAATGTTGTTTTTAATTGTCCAGGCCTTCCAGCATTTGAAATGCCTCTGAGGTCCCCCTTATCCTTCTGTACTCCAACTAGTACAGTCGAAGAGTCGACAATTGCTCCTCATACACTAACCCTTTCATTCCTGATATCATTCCAGTAAATCATCTCTGACCTTCTCCAACACCAACACATCTTTTCTCAAATACGGCAGCCAAAATTCTAATTCTGATTGAATGGAAAGGGAATTCTCCAACGACACAAACACAACAGTTAAATGATATTATGTTTTGTTGATATTTACAAAAAATTATTGAAGAGTCAATTAATAATTTGCAAAAGATGCCGGGTCCCTTTTTTGGACTATTATCATAACCGGAAGCTTGGTGCTGTGTTACGAGACCAGAGGATCCCAAAACTAACCAGCAATAGATATTCACCAAAACAAATGATTACTGAAACAAAAATTGATTTTAATTATTTTTAAACATGAACACGGATTTACATTTTAACTTATCATTGTTTTACTACTTAACTTAATTTACTTAACTTACCCCACTTCTAATTCTAAGTGCACGTGTGTTTAAGTTCAGAAAAGTTCTTTGGTTCACAGTCCAATCTCACTTCTCATTCCTCCAAGTCCACTTGTTGCAGGCCATTTTATACTGTGCACAGAATTGAACGTATATAAAGTTCACCAGGCTTTGGTGCTCGAAAGGTAAATGATTACCACTCAGGAAGGTTCTTCTTGGTTTTCGGAGAGAGGTGTGTTGTTCAGGGAAGTATTACGGTGTTTTTGACTCAATGCACCAGCATCTGAATTCCATTATCTCTTCAAAAAAGTTCTGATAGCTTTAGCATGGAGCAGACCTGAACCAGGACTTTGCAGGTAGTTAAGGGAGTGTGTGGGCAGAGTTTGTTCTGGACCCACAATCTCACCAAATGACTCTGCTTGAAATCAAGATTCAAACCATTTTGAGGAATACAACAGGAATTGTTCAACAAGAGCCTGGTGTTCCCTGAGGTGTTTTCTTTCAATAGTGGAAATGATTTTTTTTTTAAAAAGCCCGATAATATTCCTGATACAGATCTTTGTATTTAACTTTCAGGTTGCTATCTGTTGTTAGCTTGGAGGCCTTTAATGGGGTGACTGGGTGGAACCTGCTTTAACCAAGCAGTTGACTTGCAATTTTCCAGCTGTAGGATGTGTTGCAGTTGCTTGCAAGTTTAGCACGTGGGATTATGATGTGAAACTGCAAGTCACAGCGTCATTTTTGTTTTTGAAAATGCAGATGTGAAAATTTTAACTTTGGTCTCCTTGGTTTGCTTAAGTTTACAGAGGAGTCGTTGGGTCAAGCTGAGAAGACAGAGTTGGATGCTCATTAGGGGAATCGGCTGGGCAAAGCAGAAAGCACAAAACGAGGGGCTGAAAAAATAATGAAGCAGACTGAAGTGACGTTGAACCAAACCCAGGTAAAAAATTTAATTTTGTGCAGTGTACTTAAGAGACCAAACGATTTGGGCTTTTAATGGTGACCTATTTAAATGAACAAAATCTGATTAGAATAGAAGTTTATGGAATGTTTGGAAGTTGCCACAAAAAAATGGAGCATATAAATTAGATAAATGAACAATACAATGAGCCTGGTGTCACAGTATCTGCCTCCCTCTATCGTACATCTCATTAAACATTCTCCCCACTGTGAACCTGGTGTCACAGTACCTGACACAGTTTATCGTACATTACTGTTAAACCTTCTCACTGCTGTGAAGCCAATGTCACAGTAAGGATCTCAGTCGTCCATACATCAGTATTAAACCTCTCTCCACTGTGAATCTGGTGTCACTTTGCCTGCCACATTTTATTTTATATCACCGATAAACCTTATTCCCATTGTGAACCTGGTGTCACAGTATCTGCCACAGTTTATTTTACATCACCGTTAAATCTTATTCAAATTGTGAACCTGGTGTCACAGTATCTGCTACAGTTTATCGAACATTACTGTTGAACATTCTCCCCAATGTGTACCTGGTGTCACAGTATATGACACAGTTTATCGAACATTACTGTTAAACATTCTCCCCACTGTGAACCTGGTGTCACAGTATCTGCCACAGTTTATTTTACATTACTGTTAAATCTTATTCAAATTGTGAACCTGGTGTCACAGTATCTGACACAGTTTATCGTACATTACTGTTAAACATTCTCCCCACTGTGATCCTGGTGTCACAGTATCTGCCACATTTTATTTTACATCACCGTTAAACCTTATTCCCATTGTGAACCTGGTGTCACAGTATCTGATACAGTTTATCGAACATTACTGTTGAACATTCTCCCCAATGTGAACCTGGTGTCACAGTATATGACACAGTTTATCGAACATTACTGTTAAACATTCTCCTCAATGTGAACCTGGTGTCACAGTATCTGACACAGTTTATCGTACATTACTGTTAAACATTCTCCTCAATGTGAACCTGGTGTCACAATATCTGACACAGTTTATCGTACATTACTGTTAAACATTCTCCTCAATGTGAACCTGGTGTCACAGTATCTGACACAGTTTATCGTACATTACTGTTGAACATTCTCCCCAATGTGAACCTGGTGTCACAGTATCTGCCCCAGTTTATCTTACATCACTGATAAACCTTCTCCCAACTGTGAACCCGGTGTCACAATATTTACCTCAGTCTACCATATATCACCGCTAAATCCTTCCCCACTGTTTACCCAGTTTCACAGTATCTATCTCAGTCAACGATACATCACTGTTAAACCTTTTCACTGCTGTGAACCCATTGTCTCAGTATCTATCTCATTATCATTAAACCTTCTCCCGACTGTGGACCTGGTTTCACAATATCTTACACAGTTTATCGTACATTAGTGTTAAACCTTCTCACTGCTGTTAACCCAGTGTCACAGTGTTTGTGACAGTTTTTCGTACATCTCCGTGAAACATTCTCCCCACTGTGAAGCTGTGGTCAGGTTACCTGCCTCAGTCTGCCAGGTACAGCACCGATTGATCTCAGCCAAAGGTGCTGTAGTTGAGTTCGGGTGGCCAGAGGTGTCTGCTCAAGAAGGCCAGGGGCTGCCATTGCCCTTCAATGAATTGTTCCAGTGCTGTCCCTACTGCTGTGCTGGAAGCATCTACTGTGAGAGTGGTGGGTGTCTCTGGCATGGCGTGTACCACAAGGGTTGTGTTGGCCAGTGCATCCTTGGCCCTCTGGAACACCTCCAAATCCTCATTGTCCCAGGTAATGTCTTTAACTTTCTCCGCATGATGTGGGCCACTACTGGTATGAATTGGTTATAAAATTAATTGTACTGGTGAATTCTTGCAGCCCCTTCATTATGGTGTGTTTGGGTAAGCACTGAACAGCCTCTACCTTTTCAAGCAGGGGCTTAGTTCCGTGCCTGTTGATTTGATGCCCCAGGAAATCAAACGTATCCAGCCTGAACTGGCACTAAGTAAGGTTTATAGTAAGTCCAAAGTCCTGCAGCCGGGCCAACAGTTGCCTTAGGTGGTCTCTGTTTAGCTTCCTTGCCACCACCTTGATATCTTGTGGTTACTGCCACCCTCTGCTGTTGGAGAATATATTCCTTGGTCTCAGCCCCTCAATGTGAATAAGAGCCCCTTAAATGCCCCTAAAGTTTTGGCCTTCACTCCTGGCAAGGCATTCCTGGCACCCACAACTCTGTGTAAAAAGAAATACCTCTGATATTGCCCTAATCCTTCCTCCGTTTTCTTTTGCCAGATGCCTTCTAGTGTTTGCTACTCTCATCTGGGTTTCAGGCAGACCGAAGAGCATCTTTTACTGAGTTTCTGGTCTTCCAGCAGTTCTGGATGTCTGTCTCTGGATGCTCTGCTCCGTGGACCACCCCACAGTATCCCATCAAGTCCTGGAGTCTCTGTGTCAGTAATTCTCTGCTGACCACTGGCTGATAGCCTTGTGGTCAAAAGTGTTTGTTTATGAAAACATTCCTAGGAAGGTGATGGGGCAAAGTCCTGCTGACCTGGTCATTGAACGGCACCAGGGCCAGACCACTCTTTTGCAATACCTGAACCTCAGCACATAGCGCCATTTGGTGCCCTTGCACTTTGGTTCCACACACAGCCACACACAATGATGGCCAAGCTAGTTACACCCTTGCCCCCATTGATTGAACATGTACATGGTCCTTCTCTAGACTCTATCCATTTTGGACCCCCACATGAATAGGAAATCTGTTTTAGGAATTGCCAGGGTGGTGGTATGGGGATGGGCCACACCTGCCCCACGTGCAGCAGTACCGAGAGTTCCTTGCACCTTGCAACTGATGATCAGAATTTATCCAATTGACAGAGTTGGGCATCTCTGTGGTTCTCCCTATCTCCTGGAGCTGGGGGTCTCTGTACTGCTCCCCATCTCCTTGAGTTGGTGCTTTGTTCTCCACCAGCCCCACAAGACAACCAAGACCCTTGGATGGAGAGCAGAGGTGCAGAGAGATCATTGAGAACACGGGTAGGGGTCCATCCAGGTGCCTGATAACAGGAGGAAACCAAGTGGGAAGGAGAATGCAGGACATTCATTAGCAAGACATTGCGAGAGAGTGGATTCCTCGAACTCTTGAGGGGAGAAGGTGCTGATCGATCCATCGGTTTAGGTGGGGCAGGGTATAGACATGGCAGCTGACTGGAATTGTCAGCGGGATACTGAGACTTGGCAGAGGAGGGGAAGGAGGGTGCAGTCATGTTCTGAGGAGAGAGTGCTGAGGGAGAGGCAACATGGGTGCCACCTCAAGGCAAGGGACCCCTGATTGTTTGCAGGGATGGGATTTGTAAATAGATATCGAGCACATAGCCTCTTTGTCCCCCTGCCATCAGGAAGGAGATATGGAGGAATAAAAGCAGGACAGCCAGGCAGCTTCTTCCCACAGGCCATGAGATTGACAAGGCAACATGAGCTGGCTGGGAGCAAAGAATGAAAAGGGGGAGAGGAATATGGACTGATTACAACAGCTCAGCCAGCAGGAGAGAGGGGCTGAAGGGCTTGTTTCTGTGTTGTCTATCTGGACCACCTTTTGAGTTCAAGCTTACAAAAACCCAACCATTTTTTAATTTAATAATAATGGTACAGAATGAATCAAGAGACAAGATGTCTGTCCAGCAGCGAGCATCGAAGGCACTTCCTGAAACCGAGGCTCTGAAACTACAGGGAGGTTCTGGCCGGAATGAGGCCCCACTTCTGCTAGAAGGAGGAGAGGAGAAGCAGGGATAATGTAGGGGAAGGGGTGAGGAAGGGAGGGGGTAGAGATACCTTCTTCCATTCACCTCCCCTTTCCTCCACCCTGTTCCCTGTCCTGGGTAAACTTGTACCTCTCACTTTGTTCATTTTAGATTGGTCACAGTGTTCGAGCAACCGAAAGAAAATAGACACCCACACCGAGAGTAGTTCAGTTTAAACAAATGTTTATTACAAATTCAAAAGCTGATTTCAAACTAAATTTTGCAAGCCCTTCCCAATTATACTTATCAACGCCTGGACTGGTCCCAACTGCCGAAGCAAGGCAATGACTGCACACTTAGGTTGTCGGGCGCCGGTAGCAGCTTCTCGACCTCCCTCGACTGGGACGTTAGCTGGACCCTAGAAGTTCTTCTTGCTGAAAGATGTTGCCACCTCTCGGAGAGTCTCAAACTTCAGCAGCGGGACCATGGCTTATATTACCCAAAAACTGCTTACCCAAGCATCTATTCCCAGCGCAGTAAGAAAGATAAGCGAGCAAGCTAGCATGTTAGGCTTCTAACAAATAACATAATTTTCAGCTTATCACTTTGAATACAATGGTTATTTTGCATCAAGGCTAGGCCTCTGACAGTCTGTTCCAAAACAAGGAGGAAGATTAAATGTTCTTGGTACACAGATGTCCTTTTGTCAGATAACTGCATCTCTGGCCCCTCGGTGGAATTTAGCTTAAGTCTGCAGATTGTAAAAAACAAGCAGGTTCTCAGCCTTGCAGAAGCAAAGGTTGCAAAAGTAAAAAAAACAGTTTAAATCTTCCATTACATTCCCCTCCCCATTCCCCTGCCCATTCCCCTCCCCATTTCCTTCGCCCGCTCGCCTCCCGGTTCCCCTCCCCCTTCCCATACCCCTACTCCTAACTCTAACCCCTAACAAACCCTAACCTTAACACTACCGATACCCCCATCACTACACATCCCCTAACTCTACCCCTACCCCATCCCCTAACCCCAACCCTAATACTACCCACCTTCCTCTAACCCAAACCCTCACCCCTCCTCTACCTCCTACTCCTACCCCCTTCCCCTAAACCTAATACCAACCCACTTCCCCGAACTCTAAACCTAACCCTAAACCGAGACCTAATCCTAGCCCATGTCTCCTAACCCTATCCATGATGTTACCTCTATCCCGGCCCTAACCCTGACTCTCACCCAACCCAAGCCTAAACCCTACCCCTATCCCCTACACCTATCTCCTTCCCCAAACCATACCCCTTACCTCTATCTCATACCCACACCCCCAAGCCTACCCCTTACTCAACCCACTTCCATTACCCCCTTTCTCCTACCCCCTTCCTCTACCACTCCTTCCCCTAGGTTAGGGTAGGAAGGGGAAAGGGGGAGGGGGAAGGGGAGGTGAAGGGAGGAGGGCTGGGGTTAGGGCATAGGTGTGAGGGAAGGGGAAGGTAAGCAGGAGGGGGTTGGGATGGAGGAGGGGTAGGGGAGAAGGGGGGCGTGGGTGAAGAGACATGGAAGATGCAGGGAATGGGGTTGGCAGGGCCAGAGGGAGAAGAAGGGGAGAGATTCAAGCCATCATGATGTTGTCCGTCCTCTGTTCAGCTGGGATGCGAGGTTCTTCTGGACTCGTGTCTTGTCTCTGAGATCGCTCCTTCTCCTGGGAAGAGAAATACGAGTGATAGAGATGCTGTCTCCGAGGCCTGATCATAATGATTTTGGAGGGTCCCAACTCTTCCCCATCACCCCCCTCCCTACCCCTTCACACTAGGGCCTTTCCACTTCCTCTGCTTTACCTGAGGAAGTGTGTTTTAGAGAAAAGCACAATCTATCTGTGCAGAGCTCAGAGGACCGTGTCCCCATCAGGCAACACCCTGGTTCAGCACTACATGGCAGCAAGATGCTGGACAAATTATGGATCGATTGGTCGAGTCCCTTCAGCTGACCCATCTGAACCTACCCCAGGACAATATTACCCTTCACTCCCTCACACCAGTACCCTCTGTTTTTCTTTTATTCCTGTCCCCATATTAAAATCTTTTTTATGCCTTTTTTGGACCAGCCTCCTTTTAATCAAATATTATAACAATTAATATCAAATCACAATGTTACAGTGTTTACAAATATATACAAACATATAAAAAAGAAAAGAAAGGAAAATAAACTAAGATACTACTGTAGCGGCGGCTACTCTGTTACTGAATGACCTCACAACCAAACGGGTTGAGTTCAGTGAGCAAAAACTCCTTTATTCAGGTCTGCCTGGCTGGTCTTATGCTCCCAGCCCGGACCTGGCTGAGAAGCACACCGGGGGCCCTGACGTCGCTGGGGGGTCACTTAGGACGCAGGTTGCGGGCTTCTGAGTCTGATGCCGAGGTCAGGGAGAAACCCCCGACAGCGCCATTTTGGCTGGCTGCCCCACCACGTGCGTGACATGAGGGGCTGTATCGCCTGCCTCTTGGCTTGCCGCCACACAGCCCCCCCAGAACCGGCACCAATGGCCTTTTTTGCCGGGCGGCATCGCTTCTTGGGTTGAGCCGCGACCACTGGCTCGTTGGGGTCGAGGTGTGCTGTGTTTAATCTGTCCACAGTAAACAGTTCCCTCTTACCACTGACGTCTGGTGTGAAGGTTGATCCCGAATGCTGGATGACTCTGTACGGCCCTTCATATGGTCTTTGAAGGAGTGCTGTGGAAGGGCCTCATCTGATAAAAACATACTCTGCGAAATACAGCTCAATGGGGATGTAAAGGCTTGTGTGCCATGTCTGGGCAGTGGTGGGAGTGTGAAGGAGTCCAACTGGGCCTGGAGGCAGAGAAGTAAACCATGAGGTGACCGTTGCAGGTTGTGAGATGCATTGATAACTCACCAGGGAGGGCTAGTGGTTTACCGTAGACCAGATCAGCAGATGATATCTTCAGGTCTTCTTTGGGTGTCGAGCGGATTCCCAGGAGTACCCAACGCAGCTCATCCACCGAGTTGGGGCCGGTGAGGCAGGCCATAAGTGCCGACTTAAGGTGGCAATGCAATCGTTCGACCAGTCCATTCGCAAGTTGGTGATAGGCCGTTGTGTGATGCAGCTCATTTCCCAGTCTATTGATGAGCTGTGCCCAGAGTGCAGAGGTGAACAGCGTGCCATATTCGCTGGTGAGGTGGGCCGGGACGCCGAACCAGGTAACCCAACCGGTCAAAAGTGCTTGGGAGCAGGAGTCCGTGGAGGCATCTGGCATTGGGATCACCTCAGGCCAACGAGTGGTGCAGTCTACCACTGTGAAAAGGTAGCAGTTACTTTAGGAAACGGGTAAGGGGCTGGCAATGTCCACATGTATGTGGCTGAAACATTCTCGGACGTGTTCAAAATCCTGCATGGGCATTCTGGTGTGGCTGTGTATCTTGGAAATCTGGCAAAGGGTGCAGGTTCTGGCCCAATCCACAATCTGCTTTCGAAGCCCGTGCAAGACGAAGTGTTTTGCCACCATATTAACCTTGGACCTGATGGAAGGGTGGAAAATGTCATGGATCTGGTGAAGACTTGCCTGCGCCACTGCTGTGGAACCAGTGGTCGCAGGGTGCTCATCACTGAGAGGATTCGGGAGGATCTGGAACTGTAGGCCCATGATGGCTGTCCTGAAGGCCTGCATCTCCTCGTCGGACTTCTGATCCGGGCCAAGCTGGTCGTAGTCTAGGCTGGGTATCAGCGAGCAAATGGCAGGTTGGGAGAATGCTTCAGTGACCACATTGTCTTTCCCTGCCTTGTGCTGAATGTGGATGGTGAACTCCGATACAAAGGACAGGTGACGGTGTAAGTGGGCCGACCAGGGATCTCTAGCTATAGCGAGAGCCTGAGTGAGGGGTTTGTGGTCAGTATAAATTGTGAAAGGCCTCCCCTCCAAGAAATAGCGAAAATGAGGCACAGCAAGGTACATGCCCAGAAACGCACGGTTGAAAGCATTATACTTGCGGTCTGGCAGATGAAGAAGTTGGCTAAAGAATTCCAGTGGTTTCCACTGTCCATTAACCTGCTGCTCCAAGACAGCACCAATGGCAATGGCAGAGGCATCGATGGAGAGCACCATAGGAAGGTCGGTACCTGGGTGGAGGAGCAGGGTAGCCTTCACGAGGGCAACCTTCGTGGCTTTGAATGCCCTGGAGTCCAGGCGAGTATCTTGTCCTTGGCGAAGAGTGGCTGCATGATGTGTGCAGCTCCTGGAATGAATCGGTTATAGAAGTTGACCATACCTGCGAACTCTTGTAGCCCCTTGAGGTTGTCCGGGCATGGAAAATCTCTGATTGCAGTGACCTTCATAGCAGCTGGTGTAGCTCCTTCGGCCATGATGATGTGGGCCAGAAACTGCATGGACTCTTTCCGGAACTGGCATTTGGCCAGGTTGATTGTTAGGCCAAATTCGGCCAGTGCAGGTGAGACTTGATTTGTGCCCAGTCTCTGCTAGCGACAAGAATGTCATCCAGATAAATGAACATGAAATTCAAATCCCTGCGCACCATATTCATGAGGTGCTGGAAAGTCTGGGTGATGTTTTTGAGCTCGAAAGGCATGCGTAGAAATTCGAACAAGCCGAAGGGGATGATGATAGCCGTTTTGGGGATGTCCTCAGGCTACAATGGGATTTGATGACACACGCACACCAGATTGACCTTGGAGAATAACCTTGTGCCATGCAGATTGGCTGTAAAATCCTAAATGAGAGGAATGGGGTAACGGTCAGATACTGTCGTGTCATTAAGCCATCGCTAATCTCTGCAGGGGCGCCAGCCAACGGAGGCTGTGGACCAGATGGAGCGGCGAGGCCCCAGTTCCTGCAGATGCGAGAACTCCTCTTTCACTATCTGGAGCTTATCCGGCAGGTTTAACAGTAATGTACAATAAACTGTGTCAGATACTGTGACACGAGGTTCACAATGGGGAGATTATTTAACAGTGATGTACGGTAGAGTTTGGCAGATACTGTGACATCAAGTTCACAGTAGTGAGAAGGTTTAACAGTAATGCATGATAAGCTGTGGTAGATACCGTGATACCAGGTACACAGTTGGAACAAGGTTTTATGGTGATGTCATATTAACTGTGTCAGATAAAGTGACACCAAGTTCACATTGGGGAGAAGTTTATGGTGATGTACGGAAGACTGACGCAGATACGGTGACACCGCTTTCACAATGAGGAGAAGGTATATCAGAGAAGGAATATACTGTGACTCCAAGTTTACAGTGGGGAGAAAGTTGAACTGTGATGTACGATAAATGGTGAGAAAAACAGTGAAAAATGGGTCAACGTGGGGAGAATGTTTAACGGTGATGTATAGTCGACTTTGGCAGATACTGTGACACCGTGTTCATAGTATTGAGAAGGGTTAACAGAGATGTGCGGTAGAATAAGGCAGATTATATGACTCCTGGTTTACAGTAGTGAGAAGGTTTTAAAATGATGTACAATAAACTGTGGCAGATACTGTGAAATCTGGTACACAATGGGGAGGAGGTTAATGGTGATGTACGGGAGACTACGTAGATATGTTGATACTGGGCTCAGAGTAGGAAAAAAAAGCTTTATTGGTGATGTATGGGAAACTGAGGCAGTTACTGTGACACTGGGTTCATAGCGGGGAAAATGTTTAACAGAGATGTACGATAACCTTTGGTGAACATAGTCACACCAGGTTCACATGGGGGAGAATGTTTAACGGTGATGTACAATCAATTGTGGCAGATACAATAACACCAGGCTCACATTGGGGTGAAAGTTTACTGATGATGTCTGGTAGTCTTTGGCAGACTCTGTAACACCAAGTTCACAGTGGTGAGAAGGTATAATAGTGATTTACGATAAACTATGGCAGATACAGTAAAAACAGTCTCACACTGGGGGGAAGGTTTAATGGTGATGTGTGGTAAACTTAGGCTGATACTTTAACACCAAGTTAACAGGGGGAGAATATTTAATGTTGATTAAAGGTAGACTGAGGCAGAAACTAAGAGACGGGATTCAGAGTAATGTGAAGGTTTAACAGTGATTTACTATAAACTGTGTCAGATGGCACAGAGGGTAGACGTGTGGTTCCACCCTTCCCCAGTTAGACTATTAAATGCTCAATTTTAAAAGTTGTAAAAGTGATTATAGACTTTGGAATAGTGGAGGATCGAAATGGCTGCAAATATGAAAAAATCGAAAACTCAGTTACAGAAGAAATTACCTTACAAAAGTGTTGAAGAATCGAGGCCTAGTTCAAGTTGAAGCAACGGAGTCATTGACTGGAGTCCCCAAGCCTCAGAAGACTCCTGCCCGGCTTAGTATTACACCGGCACCATCTTGTGCAATCACAAGATGGTGCAGGCTCAGCGATGAGTTCGGCCGGTTTCAACTCATACGCTTGTTAACTCGGGCGCGAGGGCGGGCCAGCTGCGTACCTGCAGCATTGCCTGGTGGTCCGGGGGTGTGCAGTGTAGCGTCGGAAGACGCACCTGTGCGGTGGGTGGCCCTACCAGGCATGCGCCATGCGCCGAGGGTCCACGAACCTTTGGAGAAGGTGTGGGCTATGGGGGAGCCCGAGTGATGGCCAGCTGACGAGGTAGGCATACTGTTGTCGGGTGTCCAGACCCGCAGCCGCACTGGAAGAGGACCTACTGCTTTGGAGTAAGAAGAGAGCTCAACTTCATTTGAGTTTGAAGAACTGGGGACTGAGGCAAAAGACGGTCGGCTTCAACGGGAGGTGATGGATCCTGGACTGGATTCTGTGTTTCCAATTCTGGAAGGGATTGCTCAGCTCATGGAAGATATGGCAAATATATCAATGCAGATGACTCATCAGATGACTCAAGGATTTTCAGAAATGAAAACTAAAATGAACACTGTGTGTGAAGAAATAACTTTTATGAAGCAAGATATTAATGTAGTTAAGAGTGATGTTATGAGATGGACACGATCAGTGGATACTGTGCAAGATCATTTTAAAAAGATTGAGGAGGCTTTCTTGAATGCAAGAGTCAAGTGGAGCATAATAGAGATAAAATGGAAATAGTGGAAGATCCTTTTGTAGATTGGGGGATTCAGAAGAAGGAATTATTGAAGAAGTTTGACTCATTAGAAAACCAAAGTCGTAGAAATAATGTTAAGATAGTAGGTCTTCCGGAAGATATGGAAGGTTTGGATCCGGTGAAGGTTTTGAAGAAATGGATCCCAGAAGTTTAGGGCAGGTAATTCGTTCCAGATGGACTGGAATTAGATTGAGTGAACAGAGCTTTAAGGAAGAAACCGTTTCCAGGCCAATTAACACGAGCAGTTTTGATTCGCTGTTTTAAATATCAAGACAGAGAGATGATCCTCCGATTGGTGGTGCAGAAAACACGGCAAAATCAGGATCCACTGATGGTTCAAAATAATAGGGTTTTTTTAATGCAGATCTGAGTCAAGAAATTATCAGAAGAGACCGAGAATTTAATTCAGCCTAAGAAGTATTGTGGCGAAAAGGATATAAATTTGCTTTTCGTTATGCGGCAGTATTGAAAGATTTTTACAGGAATTTTCAATCTCAGTTTTTTGAAAATGACCAAGATGCTTTAATATTTGCTAATTCATTGCCAGATGTACGAGGAAATGGGCGATCGTCACCATTGTCACCGAAGGGAAGGGTCAATGGGAATGGAAATGGAAAGATTGAAAAATATGCAAAGAATGGGAAAAAAGTTGAATTGACGCAAAGTCTTCTCGATATTGAAGATCCGGAACAATCATTGGGACTGGAATCACTGGGTTGAATGTGTTTGTTTCAGTACTTTGTGAAAGTCTGACTGGGGGTGGGTGACACTGAGTCCTTTAGTCACCTGCCACTTGTGGACTTTACCACACCCAGATATTTAGGGGGCTACTACTTTTGAGTAGTTTGTTTTGGGATTGATTTTTCTCTTTTTATTGGAATTTTTAAAATAGGTGGGATGCGAATACAGCGAGACTTAGAAGGGGAGTATTATTTTATAGTAGGATTCACATTTGTGAGAAGTTTTAACAGTGATATACTATGAACTGTGTAAGATACTGTGGCACCAGGATCACAGAGGGAGAAGGTTTAACAGTGATGTACGGTATGTTGAGGTAGATAATTTAACACCAGGAATAAAGTGGGGATCATGTTTAACGGTGATGTACTGTAGACTGAGGCAGATACTGTGACACCAGGCTCACATGAGAATAAGGTTTAATGATGATGTACGGTATGTTGAGGTAGATAAAGTGATACCAGGTGCACAATGTGGATAATGTTTAACGGGGATGTATGGTAGACTGAGGCAGATACAGTGACACCAGGTTCACAGTGGGGAGGAGGTTTAATGGTGATATACGGAAGACTGAGGCAGATACTGTGCCACCAGGTTTACAGTTGGAGAATGATCAATGATGATGTACGGTAGACTGAGACAGTTACTGTGACACTGGGTTCACAGCAATGAGAAAATTGAAAAGTAATCTCCGATAAACTGTGTCAGATACAGTGACACCCATTCACAGATGTGTAAAGATTTAACGATAATGTATGGTCGACTGATAAGAGATACTGAGACAATGGGTTCACAACATTAACAAGGTTTAACAGTCATGTACGATAAACTGTGTGATATACTGCGACACCAGGTTCAGAGTGGGGAGATGTTTTAACAGTAAAGTACAGTAGACTTTGGCATATTCTGTGACACTGAGTTCAGGGCAGTAAGAAGGCTTAATGGTGATGTGCGTTAAACTGAGGCAGATACTTTAACTAGGTTCACAGGAGGAAAAGGTTTAATGTTTATGAACGGTAGACTGAGGCAGAAAATGTGAGATGGATTCCACAGTAGTAAGAAGGTTTAACAGTGATTTACTATAAACTGTGTTAGATACTGTGACACCATGTTCACATTGGGGAGAACGTTTAACAGTGATGTACGGTAAATTGAGATGGATAGCGTGACACCGGGTGCACAGTGGGTAGGAGGTTTATCAGTGATGTACGGTAGACTGAGACCAATACTGTGACACCAAGTTCACAGTAGTGAGAAGGTTTAACGGTGATGTACGGTATACTGAGGCAGATACTGTGACACCAGGTTCACGTTGGGGAAAAGGTTTAACGGTGATATACTGTAAATTGAGATATATACCGTGACACCAGGTTCACAGTGGGGAGAAGGTTTAACGTTGATGTACGATAGACTGAGGCAGAAACTTTGAGACAGGATTCACATTCGTGAGAAGGTTTAACATTGATGTACGATTAACAGAGTCAGATATTTTGACATCAGGTTCATATTGGGGAGAAGGTTTAACGGTGATGTACGGTAGAGCGAGGCAGATACTGTGACACCAGGCTCATTGTATTGTTCATTTATCTTAATTACAACATCTAATTTATATGCTCCATTTTTTTGTGGCAACTTCCAAACATTCCATAAACTTCAATTCTAATCAGATTTGTTCATTTAAATAGGTCACCACTAAAAGCCCAAATTGTTTAGCCTCTTAAGTACGCTGCACAAAATTAAATTCTTTACCTGGGTTTGGTTCAACGGCACTTCAGTCTCCTTCATTATTTTTTAAGTACCTCATTTTGTGCTTTCTCCTTTGCCCAGCCGATTTGCCAAATGGGCATCCAACTCTGTCTTCTCAGCTTGACCCAACGTCTCCTCTGTAAATTTAAACAAACCAAGGAGACCAGTTAAAATTTTCACATTGGCATTTTCAAAAACAAAAATGACGCTGTGACTTGCAGTTTCACATCATAATCCCACTTGCTAAACTTTCAAGCAACTGCACTGCATTCTACAGCTGGAAAATTGCCAGCGAACTGCTTGGTTAAAGCAGATTCCACCCAGACACCCCATTAAAGGCCTCCAAGTTAACAACAGATAGCAACCTGAAAGTTAAATACAAAGATCTGTATCAGGAAGATTAATGGGCCTTTAAAAAAAAATAATTTCCACTATTGAAATAAAACTCCTCAGGGAACACAAGGCTCTTGTTGAACAATTCCTGTTGTATTCCTCAAAATGGTTTGAATCTTGATTTCAAGCAGAGTAATTTTGTGAGATTGTTGGTCCAGAACAAACCCTGCCCACACACTCCCTTAAATACCTGCAAAGTTGTGGCTCAGCTCTGCTCCATGCTAAAGCTATCAGAGCTTTCCTGAAGAGATAACAGACTTCAGATGCTGGTATGTCGAGTCAAACACACCCTAATACTTCCATGAACAATACACCACTCTCTGAAAACCAACAAGAACCATCCTGAACAGTAATTATTTACCTTTCTAGCACCAAATCTGGTGAACTTTATATATGTTGAATTCTGTGCACAGTATAAGAATGGCCTGCAACTAGTGAACTTGGAGGAATGAGAAGTGAGATTGGACTGTGAACCAAAAAACCTTTCTGAACTTACACACACATTACACACACGTGCACTTAGAATTAGAAGGGAGGTAAGCTATCAAGCTTTTCTGAAGAGATAACAGACTTCAGATGCTGGTACGTTGAGTCACCAAAACACTAATGCTTCCCTGAACAACACACCTCTATCTGAAAACCAACAAGAACCTTCCCGAGTGGTAAATATCAACAAGACATAATATCGTGTAACCGTTGTGTTTGTGTCATTGGAGAATTCCCTTTCCATTCAATCAGAATTAGAGTTTTGGGTGCCATATTTGAGAAAAGATGTGCTGGTGTTGGAGAAGGTCAGAGATGATTTACTGGAATGATATCAGGAATGAAAGGGTTAGTGAATTGTCGACTCTTTGACTACTAGTTGGAGTACAGAAAGGTAAGGGGGACCTCAGAGGCATTTCAAATGCTGGAAGGCTTGGACAGAGTACATATGGCAAAGATGTTTCCCATGGTTGGGGATTCTAGGACAGGAGAGCATAATTTCAGGATAAAAGGGTGTCAATTTAAAACAAATGTGGAAAAATTGATTTTGTCAGTGGGTCGTGAAACCCAGAGATTAACAGATATTTGATACATCAAGGAATTAAGGGTAACGGGGAGAGTGCTGGGCAGTGGGGGTGAGTGGAAGAATGGTGGAACAGACTCAACGGGCCTACTTCTGCTCCTATATCTTGTGATCTATATCCTGCTGGAGACCTAGTGAACCCTCCTCTTGTATTCCATTCTTAGAAAACATTCTGCATCGTGGTTTTATGTCACGTGAACCCATTTCCGATTGAATTCCATGTTACAAATAACCCAATGCAAATTCCGCATTGAGAGGACTGCAGCTTCCTCATTTTAAAAATTGTTATGGAGCAGCTCAAATGAGATTTCTTGCTTCTTTTTTTGAAAGGGTTAAAATAGAATCAAATAAAATAGGAGAGGGAAAAGCAGAAGAATTTATGTACAAGTGGGAATCAAAATTAATGGTTGGTGATAAAGATACACAATTTTTGAAACATTTGATTAATATATGGAATAAAATAAATTATGAAATTGGTGTAAGTGGATGTCTTTCTTTCTTTGGCTTGGCTTCGCGGACAAAGATTTATGGAGGGGTAAATGTCCACGTCAGCTGCAGGCTCGTTTGTGGCTGACAAGTCCGATGCGGGACAGGGAGACATGGTTGCAGCGGTTGCAGGGGAAAATTGGTTCGTTGGGGTTGGGTGTTGGGTTTTTCCTCCTTTGTGTTTTGTCAGTGAGGTGGGCTCTGCGGTCTTCTTCAAAGGAGGTTGCTGCCCGCCAAACTGTGAGGCGCCAAGATGCACGTTTTGAGGCGATATCAGCCCACTGGCAGTGGTCAATGTGGCAGGCACCAAGAGATTTCTTTAGGCAGTCCTTGTACCTCTTCTTTGGTGCACCTCTGTCATGGTGGCCAGTGGAGAGCTCGCCATATAACACGATCTTTGGAAGGCGATTGTCCTCCATTCTGGAGACGTGACCTACCCAGCGCAGTTGGATCATCAACAGCGTGGATTCGATGCTGTCGGCCTCTGCCATCTCGAGTTCCTCGATGTTAGGGATGAAGTCGCTCCAATGAATGTTAAGGATGGAGCGGAGACAATGCTGGTAGAAGCGTTCTAGGAGCCATAGGTGATGCCGCTAGAGGACCCATGATTCGGAGCCGAACAGGAGTGTGGGTATGACAACGGCTCTGTATACGCTAATCTTTGTGAAGTTTTTCAGTTGGTTGTTTTTCCAGACTCTTTTGTGTAGTCTTCCAAAGGCGCTATTTGCCTTGGTGAGTCTGTTGTCTATCTCGTTGTTGATCCTTGCATTCGATGAAATGGTGCAGCCGAGATAGGTAAACTGGTTGACCGTTTTGAGTTTTGTGTGCCCGATGGAGATGTGGGGGGGCTGGTAGTCATGGTGGGGTGCTGGCTGATGGAGGACCTCAGTTTTCTTCAGGCTGACTTCCAGGCCAAACATTTTGGCAGTTTCCACAAAACAGGACGTCAAGTGCTGAAGAGCTGGCTCTGAATGGGCAATTAAAGCGGCATCATCTGCAAAGAGTAGTTCACGGACAAGTGGATGTATATCACCCAGAATTGCTTTGATTCAAATTCCTCGTATCTTTTTCAAAGGATCATCAATTTCTGGATAGTTGGTTTTGTAAGGGGATTATAGATGTTGAAGATTGTTATGAAAGAGGTCAATTAATGTCATTTGACCAACTGAGAAATAAATATCATATAACTTATCGCAATTTCTTTTGCTATTTCCATATTTGAAGGATAAGTTATGACCAACCATGTTGTACTGAAATAGAACTCCTTATAGGAGGAAGTGTTAAAAAAAAAATTATTTGATGATGTCCTCTTTATTACAAGTAGGAACTTTTAAATGAGAAGTTCATAAGTTGAGACAAAGGTGGGAAATGGATCTGAATATTGTAATTGATTGTCAAATATATATATCCATATAAGGATCTCAATGCAAGATATAAATAAGTTCAGTATAATTGTTTTTACATCAGTCATGTAGCAGTTGTCAGCAAGGAATTTATCTGAAAGCTGCACCTGGAGTCAGGTGACTCAGGCTGTTGGATTTGAAAAGCTCCTCAGGAAGCTGATTTGGCAATAGAGATCACGTGATCCAGGGGAATTGTATTAATTCACTTCAACGCAGCATTTTGGATCTATTGACCAGAGTTCCACACTGCAGCAGTGAGGAAGGAATTCACGACTAGTTTTTCTTCTTCAGTTACTTCTTTCACCAGTGAAATTGAATAGAATAAAATCAGAATTATCAGATCAATGTTTTAGGTGTGGAGAAGATGTCGCAACTTTCTTGCATTAAACTTATTTTTGTCCTAATGCAAGATCTTTTTGGGGAGAATTACAATATTAATGGAACAAGTTATAGGAGATGTTTTTCCGCAGAATCTGACCTTATTTTTATTAGGAAATATTGAAGGAACAAGGCCCAAATTAAATCTATTAATATATCAATTGAAATTTGTTAAATTAACGTTAGCGGTGATGAGGACATGTATTGCACTTACTTGGAAATAAGATATACATATATTTTTAGGGATGCCAAGATGACATGCAAATATTCAAGGTTGCATTCCTTTGGAAAAAGATTACAAATAGCTTGAGAAATATATATCCTATGCATTTGCAAATTTGGCACCTGAATATTCAAATATAAGGCTTCAATTTGTAATAATGCCCTTTCCATCCCTCTAGACATGTGAGATTCTCCTCTTAGTTAATTTGTAACTAAGAAGTCTCCTGTTGGTGACTTCAAGAGAGGAACCCACGCAGGCTGTGGGCTTCTGGACAAAGCAGTCAAGGAACTCACACCAGGCTGTGGAATGCTAGAGACTGGGTCTAAACTGGCTAAAAGGGTGTCAGGTATCAGTCCTGGGATACGAGTGAGTGCTAAATGTTTCCTAATTATGTCAGAGGTTCAAAATTGGAGCTCACATTGCCAATGACTTGGATGGTCTGTGAGCATTGAAAGAGAATCCACAGACCCTCAGTGACTTGGCCCAGGGTTTGAGGTGGTGGTGGGGGGGGGGGGGAAAGCACTCAGTCTTTCTCTGACTGCAAGAGGCTTTTCAGGCAATTTCTGCCAGAGGTGAGTCTGTCTGCCTTATAGCAGGAAAAAAGCAATTTTCACTTTTCTGGCACTTTTTAATTACATGACAGTAAATTGTCTCCTGAAATAGAGATAGAGGTTCAAGTTTAAAACTATTACAAACTCCACTCACCAGATTATACATCTTCCCACTTTTTTTTTGGAAGGACACCATTGATTTTATCACAACTCCTCTGCTGCATCTCTCCTGTGACAGATTATATATTTTACATTGTATATAGAGATGTTTTTGAAAGAGATGGATTGGAGGAGTCGTTTAGGTCACAAGCAAACACATACACTGCACAAAACAGCTCTTATTTAAAATGCAAGAGCTTTGCTGAGAGTGAGTCATTCAGGCACCAAGAGCCTTTGCAAAGACAAAACAAGGAGACTGTTTTACTAAAGAATTTCAAAAGCAGGTGTAAATGGATTATTGTTTTTAAAGCAACAGATGAATGGACTCAGAAGTTTGGGTCCAGTGCAGTCATCTGGCTGGTACCAGTTTGCTGTTCTAAGAAGGTTTTGCAATCAGAGAGGAGAGACCAAATAGGCTTTTTCTAAAAAGAATGAGAGAGAGAGAAAGAGAGAGAGAGATAGAGATGGCAAGCTGGCATCTTGTTTTGAAGATGGGTTGTGAGTTCTCAGTTCAGCCTGTTGAAAAACTTTGTTGTCCATACAAGAGGAAATGGCTGGCGAGAAATTATGTTTTACCTGAAATAAGGGAAACAAAAGGAGATCAATGGTGCCCTGCAGAAGAGGTTATCATTTGGAATATCCTGATTGGTCAAGTTTCTTTGGCAAGACACCAAAGTGGCTGATCAGAGGGAATCAGTTTATGTGTGTCCAATGAGCAGGAAATCCCTCTCTGAAACCAACAAGAACCTTCCTGGAGGGTAAATATTTACTTTTAAGCACCAGAGCTTGGTAAAAATTCATAAATGTTGAATTCTGTGCACAGTATAAGAATTGATAGACACTGGTGAACTTGGAGTTGTGTCAAAGAATTTTATGCACATTAAATGCACCTGCGCTTAAAATTAGAAGGCGGTAATGGAAGGCTGTTAATAGTGATAAGTTAAAGTTTGATCCTGTTTTTTTTTGTTTAAAGAAAATTAAAAACAATGTTTGTTTAAGAATGAATGGTGTTATTGTTCAAAATATTCCAGAGATCGAAAGTATTCTTGGACTGAATAGACATCTGGGCCAAATGGCTATTTAAGGACAATCTGTACATGATTGTACATCCTAAAGTACAATGACTACTTCTATCCAGTAAATATTGTTAAAGAGCAAGAATAGACAATACAATCACATAAAATTCCCATCGATACAGCACATGTATTAATACACAAAACAATCACACCTCCTTATCGGTCAGGAAGTGTCTACACTTCCCAAGGAGGCTGAGGAGGTCAAGGCCAATGGCTCTCATCCTGAGATTTTACAGGAGCGCTGTTGAGTCTCCTGTCTGGCTGCACCATTGGATGATCTAGTTGCTGTAAAGCATCAGACAGCAATAATGCAGAGTGGTGAGGATCACTGGGGTCTCCCTTTTTCTGTAGATGACATTCACTAGGAGTGTTGTTCAAATCGGACTCAAGGAATAGTGCAAAGATCATTTTGAACTAGTGAACAGCATCTTTAACCACGTCAATCATCAAAATCAGGACTTATAAGCTGGGGTATAGCTTCTTCCCACAGGCTGTGAGATGGTTGAAAAGTATCCTGTAAGTGCGAGAATCTCCCAAATATTTATATATGTAGCAGCTACTTCAATAGAGCTACTAAAGCAACACACACACACACACACACACACACACACATACCAGGTTAGTCAACACAAGACTGCTTTATTCATTCTTTACAGGTTTCTTCTATTTACAGCGTGTCCCGGGCTCCATGGGTCAAGGTGCGACATCATTTAAGAGTTTGCTGCAGATCCACGGGACCACAGGTTTAAATTAAGTCCTGTGAGTGTCCCGTACCTTCCGGCAGGGGAAATCACAGATCAACGTGCCCTTTCTCGGCACGCAGCACCACGTGCATGCGGTCAATTAAATGGATGAGTTCCCAGCTGTCTGCCTTATGATTTCATGTGCCCGCCAAAGAACCTTGCCCTCTCGGCCCGCTACACAGCTGCTACACCCCCCCAGAACCGTCGCCAGAAAGTAAAACACCAGCTGCATGCACCTTAGGTGGACACCCTCATTGTCTGGGCTGGTGGCACTGAATGGGTGAAGCGGGATCCACATGGGCAGGGTTGTGTCTGTCCAAACTAAACAGCTGTGAATGTTCCCTAATGTCCAAAGTATACTCAAACCTATCCTTCTTCACCACGCAGAAAAAGCCCTCATACGGTCATTGTAACAGCACCCCTGGGTCCTGTCTGCGCACAAATATAAAATCAGCGTCCAGGAGTGGTGGGGCACATTCTGTTAAGGGGATCCAAGCCAATTGGTAGGAAGAGCTTTGCTGATCACGATACCATGTCGAGCTGCTGAAGGATGTTCAGATCAGAGTTGGTTGAAAAATGAATGTCCCATGAAACTGTAAGGACCAGACCATAAACCATCTCTGCGGACAATGCAGATATATCTTGCTTTGAAGCTGTGCGCATTCCCAAAAGAGTGCATGGCAACTCATCAACCTAATTGGGACCAGTGAGTCGGGCCTTAAAAGTGGACTTCAGTTGCCGGTGGGAACGTGGGTGAATTGTGTTCCATGGACTGAGTTAACGTGGGAAAACCAAATCTGGCCATCCAGTTGACGATGATTGCTCTGGCCCTTTTGTCAGTGTCACTGGATGGCAACGGGACGGCCTCTGGCCAGCACGTGAAATGTTCTACAACTGTTAGAATGTATCTCATGTTGTGAGATTCTGGCAATGGTCCAAGCAGGTCCACATGCACATGTTCCAACTGCCTGCATACTGTCAGTAAATGTTGAAGAGGTGCCTTAGTGTGGCACTGAATTTTGGCAGTGAGGCAGGAGATAGTCATACAAATCCATTGCATGATGCCTTTTCTCAGTCCATGCTATACATATTTATTTGACATGTGCATGACAGATGTTCTGATAGACAGATGAGATAAGCTGTGTATCTGGTCAATGAGGTGTTTCCTCCAAAATGCAGGAAACATTGGTCTAATGTAGCCCAAAAACATGTCACAAAGTAAGGTTGGCCACCCAGTTGTGCTGCCCTCTGCTGTATGTCCAGGTTAGTAATGGCCGTACTGTTTGCCTGAATATCGGGGTCCATTGCCTGGACACAGGCTAATTCAGGAATATCAATGTAACACTGAATATGATATTCAGTCGGTCTGGACAGAATATTCGTGATGCCATTGTTTTTACCAGATGTTATCCAAGTAGATGTAAGGGAACTCTAAATCTCTGCCCAAAGTGTCTATAACCCGCTGGCAGGTTTGAACAGCATTCTGCAACTCAAGAGGCATCCAAAGACATTCAAAAAGCCCAGAAGGGATAATAATCACCATTTTAGGAATATCTTCCTTATGGATGGGATCTGATGGTTTCTCATGACAAGATAAACCTTGGAGAAAGCCCAGAAATTGTGCAGATGGGAGGCAAAATCTTGCATATGAGGGACGTTAAGACAGTGGGTCTTAACCTGAGATATGGTCTGTTGGGCTTCATAAACCATAGCATAGACTAGAGTATAGCTGGAAAGTGATGCTGCAACTGTTTAAGGCATTGGTGAGGCCAGGTTTGGAGAATTGTTTTCAGTTCTGTTCTTCAAATATAGGAATGAAATAGATAAGGTGGAGAGGGTGCAGAAAAGATTTACAAAAATGTTACGTGGCTTACAACATCTAGAGTACAGAGAAAGATTAAGGAGACAGCGACTTTATTCATTGGAACGTAGACGGATGAAGGGGGTTATGATAGAGGTATTCAAAATTATGAAAGGAATAGATAGACTGGATGTGAGTAGACTCTTTCCCCTGAGGGCAGTGGTGGTTGGAACAAGAGGGCCTGATTTCAAAGTAAGGGGCAAATTTTAGGAGGAATGTGAGAGGATGCTTCTTCACTCAGAGAGTGGTGGCAGAATGGAATGATCTTCCAGAAGGGATCATTGCGGCAGGGTCTTTTCTGTCATTTAAGAGGTTGGATGTGTACATGGATATGAGGGGGTTGGAGGGATATGGCCAGAGTATTGGAGGGGAAAACTAGTGCAGTTGTTCATGTGAACTGGCATATACTTGAAGGGCCGATATGGCCTGTTTACGTGCTGTAAACTGTCATATGGTTATATGTGCTGGGCTCCACGGGACAAGGTGGGACATCATTAAGAGTTTGCTGCCAGTGGATTTGAATTAAGTCCCGTGAGTATCCCAAGCTTCCCGGCAGGAGACTCCAAAAATCGAAAAGATGAATTAACTATTTCGATGAGCCCTCCCCTTTTACGTCTATTTTTCTAAACCCATTCCATGATCTTGACATATCCACTTAACCCAACCCATATTTCTTCTCCCATTCAAAGCACTCAGTAATACACCAAGGCAGTAAAATAAAAACTCAATGCTGGGAATACTCAGCAGATCATCTACTGGAAAAAATAATCAGAGTTAAAACCTTCAGATCGATAACCTTTCACTGGGATTCAGAAAGATGATCAAATAAACCTGATTCTCTTTGCTGAGAAAAAGAAGAGGGGAAATAACAAATTGAATACGTGGGATGAAAAGCCCGAGCAGCAGAAATGGCAGTGGTGCTGGATGAGTGGAGTCCACTCTTTGATCAACACATCTGTCTGCATGGAGGGGGAAAGGATAAACAAGACAAACACAATGCCGTCACTGTGAGGTTCAATACGACAGCTGCAGAGAATCTGAAATGAAGGAATGGTGAAAATACTTGTTTTTGGATCAATGTGACAAATTTTGAGCTCACAAAAGAAAACAAAATTGATTTGCTCTGCCAGAACTGTCTAGATTAAGGGGCACAATAAAATAGTCCAGAAGCCAACATTATGAAATTGAACAGCCAAGTTATACAAATCGGCAGCAAGAGATAAAACACAGTTACATAATTCCATGAAAGTTGGTGTCACAGGACGAAAGGGTTCTAAAGACAGCTTTTGTCATCTTGGTCTTCATTAATTAACGGATTGAAAATAGGAGTTGGGAAGTTATGGTGAGGTTTGATAAGATGTTGGTGAGGCCAAATTTGGAGTATTGTGTGCAATTCTGGTCGCCTAGCTACAGGAAGGGTATTAGTAAGATTGAAAGAGTGCAGAGAAGATTTACCAGGAGTTGAGCTACAGGGAAAGGTTGAACAGGCTGGGATTTTATTCCTTGGAGTCTCGAAAAATGAGTAAGAGATTGCTTAAAGTGGAATATGAATGGGAAAAAAGGCTGAGAAAGACTGCAGTCGACCCAATTGTGAAGGAAAAATGTTACTTGAAAAAAATTGTAATTGGCCCATTTCCTCTGGAGTTATGAAACCACGCACAGAACAAGTCAATGACGTACGATTAAAACAGTGGTTTTCAAACTTTTTATTTCCAATCACATTCCACCTTAAGTAATCCCTTACTAACAGAGCTCTTCTGGCACAAGGATTAAGTGGAATATGATCAAGGGGGTGGGGGTGTAGAGGAGGAGTTTGAAAATCACTGCTCGAGATGAAAATGTTTCTCCATCTCTGTTTTAAGCAGACATCCTTTTATTCTGTGGTTTTGCCCACTGGTCCTAAACACTCGCACGACTGGCAAAATACTCTCTCTCTCCAGCCCTTTCACTAGTCATCAGATTTCAATGAGGTCCTGCCTCATCCTTCTAAACTCAGGTGAGTACAGGCCCAGAACCATCAAATGCTCATCAAACATTATTCCTCTCATACCCAGGATCATTTTTGCAAACAACCTCTGGGCATCACATCCTCTCTTAGAAATGGGGCCTAAAATTACTAGATCAGGACAACCAGAAGGTGGTCACGGGAGGGAAGACAGCAGCAGGGCTGCCTAGAGTCCACGGATTTGATGGTGTTCAAGGAGTCAGCTGAGGGGAGCGGGGATTGTCGTGGAAGAATGGCATCGGAAAATGACGTGAGAAGACACCTCTCCCTGACTGAACTGTTCAATACTCGAACTGTAGTGACTTTTTTGACTTTATCAATATTTTGAACAGTAATTTACTACAGTAGGATTCTGGAAATGAAGAAAGGAAAAAAGCAGTGTTGGGCACTGCCAGTTTCCCCAATAATCACAGAGACAAAGAATGAGGGGAACGATAGGCTTTATTACACACAAGACTGCAGGCCCGGGTCCAAGTGAGGGAAGTGAAGGGATGGAAGAGATGTCTCGACCTTTATGGCCGGGTCAAAGGGGAGGAGTTCAGGGAGGAGTCTAGGAGAGGATGTCATCAGGAGGGTGGGCCATCCCATGCCTGTACTGGTAAGTACATACAATACCATTTTATTACCAGCAACTTAGAAAAAATCTAGGTTTTCAACCTGTTAAAAGTGCAGAAGAAGCAAGGCCGACCTTCCAGAAGGAACCTCAGGACAAGTTAGACATGGATCCGAATCCTCAATGTGGAACTCGGGAGAAGCTGGAAGAAACATCCACATCCTCTGCGCTTCCACAGACGCAAGATGTCAAGTTCTTTGGCCTGGCGGCGGGCCAGGAGGGGTGCGAGGTCTGCCGGAAGATATTGAAGGTTCAGATCCTGTAAAATTATTTTTGGAAATGGGTTCCAGAGATGTTGGGAGTCGAGTCTTTTGAGATCAGGCTCATAGGTCGTGAAGGAGAAAACCTTTACTGGGTCAAATGTCAAGAGCGGTTCTTTTAAGATTTTGTGATATCAGGATAGAGAAATTATATTGTGGCTTGCAGTTCAGAAAGTTGCCTTGATCAAAGCCCTACGATGTATCAAGGCAATAGGGTTTTATTTTAAGCTGATTTAAGTCAGGAGATCATTAAGTGATGGAAAGAGTTTAATCTGGTCAAAGCAGTGCTGTGGAAGAAAGGGTATAAATTTACTTTTTGGTATCTGATGATATTTAAGGTGATTTATGGGCGAGATCAGTCTCAATGTTTTGTGAGTCCATATGGTGCATTATCTTTTGCAAATTCCTTCCCAGATTTGAAGGAATCGATGGGGAAAATGCCTGAGGATAAGATTGGGAAGGGAATGGGAAAAAGAAGTTGGAATCAGAATCGGTGAGTGATGTTGAAGATGAAGCTCAAGCTCAATGTGGCTGTTATCAATGGGATGACTGATGGATTTTAATGTTCGGTTGGAGGGGTGGTGGTTGACTCTACTACTTCTAAAGTCATCTGCCACTCGTGGAATTGACTGCACCTGGTCCACAGAGGGGGGTCTGACTCTTGGGCTCTTAGGTTTTTACATTTTTTACAGGGGTTTCTTATTGTTTGAAAGGGGGGCGTTGGGTTTTTTTAAATTTATATCTAATTGTAATTGCTCTGTGAAGTGCCAATCTCAGGAGGAAATTAAATTATGGCTCATTTAAACTTTGTGACCTTTAATGTTAAATGACTTAATAATGTGATGAAAAGGAAGGGAATATTGGCATATATAAAGAAAATTTCGGTTGATGTTGCCTTTTTGCAAGAAACTCGTTTGTCTGAGAAAGAACATATGAAATTGAAAAGAGATTGGGTCGGACATGTTTTTGCATCTTCATTTAATTCGAAAGCTCGAGGTGAGTTGCTACTTTGGTTCATCAGAAGTTACCGTTACAGTTGGAATCATTCTCTGCCACATCGGGTCGAGAGCTGTTGGTGAATTGTAAAATTTTTGCTGAAGCATGGACTTTGATGAATGTTTATCCACCCAATGAAGATGATGAAGATGTTATTTCTGAAACTTCTTTGAATCTGGGTCAAGCTCATGAAAATATTTTGGTTGGTGGGGATTTTAATTGAGTGTTGGATAAATTTCCAAAAACTGTACAAAGAACCAAAATAGCAAAATGTATGTTAGACTCAATGAAAGATTTGAATTTGGTGGAAATCTGGAGGAAGTTAATTTTGACAGAAAAAGAATTTTCTTTTTATTCACCCAGACATGATCCTTTTTTGAGAATCGACTTTTGCTTAACATCAGCACAATTACAGGGTAGATTTATACATGCAGAGTATAAGAGTAGTAATTGTCTGATCATTCTTCATTGTTAAGTAGAAGTACACAATCCTTTATCCGGACATCTAAAATCCAGAAAGCTCCAAACACCAGCAAGTGGGGAGAGAGACGGCAAAGGTGGAGGAAAAACGGCAGCATGACTGGAAGGGGGTGTGGGTGGATACAGCAGCACGATTCGGGTGGGCTTAAGTCTGGCTTTCCAAAATCAAGAAAAATCTGAAATTCAGAACACAGTGACCCCCCCTCCCCCCAAAAGGGTTCTGGATAAAGGATTGTGCACATGTTCTGGTTTGCATAATGTTGAGACTCTTATCGGTGAAGATTTAATGGGATGTTATTGAAGTAACTAAACTTTCTAAGTTATATCAAAGACCATATTCAGTCTCATTTTCAAATTAATACATATTTAGTACAAAGTAAATTTGTTTTGTGGGATGCTTTAAAAGCTTATTTAAAAGGTCTGATAATCAATTATTCTGCAAGAATTAAGATATAGCATTTGGCAGAGAGCCAACATTTGGAGAAGGATATAACAATGTTAGAAAAGGAATTCCAACGAAATTCAAATGTGGATAAAAATACTTTTTTGATTCAGTTGAAACTGTTATAATATAATGCAAATATGAAAAATTAATATAATGATCCAAATAGCATTACTATGAGTAAGGAGAAAGAGCGCATAAGGTTTTCGCTCAGCAATTAAAGACTGAACAGGCATCAAGGACAATAAATGTGATAAGAAATAATACAGGACTCACTTTTGAACCTCAGGAAATGAATGATGAATTTCACTCATTTTACCAGAATTTATATTCTTTTGATGTAAGTCAGGATGAGGAACGTGTTGAGTCTTTTTTAGGTAGTTTGGAGTTATCGGTTTTGGACGATAAAGATAGGACAGAATTGGAAGTTCCTTTCAGTGATTTAGAAATTGAAGAAGCAATATTGAATATCACGTGGAGAAGAGGGGTGTACAGGAGGGTTTTATAAAGAATTTATTCAAGTCTTGTCTCCTGTTTTGATGGATGTTCTTAAACAAGCTACAGAAGAGCAAAATCATTTCCAGAATTCTTTTCTAGAGCTCGACATAGTTATTGCAAAAAAGAAAGAGCCCCATTGAAAGTTGCCTCATATCGACCAATAGCTTTATAAAATGTAGTTTATAAGATAGTAGCTAAGGTATTGGCCAATAGACTTGCAAAATATTTATCACGTTTAATACATGTTGATCAAGCAGGTTTCATTAAGAATAGATTTTCTTCTGAAAATATTGTTAGACTGTTGATGTTAATTAATGTGTCAAGACATTGTTTGAATCAATCAGTGATAGTGGCATTAGATGCGGAAAAAGCCTTTGATCGAGTTGAAAGGAACTTTTTATTTAAAATACTTGAAGATTTAAGCTTGGACCTTTTTTACCTGGTTGAGTTAAAGCCTTGTATAAAAATCCTTTGGTGAGGATGGTGACAAATGGACAAATTTCAGATACGTTTAATTTAACATGCTCCACAAGGCAAGGTTGTCCTTTGTCACCATTGGTGATAGAACCACTAGCCCAAGCTATAAGACAAATGATAAAATTAGTGGGATTAAAATAAAGGAAGAGAATATAAGGTTCCTTTGTACCAATATATTTAACAAATCCTCAGTAATCGTTATGACATCTACAAACCTGTTTGGTACAATATGGAGAAATGTCTGGTTATAATCGGGATAAGAGGAACATATTACCAATTACAGAGGAAGATTATCCTGCTTGTAAACAGATTACACATCTTAGATGGACTAAGAAAATTAAATATTTAGGGGTAATGGTTGATGCAGATTATCAACATTTATGTAAGTTGAACTATATATCTCTATTGATAAAATTCAAGCTGATTTAATTAAATGGAAAGATCTTCCTTTGACAAGAATGGCACATGTGAATTGTATTAAAAATGAATATTTTTTCTTGAATTTAATATCTTTTTCAATCAATTCCATGTTTGAGTCAAAACATATTTTTTTAAAGAGTTATGGAGCAATCAGAATATTTTTATAGAAAGGTTCATTGGCTAGAGTATTGTTGCAAAACTTAACATGGCAATATGCATTAGGGACGACAATGGCCTCATTTTCAGAATTATTCATTAAATTATTAGTTAATTATCAGTTAAAATTTATTAATATGATGTTTGATGTTAATCAACCTCCACACTGCGCTAAAGTGTTATTAGCACAGATTTCTCATTCTATTATACATCAATGTATATTTAGATGGACTCCTCGTCTTTTGCATTATAATAATGTGCCAGTATTATGACATTTATGTGATACTTGGTATAAAAGAAATCTGGCAATAGGAAATGGAGATAAGGTTTTATTACAAATTCCATTATATCAGGATAAATACATATCCTTCTCAATGAATAATCTCAGTATTTAAAGATTTGCCAGATGAAAGGTATTCAAGTGTTAGCAGATTGTTTTGAAGATGGGATATTTTTTTATTATGTTAGGCTTCGGGAAAAAATTGAGGTACTGTTAAATTCTTTGCTTGCATATTTTCAAGTACATGCTCCAGTAGTGAAGAATTTTGGGCGGGAATCGAACATGCCTAAGTTAACTAAATTTAAAAATTTAATTGTAAATGGGTCAGAAAGGGATTTATTTCAGAAATGTATTCTTTGTTGCAACAGAAAATGGCTAAACTGGATTGAGATAAATCAAATCTTAAATGGGAGAAAGATTTATCCTTAGAATTATCCCAAGAAGGATGGACTACTATGTGTGAACATAGTGAGACTAAATTTGGTGAACTATAATTTTCAACATCAGTTGTATTAAATGCCGGAAAAGTTAAAAAGATATGGATTTAGTCATTCGGATTTATGTTTTAATTGTGGGACTCAAATTGGTACTTTTTTTTCAATTCTGTCTGGTTGTGTGATAAAGTAAATCTTTTTGGATAAAAATTAGAGGGTTTAAGGCAGATATATTAGAGACTACTTTAATGGTAGATCCACTGCTTTTTTTTAAATGGGGTATATTACAACTTTAACAATGGGTTTAAGAATGGATAAATCTCCAATTAAGTTTATTCGGTTCGCATTAGCATTGGTTGGGAAATGTATTGTTATTACGTGGAAAAAATGATATGGATTTAAATATGAATCTTTGGCAAAATGAAAGCTTGTATTTGTTTGGAAAAGATAACGTAATTTACGTGATAATTTTTTTTTTAATGTGAAAATGTGGTCTAAAATTTACAGTCTTTTGCCTCTCTTCCTTCTTAAAGAGTGGAGTAACATTTATAATTTTCCAGTGCAGACTTGGAAGACAAGGGTAGATGGACTTTAAACATGAACATGGTGAGTAATTAGGGAAGCTATTCATTCAGATATGCTGCTCACAACTAGGTAATTCCAAAAGACCTAAGTTATAGGGTTCCACATGAGAGACGAGGCCAATAGCCGCAGAGATCAAGACAAAGCAGAATCATACACACCATTACTACCAAGATTTACATCAGTGACATATCAAAGTCAATGCGATACTTTAAGATGAGTTACAGCACAGTAACAGACCCTTTAGGCCCACAAACCTGTGCCTCCCAATTCACCTTCAACCCCCCCATACTTTTTGAACAGTGGGAAAAATCTGGAGGCCCCTCCCCCACCCCAGAGAAAACCTAAGCACACACAGGGAGAACATAGAAACTCCTCACAGAGAGAGCAGGATTTGAACCCCATCCCTATCACTGGCAGCGCAACAGAGTTGCGATTGTGCCATCCACTGTCGAACCATGTTGGACAGGAAAAAACTCAAATCAAGAAACTCAATAAATGGACAGCATCAATATTTTGTGAGTTGGTACGGATTAGTCCAGATTTTGAGAAAAGATGGATGGAGAGTACTTTGTAACAACGTAATGACAGTCAGTAGAAAAGAAGCCACAGCGAGCTTGCATGGGAGCCAGGAAGGGAAATTAGCCACTTTATTGAAATGGAAGCAAGAGAATAGGCTCAGGAGAAAGAACCCATGTGAGAGAAATTCTGGTTCATGAGCAAGTCACAAAAACCCAATGATGCCTTCCAAAGTGCATTCCGATTTGGGAATACGAGGCATTCATCTCGAATTATTTCTCCAGTTTGGGCATTTTGGATCATTAATATTCCCCGGTATTCTTAAAAATCTGATGATGAGGTGTTACATGTGTTGCTATGAGGTGTAACTATGCAGCTCGTATTTGCACAGCAGATATAATAAGGGATCCACCCTTCCCCCTCTCCTTCATAGTGTCTATTTAAGACAAACATAATCTGCAAAGAAATGATGATGAGATCACGAGATGTAGCAGTAGAACTTCATTCATCTTTTGATTTGATCGTCTAAACAAGTTTTAAAAAAATACAGAGCAGTGAGGGTCTGGGATGCATTGCTGGGGTGGAGGTGGGGGCTGGTACAATGAGGACATTCAAAAGACTAAGATACATGGATGGAAAAATAATAGAGGGTAATGAGTGTGAGGTAGGGAAGGGTTAGATTTGTAATGGCACTGATATACCATCATTTACACACAATTAAAGAATACCCTCACTCGTTTCCTCCAGAAGACAATGCAGTCGACCTTCTTTATCCTCCTCAGACACAACATTGCATTCTTCAACTCCCCAAACACCACCCAACCAAGCCCCTTTGACCTTCGCATTGGTTCAGTGCCACATGGTGATCCTGACCCTCTCTCTCTACTCCTCCTGCATCCGAGATCCATCACCCATATACTGACGCTTAACACTCGAACACATGGGCTAATCCTCCAGCGATATGCTTCAATTACATTAATCAGTGGCAACTGGCACCGTTCCCAAAGCAGGCAGATGCATCACCATGACAGCCCCCTTCCCCCCCCCCACCACCCCACCTCCAGCCTCCAATCCATGCAAGGAGGCGACTGAATGGAACTTTCCCCAGTGTAATGGTCTCGAGGGTTGACAGTTCAGCCTGATCTCGTATGATACTGGAAGACAGGTGATGCAGGGGTACGACTGGTCCTCTGGCTATGGCCCTGATGCAGAACGTGGACATTCGAAATACACTGGCTTCAACCTGTTGATGGAAACAGTGTTACCTTTTCCATTCCTGTCAATCACAAAACACTATGGATGGTGTCATAAGACCTGGAAAGAACCATCGTAAATGGGTTAGAGTGGTTTACGAACAACATCATGTCAAAGAAATACACGAGAACACTGTTGTCAATCATTTGGCACATCCACTGGAGATGATGCTGCCACATAGGAAAACTTCAGAGTAATCTCATTTTCTCGAAGACGGTCAAGAAAACTGACCTGTTCATGAGCACTGTGTCTGGACTCAGATTCACAAACTCACCTGGCAAGGTCAGCATACAGCCATAGACTAGCTCGACCACTAAACATCCATGATCTGCTCAAAGAGCTGTAGTCACGCAAAGGAGAACCATGGGCAAACGTTCGCTCCATGTCGATGATTTGCCACCTGCTGTCAACGGTGCTTTCGATCGTCAATGAAAACGCTCAAAGAAGCTGTTGGCCTGAAATGCTTCGCCGTAATTCAGGTAGTGCCCAGAAAATCAGTGAGAGCTCGGACCAATGCTGACTAGAACTGAGACCCTCGATCTGTTGTAATAGTGCCCAGAACACCAAAAGATGGAATCCAATAATCCACAAACGTCCAAGCAATTGTCTCTGCAGAGATGCCGATGATAGGAATTTCATCCTTCCACCTGGTAGTCCTGTCCTCACCCGTGAGCAGAGAAGTACATTGCCGAGATGGCGGAAGTGGACCTTGGAAGCCACAAGGTGCACGTGCTGGAAATCGGAATCCAAAACAACAAAATCCCCCAGCTTGAATTTCATGTGCCTGGAGACTTTAGGGCGTGGACCCAGGAAGCAAGTCCTTGCCCATAATCCAACATTCTGTTTTACACGAACCCAGGTAAGATGTTCCTTAACCAGTTTGATTGATGCTCTTCTACCAGGAAGAGATAGATTGTGAAGGGAAAATCTCCTGCCTCATAGCCGCCCACACAAACAGCCTAGTCCTTCCTGTTGGGGGAAAAAAAAATCAGACCAACTTTTCAGCCGATTCATCAAGGGTCACATCTTGAAGATGGAGACCAGAGTTGATCTGGTTACACTGGATGAAATCGGGATCAGTGCACCATGCATGAGCCATGGCATCGAAATTTATGTCAGTGGTTGTATGTAATGTCGCACCTGGATTGGGCACCAATTTGCTTTCTCTCAGATGTCACGTGTGTCCGATGAAAATTGAAGGATGAAGTGCAAGTGCTGAATCTCCCTTGGCAAGTAGAGATACAGTATGCATAAGAGACTGGTGGTCTGTACAAATGGTCAAAGGATGACCTTCCAATAAAAAAGCTGAAATACTGGATTGGAAATTGGGATTCATGAGGGAATTACAAAGAAATATTTCCAAATTGTATTTTCTACTTCAAGCGGAATCTCCAAACCCAGACTTGAATAAATCAAAAGAAAGATGGGAATTGGATTTGGGAACTGAAATTGACCCTTTTTGCTGGTCTGACATTTGTTGGGACAGTAATTAATGTTTTTGATAGATTAGTTAATAATAACTTATTCATCAATTATATTTAATGGCACATCAATTAATTTATTCCTAACTTTTCAAATTCATGTTTTAGATCTGAATCCCATCTTAAAATTGATTGTGGGGAAATGCAAAATTGTATTCCCTTAGCAAATGTGACTTATAATATTAGAACTGGGTATGATACATACTTCAAAATATGGAAACCTTATTTAGATATGGGTTTGGATATCTAATGTTTTCACTTCTCCACCCCACCACCACTTTTCTTTAATCTTAATGGTTGAACCTTATCATGTTGGTTTAATTCTACTATTTTATTAATATCCTGCCTTTCCTTTTGGGAGGGAATAGTTATCACAGGAGCTTTGCACCTAGATCTGTATTTTTTTCTTTTATACTTTTTTTTCTCTTTTCACTTTTATGTACAGTACAACCATTTATTTGTTATTCTATTTTCATCATTATAAGTTTCATTTGGATACGATTCTATTATTATATTGAACTGTATACAAAACTATAAATATTTTTTTAAACTGAAATGTTTCACTGCGCGATAGATAGCTAAGAGTTCTTGGCCAATTGTATGATACTTTGCCTGAGCCAGTGACCATTTGGCTGAAAATAAAATACCAGAGGTTCCAATTGCCCACAGGATCGTTGTTCGAACACTGGTCCCACAGCACTGACAGATGCATCTGTGGTAAGAGAGCAAGGCCTTGGGCGTTTGATGTACAAGCTTAGTGGCATTTGTAAGAACTGTGTTCACATCATGGAAAGCATACACAAAGTTAAGGTCTTTTTGAAGCAGACATCAGATCCTTTGAGTCGTTCAGCAAGAGGTAATAGAGATGCTGTGGCATTCACCAGGGAACAGCAATAAAAATTCCTCGTACCTAAAAACCATCACAACTGGCCAAACGTAACGGAGGGAGGAAATTCTCAAATTTCATGCACTTTCCATTCATTAGGCAAAATACCATGTTGCATAACTCTAGATCCCAAAAATACAAGATCAGCAGCTCCTGAAACACTTTCCTGGGATTGATCACGATGCCACATTCCTCAAGCCTCGGAAACAATGAGATAAGGTGGCTCTTGTGCTTCTCTTCATCCACACTTACAACCAGAATCTCCTCGATCAACACAAGCACCAAAAAAAATCCCAAGGCCAGTGAGTTCGTGGACCATGAACCACTGGAATGTCTGAGCTGCATTCCATGGACCGAATGGTATTCTCAGAAACTCAAAGATGCCGAACGGGAGCATCACTGCTGTCTTCGTGACATCCGAAGACTCAAATGGAATCTAATAGTAAGCACGTTCTACATCTATTTTAGCAAATACATATTTGCCGTGGAGGTTTGCTGAGAAGTCTTGTAAATTTGGAATATTGTATCAGTCAGGCACGGTGGAATTGTTCAGGCGACAATAATCTCTGCAAGGCCGCCAATCCCTAGTTTTTTTCAGAACCATATGCAACCTTGAAGTCCAGCAGCAGTCAAATCTGTGGACTACGCCCAACTCTTGCCAATCCAATCTTGCGATTTTAAGATAATCTGGGGGTATTAAGACCTGTGTCTCAGACTCTGCCTTTATATGCTGGCTTATTGCATGTCTGTACACTGTTACAATGGGGTCACGAGGCGAGGAAAACATGAGCAAGGCTTGGAAAGGGCAGGAATCAGGGGTTGAAGGCTTGTCAGGCAGCAGATGGCATTGGAAGGACAACAAATGCAGCTCACTTGCATTCAAGAGCTGCAGTCCACACAACAACGTTTTTTCAAATACATCACCGAAAAATGTGACAAGAAATCCACTCCCAAAATGGAATTTGCCACATTTACATCTGAAAAGCCACCCAAAAACATTGCAAGACAGAAATGAAGCATGAGTAACCTGTGGCCATGTTTGAAAAAGAGAATCATTTGTAGCTGAAAGAACACATGACATATTAGAAAGACTATGTTCCTCAGGGGTTGGAGGGACTGGCACCACTCCAAAGTGACAGATAATTTTGGAGTTTTACATAGAGATGGCAAACAAATTACCTACTCCAACAATTGCCTCGAATTGTTTCCATTTTCCTCAGTTGCCTTCGATAATCTCTCTCAAATGAGAACAAGATCCCAAGACAAAAGAACAGAACCAGGCCACCAGGCCCATTGAGTCTGCTCCACAAATACACACTGAGCTACTCTACACTCCTCCCAATTTCCAGCCTTTTCCCCATATCCCTTCATGCCCTCACTAATGAGATACTTGTCTATTTCTTGTTTAAATACTCCCAGTGATCTGGCTTCCACTGCTGTATGAGGCAGCGGTTCCACAGCTCCATGACACTCTGGTGACAGAAGTTCTTCCCAATCTCTGTTTTGGATGGATAACCTCTAATGTTCTTGTCCTCGATTCACCCACCAAGGGATACATCTTACCCGCATCCACCCTGTCTAAACCTTTCAAAATACAAAATGTCTCCATGAGCTTTCTTCTTTAATTTCCGATACCCCAATGAATACAACCCAAGCGCTGTCAAAGACTCCTCATACATTATATTTTGCATTCTGGGAATCATCCTCATCATTCTCCTCTGCACCCTCTCCAAAAACGTCACATCCTTTCTCAGATAGGGGGCCCAAAACTGAACCCAGTACTCAAAATGAGATCCCACCTGTGCCCCATAGAGCTTCATTAACACCTCTTTACGCTTGTACACTATTTCTCTTGATTTGAATGCCCACATAGCATTCGCTTTCTTCATTACAAATTTCACCTGGTCATTAATTTTTAGGTTTCCTTGCACATCCAAGGTCTGAATTTTCATCTCATCCAAATAGTATGCTTCCTGTTTATTTCCACTGCCAAAATGTACAACTGTACATTTCTCGGTGTTAAATCTCATCTGCCATCATTTTGCCCAGTTTCCTAATCTGTTTATATCCTTCTGCAACTTTACGGTTTCTACACTTCCTACTCTGTCCCCAATCTTGGGGACCTCCGCAAATTTGGCCACAAAACCATTTAAACCACAATCCAAATCATTAATTCCTTTTTCCTTGGAATATATCTATCCTGCATTCTTTTTATTACTGCCACATGCCATTCCAGAATCGATCATAACTGAACCTGAACATGTTTATTGTGATGAACGGCTTCTAATAAATGTTCTGGGTTTAATTTTTTAAAATCTCGTTGTGGTTCCTCTTCATCACCTCTTTGGAAGCTGAATTCACAAAATTTTCCATATATTTTTTCAGCAATAATTCTGTGGTACAGAGGGTAACTAATCTTTCCTAGAGGTTAAAATTTGCATTTTGATTTTGTTGTCTCAACTGAACATTGTACAAGGTGAAGGTTGATTAAAATGGATTCAGTAATGATGGCCTTCAAACTTTGCATTATTGCTGTGGCTACACAGCTTGAATGATAAACTGCTGTTTCTACAGGGAATTAACTCATGGAAATGTTCTAAATACATTCATTGGAGATAGACCTCTGTGAAAAGTTTACTGCCCATTGGCAACAATCCTTGAAAAGAGATGAATCATCACCCAACAGAGCAGCCCAGGAATAGGCCATTTGGTGAACAATATCTGTGGTGACCATGATGCTCATTTAAATTAATCCCATCTGTCAGCACATGGTCCATACACATCACCCATTCCTTCTTGTTCATGTGCCCAACCAAATGCCTCTTAAATTATGGCGATTTCACCACTATCCTGGCTGTGTGGGCCCTACCCCCACCGCACTGTGCACAAACCTGCCTCACTTTTCTCCTTTTCCCCCTCTCATGTTCAATATAGGCATCGTAGTATTTTTACATCTCCCACGGGGGCGGGGGAAGAAGAAATCTACCTTCTCCAGGACTACAATAATTGGATAAATTTCAACCAGGCCATCACTCAGCTTCCAATGCTCCAGAGAAAACTATCCAAATTTGTCCAATCACTCCTCAGAGCCAATGCTCTATCCCAAGCAACCCCCTGATAAACTCCTTTTGTCATGCAGCAACTAGAATTGCAGAAAACACTCAAAATGTGGCCTAACCACATTTATACTTCATGCCCTGCTCAATGAAGAATAATTTCTTTAACGCTCTACACTTGTGTTGCCACTTTCAAGGAGCTCGCGCTTGCACCCCAAGATCCCTCATTGCAACACTACTACAAGTCCTCTCAAAGTGCATGGCACTTGTCTCGATTAAACTCCATCTGCCATTTCTCTGCCCACATTTATAAGTCATCTGGTTTGGAAGGGAAAATACGAGGGGAACTGGGTGAATTAACAGGAGAGAGAGAAAAATATGGGGGGGTGTGGGCAGGTTACATGAACTTGGAAAATTCCATATTCATACCATCGATTCACAAATGTAATAAGAGATGGTTCCTCTGGATTTGACATCACCCAGACAATGGAGGAGGCAGAAGACAAAGGTCAGAGTGGGAATGGAATGGAACTTAAAACAGCTTGCGACCATGAGCCAAGATGGCCATTGTGATCCAAGTGGAGGCATTCAGTCAATCTGTCATTTACTCTGGATTGGGTTTCCTGCCACAGAGGGCACGGATATGGTTGGAGGAGGTGACTGTGAAACATTACCCTGCATGAGAATCCCTGGATGGTGGTAACTGATGTAGATTGCAGGAGAAAATGCCTGAGGACTGGGAGGAATTAGTAATCTGTAATTATTTGAAAGATCTTACTGTAAGATTCATCACCAATGAGAAGGAAAGCAGCTTCACTCTATTCTCCCTCTCAGAAAGATTTAGTTGATAAACAAAACAATCTTTCAGCACAGCCAGGGGCAAAAGGGCTCTTAATTTAGTCTTGCAATCAACAGACTTTGAAGTTACCCACCGTAAATGACTCAAAATTCAATTCTAGATTCTCTTCTGGTGGAAGTATAAGAGCCAGTGGCTTGCTAAATCAGATGAACCTTGTTCTGAGTTTCCATTTTGACTTTCACACCATCAAATGCAACCCCAGTTTTTTATCCCCAAGTATTTTCTATCCTTACCCACTTTGCAACCACACCTACCTGAAATTGGAACAAACAACAGCTAATTTTAATATGTATAAATCATATACAAAATAATTTACCCACATTTTCACATCACTGTAGCCACTGAGGGATAACTTGTGCCCATCAGGATACTTCACCAGCCACTAAAGGGTGATATTTACCTTGGTGTTAATGAATCTGTTCCAGTGTTACTTTCAGACATAATGACATCTTCAACATGCACAATATTTATTTTCTTACTGACCAGAACTATAAAGCATTGTGTAAAAATGAGAAAATCTCAAGTCAACCAGGAGATATAAACTTCTGATTGCAATGTTGTTGTGCAAATTTGCTACATTATTGAAGTCTCACAGAGCTTACTGTCATGATAATGAATATGTATGAGATGTACCGGAAATCACGTGGTATGAGAGGGAGATAAGAGCACAAGCAGGAGAACAAAGGAAACTGGAAGATAAAGACACTGAGAAGTTTACCTGATAAAACTTGTGTTTGATGTTTTATTAACTTCACATTTCGGGCCACAAATGTGACACTTATAACAGATATTCAAAATCAAGCAATAATAGAAATAACAGAATATTACAGCACGGTACAAGCCCTTTGGCCCACGATGTTGTGTTGATCTTGATATTTCTAACAAAAAAATAATACCCTGTAGGAGCTACTGAGATAGATGCTAAATAAAGGCAAACACATACAAAGGTTGTCAATTCAAGACTGGTTTATTGCAGACATACACAGACCTTTTATTCCCTGCCTGTCAATGAGAATATTAGTAAACACCTTCCGGTCCACAGGACCAGCAGGTTAAAGCTAGGAGCCATTAGTGCCCCGTGCCTTTAGGCAGGGGCTTCATCTGTTCCACTCACTGTACTTTGGTGCCCAGCACTGTTAGCCCGCGATGTGTCAGGTAAGTCTGTGAACTGATGGTGGTGGTTTGTAATACTGCGCTGTGCATCCGCTACAACCCTGTTTTTATTTCACCTATGTATGCCTATCTAAGAGTCTCTTAAATGCTCCTTATGTGATATTGTAATGGATAAATATATTTGAAGAATTTGGTATATTTGGGATTTTGGTAAGATTTAGAGTAGGTTACATACATACACACACACATACATTTTAAAACATCTTATTTGAAAGACTGAAGAAATATTGAAGATCTCTGGAGAATGTTATTCACATTCACAAGTAGGTGTTAAGCGAACTGATGTCATAAAATGAATGACCATTGTTTGAAAATGGAGCCAGGATGGCTACAAGTACTTTTCTGCAGGGTGCTTAGAGGAAAGTCACACCTGGGTTTTGTTTATCTAACACTAGGTTAACCAGAAGAAAGAATTCCTGTTGTTTGGAATAAGAGGAATGGAACTCTGTAGTAGCTTGCAGAAAGACGGTACCATCTGGAAAACCCTAATTGGGCAAGGTTCATCAGTGAGACACTGAGGTGACTAATGGTGGTACCTCAGTTGTGGAAATCCTGGAACAACAAATCTCTCTCTAAAAACCCTACAAGACCTATCCTGAGCGGTAAACATTTACCTTTTGAGCACCAAATCCTGGTGAAATTTATTCACATTCCATTCTGTGCACAGCAGAATTGCCTGCATCCAGAGAACTTGGAAGAAGGAGAAGTGAGATTGAACTATGAACCAAATAACTTTTCTTAAATTTAAACGCATTACAAACATGTGCACTTAGAATTAAAAGGGGGTTAATTGGGGTTTGTTAAGTACAGAGTTAAGTTAAAGTTTGATTCTATTTTCAAGATTAAATTTGATTAAAAATAACTTCTGTTTTAAAAACCACTTGTCCTGGTGAATGTCTCTTGCTGCTGGGTTTTGGGATCCTTTGCGCTCTTAACAATATCTGTTTGGATAATGATATTGGGCCTGTTCAAAGTAGGAAATGGCTTCTACCAGCAGGAATTTCTATTTGATAAAAAAAAAATATTGATAGGTGGCTGGCCAAATATGTTTCCTAAAAATTAATACCCTCTCCCTCACTAAACCACATTCAGCCCCGTGACATCTTTCTATGTTGCATTACTGGGACCACCAAGGACCTGACCCATTTCCCATCTCTCCTTGCAATGCCAATATGGCAGCTGCCATAAGAACTGACAAATCACATTTTAATTCAGCAAGTAACATGAAGGTTATCCTGACATCCTGCTTAAAAGGAAGGGTCAACAAGCCGTCCTAATTTTGTCACTTCATTTTTATTTTGCTTCCCATGGGGCATTAGCAAAAACTGTCCTATCATAATTTGGCTCACCAAATTATGAGTAAAATCATGATCCCTGTTCATGAAAACCCATAACTTTCAATGTTACACAGATAATCAAGGAAGAATTCTGTAATAAAAGTGAATAAAACATTGAAAGAATTTCCCCCTTATCAACGCTGATATTGTAGCGCACCAGGCAACTGGGCAAGCAAAAAAGGCCAAATCACTGCAACACTTGGACAGTCCAAGATGGCACAGAGTCCCCTTTACCACTGAGAAGGAGCCTGGGCCTAGCACCATGTGCGGGCTGAGATGCCCCTGACTTCCGCGTAGCGACCAGCCAGCTGGAGAGTGATGCCACAATGCAATGACGTCACTGCTGGAAGTCAGGGGCACGTCACCAGAAGTGGGTGGGCCAGTGAGCACACGTGGGGAATTTAAACCATAAAGCCAGTCTTTGTTTTACACTCACCTTGTGGGGACGTCTCTTTATTTGGTAGCGCTGCTGCAGCGGATGCTACAAATCGATAACTTCTTACTTGCTGCAACCAAACAGGTCTGCAAGATACACCAACCAAAATAGAAAACATGACCAGAAATCCCAGAGATCATAAATTCAAATGTGTCAGAAATAGAAGTACCTTTAAAGAAATTGCTCGAGACAAAAATTGAGAACAAAGAACATTTATTACAGCAACAATGCAAAGTTGGGTGCTTCCCCTTACCCTGGGAATACACACATACACTGGGGCTCACCCAACTTTTATACAGTTGATTTCAGTATAGGAATACCCTCCCCCTTACATTCTTCTGCCTCCTGCTGGAGAGGTTTGGCATTAGGCAATCCTTCCTGCCTACGAGCAATTTCAGTATACTTCGAGGACCAGGGGGTATCCTGTGGGTGTCCCTTCATGTTATTGTCCTTATTCACACCTTCCTGATTCTCGTGGCTACAGTCTCTTGATATGCAGAGTTGGCTCATCCTGTCTAGGGTTGGCTAATTTAATATGTATAAATCTGTGTAAGGTTAGCTAATTAGATATGTAGGACTTGGTACTTCTGTCCAAGGCTAGGAGACCCTTATCTGATCCAGACTACCTCAACTTCCTACATTCTATTGTTCCTTACCACTCCTTATCTTAGTCTTATGGTGGCTCTTGTCACAAAGACTAGAAGATTCTTATGTTAATCGTGCTGACTCTGCTTTCCTGCATCCTAATTCCCAAACTCATCCTGTTTGTACTGGTTACAGCCATTAACTGATATATGAATTTTAGTTTCCTTCATGTTCATAATTTTAGATCAGTTTTCCCATCTCTCACAAAAGGATTGGTGAAATCTTGACTCTGTATTGTTAACACCAAAGTCCCTATATTTTTAAGGCATTTGGACAAGTAACTGAGAAACATTGCATTTTAAACACATGGTACGTCAACTTTAAAAAAATAACATCTAACTTGATGAAGAATGTGATACTACAACAGGAAAAACAGATGGAATCAGACACATTCTATTAGCATTGGGAAGCAAAGAAAAATGGATTGGTTTTCCATCCCTTCCGAAGCGACCCAATGACCCCGACACGTCCTCCCCGACCTGTGACCGTAGTGGAGTTCAAAGGTCCCACGATGGTCGCAAGTCGATGTTTTGACCCCGTGCGAAGAGCCCTGAAGCCTTAGAGCCTATTTTTAAAATCAAATGATTTGACAAACGAGAACAGAGACACAGGACACAAAAGACCCAAAATGTCCGGATTGACTTTGTGACTGAGGGTCCATTGGATGGGGGCAGCCATCTTAATTTCTGTGCGCATGCGCCAGTCATCAGTTGGCGCTTGCGCAAATGTTTCGCTTCGTGGCCCTCAATCGGCACATGCGTATCTGCAACATATGCGCGAACTCACCACGCATGCGCCAACCAGACTTGCCAATCTCCTGCCCCCGCCAACTCCCGCTGCAAGTTACCCCACGTCCTCCAGCCTCGCCCTGTCGGCGTCATCAGGCCTCGCACCGACGCTTGGGCTCCATCCAAACACCCCGTCGATACCGGCCGCTCCCGGGTGGGTCCCACCGGGCTGCTGGTTGCCCGTTTTCCCTGGACCGCGCGGCTGAGGATCCCGGCGCCGCCGCCAATTTCTTCCCGTTGGGCCAGCGGGGACACGACGGACCCTGAGCAGACGATGCCGCCACAAACGTCCCGCCTTCCCACAGCACGAGCCAATCAGCCCGCGAATCCGCCTATCAATCCAACCCGACTTCAGCGTCCAATCAAATAGCGGCCTCACCGAATCAGCCCATTGGCTCGCGCAACTGAAGCAACCAATCAGCAAGCGATCGAACACAAAGGCGCACCCACTCAGCATCGCAAGACAGAAGACAGGCAGTCGAAGGAGCAGGAGACCCTTCGGCCCTTCCATTTCCAGCTACCCCAACAACTCAATCAAATCCTTAGATTTCATAGGATCACTTTGTCTTGGCTCCAAGATCCCTCTGATCCCAAGAAATACATTGTACCCCAACTACAAGGGAGACTATTTATTCTCAATCTTTCCTCCAAATTTATTACCGCTTCCAATTTAATGTCTGTTAATTTTTTCAAAGTATCTGCATCTAAGTTAAATGCATATGATCCCTCTACGAATGTGTCCGCCAATAAATTCATCACAAGTCCATGGATCCCAATTTCAAATGAACCTTCAATAGGGTAGAGAATTCCAAGGATATTTCATTTTCATTTAAGACATCTAAGCAGCCGATCGGTTATTGGGAAATTGTGACACTTGGTGTTCGGCTCCTTTGCATTATCGTCTCTCGATCCGTGCTGCTGTGTCCTCTCATAATGTTGTAAGGTCATCTCCATTTTTTCCAATGACAAAGAGATCCATATTCAAACTTTCCTCCTATCACCCGGTTAAAACATCCCAGAAACAAATTTGACAATATGTGTGCACTTCTCATTCTTCATATAAGGAAACTGGACACGTGACTCCCGATGTGAAATTGGAGTGTTCGCGCTACTGTGAAGGGTGGAAAGGAGGACACACACTCAAGCAATCAAAGTTAAAGATGCTTCATTACACTGATAGCTCTACTTCTATTCTCTCCCCGCTGCTGTCGACAGGAGTGATGTCACATTCGCGCCGGCCTCCGATTGGTCAGTATTCCTGTCCTTGTTGATTCCTTCCGTGTGGGTTGTCCCCTAGGATGAAAGTTGTTGGTCCCCGTGGACTCTGTGCGGTCACCACGTTCATCAACCATCTTGTGTATAGGGTGGATTCCCAGTTAGCATGATCCCCCACCTCCCCAGAACCAGTGATTAGAGCACTGTTTGCTGCTTTTGGTCACCTATATCTGTGTCGTGGGGGCTGAGTAGAGGCCAGTTTGCTAATGTCCATATGGAGGGGGCATGAGGTGGTTTATGGGGGGATTTCTTTATTCTTTCTTTTATATATATCACATATATTTGTATTTCATTTGTATTATTATTAATTGTGTTAATTTTTTGTGTATTTAATTTATAAATAATATATTTTTTAAATGATCAGAGGTCAATCCACGGGACCTGAAGAGGCCTAGAGTAACTGGGGACACCCTCCTGCCCCCCACCACCCCAAATATCAATGTGAACCACTACGATCATTGACAAAATCATCGAGGACCCCTTCACCCGGCCAACAGCATCATCCAGCTATTCCCGTCGGGAAAGAGATCCAGGAATTTCAGAGCCGGTACCACCAGGCCCAGGAACAGCTGCTTCTTCCAAGCAGGCAGAATGTGGAACGATTCATGTGCTGCTCATACAAATACTCAACTCTGCTATTTATTCAACAATATGGAGTTATTTTACTGGACGTGCTGCACATGTATCATTTGTCTGTTAGTGTGAGGGCTTGGTTGTGTGTTTACATGTGTTTACCCCAAGAACGCTGTTTCATCAGGTCGTACTTGTGTTATCCAATGGTAATAAATTTGACCTTGTACTTTGGAGCAGGTGCAGAAGAGATTTCCTGGATCGGGGAATGTATCTCATGAAGCAAAGTTGACTGAGTAGGGCTTTTCTCTTCCCTAACCCCCGCACCCCACAAAATTGACATTATTCAGAAAATATTTCCAAAGAGGAAGACCGTTGCAAGTCCTTTCTCCTCCTCCTGTTGAATCCAGATATTCCCTTCACTGCACATTGCTGTATACGTCTCTGTTTATCTTCATTGCCACCATTTTGATACCATGTGGTTACTGCCCCCCTCTGCTGTTGGAGGAGTTCCCCTTGGTCTCAGCCTCTCAGTGCCCAGTAATGGGAGGGTTATGATCGATTCCTATAGTGCCTTCGTGTTGGCAGCGCCAAGTCTCCACCCATTCCTCATCATGTACTCCTGCAGCCTGGAATGTCCCAGTCAGCAGCGTTCCCTCCACAACATCTCCGCTCACTGAAAGACTGACAGGTTTTAACATAGAACACGAGAGCACAGTACAAGCAGTTCAGCCCTCGATGTTGTGCCGACTGATGTATTCCTACCAAAATAAAAATAACTAACCCCTTCCTCCCTCATAACCCTCCATTCTTCTTACATCCATGTGACTCAGAGCCTCTTAAATGCCCCTAAGATTTCAGCCTTCACCACCACCCCAGTTCTTGGGCTCGTCCCATGTCCCTGACCTGGTACGCATACACTGCATCCCCTCCCCTTGTCACCCTCCTGCTCCCCTCACCTTGAGCCAGTAGTGAAGGTGGTTTCTGTTCCAATAGGTGTTGGGGGCCTCAACCAGGGAGCAGATCCGAGAGATGAACCCCAAGTGCACCGAATTCAAGTTCCCGCAGATCAAAGTACGTCCATGGGCCAAGGTGAGTGACCCAATGGTGAACTGGAGCTCCAGGGGTGGTCTCCTTCCTCTGGCTCCATCCCCAATACTGTCCCCTGTCACCCACCAGGCCCATCCCCAAAGCCCCCATCTCCCACCAGGCCCATCCCCAAACCCCTCCCCCTGCTGAGATCGTCCCCAAGGCCTCTGTCCCCCACTGGGCCCGTCCCCAATGCTCCACCCATTGCTTGGACTGTTCCCAGAGCTCCTGACTCCCACCAGGGCCTTCACCCAGCCCCTGTCCCCCAACATGCCCAGCCAAAAGTCCCCATCCCATCCCCCCTCACCTATTTGCCTGTACCCAAAAGCCCATCCCCATCAGGTCTGTCCACCCACCAGACCCGTTCCCTCACTGGAACCCTCTCCAATCAATCACCCATCACAACTTGCCCACCCCAGTTCTTGAATCTCCCCCTTCTGCCACCCACAGGCCTTGGAATATGAGCTGTTCCTGGGACCTCCAGACAATGGAGATGTGGGGAGGGTAGTGGTCCATCTCCTTCCCGGTGGAAGCGTCCCATACCTTCACCAAGCTGGGGAATCCCCTGACCCTTTGCACAGGGATATCTGTCCCATCTGAGCCAGTCCTTTCTCTCCCTCCACCTTGGAGAATGTGGCCCAGTTCATCTGGCTGCTACAGTACACGCTGCCCTTCACCTCTTGCCCCAGGACTCCTGCTCCCACTTGTCCTTCAATGAGCTATGTGACCACAGCCAGGAGCTGCCCCATCCTCATTACCCTGTGGGTGAATGGGTGGGACATGACGACGGGGTTGTAGGTGGTGGAATTGGGGTAGGAAAGTTTGGGTGAGACCTGGGAAAGAGAGCTGTGATCATCTGGCTGTGATCATTCGGCAAAGATGGTGTGAGGCATTGAAGAGTGAGTTAATGGGCAGTCCCCTGCTGGGTCCATCCCCCACCGGGTCCATCTCCAAAATTCTCCTCCACCAGGTCCATCCTCGCCGGGTCCACCACCAATCACATCCGCACTGGGTCCAACCCGAATACCGTCCCCCGCTGGTTCCATCCCCAATCCTGTCTCCGCCGGTTCCATCCAAAATCCTGTCTCCCGACGAGTCCATCCCCAATCCCACCCCCCGCCGGGTCCATCCCCAATCCTGTCCCCGCCGGTTCCATCCAAAATCCCGTCTCCCGATGAGTCCGTCCCTAATCCCGTCCTCCGCTGCGTCCATCCCCAATCCATTCCCCCACTGCATCCAACCCGAATACCGTCCCCCACCAGATCAAACCCCAATACCATCCCCCACTGGATCCATTCCCAATCGCATCCCCACCGGGACCTCCCAACTCCAACCGATTCCGTCCCCAGTACAGTTCCCAACTTGGCCTGTCACTAATTATTTTGCCTGACAGGTCCTCCCACAAACACAATTCCCCACTGGACCCTCCCCAAAGCCCCTGACCCCCACCAGGTCCATTCCCAAAGCCATTGTCCCCCACTGGCTGGTGTCCAAAGCCCCCGCCTCCCCACTAGACCCATCCTGAAGCACCAGCCCTCCACTGGGCCTGCCCCAAAGGCCCATTCCCCATCATGTCTGACCTCCCTCTGGACCGATCCTCTCACTAGGCCCATCTCCAATCGATCACGCACCGGAACTGCCCCACCCCAGTTACTGAACCTCCCCCTTCCCCCACTGACAGGACTTGGAACCTGTTGCTCCAGGGACCCCCAGACGGTGGAGATGTGGGGAGAGCAGTGGTCCAGTCAACTTGCCGGTGGCAGCATCCCAGACCTTCACTGAGCTGGGGAATTCCCTGACCCCTGGCACTGGGACATCTGTCCCATCTGAGCCAGTCCTCTTTCCACCCCCCCCCCCCCCACACTGGAGGCTGTGCCCCTGTAGCTGGCTGCTACAGTACACCCTACCCTTCACCATTTGCCCCAGGACTCCTGCTCTCACTTGTCCTTCGACAAGCTGTGTGACTACAGCCTGGACCTTCCCCCACCTCATTACCCTTGGCCCTGTGGGTGAGTGGGTGGGACATGACAGGGGGGATGTAGGTGGTGGAAATGGGGTAAGAAAGTTTGGGTGAGAGCCGGGAAAGAGAGCGATGATCATCTGGCCAGGGAGAAGCATTGGGGACAGAGTCACTGGGCAGGGGTCAGAGCCTCAGGGAAACAAGAGCACTGGAATTTGAAGCAATCACAGCTCATGGAAAGTAGGAGGAAGAACCCTGGGAACCATTGAGAGTGGCGAGGTTAGCGTCGCGGTTAGAACAACGCTTTTAAGGGGCCAGCGAGCCGGGTTCAAATTTGACACTGTCTCTGGGGAGTTGTACGTTTTTCCCATGTCTGCGTGGGTTTCCACCAGTTGCTCCTGGTCCTTCCACCATTTAAAACGTACCGGGGGTTGTAGGTCATTGGTGTAATTGAGTGGTTGTGGCTCATAGACTGAAAGGGCCTGTTCCCGGGCTGCAGGTGTCAATCTAAAATCTCCATCTAAAATGATAGTCCAGCCTGTCATGAATTTTTTAAAGATTCAACTCAAATGACTGGTCCAAATAGACAACTCTGAAACAGTCCTTTCGCTCCTTCTTTTCTGCTGGCCAAGCTGCTTGCAAACAAACCATATCCCTCTCAACCTTTTCATTCGACGGACCCATTCAACTGACATTACATTGTCAACCTGTGGGCCTGTGGGAATAAGTTATTTCCCTGCCTGGCAACCTGATTATGTTCCTCCATACTGGTGAAGTTTTGGAAGTCTGGTTGGCACATGCGCTGTGGATTTGCGACTTTAAGTTGGGTTCGCGCATGTGCGGCTGATACGCACGTGCCGACTGAGGGCCACTCAGCAAAGTCTTTGTGGAAGCGCCAACTAACAAGTCGCGCATGCGCACTGAAATTAAGATGGCTGCCCCCAGCCGATGGACCCTGAGAAACTGAGTCACAAAATCAATCTGCACATTTTGGGTCATACGTGCCCTGTGTCTCTGTTCTCGTTTGATTTTAAAAATAGTCTCTAAGACTTCAGGGCTCCTCGCACAGGGGCAAATCTCCGACTTGCGTCCATTGTGGGACCTTTCGGGTTTCATTACGGTCGCAAGTCGGGGAGGACCTGTCGGGGGTCATTGGGTCGCTTAGGAAGGGATGGAAAACAAATCTGAAGGAGTTTAGAAATAGTTATTATTTTAATGTTAGGAGTTTAGAAACAGTTATTATTTTAATGTTAGGAGTTCTGAAACAGTTATAGAAGGTAGAAAGAAAAAGCAAGAAAAAAGCTAAAATGTTCTTTGTGTAAAATGGCGCATGAAAAACAGCAGAACAGAGTAAACAAGATAACAAAGGAATTTAAGAAATATGCACGTACACACACAAAGAGCTTGTTTAATAGGGGGTGGGGAAAGGAGGTGTGAGTACGGGATAGGAGAAAGTCGGACTCAGTCAAGAGTCAGGCGAATAGGGAAAAGTGCCAAACCAATCCAAGAAGGATAAATGTAAGAAAAATGTAAGGGGAGGTGAATTGAAAAATGTATAAAAACAAAGAAGCTTCCCGCCCTCGGTGTACTTTCCCGAGGTAGGGGGAGAGTTCCCAACCTTGCAATGTTGTAAATGTAAATAAATGTTCTTTGTTCTCAACTTTTGTCTCGAGCATATTTTGTGAACGTGAAGCCACTTCTCACAAATCCATTTTTCTTTGCTTCCCAATGCTCATAGAATGAGTCTGATTCCATCCGTTTTTCTTGTTGTTGTATCACATTCTTCATCAAGTTAGATGTTATTTTTTAAAGTAGTGTCACTTGAACAATAATGCTCCAATCCTACTGATCCTGTCGTACCATGTGTTTAAAATGTAATGTTTCTCAGTTACTTGTCCGAATGCCTTAAAAATATAGGGACTTTGGTGTTAATAACACAGAGTAAAGATTTCACCAATCCTTTTGAATTTATGATCTCTGGGATTTCTGGTCATGTTTTCTATTTAGGTTGGTGTATCTTGCAGACCTGTTTGGTTGCAGCAAGTAAGAAGTTATCACCTTGTAGCATCCGCTGTGGCAGCGCTACCACATACTGTTTTAAATTCCCCATGTGTGCTCGCTGGCCCACCCACTTCTGGTGACGTATCCCCCGACTTCCAGCTTTACGTCATTGCGTCGTGGCATCACTCTGCAGCTGGCTGCCGCTATGTGGAAGTGTAGGGTTCCTCAGCCCATACATGGTGCTAGGAGTGGGCTCCTTCTCGGCAGTGAAGGGGAGTTCGTGCCATCTTGGACTATCCAAGTGTTGCAGCGATTTGGCCTCAGCGTTTATAAGGGGGAAATTCTTTCAATGTTTCATTCACCTTTATTACAGAATTCTTCCTAGATTATCTGTCTAACATTGAATGTTATGGGTTTTCTTGAACAGGGATCATGATTTTACTCATAATTTGGTGAGCAAATGGATGGGACATTTTTTGCTAATGCTCCGTGGGAATCGAAATAAAAATGAAGGGACAAGATTAGGAAGGTTTGTTTCCCCTTCTTTTTAAGCGGGATGTCAGGATGATTTTCATCTTGCTGAATTAAAATGTGATTTGTCAATTCTTAATGGCAACTGCCATATTGGCATTGCAAGGAGAGATGGGAAATGGGTCAGGTCCTTGGTGGTCCCAGTAATGCAACGTAGAGAGATGTCACGGGGCTGAATGTGGTTTAGGGAGGGTGAGGGTATTAATTTTTAGGAAACGTATGTGGCCAGCCACCTATCAATATTTTTTGTCAAACAGAAACTGCTGCTGGTAGAAGCCATTTCCTACTTTGAACAGGCCCAATGTCAATATCCAAGCACATATTGTTAAGAGCCCATAGGATCCCAAAACCCAGCAGCAAGAGACATTCACCAAGACAAGTGGTTTTTAAAACAGAAGTTATTTTTAATCAAATTTAAACATGAAATTAGAATGAAACTTTAAATTAACTCTATACTTAACTAATCCAAATGAACCCCCTTCTAATTCTAAGCGCACATGTTTGTAATGTGTATAAATTTAAGAAAAGTTCTTTGGTTCAAGGTTCAATCTCACTTCTCCTTCTTCCAAGTTCTCTGGAAGCCCAGCCTCCCCCTCACCCTACAACTCCCCCTTCACCCTCCCCCTTACCCCTGCCTGGCCCCGCCCCCTCCCCTCATTCACCGCCCCCGCCCCCTCCCCTCATTCACCTGCCCCGCCCCCTCCGGGCTCCCACCCCTCCCATCCCCCTCCCTCTCCCTCATCCCCATCCCCTCCCCGCCACCTGCACCGACCCCTCGGCTCCACCCAAACACCCCGCTGGTACCGGCCACTCCTGGGTGGGGCCCGGCGGGCTGCGGGTCACCCGCTTGTGCGGCTGAGGAAGGTCCCGGCACTGCCGCCAACTTCATCCCATTCGCGCCCGCGGCGACGCGACTGACCCCAAGCAGACGACGCCGCCACCAACGTCCCGCCTCCTCACAGCAAGAGCCAATCAGCCCGCGAAACCGCCCATCAATCCAACCCGACTTTAGCGTCCAATCCCAAAGCGGCCTCACCTAATCAACCCAATGGCTCGCGCAACTGAAGCAACCAATCAGCGAGCGAGCGAACACACAGGTGAACCCAATCAGCATCGCAAGACAGAAATCAAAGGCAGTGGAAGGAGCAGGAGACCTTTCGGCCCTTCCACTTTCAACTACCCCAACAACTCAATCTAATCCTTGGGAAACACAGGATCACTTTGTCTTGGCTCCAGGATTCCTCTGATCTCAAGGAATACATTGTACCCCAACTGCAAGGGAGACTATTTATTATCAAACTTTCCTTTATATTTATTACCGCTTCCAATTTAATGGAGGACACAAGTGGTTGTGTCAGCCAGCTGGACCACCTTGGGGAAACACATGGAACAGGCAATCTTGGTGAGAAGGTAACTCATCCAGCGGGAGGCCGGTAGTGACCCTACAATGTCATTGTAGATGTGGCTGAACCTATGTGGTGCTGGCTCGAATGTCTGGCATGGTGCCTTCACGTATGTCTGCATTTTGGTCATCTGGCAGAGTGTTCAGGCCTTGGCCCACTGACAACCTGTTTTTGAAGGCTCAGCAAGACCAACCGATTGACCACCATTTTGACAGTACTGATGGCCGGGTGCGTCAGATTGTGCACCTCATCATAAAACTGCCATCTCAATGCTGTCGGCACGATGAGGTGGGGTTTGCCATTGGAATGTCGCAGAGGAGCGTCTACTTACCAGGATCGATGTTAACATCCTCCAGCCTGAGCCTGGACACTGCTCTCTTGCTTGCAAGGATCTCAGGGTCATCCTGCTGTCCCCTGCCGAGGGCTAAGTAGTCTATTCACTGGGACAGGGCCTGGATAGACTTGATTGCGGGGATGGGGCAGTGCGTCACCCATGATGTGTTGAATGTCTGTAGTGAACTCAGACTCATAGGAGAGGAGTCGCTGCTGCTTGGCCGACCACAGGTCCAACACTTTATGGAAGGCAAAAGTTAATGGCTTCTGGTCCATGAAGACACTGAATTGTCTACCTTCCAAAAATACCTTAAGTGCCTGATTGCCAGGTACAGCACCAATTGCTCTCAGTCAAAGACGCTGTATTTGAGTTCAGGTGGCCAGAGATGTCTGCTAAAGAAGGACAGGGGCTGCCATTCCCCTTTGATGAATTGCTCCAGTGCACCCCCTACTGCTGTGCAGGAAGCATCTACTGTGAGAGTGGTGGGTGTCTCTGGCCTGGCGTGTACCACAAGGGTTGTGTTGGCCAGTGCGTCCTTGGCCTTCTAGAACGCCTCCAAATCCTTTTGTCCCAGGTAATGTCTTTACCTTTCTCCGCATGATGTGGGCCACGGGGGGGGGGGGGGGGGGCGTGGCAAGATGGTGTAAGGATCAGACGTGCCTTCCAGTCCTCTCCTGAATCTATCTTAATGTTTTGTCTAGAAATGCCCGTTAAAATTCTTTAAAAGTTTAGATAACTTCAGTGCTGTTAATTTAACTTATGATGGTAAAATTGGTGGAAAAGAGCAAAAAAAAACGGCAACAGATTATCAAAAAACTACATTTTCCAAAAGTTCAAGTTTTGGAGCCTACCTACAGGAAAGACATCGAGACTCAGCCTGAAATGGATCCCAGGACAAAGGTACAGCTTTCGGATGTAGAGTTCAATATTACATCGGTAGAGCCCCCTAAAGAGGATGCCAAACAGCCTTTAGAACAAAGAGTTACTCAGGTTCGCACATGTGCAGTACCATCTGACGGCAATGTTATGAATGAACCACTTGTAGTAACATCAGTTGAAGTACCGGCTGGGGAAAGGCATTTGTCAACTGTAGCGGTGGCACTGCAAACTGCACCTTTTGAGATAAAAGAACCTATACAACTTGATGGACTGGGGAAAACCCCGGCCAGCGTCCTCCAGTCATTGCTGGAGAGGCTGTGGCTGGGGTTTCCACACGCAGCTATACTACAAGGAAGGCAACCAGAATGAAGGAAGCAAAAGAAGACCCTTTGGTTATGCAGAAGAAGCAGGAATCTGTTGAGCCAGAATCTCTTCCAATTGAAAAGATTCTTGTGAATCTTGAATCTAAATTATCTTATACAATGCAGGGATTATCCAAGATTATGACTGAACTTGGTACTAGGTTTAATACTCTGTGGTGAAAATACATTCTCAACAGATGGCTGAGTTTGGAGCTTTTAAGCTTGAAGTGAGAGATAAATTTAATTCGTGTGAAGAAGATATAGACGAAATACGAGATCATGTTTCAGATGTGACCAAAATGGTCAAAGACTTACAAACTCAAAATAAAGATTTGGTGAAAAAGATTGATTATTTGGAAAACCAATCCAGACAGAACAATATAAAGATTATTGGTTTGCCGGAAGGAATGGAGGGACCAGACCCAAGAAAATTTTTTACTGAATGGATTCCGCAGGTGCTGGGTCAAGAACATTTCCTGGAAGGTATAATACTGGAACGTGCTCACAGAAGCTTGCGTAGAAGACCTATTTCAGGTCAAAGTCCAAGACCTGTTTTGGTTCGTTGCTTGAATTATTACGACAAGAAATAATTTTACGAGTGGCTATTAGAAATGCACAACAGAGAAAATCACCCTTGATGATTCAAAATAATCGAGTTTTCTTCTATGCGGATTTGAGTCAAGAAGTTATGTTCCAATGACGGGAATTCAATTCTGCTAAAGAGTTGTTGTGGAAGAAAGGTTATAAGGCAACCTTTAGATATCCAGCTGTTTTGAAGGTTTTTCAAGATGGTTGCCAACCAAAGTTCTTTGATTCTCCAAAGGAAGCTATAGCATTTGCTCAAGAGCTGCCAATTACTCGGTTTCAACAGAGACGTAGTCCGCCGCGATCTCTAAGGAGACAAGAGATGGAAGAAAAGAGCCGTGCTCCAAGAAGGAATGGTTGTAATGGTGACTCGGCAGTTGGAGCTGATTAAAAGAAGAGTTGTTCTTTTTTTAAATTTTTTTTTTAAATATTAAATAATGATGATGTTAGTTTAAGATGAAGTGAGAGTTGGGGGAGAGAACTGGATGGGCACTATTTCCTGAAAGTCATCTGCTACGTGTGAGTTATCTCACACCCATTTTTTTGGGAGTTACCGCATTGCGCGGGTTAGACGGTAGGGGGTATTTTTAACCTCCCACCTGTTTTTTTTTCCTTTTTTTGTATTATTAGATTAAAGAGTTAAGGGTTTTCTTTTGTGTTTATAAAAAAAAGCATAAGAAAGTATTTGATTGTTTAAAAAACTAAATATTCATGTGGTTTTTTTTGTAAAGTTTATTCAGTAGATAAGGAATATTTGAAATTTAAATGTGAATGGGATGGATAAGTTTTTTTTAATATTTTTTCTTTAACTTTAAGGTGAAAGGTGTGGTAATTCTGGTGTATATTATTTTGCTATTTTAGTTATAGAACGAAGGGAATAATGGTGAAAGTTATAAATTGAATTGTACAATTCTTAATGAGGCTTGAATTTTGTTTGTGGCTTATGCTCCATTTGTTGAAGATATAGATTTCGTTGCAGATGTATTTTTATATTTGGATATCTGAATTTTAACGTAATGATTGGGGATATTTAAATGTGGTTTTGGAGCTTTTATTGGGTAATTATTCAAGGTTAAAAGGGAAAAATGGTGGAAGAGTACCAAATTTGAATTGTACAATGTTTAATGAGGTTGGAATTTTGTTTTAAGATGGCAGTTTATGTGACTAATATGATGATAGATGTGAAGTTAGTTGATATTTGGTGAAGGTTTATCTCTATTGAGAAAGTTTTATTTTTCATCTTTTTTTTCTCATGCTACAATTTTTTTTAAAGAATTGATTATTGTTTCAGAATTTTTGATAGACAATGTTACTGATTTTACTAATTTTTTATATTAAGTTTGTTAATTATATGTTTCATCTTAACTCTGTTAAATATATGCATTTAAGTTTGATTTAATATCCACACTCCTGTTCGGCTCCGAATCATGGGTCCTCTACCGGCACCACCTACGGCTCCTAGAACGCTTCCACCAGCGTTGTCTCCGCTCCATCCTCAACATCCATTGGAGCGCTCACACCCCTAACGTCGAGGTACTCGAGATGGCAGAGGTCGACAGCATCGAGTCCACGCTGCTGAAGATCCAGCTGCGCTGGATGGGTCACGTCTCCAGAATGGAGGACCATCGCCTTCCCAAGATCGTATTATATGGCGAGCTCCCCACTGGCCACCGTGACAGAGGTGCACCAAAGAAAAGGTACAAGGACTGCCTAAAGAAATCTCTTGGTGCCTGCCACATTGACCACCGCCAGTGGGCTGATAACGCCTCAAACCGTGCATCTTGGCGCCTCACAGTTTGGCGGGCAGCAGCCTCCTTTGAAGAAGACCGCAGAGCCCACCTCACTGACAAAAGGCAAAGGAGGAAAAACCCAACACCCAACCCCAACCAACAAATTTTCCCTTGCAACCGCTGCAATCGTGTCTGCCTGTCTCGCATCGGACTGGTCAGCCACAAACGAGCCTGCAGCTGACGTGGACTTTTTTACCCCCTCCATAAATCTTCGTCCGCGAAGCCAAACCAAAGAAGAAGAAAGAAAGAAAAAAGAAATATGTTTTTTAAGTCTGATATCTTAGTATTAATTACTTTTCTTTTTGTTAGTATTTTAATTGGTTATGTTTTTGTTTTTTTTGTAAGTGGGTTTTTTTCTCACATATATTATTAAGTTTATTAATTCTTCACTCTTTATTTTGGGGGGGAAGGGGGGGTTGGACTAATTTGAGTTGGGTTATTAATGTGTAATAATTATTGGGGAGGGTATAGTTTATTTAGATTACTGATACTGTATTGTAATTTTATTATTTTGTTCTTAATTTTTAAATGTAATTCTATATGTTATTCATGTTATAAAATCTTAAATAAAGTTTAAAAACAAAAAAATGATGTTGGCCACAACCGGTATGAATCAGTGATAAAAATTAATCGTACCAGTGAATTCTTGCAGCCCCTTCATTATGTGGGGTTTGAGGAAGCACTTAACAAACTCTACCTTTTCAAGCAGGGTTTAGTTCCGTGCCTGTTGATTTGACCCCCAAGGAAGTCGAACGTTTCCAACCTGAACTAGCACTTAGAAAGGTTTATATCGTAAGTCCAAATTCCCGCAGCCAGGCGCACAATCACATTAGACGGTCATTGTTTAGCTTCATTGCCACCACTTTGACATCTTGTGGTTACTGCCACCCTCTGCTGTTGGAGAATATCCTCCTTGGTCTCAGCCCCTCAATGTAACTAAGAACCCCTAAAATGCCCCTAATGTTTTGGCCTTCATCACTACTCCTGGCAAGGCATTCTTGACACCCACAACTCTTGGTAAAAGAAAATACCCCTGATATCTCCCCTAAATCTTCCTCCCTTTGCTTTAGACAGATGTCTTCTAGTGTTTGCTACTCCCATCTGGGTTTCAGGCAAACTGAAGGGCATCTTTCACCGAGTTTCTGGTTTTCCAGCAGTTCTGGATGTCTATCTCTGGATGCTCTAGTCCGTGGACCACCCCGCAGTATCCCATCTAGTCCTGGAGTCTCTGTGTCAGCAATGCTCTGCTGACCACTGCCTGATGGCTTTGTGGTCAAATGTGTTTGTCTATGAAACCGTTCCCAGGAAGGTAAAGGGGCAAAGTCCTGCTGACTGGAACATTGTGCAGCACCAGGGCCAGGCCAATCTTTCGCAACACCTGAGCCAGGTAGAACCTCAGCACAGAGCAGCATTTGGTGCCCTTGCACTTTGGTTACAAGCACAGCCACACACAATTATGGTCATGCTGGTTACACCCTTGTCCCCATTGATTGATGATGTACACGGTCCTTCTCCAGACTCTATCCATTTTGGACCCCCACATGAAAAGGAAATTTGTTTTGGGAATTGACAGGGTGGTGGTGTGGGGATGGGCCAAACCTGGCCCACGTGCAGCAGGACCGAAAGTTCCTTGCACATTGCACTTGATAATCAGGTTTTACCCGAATGACAGAGATGGGTATCTGTGTGGTTCTCCCTGTCTCCTGGACCTGGGGGTCTTTGTACTGCTCCCCATCTCCTTAAGTTGGTGCTTTGTTCTCCACCACCCCCACAAGAAATCCAAGACCCCTGGATGGAGGGCAGAGGCGCAGAGAGATCAGTGAGAACACGGGTAGTTTCAACAGGGTGGGGTCCATCCAGGCGCCTGATAACAGGAGGAACCAAGTGGGAAGGAGGATGCAGGGCATTCGATAGCAGGACATTGCAAGAGAGTGGATTCCTCGAACTCTTCAGGGGAGAAGGCGCTGGTCGATCCATCGGTTTAGGTGGGGCAGGGTATAGACATGGCAGCTGACTGGAATTGTCAGCGGGTTACTGAGACCTGGGAAAGGAGGGGAAGGAGGGTGCAGTAGTGTTCTGAGAGTGCTGAGGGAGAGGCAACATGGGTGCCACCTCAAGGCAATGGTCCCCTGATTGATTGCAGGGATGGGCTCTGTAAATAGACTCATAGATATCCAGCACAGAGCATCTTTGTCGCCCTGCCATCAGGAAGGAGATATGGAGGAATAAAAGCAGAGCAGCCAGGGAGGGAAATAGCTTCTTCCCACAGGCCGTGCGATTGACAAGGCAACATGAGCTGGATGGCAGCTAAGAATGAAAAGTGTGAGAGGAATATGGACTGATTACAACAGCTCAGCTAGCAGGAGAGAGGGGCTGAAGGGCCTATGTTTTCTCTATCTGGACCAGCTTTTGAGTTCAAGCTTTAAAAAACCCAATCATTTTTAAATTTAATATCAATGGTACAGAATGAATCAAGAGACAAGATGTCTGTCCAGCAGCAAGCGTCGAAGGCACTTCCTGAAACGGAGGCTCTGAAACCACAGGGAGGTTCTGGACGGAAAGAGGCCCAGCTTCTTCTGGAAGGAGGAGAGGAGAGGCAGGGGAAATGCGGGGGAAGGGAAGGGGAGGGGAGGGGCTAGGGATGCCGTCCACCGTTCACCTCCCCTTTCCTCTACCCCGTTCCCCTCCCCTTTCCACTGCCCGTTCCCCTCCCACATCCCCTCCCCCTTCCAGTCCCCAGTTCCCGTCCCCCGCTCGCCTCCCCCATTCCCCTCCCCCTTCCCTTCCTCCTACTCCTAACCCTAACCCCCAACAAAATCCTAAACCTAACCTTAACACTACCGATACCCCCTACCACCACTCCACGTCCCCTAACTCTACCCCCACCCCATCCACTAACCCTAAATTTATTCCTACGCCTATGCCACCCCCTAACCCCAACCCTAATGCTACCCACCATCCCCTAACCCCAAACCTCACTCCTCCTCTACCCCCCTGCTCCTACCCCCTTCCCCTATACCTAACACAAGCCCACTTCCCCGAACTATAGACCTAACCATAAACCAAGATATAGCCCTACCCCATGTCTCCTAACACTAACCCTAACTCTACCCAACTTCCCCAACCCTAAACTAAACCCTATCCCTATCCCTTACAACCTAACTCCTTCCCCTAACCCTACCTCCTACCCCTTCCCCATACCCGCACCCCCTACAACTATCCCCTTCCCCTAACCATACCTCCTACACCTTCCCCATACCCACACCCCCTACAACTACCCCCTACCCTATCCCTTACAACCTACCCCCTTCCCCTAACCCTACCCCTTCCCCATACCCGCACCCCCTTCCAATATCCCTACCCTATCCCTTACAACCTACCCACTTCCCCTAACCCTACCTCCTACCCCTTCCCCATCCCCGCACCCCCTACCACTACCCCCTACCCTACCCCTTACCACAACCCCTACCCTTACCCCCTTCCACTACCCCCTTTCTCCTACCCCCTTCCCCTCCCCCTCCTTCCCCTAGGTTAGGGGTAGGAAGGGGAAAGGGAAGGGGGAGGGGAAGGGGAGGAGGAGAAAGGGAGGGGAAGGGGGAGGGTTAGGGGAGGGGATGGGGGAGGGGAAGGGGAGGGGGAAAGGGGAAGGGAAGGGCGGAGGGGAAGAGGGAGGTGAAGAGTAGAGGGCTGGGGTTAGGGCATAGGTGTGAGGGCAGGGGAAGGGGAAGATGAGCGGGAGGGGGTTGGGATGGAGGAGGGGTAGAGGAGAAGAGGGGAAGTGGGTGAAGGGACATGGAAGAGGCAGGGAATGGGGTTGGCAGGGCCAGAGGGATATGACGGGGAGGGGTTCAGGCCATCATGATGTTGTCCGTCCTCTGTTCAGCTGGGATGCGAGGTTCTTCTGGACTCGTGTCTTGTCTCTGAGATCGCTCCTTCTCCTGGGAAGAGAAATACGAGTGATAGAGATACTGTCTCTGAGGCCTGAACACAATGACTTTGGAGGGTCCCAACACTTCCCCCATCATCCCCCCTACCCCTGAACCCTCCCCTCCCTCACACCAGTACTCTCCATTTTTCTTGAATTCCTGTCCATATTAAAATCCTTTTCATGCCTTTTTTGGTCAAGCCTCCGCTACTACCCCGACAATGCATTCCAGCCACCCACTACATTCTGTGTGAATAAAATGTACCCCTCACGTCTTGCCTAAATTTCCCTCAGCTCACCTTATTTAGACGTCCTCTGGTATTCTTGCCCCAGGAATGCACACAATATTCCAAGTGTGGTCTGACGAGAATTTTATACATCTGCAACGATACCTCTCGGTTTTTGAACTCAATCCCCTGACTCCTGAAGGCCAGCACACAATACACCATCTTAAACTCCCTCTCAATTTGCACAGCAACTTTGAGCGATTTATGGCCAGGATCTAAATATATCTCAGTCCTGCACACTGTTCATAATCCTGCCATTAACCAAGTGCTCTGCCCTCACATTCTTGTAATCCGCATTCAATGAAGATATTGGTCTATATGAAGCTACTTTTAATGGGGCTCCAACCTTCTTTGGAATAACTGTTATTCGTGCCCTTGAAAATGACTCTGGAAATAAACCTGGACCAGTTGCTTATTTAAGTACATCTGATTTACAGGATATAACTCCATCTGTCACTTCTCTGCAAACTGGATGACCTATGACAACCTTCTACACTGTCTACAACATCTCTACCTCTGTGTCATCCCCTGACGTACCCACCCTCCCACTCCCATCATCATTCATAAAAATCACAAAGAGCAGGGGTCCCAGAGCAGATCCCTTTGGAGCGCCACTAGTCATTGTTCCATCTACTACTACCCTCTGTTTACTGCAGACAAGCCAATTCTGAATTCACACAGCCAAGGCTCCATGGATCCCATGCCTCCCGACGTTCTGAATGAGGCCACCGTGACGACCTTGTCAAGCACCTTACTAAAATCCTCGTGCAGCACATACAGACCTTGATCTGTATGTAGCAGCAAATGATATGCATCAGAGTGAGGGTGGGGTGGGTGCAGGTGGATCTTACCTTGACTACAGAGGAGAAGTTGAGAAGGGGGACAATGATGGTGTGATCCAACTTTCGCACGATCTGCAGTTTGCGGTTCTATGGCGAGAGAAGAACATCAGCAAGGCTGGGTGATGGGTCGGGGCCCTGAGGGGCAACTTGTCCAAGTTGAGGGGGGAGGCGGGGAGGAGATTTGTCAAGAGGTCAGAGGTGGGGAACTCCAAGGGAGGCCGAAGTGGGGGACTTTTCGAGAGTCAGTGGGGGGGACTTTTCGTGTCGCTGGAGTGGGGACTCGTCAGGGGGTTCAATGAAGTATCATTTCAGTTTTTATGATTGTTTTCCCAGCTTCTACTAAACAATGAATTTGCAGAAAATCTTTGATATTTGCCAGGTGAGTGTGTGTGTGTGTGTGTGTGTGTGTGTGTGTGTGTGTGTGTGTGTGTGTGTGTGTGTGTGTGTGTGTGTGTGTGTGTGTGTGCGTGTGTGTGTGTGTGAGTGTGTGTGTGTGTGTGGGGTGGGGGGTTGTGTGTGGGTAGGGGGGCTGCTGTTGTGGGTTTGTGTGATTTTCTCTGTTTCCAAACCCCATGGCTGCTTTGGTCTCTGTCAGATGCTCCTCTTTCCACCCACCCTTCAAAAATGTGTTTGGGGTGTTTGTCAATTGGGTGTAATTGTGTGAAACGGGCTCATGTGTCGCAAGGGCCTGTGAACGTGCTGTAGGCCCTAAATTTAAATATCAGGGTTTTTCATTTCCACACAACTGCTCCTCCCCCTCACCTTGAATCTCTTGTCTTGCAAGATCTTCTTGATGGCAATCAGCTCTCTGGAGTCCACCAGCCTTGCCTGGTACACCACACCGAAAGATCCATTGTCGATGATTTTAACATCTGTGCAGGACTCCACCTTGGGGACGTTGGGTCCATGACACGGTGTGGCCACCTCTGTTGTGACCTTATTGCCATGTCCTCTGGGGAAGAAGCAGCAGCATTTACACACCCAGAGGGTACACAACAGGTCATTTATCCCAACCCAGCCTTGCTGTCCAAGTTAGTCTCTACCCCTCCCTCTAACTCCCTTCCAAGGGTCACCTAAATGTCAGAATTGATCCTCTGGTGGTTCGTTCCAGCCTCTCAGTAGAAATATTGCCACCCCAGGTCCTTTTATGATCACTCTCCTCAGACTGAGGCCAGTTCTGCAGCCGTTCACTTTGTCTACAACCCTCCCTCCATGAGAGGATCAGGTCATCCTGACCTTCAGCACGTCCCGGTGAGATGAACCACTCTGAACCCTACCACGGGTTTAGCAGAAGCCCTCCACATTCCCAGAAGCTCAGCAACACCGTGATCTTCCATGATGCAAGCGAGACCTCGTCGCCTGAGGGAGCAGGTGGTGCGGAGAGAGCCCCACTCTTCACCGCTCAACTCTGTTGGGTCCGCCGCAGCAGAAACACTTTCTAGCACCTTGATCCAGGTCCACTGGGGGAAAGAATCCTATCCCGGTTGGGGGTGTGTGGGGGTGTATGCAAGGGTGGAAGGGATCTTGTAACCCGGTGGGGGGGGGGGTGGCGGGTGGAGGAGCGGTCGTGTCTCTCAGTGGACAGATCCCATTCCAGGTGGAGGGGGAGCTCTGTCCCATTTCTGTTGAAAGGTCTGCTTTCCATCCCCCTCGCAACTTCTCTTCTCCCTCAGACACCTCACACTCTCCCCTGCCCCGAATCCTCTACCACACTCTCATCCCCCACCCAACACCACCCCCATGGTTTCCCCAATGCTTTCCGTCCCCTCGCACCCCATCCCCCCAGCTCAACCCTATGTCCCCTATCTCTGATCTAATCTCCCTTGACATTAGCCTGTGGTGCTACCCCGTTCCTTTGTTCTCCCCTCCTGTCCTACAGACCCCATCCCTGTATCCCCTCACATGCCATTGTTCTCCCCTCCCCAGTCCCCTCCAGCTCCCTCATAAAGTGCCCTGTACTCAGGATGGGGAGAGGGGATTAAATGTAGCCTCCATTCTCTCCGCCCACACTGGGTAAAGGATGGTGCCAGAGGAGTCTCTGTCCCAGTAGGGGAGCATGTAACAGGCTCTTTATCTCACCCATGGGTGCAGGGTGCTTCCAAACACAACCCTGTTGATCAGAGGGTCCCTGGGATGAGACAGCGTCCTACTCCGACACGTGGGCCAGAATCCCCTTCCAGGAGAGGCATCTTTCTCGTGTTGCTGTGCCATGGCACGACTCAGCTATGGCTGCCCCATGCAGTGACATCATCACCCCCTCTGTGTCATCATCTCCCCCCTCTGTGACACCTCCCCTCTCTGTGACACCACTAGTGTAATGGGCAGGGACATCCAACCATTTAAATCCTCCTCAATTTCCCCAAGCAATGGGAGAATAATTCAGCTGGTCTAAATTACTCGTTGTTATCTATTCTAACTCCTAGATATTTGATCCCATTTTGCCGCCACATTTGTTGACTATTTTCTTGACATTGGCTCTAATCCCTCTTCCTAAGTGACATGATTTTGCACATATCCCAAAAGAACTTATACCCAGAGATGTCCCCATAGTCCTCCAGGGTGGAGCACAACTTGGGCAATGAGTGTATCCGGTCTGTCAGATATATCAGAACAACTTCTGCAAATAAATTGATTTCATGCTCTTCCTGGCCTGTTCTGAAACCTTTAATGCCTGAATCCTGGCAAATGGCCTCAGCTAATCGCTCCATGGCCAGTACAAACTCACTCACTGGGAGTGTGGGGGAGGAGTCAGACCTTGATTGGCATGCCTGTTGGCTACCTCTGTCCCTCTCATCTCGACATCAGTGGCTCAGGTTGGGGGAGTCTGTGCTGCCTCTTGCAGTGCACAGCAGCGCTGCTGGACCACCTTTATCTCCTTATTTTCCTGGGCCCTCTCCAAATCTTTCCTTTCTATGATCTCACATTGGTTTCTCAGGAGAAACACTGGCAGCCAAAAGGCACCCTCTGATTCCCCTTAGATTTTGGGAACCCCGACTTCTTGAAGTGGGACCACACGTGGTGACCTATTTTCTCAAGATGTGGATCCAGGAGCTTGGACCAGTCTACCAGTTTGCCGTGGTCCGCCAGCATGCTTGCCAAGCTCCCGAACCCTGCACTCTCGTCAGTCCACCCGCAGATCATGTTCTCCCTGCCTGCACTCGATTTCCTGCCCCAATTCCAAAGCATCTCCACTGCAGCTGTGTTCAGTCGGAACTCGAAGGACCCTGCTCACTGCACCAATTATTATGTGTGTGAAACTGATTCGAGGGTTCCCAAGGGTGGCGAATTTGAACACAGTTGTCTTTTATTGACACATGTAGTGAAGTCGCATGAGGAGTAAAAGACACACACAGACACAAACTCGCCGGATTAATCGATACACTTGCAACCACTCGTGGATAGAAGACTTGACAATCAACGTGTCACATATGATACCTTGAACAGGTCATTCATTCACTCATTGATCTTGGATGCCTGTGGGTGGTAGGGGATATGCAGGTGGCCCCAAATACTTGGCATCACCACCCATTGCTGGTCGGACGTTATCCGATAGGGTATTCCACATATGGACCACGCTAAAATGGTGCTTGGTCGGCCCGCTGGCAGGACATCTGAGTATGTGCTGACCATCGTGAGAACATATCACTTTTTATTTTGGCAGGGGAGAGGCCTGATATGGTCAATTTATCAGACTTGGCCAGCTCCCGAACCCCAGCGAATGCGGCCCTTGGTTTTAATTGCTGACAAATAGGGCATTTGGCCATCACAGTTCTTGCAACATCATGAGACCCCCAGATCCTCTGTCCATCATAGTGCCCCCATATGCCCACATTTATGATGCACCAATGCTGCCAAGGCTCCGGGGTCTCTCAGCTTGGGGAAAAAAGTGGCAGAGCATATTTGAGCAGCTCAGTCCACAGTGGCATTGCGTCAGCTTCAGCGGTTTTCCTGGAGGTGTGACCATCCACATGGTGGACCCTGACTATTATTTTGTTGTTCCACCTCTCAGAAGATTTGCCAGTGATGTTGTCCTCAGAGCAGGCAGCCATGGATCTGCCTCCCTGTCTCCTGACGCCGACCCATCCACACTGACGTGCTGTTTGGCACAGCCCAGAAATCCTGTGGCACTAATCGGAAAGGAGGCTCCTGGGCCCGCCTGGTTGTCCCTTTTCGGATCAGTGCCACAGCTGCCAGCTTAGACAGTTGGCTCTCCCCTCCACCTCACCCTCTTGTGTCAGTACTTTATCTGTGGTGGGCTGGAGCGCTCCCACCTTACACCACTGTTTTTCGCACCTCCACCAGCCGGAGCCGTCAGTAAACCAAGCTTTTTCCCTGCTGTCCAGCATCGAGGGTGTTGAACGGTTTGCCCCAGGCCATGGTGCCAAGCTCTTCTCGGGGTCATTCAAGTGGGAGGCTGTCACTTTCGGGCAGGACATGATCTGTTCTTGCAAGTTGCTCAGCCCTTCGATCCTGGCCTCTGTGCGGTCTGCCATGTACCACTTCTTCGGTCCGCTGTGAGTGGCATCCGCAGATTTAACCCATCACATGTTGGGGAGGTGTGGCTGGAGTGTGACTGTCTCTGCTGCCATCTGGTTCTCTGTGGTGAGCAGGCGAGCATCTGACACTCAGATGGGGAGTCGCGGGAGGCACCTTCCAGGAGGGAATTGAACAAGAATCTGTGTGGGACTCGGCGACCTTGCCTCTTTTGCTTGACGCTCCAATAGGCCATTGTCTTCATGGCAGAGACAAGTCATTCAATGTGTCTTCCAGTTTTGAGGGGTTGGGGATACTTGTGGTCAGTGGCAGTGGTGTTCAACAGCGTGTTTTGCCATTAAAGAAGCCATTTGTTGTTCAGGTCATCAATGAAGCGGAGAGTTTTTTTTTCTGGGCAACATTGTACAGTAGATGGAAGGGCAGGGTGAGATGGGGAATATGTTGGCAGCAGTAACCCAAAAGACCCACAAACCTTTGTGCCTCAACTTGTTGGTGGGCACCGCAATGAGGATTTTGCTTTGAGCAACCATTGATATTTCTCTGCTGCCTGGATGCTCAGGAAAAAGACTGTTGGACTAGGACCCTGGACCTTTTCCAGGTGGTGCCTCCCTGGTGCCAGTGTCTGGGGCGTTGCTGCTGGTGTCCAAGACATCCTAAAGTGGGCCAGAGGTTGCGGTACATGGAGATACCAATGACATAGGGAGGAAGAGGGAAGAGTTCCTGAAAAGTGGGTCCAGGGCGTTTGGTGAGAGCTGAAAAGAAATAGCATGAAGGGAGTCATGTTGGGATGACTGTCTGGGCCATGCGACAGTGAGGGCAGGAACAGAATGAGGTGGAGGATGAAGGCGTGGCCTGAAGGTGCAGGTTAAGAGCTCCTTGAGGGCATCCTATTTGCCTTGCTCGGGAGGCTGATGTCAGAAGTCGATGAGCCTTGCTGCCATGTCCTGATGAGCAAGAACATCATGGAGGAGTAATGGATGTCATCAGCGGTGATCTCTTGGAGGTGGAACTGGTCCTTGGCCTGTTTGAACCCCACGTGTGGCTGCGACATCCAGAACGTTGACAGCTTCAACCAAACCATCTGAAGCGCCGCCTGGACCGTGATCTTCACATCCAATTGAAGGGCTGGGTCCTGCTGAGGTCACCACTGTAGCAGGCGCGCTCTCGCGAAGTCTGGAAAGAATGACATGCACCCAAGAAGTGGAAGTGGAAGATAAGTTGCTTGAACAGGCAGCTCCAGCCTCCGGTTGGAAGGCGATCCTCCCGTTGCTCATTGATTCCCACGATGTGGGTCATCCCCTGGGATGAAGGGCATTGGCCCCAACGGGGTCTGCGCTGTCAGCGTGTTTGTCGGCTCTCTAGTGTAGTGACTCGTGTCTCGGTTAACAGGCCACTCCAACTCAATATGTCAGAAGAATATGGAGCCCATATTTACCAAGGGTGGGTGTGGATATTTACATGAAACCCTGACACTCCCTTTCACCTGAAGGCCTCCGTTTATTCAATGAAACTTTAAAGTAACAGACACTTCTGTTGAGGCGAGAAGGGGAGAGGTTAGGATATTGGGGATGAAGGTGGGAGGTGGTTTCTTTATTCTTTCTTTTATAGATGCCACACATTAGATGAGCATTATTATTCATTGTGTGAATTTGTTGTGGTTTTAAGTATATAAATATTTTTTTTTAATTATCGGCAGGACCACGAGTGGCAGATAGGATCATGGGGACTCTCACCCCCCAACCCACCCACCCCAAATATCAATGGTATAAACCGGGTTCATTGTCAACATCGTCGAGGATCCCTTCCACCTGCCCACAGCATTTGGCAGCTCTTCTCATCAGGAAAGAGGTCGAGGAATATCGGAGCCAGTAGCAGCAGGCCCAGAAACTGATTCTTCCTGCGAGCAGTGAGAATGGAGAATGATGGATGACCGGCTCAGACAAAGACTCCATGACTCTGCTATTGATTCAACAGAATTTATTTCTTTTTTGGGAGGGACCGCAGGTGTATCATTTGTCTCTCTGTGCGTAGGTCCCGTTGTGTGTTTGCAGAGGTTTCCACCATGAATACAGTTTCCTCGGGTTAAATTTGAACGGGTACAGAGGAGCTTTCCTGGATTGGAGAATGTATCTCATGAAACAAAGTTAACTGAGTTCGGGCTTTTCTCTTTTTCACCCCAAAATTAACTTTATTCTAAAATTATTGACCAAGAGGACAACTGTTCCATGTCTTTTCTCATCCTCGTGTTGCATGCCTATATTCCCTTCACTGCACACGTTCTCTGTTTAGCATCATTCCACCACTTTGACACCTTGTGGTTACTCCCTGCACTCTGTGGTTGAAGGGGTTCCCCTTAGTCTCCGCCCCTCAAGACCCGGAGGATTAGAGTCCTTCCCCACAGCACCCTCGTGTTGGCTGCGCCAAGCCTCAGTGCATCTCTCAGCAACCTGGAATAGGCCGGTGGGCAGCGTTCCCTCACCCACATCTCCATGTGCTAAAAGACCAGCAGGTTAACGTTGAACAGTTATGCCCTTCGGACCTCGATGTTGTGCTGACCTATCAATTCCAAGCAAAATAAAAACTAGACCCTTCCTCCTTCATAACCCTCCATTCTTGCAATGGAGGGAGTGCAGAGGGGATTCACCAGGCTGATACCTGGAATGGAAGGATTGACTTATGAGGAAAGATTGCGCAAATTGGGATTGTACTCGCTGGAGTTTAGAAGATTGAGAGGGGATCTCATAGAGACATATAAAATTCTGGCAGGACTGGACAGAATGGATGCAGATGGGATCTTTCCAATGGTGGGGGAGTCCAGAACCCGGGGCCATGGTTTGAAGATACTAGGCAAACCATTTATGACCGAGATGAGGAGGAATTTCTTTACCCTGAGGGTGGTGAATCTGTGGAATTCATTGCCACAGAGGGCAGTAGAGGCAGGTTCATTAAATATATTTAAGAGGGAATTAGATCTATTTCTTCAGTATAAGGATATTAAAGGTTACGGAGAGAAGGCGGGGACGGGGTACTGAACTTTAAGATCAGCCATGATCTCGTTGAATGGCGGAGCAGGCTCGAAGGGTCGAATGACCTACTCCTGCTCCTATCTTCTATGTTTCCTTCATTCATGTGTGCAAGAAGCCCTTAAATGCCGCTAATATTTCAGCCTTCATCACCACTCCTGGCAAGGCATTCCTGGCACCCACAACTCTGTGTAAAAACAAGTACCCCTGATATTACCCCTGAACCTTCCTCCCTTTGCTTTGGGGTTCTAATGTTTGCTTCTCTTATCTGGGTTTCAGGCAGACCAAAGGGCATCTTTCACTGAGATTCTGGTCTTCCAGCAGTTCTGGATGTCTGTCTCTGGATGCTCTGCTCAGGGGACCACCCCGCAGTATCTCATCAAGTCCTAGTCTCTGTGTCAGCAGGAATTCCATGCTGACCACTGCCTGATGGCCCTGTGGTCAACAGTGTTTGTCTATGCAACCATTCCCATGAAGGTGATGGGGCAAAGTCCTGCTGACTAGGACATTGTGTGGCATCAGGGCCAGACCAATCTTTCGCAACACCTGAGCCAGGTAGAACTTCAGCACATAGCGGCTTTTGGTGCCCTTGCACTTTGTTTCCAAGCACAGCCATACACAATAGCCATGCTGGTTAGGGTTATGCCCCCATTGATTGACGACGTACATGGTCCTCCAGACTCTATCCATTTTGGACCCCCACATGAATAGGAAATGTGTTTTTGGAATTGACAAGGTGGAGGTGTGGGGATGGGCCACACCTGCCTCACGTGCAGCAGTACCCGAGAGCTCCTTGCACCTGATGACCAGGTTCTACCAGATTGACAGAGTTGTTCATCTCTGTGGTTCTCCATGTCTCCTGGAACTGGGGGTCTCCTTACTGCTCCCAATCTCCTTGAGTTGGTACTTTGTTCTCCACCATCACCACAAGACAACCAAGACCCCTGGATGGAGGGCAGTGGTGCAGAGAGATCAGTGAGAATACGGGTAGTTTCAACAGGGTGGGGTCCATTCTGATGCCTGATAACAGGAGTTAACCAACGGGGAAGGAGGATGCAGGGCATTCGATAGCAGGTGGGGCAGGGTGTAGACATGGCAGCTGACTGGAATTGTCAGGGGGATACTGAGACCTGGGAGAGGAGGGGAAGGAAGGTGCAGTTGTGTTCTGACGAGAGAGTGCTGAGGGAGAGGCAACATGGGTGGAACCTCAAGGCAAGGGACCCCTGAATTTTTTGCAGGGATGGGCTCTGTAAATAGACTCCAAGATATCCAGCAAAGAGCATCTTTGTCCCCCTGCCATCAGGAAGGAGATATGGAAGAATAAAAGCAGAGAAGCCAGGGAGGGAAATAGCTTCTTCCCACAGACCGTGAGATTGACAAGGCAACATGAGCTGGATGGGAGCTAAGAATGAAAAGGTGGAGAGGAATATGGACTGATTACAACAGCACAGCCAGCAGAAGAGTGGGGCCGAAGGGCCTGTTTCTGTGTTGTCTATCTGGACCAGCCTTTTGAGTTCAAGCTTTAAAAGACCAAACCATTTTTAAATTTAATATCAACGGTATAGAATGAATCAAGAGACAAGATGTCTGTCCAGCGGCAAGCGTCGAAGGCACTTCCTGATACGGAGGCTCTGAAATTACAGGGAGGTTCTGGCCGGTATGAGGCCCGGCTTCCTCTGGAAGGAGGAGAGGAGGCAGGGATAATGTGGGGGAAGGGGTGGGGAGCGGAGGGGGTAGCGATGCCTTCCTCCATTCACCTCCCATTTCCTCTACACCGTACCCCTCCTCATTCCCATGCCTATTCCCCTCCCCCATCACCTCCCAATTTCCCGTGGCCCGCTCGCCTCCTCCGCTCCCCTCCCCAACCTAACCCTAACCCCTAACAAACTCTAACCTTCACGTTAACACAACCGATACCCTTAAACACTACACCTCGTCCCCAACCCTAACTCTTATTTCCACTCTGTCCCCTAACCCTATCCCTACGCTGTCCCCTAAACCCAACCCTAATCCTACCCACCTTCCCCAAACCCCAACTCACACCCCACCTCTACCTCCTACTCCTACCCCTTCCCCTAAACTTATCACAAGCCCACTTCCCCGAACTCTAAACCTAACCCTAAACCTCGACCTAACCCGAGCCCACATCTCCTAACCCTAAACCTAACTGTACCTCTACCCGTCCCTGACCCTTATCTTAATTCTACCACCTTCCTCAACCCTAACCTAAACCCTACCCCTATCCTCTACACCTACCCCCTTCCCCTAATCCTACCCCATACCTGCACCCCCTACAACTACCCCATTACCTACCCCTACCTCCTTTCTCCTACCCCCTTCCCCTATCCCTCCTTCCCCTAAGTTAGGGGTAGGAAGGGGAGGGGAAGGGGAGGAGGGGAAGGGGAGGAGGGGAAGGGTAGGAGGCGAAGGGGAGGGGCAAAGGAGAGGGGAGGGGGAGGTGAAGGGAGGAGGGCTGAGTATAGGGCATAGGTGTGAGGGTAGGTGAAGGGGAAGGTGAGTGGGAGGGGGTTGGAATGGAGGATAGGTAGGGGAGAAATGGGTGGGTGAAGGTATATGGAAGAAGTGGGAAATGGAGTTGGCAGGGCCAGAGGGAGAAGGGGAGGGGTTCAGGCCATCGTGATGTTGTCCGTCCTCTGTTCAGCTGGGATGCAATGTTCTTCTGGACACGTCTCTTTTCTCTGAGATCGCTCCTTCTCCTGGGAAGAGAAATACGAGTGATAGAGATGCCGTCTCCGAGGCCTGATCACGATGACTTTGGAGGGCCCCAACTCTCCCCCCATCACCCCCTCCCTACCCCTGCACACTAGGGCCTTTCCCTTCCTCTGCTTTACCTGAGGAAGTGTGTTATGGAGAAAACCACAATCTATATCTGCAGACCTCAGAGTACCGTGTCTCCATCAGGCAACACCCTGGTTCACCACGACATGGCAGCAAGATGCTGGACAAATCATGGATGGATCAGTCGAGTCCCTTCAGCTGACCCATCTGAACCTACCCCACAACAATATTACTCTTCCCTCCCTCTTACCAGTACCTTCTGTTTTTCTTTTATTCCTGTCCCGAAATTAAAATCTTTTTCATGCCTTTTTTGGACCAGCCTCCACTACTACCCCTGGCAATGCATTCCAGCCACCCAATACATTCTGTGTCAACAAAATATCCCCCTCACATCTTGTCTAAAGTTCCCTCATCTCACCTTATTTAGACATCCACTGGTATTCTCGCCCCAGGAATGCACACAATATTCCAAGTGTGGTTTGACTAGAATTTTATACATCTGCAACGTTACCTCTCAGTTCTTGAACTCAATCCCTGACTCCTGAAGGCCAGCACACAATACACCATCTCAAAATCCCTCTCAATTTGCACAGCAACCTTGAGCGATTTATGGAGCAGGATCTAAATATATCTCTGTCCTGCACACTGTTCATCATCCTGCCATTAACCAAGTGCTCTGCCCTCACGTTCTAGTAATCCACATTCAATAAAGATATTGGTCTATATGAAGCTAATTTTAATGGGTCTCCAACCTTCTTTGGAATAACTGTTATTCGTGCCCTTGAAAATGACTCTGGAAATAAACCTGGACCAGTTGCTTATTTAAGTACATCTGTATTTACAGGATATAACTCCATCTGTCACTTCTCTGCAAACTGGATGACCTATGACAACCTTCTACACTGTCTACAACATCTCTACCTCTGTGTCATCCCCTGACGTACTCACCCTTCCACTCCCATCATCATTCATAAAAATCACAAAGAGCAGGGGTCCCAGAGCAGATCCCTTTGGAGAGCCACTAGTCATTGTTCCATCTACTACGACCCTCTGTTTACTGCAGACAAGCCAATTCTGAATTCACACAGCCAAGGCTCCATGGATCCCATGCCTCCCGACGTTCTGAATGAGGCCACCGTGACGACCTTGTCAAGCACCTTACTAAAATCCACGTGCAGCACATACAGACCTTGACCTTCATCTATTTCCTTTGACACCTCCTCGAAATACTTAATTTGACTCGTGATGCAGGACCTGCTCCTCACAAAACTATCCATGAGTTTCCCCAGCATGTTTGTGCATTGCCCTGGGCCCCAGCATCTGCAGACTTCCTGGCCAGTCCCTCCCTTACCCCTTCCCAGAGCATCCGCATCCATTACAACATTAAGCATTGCTGCCCAGTACTGCCCAGTACAGACCTTTGTAAACGTTCTCCACAACCAACTAACCCTTACCCGTACCACACCCATAACTATGGGTGGATTAAATATCCAATTAACTTCTTTGTGAAATAATGCATCATGAATTTGATGTTGATTCCAATTTCGAATAACTTTTCATAATTCTCGATCAGCTCCTTTAAAGTTAGATCCATTATCAGAACATAATTCTTTTACTTGACCACGTCTAGGAATAAAACGCCAAAGAACATTAATAAAAGAGTCTGTATCAAGCAATGACGCTGCTTCAATATGAATTGCTCTCATAGTCAAACAAGTGAAAATAACTCCATATCGTTTTTCAACACTTCGTCCTCACTTTACTTGCAAAGGACCAAAATAATCAACTTCCACGGATGTAAATGTGAATTCATCAGTTGAAACTCTGTCCTGTGGTAAATCTGCCATTTGCTGTTGTCCAGGTTTTCATTCTCTCTGTCAGTCACAAAGAGATGAAACCTCATGATTTCATTATTAATATATTTAAGCACTGATGTTCTATCAGTCCAAAACACAGGATCTGCTAACTCCATCTGTAATTCTCTTCTTAACATAGCGTCCATTTTGCTCGCCATAATAGCAGCAGTCAATTCCATTCAAGGTCTGGTGACTGACTTTAATGGAGCCACTCTGGCTTTTCCCATTACAAATCCACCATCTACTCGCACTTGGTTATTTCACAGGACTCAGTAACTGACAGGATCAAAACCACCTTCACTTACATCAGAAAAATCGTGTAACTGAGCAAATGTGGCCACTCCAAAGTCTGTTGACTTCAAAACTTCCAAGTATTTGAAGACGCTCAATCCAATTACTGCAATCTTGTGCGATGGATTCTGGATTAGTTTCATCCCATCCAAATTTTCTTCTGCACAAAACTGGTATTTGGCCGGGCTGACCATTAGGCTGAATTCGGCCAGTCGGGACAAGAGGGTGTGCAGTTGAGATTTGTGTTGTGCCCAGTCTCTGTTGGTGACAAGAATGTCATCCAGATAAATGAACGCGAAATTCAAATCCCTGCGCACCGTATCCATGAGGTGCTGGAAGGTCTGGGCGGTGTTCATGAGCCTGAAAGGCATGCATAAAAATTTGAACAAGCCGAAGGGGGTGATGATGGCCGTTTTGGGGATGTCCTCGGGGTGCAATGGCATTTGATGATACACGCACACCAGATCGACCTTGGAGAATACTCTCATACCATGCAGATTGGCCATAAAGTCCTGAATGTGAGGGATGGGGTAACGGTCAGCTACTGTCATGTGATTAAGCCGTCGATAATCTTCGCAGGGGCACCAGCCATCGGAGGCTTTTGGGACCAGGTGGAGCGGAGAGGCCAAAGGACTGTTGGAGCAACGAATGATCCCCAGTTCCTGCAGATGCGAGAACTCCTCTTTCGCTATCTGGAGCTTATATGGCGGGTTTAACAGTAATGTACGATAAACTGTATCAGACACTGTGACACCAGGTTCACAGTTGGGAGAATATTTAACGGTGATATACAGTAGACTTTGGCAGATACTGTGACACCAAGTTTTCAGTAGTGAGAGGTTTAACAGTAATGCATGATAAGCTGTGGTAGATACTGTGATACCAGGTACACAGTTGGAAGAAGGTTTTATGGTGATGTAATATTAACTGTGGCAGATAAAGTGACACCAGGTTCACATTGGGGAGAAGTTTATGGTGATGTACAGAAGACTGACGCAGATATGGTGACACCACATTCACAATGAGGAGAAGGTATATCAGTGATGTACAATAAACTGTGGAATATACTGTGACTCCAAGTTTATAGCGGGGAGAAGGCTGAACTGTGATGTACGATAAATGGTGGCAAAAACAGTGAAAAATGGGTCAACGTGGGGAGAATGTTTATCGGTGATGCACAGTCGACTTGGTAGATACTGTGACACTGTATTCACAGTACTGAGAAGGTTTAACAGAGATGTATGGTAGAATAAGGCAGATTCTGTGACTCCATGTTAACAGTAGTGAGAAGGTTTAAAAATGATGTACAATAAACTGTAGCAGATACAGTAAAACCGGTCTCACAATGGGGAGAAGGTTTAATGGTGATGTGTGGTAAACTTAGGCTGATATTTTAACACCAAGTTAACAGGGGGAGAAGGTTTAACGATGATTAACGGTAGATTGAGGCAGAAGCTGAGAGACAGCATTCACAGTAATGTGAAGGTTTAACAGTGATTTACTATAAACTATGTCAGATCCTGTGACAAGATTGCGCAGAGGGTAGATGTGTGGTTCCACCCTTCCCCAGTTAGACTATTAAATGTTCAATTTTAAAAGTTGTAAAAGTGATTAAAAATACTGTTTATAGACTTTGGAATAGTGGAGGATCGAAATAGCTACTAATGTGAAAAAATTGAAAACTCGGTTCCAGAAGAAATTACTTTACAAAAGTGTTGAAGAATTGTGGCCGAGTTCAAGTTGAAGCAACGGAGTCGTCGACTGGAGTCTCCAAGCCTCAGAGGACTCCTGCCCGGCTAAGTATTTCGTCGGTACCACTTGCGCTATCGCAAGATGGCGCCAGCTCAGTGATGTGTTCAGCGGTTTTGACTCATGCACTCATGAACACAGACGTGAGGGTGGGCCAGCTGAGCGAGGACTGGCCCGTGAGCCTGCAGCATTGCCTGGTGGTCAGGGGAGGTACAGTGTAGCATCAGAAGACACACCTGCGCAGTCGGTGGCCCTACCGGGCATGCACAGTGCGTCGGGGGTCCACAAACATTTGGAGAAGGTGTGGGCTGTGGGGGAGCCTGAGCGACGGTGAACTGACGAGGTCGGCACACTGTTGTCGGGTGTCCAGACCTGCAGCAGCACCGGAAGAGGACCTATTGCTATGGAGGAAGAAGATGCTCAACTTCATTAGAATTTGAAGAACTGGGGACTGCGGCAAAAGAAGGTCAGCCTCAAATGTAGGTGATGGATCCTGGACTGGATTTCTGTGTTTCAAATTCTGGAAGGGATTGCTCAACTCATGGAAGATATGTCAAATATGTCAATGCAGATGATTCATCAGATTTTCGGAAATGAAAACTAAAATGAACACTGTGTGTGAAGAAATGACTTTTATGAAGCAAGATATTAATGTAGTTAAGAGCGATGTTACGAGATGGACACGATCAGTGGATACTGTGCAAAATCATTTTAAAAAGATTGAGGAGGCTTTCTTGAATGCAAGAGTCAAGTGGAGCATAATAGAGAAAAAATGGAAATAGTGGAAGATCCTTTTGTAGATTGGGGGATTCAGAAGAAGGAATTATTGAAGAAGTTTGACTCATTAGAAAACCAAAGTAGTAGAAATAATGTTAAGATAGTAGATCTTCCGGAAGATATGGAAGGTTCGGATCCGGTGAAGGTTTTGAAGAAATGGATCCCAGACGTGTAGGGCAGGTAATTCATTCAAGAAGGACTGGAATTAAATCGAGCGAATAGAGCGTTAAGGAAGAAACCGTTTCCAGGCCAATTACCACGATCTCTGTTTTAAATATCAAGACAGAGAGATGATCCTCCGATTGGTGGTGCAGAAAACACGGCAAAATCAGGCTCCAATTATGGTTCAAAATAATAGGGTTTTTTAAATGCAGATCTGAGTCAAGAAATTATCAGAAGAGTCCGAGAATTTAATTCAGTCGAAGAAGTATTGTGGCAAAAGGGATATAAATTTGCTTTTCGTTATTCGGCAGTATTGGAAGATTTTTATGGGAATTTTCAATCTCAGTTTATTGAAAATGACCATGATGCTTTAATATTTGCTAATTCATTGCCAGATGTACAAGGAAATGGGCGAATGTCACCATTGTCACCAAAGGGAAGGGTCAATGGGAATGGAAATGGGAAGATTGGAAAATATGGAAAGAATGGGAAAAAAAGTTGAATTGACGCAAAGTCTTCTCGATGTTGAAGATCCGGAACAATCATTGGGACTGGAATCACTGGGTTGAATGTTTTTGTTTCAGGACTTTGTGAAAGTCTGACTGGGGGTGGGTGACACTGAGTCCTTTAGTCACCTGCCACTTGTGGACTTTACCACACACCCAGATTTTTAGGGGGCTACTACTTTTGAGTAGCTTGTTTTGGGATTGATTTTTCTCCTTTTTTTGGAATTTTTAAAATAGGTGGGATTCGAATACAGCGAGACTTAGAAGGGGAGCATTATTTTATAGTAGGATTCACATTTGTGAGAAGGTTTAACAGTGATATACTATGAACTGTGTCAGATACTGTGACACCAGGTTCACAGGGGGTGAAGGTTTAACGGTGATGTACGGTATGTTGAGGTAGATAAAGTGACACCAGGTGCACAGTGGGGATAAAGTTCAACGATGATGTACAGTAGACTGAGACAGTTACTGTGATGCTGGGTTCACAGAAGCGAAAATGTTTAACAGTAATCTACGATGAACTGTGTCAGATACTGTGACACCAGGTTCACAGTGGGGAGAAGGTTTAACAGTGATGTACGATAAACTGTGTCAGATACAGTGACACCTGGTTCACAGTGGGGAGAAGGTTTAACAGTGATGTACAATAAACTGTGTCAGATATAATGACACCCATTCACAGATGTGTAAAGGTTTAACGATGATGTATGGTAGACTGATAAGAGATACTGAGACAATGGGTTCACAACATTAACAAGATTTAACAGTATTGTACGATAAACTGTGAGATACTGTGACACCAGGTTCACAATTTGAATAAGATTTAACGGTGATGTAAAATAAACTGTGTCAGATACTGTGACACCAGGTTCACATGGGGAGAAGGTTTAACGGTGATGTACGGTATGTTGAGGTAGATAAAGTGACACCAGGTGCACAGTGGGGATAAAGTTCAATGATGATGTACAGTAGACTGAGACAGTTACTGTGATGCTGGGTTCACAGAAGCGAAAATGTTTAACAGTAATCTACGATGAACTGTGTCAGATACTGTGACACAAGGTTCACAGTGGGGAGAAGGTTTAACAGTGATGTACAATAAACTGTGTCAGATATAATGACACCCATTCACAGATGTGTAAAGGTTTAACGATGATGTATGGTAGACTGATAAGAGATACTGAGACAATGGGTTCACAACATTAACAAGATTTAACAGTATTGTACGATAAACTGTGAGATACTGTGACACCAGGTTCACAATTTGAATAAGATTTAACGGTGATGTAAAATAAACTGTGTCAGATACTGTGACACCAGGTTCACATGGGGAGAAGGTTTAACGGTGATGTACGGTATGTTGAGGTAGATAAAGTGACACCAGGTGCACAGTGGGGATAAAGTTCAATGATGATGTACAGTAGACTGAGACAGTTACTGTGATGCTGGGTTCACAGAAGCGAAAATGTTTAACAGTAATCTACGATGAACTGTGTCAGATACTGTGACACCAGGTTCACAGTGGGGAGAAGGTTTAACAGTGATGTACAATAAACTGTGTCAGATATAATGACACCCATTCACAGATGTGTAAAGGTTTAACGATGATGTATGGTAGACTGATAAGAGATACTGAGACAATGGGTTCACAACATTAACAAGATTTAACAGTATTGTACGATAAACTGTGAGATACTGTGACACCAGGTTCACAATTTGAATAAGATTTAACGGTGATGTAAAATAAACTGTGTCAGATACTGTGACACCAGGTTCACATGGGGAGAAGGTTAAACGGTGATGTACGGTATGTTGAGGTAGATAAAGTGACACCAGGTGCACAGTGGGGATAAAGTTCAATGATGATGTACAGTAGACTGAGACAGTTACTGTGATGCTGGGTTCACAGAAGCGAAAATGTTTAACAGTAATCTACGATGAACTGTGTCAGATACTGTGACACCAGGTTCACAGTGGGGAGAAGGTTTAACAGTGATGTACAATAAACTGTGTCAGATATAATGACACCCATTCACAGATGTGTAAAGGTTTAACGATGATGTATGGTAGACTGATAAGAGATACTGAGACAATGGGTTCACAACATTAACAAGATTTAACAGTATTGTACGATAAACTGTGAGATACTGTGACACCAGGTTCACAATTTGAATAAGATTTAACGGTGATGTAAAATAAACTGTGTCAGATACTGTGACACCAGGTTCACATGGGGAGAAGGTTTAACGGTGATGTACGGTATGTTGAGGTAGATAAAGTGACACCAGGTGCACAGTGGGGATAAAGTTCAATGATGATGTACAGTAGACTGAGACAGTTACTGTGATGCTGGGTTCACAGAAGCGAAAATGTTTAACAGTAATCTACGATGAACTGTGTCAGATACTGTGACACCAGGTTCACAGTGGGGAGAAGGTTTAACAGTGATGTACAATAAACTGTGTCAGATATAATGACACCCATTCACAGATGTGTAAAGGTTTAACGATGATGTATGGTAGACTGATAAGAGATACTGAGACAATGGGTTCACAACATTAACAAGATTTAACAGTATTGTACGATAAACTGTGAGATACTGTGACACCAGGTTCACAATTTGAATAAGATTTAATGGTGATGTAAAATAAACTGTGGCAGATACTGTGACACCATGTTCACAATGGGAATAAGGTTTAACGCTGATGTAAACTAAAATGTAGCAGGAAAAGTGACACCAGATTCACAGTGGAGAGAGGTTTAATGCTGATGTATGGACGACTGAGATCGTTACTGTGACATTTGCTTCACAGCAGTGAGAAGGTTTAACAGTAATGTGCGATAAACTGTCAGATACAGTGACACCAGGTTCACAGTGGGGAGAATGTTTAACAGTAATGTACGATAAACTGTGTCAGATACAGTGACACCAGGTTCACAGTGGGGAGAAGGTTTAACAGTAATGTACGATAAACTGTGTCAGATACAGTGACACCCATTCACAGATGTGTAAATGTTTAACGATGATGTATGGTAGACTGATAAGAGATACTGAGACAATGGGTTCACAACATTAACAAGGTTTAACAGTCATGTACGATAGACTGTGTGAGATACTGCGACACCAGGTTCAGAGTGGGGAGATGTTTTAACGGTAGAGTACAGTAGACTTTGGCATATTCTGTGACGCTGAGTTCAGGGCAGTAAGAAGGCTTAATGGTGATGTGCGTTAAACTGAGGCAGATACTTTAACACCAGGTTCACAGGAGGAAAAGGTTTAATGTTTATGAACGGTAGACTGAGGCCGAAAATGTGAGATGGATTCCACAGTAGTAAGAAGGTTTAACAGTGATTTACTATAAACTGTGTCAGATACTGTGACACCATGTTCATATTGGGGAGAACGTTTAACAGTGATGTACGGTAAATTGAAATGGATACCGTGACACTGGGTGCACAGTGGGGAGGAGGTTTATCAGTGATGTACGGTAGACTGAGACCAATACTGTGACACCAAGTTCACAGTAGTGAGAAGGTTTAACGGTGATGTACGGTAAATTGAGATATATACCAAGACACCATGTTCATAGTGGGGAGAAGGTTTAACGGTGATGGATGGTAGACTGAGGCAGATTCTATTACACCAGGTTCACAGGGGGAGAAAGTTTAACGTTGATGTACGATAGACTGAGGCAGAAACTTTGAGACAGGATTCACATTCGTGAGAAGGTTTAACATTGATGTACGATTAACAGTGTCAGATACATCAGGTTCATATTGGGGAGAAGGTTTAACGGTGATGTACGGTAGAGGGAGGCAGATACTGTGACACCAGGCTCATTGTATTGTTCATTTATCTTAATTACAACATCTAATTTATATCTCCATTTTTTTGTGACAACTTCCAAACATTCCATAAAACTTCTATTCTTATCAGATTTTGTTCATTTTAATAGGTCACAACTAAAAGCCCAAATCGTTTGGTCTCTTAAGTACACTGCACAAAATTAAATTCTTAACATAGGTTTGGTTCAACGGCACTTCAGTCTCCTTCATTATTTTTTAAGTACCTCATTTTGTGCTTTATGCTTTGCCCAGCCGATTCACCAAATGGGCATCCAACTCTGTCTTCTCAACTTTACCCAACGTCTCCTCTGTAAACTTAAGCAAACCAAGAAGACTAAAATTAAAATTTTCACATTGGCATTTTCAAACACAAAAATGACACTGTGATTTGCAATTTCACATCAAAATCCCACTTGCTAAACTTGCAAGCAACTGAATCGCATCCTACAGCTGGAAAATTGCAAGAGAACTGCTTGGTTAAAGCAAAGATTCCACCCAGTCACCCCATTAAAGGCCTCCAAGTTAACAACAGATAGCAACCTGAAAGTTAAATACAAAGATATGTATCAGGAATATTAACGGGCTTTAAAAAAAAACATTTCCACGATTGAAAGAAAACTCCTCAGGGAACATCAGGCTCTTGTTGAACATTTCCTGTTGTATTCCTCAAAATGGTTTGAATCTTGATTTCAAGCAGAGTCATTTGGTGAGATTGTTGGTCCAGAACAAACCCTGCCCACACACTCCCTTAAATACCTGCAAAGTCGTGGCTCAGCTCTGCTCCATGCTAAAGCTATCAGAGCTTTTCTGAAGAGATAACGGACTTCAGATGCTGGTACGTTGAGTCACCAAAACACTAATGATTCCCTGAACAACACACCTCTATCTGAAAACCAACAAGAACCTTCCCGAGTGGTAAATATCAACAAGACATAATATCATGTAACCGTTGTGTTTGTGTCGTTGGAGAATTCTCTTTCCATTCAATAAGAATTAGTGTTTTTGGTGCCGTATTTGAGAAAAGATGTGTTGGTGTTGGAGAAGGTCAGAGATGATTTACTGGAATAATATCAGGAATGAAAGGGTTAGTGTATGAGGAACAATTGTCGACTCTTCAACTGTACAAGTTGGAGTACAGAAGGATAAGGGGGACCTCAGAGGCATTTCAAATGCTGGAAGGCTTGGACAGAGTACATATGGCAAAGATGTTTCCCATGGTAGGGGATTCTAGGACAGGAGAGCATAATTTCAGGATAAAAGGGTGTCAATTTAAAACAAATGTGGAAAAATTGATTTTGTCAGTGGGTCGTGAAACCCACGTGAGGTCATTGGGTGTATTTAGGGCAGAGATTAACAGGTATTTGATACATCAAGAAATTAAGGGTAATGGGGAGAGAGCTGGGGAGTGGGGGTGAGTGGAAGAATGGTGGAGCAGACTCGACGGGCCTACTTCTGCTCCTATATCTTGTGATCTATATCCTGCTGGAGCCCTAGACAACCCTCCTCGTGTATTCCATTCTTAGAAAACATTCTGCATCATGGTTTTATGTCACATGAACCCATTTCCAATTGAATCCCATGTTACAAGTGACCCAATGCAAATTCTGCATTGAGAGGACTGAAGCTTCCTCATTTTAAAAATTGTTATGGAGCAGCTCAAATGAGAATTATTGCTTCCTTTTTTGAAAGGATTAAAATAGAATCAAATAAAATAGGAGAGTACATAAAAAACAAAGAATTTGGAATTGATTTGGAGGATGCACAAAAAAGATTTGTTAAGATAGCTCCTGCCGTAGCAAAAAAATGTATTATGTCAACCTGGAAATTGGAAGATAATTTGAAAATACAACAATGGTATATAGAAATGAATAAATGTATTCCATTAGAAAAAATAACATATAGTTTAAGAAATAATATTGAAATATTCGAACAATATGGGAGCCTTACATTAAACACAATAGCGAAAACCTACTGGGGACAATCATTACCTAAGTTAACGGAAGGAAAAGGAAATGAAAAGAATGGACTCAGTAGAATTTCTGGTGTATTTTTCTTGAATGACAACATTGTCTGACTGGTTTAATGTATCCTAGATTGTATACCTTAAATGGATGGGAGGGGAGAGGTAGGGAGGGTGGGATGGGAGGAGGGAGGAAAAAATGGCACTGTATATGTTTGAACAGGAAAAACTGTGTGTCATGGTTAATGTGATTTATGGTGTGAAAAATAAAAAACTAAAAAAAATAAAATAAAATAAAATAGGAGAGTGAAAAGCACAAAAATTTATGTACAAGTGGGAATCAAAATTAATGGTTGGTAATAAAGATACACAATTGTTGAAACATTTGATTAATATATGGAATAAAATAAATGATGTAATTGGTGTAAGTGGATGTACATCACCCAGAATGGCTTTGATTCAAAATCCTCGTATCTTTTTTTAAAGGATCATGAATTTCTGGATAGCTGGTTTTGTAAGGGGATTATAAATGTTGAAGATTGTTATGAAAGGGGTGAATTAATGTCATTTGAACAACTGAGAAATAAATAACGTATAACTCATCGCAATCGTTTTTGCTATTTCCAACTTAGAACATATTTGAAGGATAAGTTAGGACCAACCATGTTGTACTGAAATAGAAATTCCTTATAAGAGGAATTGTTAAAAAAATTATTTGATGATGTCCTCTTTATTACAAGTAGGAACTTTTAAATGAGAAGTTCATAAGTTGAGACAAAGGTGGGAAATGGATCTGAATTTTGAAATTAATTGGCAAATATGGGGAGATCCATTTTAGGATCTCAATGCAAGATATAAATTAGTTCAGTATAATTGTTTTTACATCAGTCATGTAGCAGATGTCAGCAAGGATTTTATCTGAAACCTGCACCTGGAGTCAGGTGACTCAGGCTGTTGGATGTGAAAACCTCCTCAGGAAGCTAATATGGCAATAGAGATCACATGATCCAGGGGAGTTGTATTAATTCACTTCAACGCAGCATTTTGGATCTATTGACCAGAGTTCCACACTGCAGCAGTGAAGAAGGAATTCACAACTAGTTTATTTTCTACATTTACTTCTTACACCAGTGAAATTGAATAGAATAAAATCAGAATTATCAGATCAATGTTTTAGGTGTGGTTAAGATGTCGCAACTTTCTTGCATTCATCTTATCTTTGTCCTAATGCAAGATGTTTTTGGGGAGAATTACAATATTTATGGAACAAGTTATAGGAGATGTTTTTCCACAGAATCTGACCTTATTTTTCATACGAAATATTGAAGGAACAAGGCCCAAATTAAATCTATTAATATACCAATTGAAATTTGTTAAATTAACGTTAGCGGTGATGAGCACATGTATTGCATTTACTTGGAAATCAGATATATATATATTTTTAGGGATGCCAAGATGACATGCAAAAATTCAACGATGGATTCCTTTGGAAAAAATTACATATAGCTTGAGAAACATCTACTCTTTACTTTTGTAAATTTGGCATCTGAATATACAAATATCAGGCTTCAATTTGTAATAATGCCCTTTCCATCCCTCTAGACATGTGAGATTCTCCTCTTAGTTAATTTTTTTAAATTTAGATTTGTTAGGTTTCCTTGCCACCGTGAATTCTGCAGAAGCGGTCGACTAGTGCAGGGCACCAGAAAACAGAAAGACCACACCCCACCAACATCTCAGAAGCAGAGGATTCAATCCACGGGTCAGTGACCAAGGAAGCCGACCAGTGAGGGGATCTGCAGCTGAAACACCCACATAGGTGGCAGGCTGTTGGTGACTTGTGGAGAGAAACCCACGCACACTGCAGGCTTCTGGACAAAGCAGTCAAGGAACCCACACCAGGCTGTGGATTGCTAGAGACTGGGTCAAAACTGGCTAAAAGGGTGTCAGGTATCAGACCTGGGATACGAGTGAGTGCTAAATGGTTCCTAATTATGTCAGAGGTTCAAAACTGGAGCTCACATTGCCAATGACTTGGATTGGTCTGTGAGCATTGAAAGAGAATCCACAGACCCTCAGTGACTTGGCCCAGGGTTTGGGGTGGTGGGGGTGGGGGGGAGCACTCAGTCTTTCTTTGACTGCAAGAGGCATTTCAGGCAATATCTGCCAGAGGGGGGAAGAGTCTGTTTGTCTTACAGCAGGAAAAAAACAATTTTGTGTGATATGACACTTTTTAATTACATGACAGTAAATTGTCTCCTGAAATAGAGATAGAGGTTCAAGTTTCAAATTATTACAAACTCCACTCACCAGATTATACCTCTTCCCACTTTTTTTTCGCAAGGACACCATTGATTTTATCACAACTCCTCTGCTGCATCTGTCGTGTGACAGATTATTTATTTTACATTGTACATAGACATGTTTTTGAAAGAGATGGATTGGAGGAGTCGTTTAGGTCACAAACAAACACAAACACTTCACAAAACAGCTCTTATTTAAAATGCAAGAGCTTTGCTGAGAGTGAGTCATTCAGGCACCGAGAGCCTTTGCAAAGACGAAACAAGGAGACTGTTTTGCTAAAGAATTTCAAAAGCAGGTGTAAATGGATTATTGTTTTTAAACCAACAGATGAATGGACTCAGAAGTTTGGGTCTGGTGGAGTAATCTGGCTGGTTCCAGTTTGCTTTTCTAAGAAGGTCATGTGGTTTTGCAAGCAGAGAGGAGAGACCAAATAGGCTTTTTCTAACAGAGAGAGAGAGAGAGAGAGAGAGGGCAAGCTGGCATCTTGTTTTGAAGACGAGTTGCGAGTTCTCAGTTCAGCCTGTTGAAGAACTTTGTTGTCCATACAAGAGGAAATGGCTGGCTAGAAATGGTATTTCACCTGAAATAAAGGAAACAAAAGGAACTCAATGGTGACCTACAGAAGAGGTTATCATTTGGAAAACCCTGATTGGTCAAGTTTCTTTGGCAAGACCCCAAAGTGGCTGATCAGAGGGAATCAGTTTATGTGTGTCCAATGAGCAAGAAATCCCTCTCTGAAACCAACAAGAATCTTCCTGGAGGGTAAACATTTACTTTTAATCCCCAGAGCTTATCATTCATATTCAAATTCATAAATGTTGAATTCTATGCACAGCATCAGAATTGATAGACACCGGTGAACTTGGAGTTGTGTCAAAGAACTTTATGCACATTAAATACACCTGCACTTCGAATTAGAAGGGGGTAATGGAAGGCTGTTAATAGTGATAAGTTAAAGTTTGACCCTGTTTTTTTTTGTTTAAAGCAAATTAAAAGCAATGCTTGTTTAAGTATGAATGGTGTTATTGTTCAAAATCTGCCTGTGATGGAAAGTATTCTTGGACTGAATAGACATCTGGGCCAAATGGCTATTTAAGGGGAATATGTACATGATTGTACATCCTAAAGTACAATGACTACTTCTATCCACTTAAGATTGTTAAAGAGCAAGAATAGACAATACAATCACGTAAAATTCCCATCCATACAGCACACGTATTAATACACAAAAAAATCACACCTCCTTATCAGTCAGGAAGAGCCTCCACTTCTCAAGGAGGCTGAGGAGGTCAAGACTAACGGCTCTCATCCTGAGATTTTACAGGAGCGCAGTTGAGTCTCGACCTTTGGATGGACTAGTTGCTGTATAGCATCAGACAGCAATAATGCAGAGTAGTGAGGATCACTGGGGTCTCCCTTTTTCTGTAGATGACATTTACTGGGAGTGTTGTTCAAATTGGGCTCAAGGAATAGTACAAAGACAATTTTGATCTAGTGAACAACATCTTTAACCACGTCCATCATCAAAATCAGGACTTACATGCTGGGGAATAGCATCTTCCCACAGGCTGTGAGATGGATGAAAAGTATCCTGTAAGTGTGATCATCCTCCCAAATATTTATATATGTAGCGTCTACTTCAATAGAGCTACTAAAGCAACATACACACACACACACACACACACACACACACCAGGTTAGTCAACAGAAGATTGCTTTATTCATTATTTACAGGCTTCTTCTATTTACAGTGTGTCCCGGGCTCCATGGGTCAAGGTGTGACATCATTTATGTGTTTGCAGCAGATCCACGGGGCCACAGGTTTAAATTAAGCCCTGTGAGTGTCCTGCACCTTCCGGCAGGGGAAATCACAGATCAACGTGCCATTCCTCGACACGCAGGACCACGTGCATGCGGTCAATTAAATGGATGAGTTCCCAGCTGTCTGCCTTATGATTTCATGTGCCCGCCATAGAACCTGGCTCTCTCGGCCCGCTACATAGCTGATACACCTCCCCCTCAGAACCATCGCCAGAAAGTAAAACACCAGCTGCATGCAGCTTAGGTGGACACCCTCATCGTCTAGGATGGGGGCACTGAATGGGTGAAGCGGGATCCACATGGGCAGGCTTTTGTCTGTTCCAACTAAACAGCTGCGAATGTCCCCCAATGTGCAAAGTATACTCAAACCCATCCTTCTTCACCATGCGGAAAAGGCCCTCATGCGGTCGTTGTAACAGCACTCCTGGGTCCTGTCTGCGCACAAATATAAAATCAGTGTCCAGGAGTGGTGGGACACATTCTGTTAAGGGGATCCAAGCCAATGGGTAGGAAAAGCTTTGCTGATTACGATACCATGTCGAAGCTGTGGAAGGATGTTCAGATCATAGTTGGTTGTGAAATGAATGTCCCATGAAACTGTAAGGACTGTACCATAAACCATCTCTGCGGACAATGCAGACATATCTTACTTTGGAGCTGTGCGCACTCCCAAAAGAACGCATGCTAACTCATCAATCTAATTGAGGATGGAGCGGAGACAACGCTGGTGGAAGCATTCTAGGAGATAAAACACAGTTACATAATTCCATGAAAGTGGTGTCACAGGAAGACAGGGTTCTAAAGACAACTTTTGTCATCTTGGCCTTCATTAATTAACAAAAAGAAAATAGGAGTTGGGAAGTTATGGTGAGGTGGTATAAGATGATGGTGAGGTCAAATTTGGAGTATTGTGTGCAGTTGTGGTCACCTAGCTACAGGAAGGGTATTAATAAGATTGAAAGAGGGCAGAGAAGATTTACTTTGACACTGCCAGGTCTTCAGGAGTTGAGCTGCAGGGAAAGGTTGAACAGTTTGGGACTTTATTAATTGGAGAGTCGAAAGAGTGAGAGATTGCTTAAAGTGGAATATGAATGAGAAAAAAGGCTGAGAAAGACTGCAGTTGACCCAATTGTGAAGGAAATATTTTGCCTGAGAAAAATTGTCATTGGCCCATTTCCTCTCGAGTTATGAAACCACGCACAGAACAAGTCAATGTCATACGATTAAAACAGTGGTTTTCAAACTTTTTTTCCCCAATCACATAGCTCATTAAGTAATTCCTTACTAACAGAGCACTTCTGGCAAAGGGATTAAGTGGAATATGATCCGGGGGGTGGGGGTGTGGAGGAGGAGTTTGAAAATCACTGCTCTAGATGAAAAGATTTCTCCATCTCCGTTTTAAGCAGACATCCTTTTATTCTGAGGTTGTGCCCACTGGTCCTAAACTCTCCCAGTACTGGCAAAATTCTCTCTATCCAGCCCTTTCACTATTCATCAGATTTCAATGAGGTCCTGCCTCATCCTTATCAACTCGGGCGAGTCCAGGCCCAGAACCATCAAATGCTCCTCAAACATTATTCCTCTCATCCCCAGGGTCATTCTTGTAAAACAAGTCTGGGCCATCACATCCTCTCTTAGAAATGGGGCCTAAAATTGCTCACAACACTTACGAGATCAGGACAACCAGAAGGTGGTCACGTGAGGGGGAAGACAGCTGCGGGTCTGCCTAGAGTCCATGGATTGGATGGTGTTCAAGGAGTCAGCTGATGGGGGGGGGGTCTCGTGGCAAGATGGCGTAGGAAAAAGAAGTTCGAAGACACCTCTCCCTGACTGAACTGTTCAATACTCGAACTGTAATGTCTTGTTTGACTTTATCAATGTTTTGAACAATAATTTTCTACTGTAGAATTCTGGAAATGAAGAGAGGAAAAAGAAACAGTGTTGGGCACGATCAGTTGCCCCAATTATCACAGAGACAAAGACTGAGGGGAACGATAGGCTTTATTACACACAAGACTGCAGGCCCGGGTCCAAGTGAGGGAAGTGAAGGCCTGGATCACAGGGGAGGAGTCCAGGGAGGAGTCCAGGAGAGGATGTCATCAGGAGGAGGGGGGTTGCCAGCCCGTGCCTGTACTGGTCAGTACATACAATACCATTTCATTACAAGCAACTTAGAAAAAACCTAGGTTGTCAACCTGTGAAAAGTGCAGAAGAAGCAAGGATGACCTTCCAGAAGGAACCTCAGGACAAGTTAGACATGGATCTGAATCCTCAACGTGCAAGTCGGGAGCAGCTGGAAGAAATGTCTGCAACCTCTGCACATCCGGCAATGAAAGATGGCGCCAAGATTTTTGGCCGGGCCAGGAAGAGCGCAAGTAAGGAATTCGACACGAGCCGGGCTTGACTAAGGAGAGTGGGGGGTGAATGCCCGAATGCGAGCTCTAGATACCGGGAAGGGGACTGCCTGTATGCAGCGGAGCATCTGGAGATGTTCTCACTTGCAGGAAATTCTGGATCCGATCTACAGTCCGGCTGCCAGGTATGATGTGGAAGAGAAGAGGTGGAGGAGGACAACTCAGAGGTTCAAGAAGAAGAAGAACAAGAATTACTACTTGCTGCAGTTGGACTCAATGAAGGGAGGCCTAAGGCTTGAAGAACATCTCCTTCTCCAATGAAAGCTGTTGTTTCACCAGATACCTTCCCCAGAATTCAAGGCACCTCTACAGAACTGATCCATCAAAATGAAAATATGATGTCTTCTGTGAACTAAGGTTTTGAAACTTTAAATGATCAATTTGCTGGTATGAAGGAAATAAATGGCTGGTATGTGTGAAGAAATTACATCTATTGAAGTTGATATTAATAAGAGTTTAACAGCAGTGGACACTGGACAAGTTCAATTTAAGAGGATAGAAGAAGTTTTTATTGACTGTAAGGACCGTGTGGACCATTATGCAGAGAGAATGGATCATAGTGAGGATTTATTTACAGGCTGGGATGTCCAGAAGAGAGATTTGTTACAAAACATTGATACGTTGGAAAATCAAAGTTGTCGCAATAATATTAAGATAGTTGGTCTGCTGGAAGATATTGAAGATTCAGATCCTGTAAAATTATTTTTGGAAATGGATTCCAGAGATGTTGGGAGTTGAGTTTTTTTAGATCGGGCTCAGAGGGCGTTAAGGACAAAATCTTTTCCGGGTCAAATGCCAAGAGCGGTTCTTTTAAGATGTTTGCGATATCAGGATAGAGAAATGATTTTGCGGCTTGTGGTTCAGAAAGCTCGCCTTGATCAAAGCCCTATGATGGTTCAAGGCAATATGGTTTTATTTTATGTTGATTTAAGTCAGGAGATTATTAAGTGATGGAAAGAGATTAATCTGGCCAAAGCAGTTCTGTGGAAGAAAGGGTATAAGTTTACTTTACTTTATGGGCCTGATCAGTCTCAATGTTTTGAGAGTCCTTATGGTGCATTAACTTTTGTGAATTCCTTCCCAGATTTGAAGGAATCAATGGGGAAAATGTCCGAGGATAAGATTGGGATGGGTATGGGGAAAAGAAGTTGGAATCAGAATTGGTGAGTGATGTTGAAGATGAAGCTCAAGCTCAATGTGGGTGTTATCACTGGGATGACTGATGGGTTTTAATGTTCAGTTGGGGGGTGGTGGTTGACTCGACTACTTCTAAAGTCATCTGCCACTTGTGGTATTAGCTGCACCTGGTCCACAGAGGGGGATCCGACTCTTATACTCGTAGGTTTTTTTTACAGGATTTTCTTCTTTGAAAAGAGGGGTTTGGGTTTTTTTATAGATATATAATTGTAATTGCTGTGTTAAGTGTCAATCTCAGGAGGAAATTAAGTTTTGGCTCATTTCAATTTTGTGATCTTTAATGTTAAAGGACAATAATCCGATTGAAAGAAAGTGAATATTGGCATATATAAAGAAAATGAAGGTTGATCTTGCTTTTTTGCAAGGAACTCATTTGTCTGAGAAAGAACATATGAAATTGAAAAGAGATTGGGTCGGACATGTTTTTCATCTCCATTTAATTCCAAAGTCGAGGTGTTGCTACTTTGGTTCATAAGAAGGTACCGTTTCAGTTGGAATCATTCTCTGCCACATCATTTTCTCGAAGACAATCAAGATAACTGACCTGTTCATGGAGCACTGTGTCTAGACTCAGATTCACAAACTCACCTGGCAAGGTCAGCATACAGCCATTGACTAGCTCTACCACTAAACATCCATGATCTGCCCTAACAGCAGTAGGCATGCAAAGGAGAACCATGGGCAAATGTTTGCTCCATGTAGATGCATCGCCACCTGTTTTCGATTGTCAATGGAAACGCACAAAGAAGCTGTTGGCCTGAAATGCTTAGCCATAATTCAGGTCATGCCCAGAGGATCAGTGAGAGCTCAGACCAATGCTGACTCGAACTGAGACCCTCGATCTGTTGTAATAGTGCCCAGAACACCAAAAGATGGAATCCAATGATCCACAAAAGCCCAAGCAATTGTCTCTGCAGAGATGCCGATGATAGGAATTTCATCCTGCCACCTGGTCGTCCAGTCCTCACATGTGAGCAGATAAGTACATTGCTGAGATGGCGGAAGTGGACCTTCCAAGCCACAAGGTGCACGTGCTGGAAATGGGAATCCAAAACAACAAAATCCCCCAGCTTGAATTTCATGTGCCTGGAGACTTAGGGTATTGAACCAGCAAGCGATTCCTTGCCCATAATCCAACATTCTGTTCAACATGAAACCAGATAAAAATCTTCCTTAACCAGTTTGATTGATGCTCTTCTACCAGGAAGAGATAGATTGTGAAGAGAAAATCTCTTGCCTCATAGCCACCACACAAACGGCAGAGTCCTTCCTGTTGGGGGAAAAAAAAATCACAAACCAACTTTTCACCTGATTCATCCAGGGGCACATCTTGAAGATGGAGACCAGAGTTGATCTGGTTTCACCTGATGAAATCGGCATCCGTGTGCCGTGCATGAGCCATGGCACTGAAATCGATGGCAATTGTTGGATGTAATGTCGCGCCTGGATAGGGCACCAGCCACAGCATTCGCTTTTGCTCAGATATGCTGTGTGTCCGATGAAAATTGTAGGATGAACTCCAAGTGCCAAATCTCTCTGCGCAAATAGAGATGTGTGCTTCTACTTTCAGTATGCAGAAGAGGCTGGTGGTCTGTACAAATTGTGTAAGAATGACCTTCCAATAAAAAGCTGAAATATTGAATTGGAAATTTAGATTCATGAGAGAATTACAAATACATTTATTTCAAAATTGTATCTACTATTTCAAGAGGAATCTCCAAACCCAGACTTGAATAAATCAAAAGAAAGATGGGAATTGCATTTGGGAACTGAAATTGACCCTTTTTGCTTGTCTGACATTTGTTGAGACAGTAATTAATATTTTTAATAGATTAGTTAATTACAAATTTATTCATCAATTATATTTAATGCTATATCAATTAATTTATTGCAATTTTTTCAAATTTATGTCTTAGATGTGGCACAGAAATTGGTACGTTTATACATTCTCTCTGGTTATGTCTCAAGGTGACATCATTTTGGAAAGATGTGGGCAAGTTTTTGGAACAAATTATAATAATGTTTCCCATCCACACCTGAGCATTTACTTTTGGGAAATGTATATGATTTGGAAGCCTAATTCAATTTCTCAAAGAACAATTAATTATTTTTATAAGTTGCATTGACAGTGGCCAGGAGATGTATAGCAATTCCATGGAAATCTGAATCCCATCTTAAAATTGATTGTGGGGAAATGCAAAATTGTATTCCCTTAGCAAAGGTGATGTATAATATTAACTGGGTATGATACATTATTCAAAATATGGAAACCATATTTAGATATGGGTTTGGATATCTAATGTATTTACTTCTCCACCCCACCACCACTTTTCATTAATCTTAATGGTTGAACCTTATCATGTTGGTTTAATTCTAATATTTTTTTAATGTCCTGCCTTTCCTTTTGGGAGGAAATAGTTATCACAGGAGCTTTGAACCTAGATCTGTTTTTTTTTTCATTATACTTTTCTTCTCTTCTCACTTTTATGGACAGTACAACCATTTATTTGTTATTCTATTTTGATCAATGTATCATTTGGATACGATTCTGGTATTATATTGTACTGTATACAAAACTATAAATTAAAAAAAAACTGAAATGTTTCACTGCGAGATAGATAGCTCAGAGTTCTTGCCCAAATGTACTATACTTTGCCTGAGCCGGTGACCGCTTGGCTGAAAAAAAACAGCGGAGGTTCCAATTGCCCACAGACTCGTTGTTCGAACACTGCTCCCACAGCACTGACAGATGCATCTGTGGTAAGAGAGCAAGATCTTGGGCATTTGATGTACAACCTTAGTGACATTTGTCAGAACAGTGTTCACATCATGGAAAGCATAAACAGGATGGTCTCCCAAAGATAATGTCTTTTTGAAGCAGAGATCAGATCCTTTGAGTCGTACAGCAAGAGGTGTAGTGGCATTCACCAGGAAACAGCAATAAAAATCCCTCATACCTCAAAACCATCACAACTGGCCAAACGTAACAGAGGGAGAAAATTCTCAAATTTCACGCACTTTCCATTCATCAGGCAAAATACCATGTGGCATAACTCTAGCTCCCAAAAATACAAGATCAGAAACACCAGAAACACTTTCCTGGGATTGATCACGGTACACCATTCCTCAAGCCTTAGAAACAATGAGATAGGGTGGCTCTTGTGCTCCGCTTCATCCACACTTACAACCAGATCTCCTCAATCAACACAAGCACCAAACAAACCCATGGACAGTGAGTTCGTGGTCCATGAAGCACTGGAATTTCTGAGCTGCATTCCATAGACCGAATGGTTTTCTCAGAAACACAAACATGCCGAACGGGAGCATCACTGCTGTCTTTGTGACATCCAAAGACTCAAATGGAATATAATAGTAAGTACGTTCTAGATCTATTTTGGCAAATGCAGATTTGCCATGGAGGTTTGCTGAGAAGTCTTGTCAATTTGGAATATTGTATCAGTCAGGCATGGTGGAATTGTTCAGGGGACGATCATCTCTGCAAGGCTGCCAATCTCTAGTTTGTTCAGAACCACATACAATCGTGAAGCCCAGCAGCTGTCAGATCTGTGGGCTAGGCACAATTCTTGCCATTCCAATTTTGAGATTTTAAGATAATCCGGGGTATTACAAGCCTGCGTCTCATAGACCCTGCCTTTATATGGTGGCTTATTGCATGTCTGCACACCATTATGATGGGGACACGAGGCGAGGAAAAGACTTGAGGAAGGCTTGGAAAGGGCAGGAGCCAGGTTGAAGGCTTGTCAGGCAGCAGATGGCATTGGAAGGACAATAAATGTAGTTCACTTGCATTCAAGAGCTGCAGTCCACACAACGGCATTTTGACAAATACATCACTGAAAAATGTGACAAGAAATTCTCTCCCAAAGTGGAACTGGCCACATTTACAACTGAAAACCCACCCAAAACGATGTGAAGCTGAAATGAAATGCAAGTGACCTCTGGGCATATTTGAATAAGAGAATCATTTGTAGCTGAATGAACACATGACATATTTGCAAATCTATGTTCCTCAGGAGTTGGAGGGACAGGCACCGCTCCAAAGTGACAGATAGTTTTGGAGTTTTACATAGAGATGCCAAACTAATAACCTATTCTAACAACTGCCTAGAATTGTTCCATTTTTCTCAGTTGTCTTCGATAATCTCTCCCAAATGAGGACAAAGGAACATCGAATCTGCTCCGTAAACTGAAACAAAACTATTTCTTGATTTAATACTCAGTGATCTGGCTTCCACTACTGTATGTGGCAGCGGTTCCACAGATCCACGACCCTCTGGCGAAACAAGTTCTTCCTAATCTCTGTTTTATAGGATAACCTCTAATTTTCTTGTCCTCGATTCACCCACCAAGGGAACCATCTTACCCGCATCCACCCTTTCTAAACCTTTCAATACACAAAATCCCTCCATGAGATTTCTTCTTTAATTTCCTGTACTCCAATGAATACAACCCAAAAGCTGTCAAACACTCCTTGTACGTTATCCTTTGCATTTTGGGAATCATCCTAGTCATTCTCCTCTGCACCCTCTCCAACAACATCACATCCTTTCTCACATAGGGGGCCCAAAACTGCACACAGTACTTGAAATGAGGTCTCACCAGTGCCCCATAGAACCTCATCAACACCTCTTTACTCTTGTACACTATTCCTCTTGAAATGAATGCCAACATAGCATTCGCTTTCTTCATGAACAATTTCACCTGGTTATTAACTTTTAGGCTTCCTTGCACAAGGACACCCAGGTCCCTTTGCACATCCAAGGTCTGAATTTTCATCCCATCCAAATAGTGTGCTTCCTGTTTATTTCCACTGCCAAAATGTACAACAGTAAATTTCTTGGTGTTAAATCTCATCTGCCATCATTTTGCCCAGTTTCCTAATCTGTCTATATCCTTCTGCAACTTTACGGTTTCTCCACTTCCTACTCTGTCCCCTATCTTGGTGACCTCCGCAAATTTGGCCACAAAACCATTTAAATCACAATCCAAATCATTAATTTATTTTTCCTTCGAATATATCTATCCTGCATTCCTTTTATTACTGCCACATGCCAATCCAGAATTGATCATGACTGAACCTGAACATGTTTATTGTGATAAACATCTTCTCATAAATGTTCTGGGTTTAATTTTTAAAAATGTTGTTGTGGTTCCTCTTCATCAACTGTTTGGAAGCTGAATTCACAAAATTTTCCAAATATTTTTTCAGCAATAATTCTGTGGTACAGAGGATTATTCATCTTTCCTAGAGGTTAAAAGTTGCATTTTGATTTTCTTCTCTCAACTGAACATTGTACAAGGTGAAGGCTGATTAAAATGGATTCAGTAATGATGGCCTTCAAACTTTGCATTTTTGCTGTGGCTTGAATGACAAACTGCTGTTTCTATGGGGAATTAACTCATGGAAATGTTCTAAATACATGAATTGAAGATAGACCTCTGTGAAAAGTATATTGCCCATCAGCAACAATCCTTGAAAAGAGATGAATCATCACCCAACAGAGCAGCCCAGGATTAGGCCATTTGGTGAACAATGTCTGTGGTGACCATGATGCTCATTGAAATTAATCCCATCTGTCAGCACATGGTCCATACACATCACCCATTCCCTTTTGTTCATGTGCCCAACCACATGCCTCTTAAATCGTGGTGATTTCACCACTATCCTGGCCATGTGGGCCAGACCCCCACTGCATTGTGCAAAACCCTGCTTCACTTGTCTCCTTTTCCCCTCTCATGTTCAATATAGGGATCGTAGTATTTTTACATCTCCCACGGGGGCCGGGAAAGAAGAAATCTGTCTTCTCCAGGACTACAATAATTGGATAAATTTCAACCAGGTCATCTCTCACCCTCCCATGCTCCAAAGAAAAGTATCCAAATTTGTCCAACTTCTCCTCAGAGCCAATGCTCTATCCCAAGCAAATCCCAGATGAATTCCTTTTGTCATGCAGCAACTAGAATTGCAGAAAATACTCAAAATGTGGCCTAATCACATTTAATACTTAATGCCCTGCTCAATGAAGAATACTTTCTTTAACACCCTACACTTGTGTTGCCACTTTCAAGGAGCTCACGCTTGTACCCCAAGATCCCTCTATGCAACAGTATGACAAGTCCTCTCGAAGAGCAAGACACGTCCAGATTAAACTCCATCTGCCATTTCTCTGCCCACATTTAAAAGTTATCGGTTTGGAAGGGAGAATACGAGGGGAACTCGGTGAATCAGCAGGAGACAGAGTGAAACCTGTGGAGGGGGGAAGTGGTGGACAGGTTACATGATTTTGGAAAATTCCATATGCATACTATCGAGTCACAAATGCAATAAGAGATGGTTCCTCTGGATTTGACCTCACCCTGACAATGGAGGAGGCAGAAGACAAAGGTCAGTGTGAGAATGGAATGGAACTTAAAACGGCTTGTGACCATGAGCCAAGATGGCCATTGTGATCAAATTGGAGGTGCTCAGCCAATCTGTCATTTACTCTGCATTGGGTTTCCTGCCACAGAGAGAACAGACATGGTTGGAGGAGGTGATTGTGAAACTTTACCCAGCATGAGAATCCCTCGATGGTGGTAAATGATGTAGATTGCAGGAGAAAATGACCGAGGAGGGGGAGGAATTAGGAGTCTGTAATTAGTTGAAAGATCCTACTGCAAGATTCATCAACAACGAGTAGTAAAGTAGCTTCAGTCTATTCTCCCTCTCAGAAAGATTTAGTTAATAAACAAAACAATATTTCAGCACAGCCAGGGGCAAAAGGGCTCTTAATTTATTCTTACAATCAACAGACTTTGAAATTACCCACCGTAAATGACTCAAAATTCAATTCTAGATTCTCTTCTGGTGGAAGTATAAGAGCCGCTGTCTTGCTTAATCAGATTAGCCTATTCTGAGTTTCCATTTTGACTTTCACACCATCAAATGCAAGCCCCAGTTTTGTTCCCCAACTATTTTCTATCCTTACCCTCTTTGCAATCTCATCTGCCTGAAATTGGAACAAACAACAGCCAATTTTGCCATGTATAAATCAAAATAATTTACCCACAGTTTCACATCACTGTAGCCACTGAGGGATAACTTGTGCCCATCAGGAAACTGCACCACCCACTACAGGGTGCTATTTACCTTGGTGTTAATGACTCTTTTCCAGTGTTACTTTCAGACATAATGACATATTCAACATGCACAATATTTATTTTCTTACTGACCAGAACTATAAAGCATTGTGTGAAAAGGTAAAAAACTCAAGTCAACCAGGAGATACAAATTTCTGACTGCAATGTTGCTGCCCAAATTTGCTACATTATTGAAGTCTCACAGAGCTTACAACAGATATTCAAATCAAGCAATAACAGAAATAACAGAATATTACGGCACGGTACAAGCCCTTTGACCCACGATGTTTTGTTGATCTTGATATTTCCAACAAAAAAAAACCCTGTAGCAGCTACTGCGGTAGATGCTACTAAATAAAGGAAAACACATACAAAGGTAGTCAACTCAAGACTGGTTTATTGCAGACATACAGACCTTTTATTCCCTGCCTCTCAATGAGAACATTAGTGAACACCTGGTCCAGAGGACCAGCAGGTTAAAGCTACCAGCCATTTGTGCCCCGTGCCTTTAGGCAGGGGCTTCATCTGATCCACTCAATGTACTTTGGTGCCGAGCACTGTTAGCCTGCGACGTGTCAGGTAAGTCTGTGAACTGACGGTGGCATTGCGTCCGCTACAACCCTGTTTTTCTTTCACCCATGTAAACCTGTCTTAGAGTCTCTTAAATGCACCTTACGTGATATTGTAATGGATAAATATATTTGGAGAATTTGGTAATATTTGGGATTTTGGTAAGATTTAGATTAGGTTACATACATACACACACATATATTATAAAACATTTTATTTGAAAGACTGAAGAAATATTGAAGATCTCTGGAGAAAGTTATTCACATTCACAAGTTGGTGTTAGTCGAACTGATGTCATAAAATGAATGACCATTGTTTGGAAATGGAGCCAGGATGGCTACAAGTACTTTTCTGCAGGGTGCTTAGAGGAAAGTCACACGTGGGTTTTGTTTATCTAACAACAGCTTGAGCAGAAGAAAGAACTCCTGTTGTTTGGAATAAGATGAATGGAACTATGTAATAGCTTGCAAAAAGAAGTTACCATCTGGAAAATCCTGATGGGGCAAGTTTCCTCAGCCAGACATTGAGGTGACTAATGAAGGTACCTCAGTTGTGGAAATCCTGGAACAACAAATCTCTAAAAACCCTACAAGAACCTTCCTGAGCAGGAAACATTTACCTTTCGAGCACCAAAACCTGGTGAAATTTAGAAACGTTTAATTCTGTGCACAGCAGAAGAATTGCTTGCATCCAGATAACTTGGAAGAAGGAGAAGTGAGATTGAACAATATCTGCTTAGATAATGACATTGGGAATGTTCAAAGTAGGAAATGGGTTCTACCAGCAGGAGTTTCTATTTGATAAAAAATATTGATAGGTGGCTGGCAACATACGTTTCTTAAAAATTAATACTCTACCCTCTCCCTCCCTAAACCACATTCAGCCCCATGACATCTTTCCACATTGCATTACTGGGACCATCAAGGACCTGACCCATTTCCCATCTCTCCTTGCAATGCCAATATGGCAGCTGCCATTAAGAACTGACAAATCATATGCAAGATGAACATCATCATGACATCCTGCTTAAAAAGAAGGGTCAACAAACCTTCCTAATTTTGTCACTACATTTTTATTTCGATTCCCATGGGGCATGAGCAAAAAATGTCCCATCCATTGGCTCACCAAATTATGAGTAAAATCATGATCCCTGTTCAAGAAAACCCATAACCTTCAATGGTACACAGATAATCTAGGAAGAATTCTGTAATAAAGTTGAATGAAACATTGAAAGAATTTCCCGCTTATAAACACTGAGATTGTAGCATGCCAAGTGACCAGGTGAGCAATAAGAGGCCAAATCACTGCCACACTCGGATAGTCCAAGATGGCACGGACTCCCCTTCACTGACGAGAAGGAGCCCACTCCTAGCACCATGTATGGGCTGAGGAGCCCTCCACTTCCACGTAGAGGCAGACAGCTGGAGAGTGACGCCATGACACAATGACGTAAATCGGGAAGTCAGGGAGTACGTCACCAGAAGTGGGTGGGCCAGCGAGCACATGTGGGGAATTTAAAACAGTAAAGCCAGTCTTTGGTTTACTCTCACCTTGGGTGGATGTCTCTTTATTTGGTAGCGCTGCCACAGCAGATGCTACAAGGCGATAACTTCTTACTTGCTGCAACCAAACAGGTCTGCATGATACACCAACCTAAATAGAAAACATGTCCAGAAATCCCAGAGATCATAAATTCAAAAGGATTGGTGAAATCTTTACCCTGTATTTTTAACACCAAAGTCCCTATATTTTTAAGCCATTCGGACAGGTAACTGAGAAACATTACATTTTAAACACATGGTACGTCAGGATCAGAAGGATTGGAGCATTATTGTTCAAGAGACACAACTTTTAAAATAATAACATCTAACTTTATGAAGAATGTGATGCTACAACAGGAACAACGGATGGAATCAGACACATTCTATGAACATTTGGAAGCAAAAAAAAATGGATTGGTTTTCCATCCCTTCCTAAGCGACCCAATGACCCCAAGTCCTTCCCGACTTGCGACCGCAATGGAACCCAAAAGTTCAGTCAGATACCACAATGGTCGCAAGTCGGAGTTTTGCCCCCGTGCGAGGAACCCTGAAGTCTTAGAGCCTATTTTTAAAATCAAATGATTTTCAAAGGTGAACAGAGACACAGGACACGTAAAACCCAAAATGTGCGGATTGACTTTGTGATTCAGTTTCTCAGGGTCCATCGGTTGGGGAAGCCATCTTAATTTCAGTGCGCATGCGCGACTTGTGGCTTTGCTGAGTGGCCCGTCAGTCGGCACGTGCATATTAGCCGCACATGCGCAAACCCAACTCCAAGTCGCAAATCCACCGCGCATGCGCCAACCAGACTTCCAAACTTCTTCTTGCCCCTCCCCCGCCCCTCTCCCGCTGCCAGTTACCCCACGGCCTCCGGCCTCGCCCTGTCGGCGCCATCAGGCCTCGCACCGACGCCTCGGCTCCACTCAAACACACCGCCGGTACCGGCCGCTCCAGGGGGGGGCCCGGAGGGCTGCCGGTCGCCCGTTTTCCCTGGACCGCGCGGCTGAGGAAGGTCCCGGCGCCTCCGCCAACTTCCTCCCATTCGCGCCCGCGGCGACGCGACGGACCCCGAGCAGATGACGTCGCCGCCAACGTCCCGCCTCCTCACAGCAAGAGCCAATCAGCCCGCGAACCCACCCATCAATCCAACCCGACCCCAGCGTCTCATCCAATAGCGGCCTCACCGAATCAACCCTTGACTCGCGCAACTACTTGTCCTGGTGAATGTCTATTGCTGCTGGGTTTTGGGGTCCTTTGGGCTCATAACACCATAGTCTGGTGACGTACATGGACCTCCTTCCCACTCCATCCATTTTGGATCCCCACATGAAGAGGGAAACTGCTCTGGTAACTGCCAGGGCAGAGGTGTGTGAGATGGGCCTGGTGGGAGATGGGGGTTTGGAGATGGGCCTGGTGGGTGACAGGGGACAGTATTGGGGATGAACCCAGAGGATGGAGACCACCCCCGGAGCTCCGGTTCACCAATGGGTCACTCACCTTGGCCCACGGTCGTGCGTTGATCTGCGGGAATGTGAATTAGATGCAGTTGAGGTTCATCTCCCGGCTCTGCTCCCTGGTTGAGGTCCCCAACACCTGTTGGGACAGAAACCACTTTCACCACTGGCTCGGGGTGGAGCAACAGGAGGGTGACAAGGGGAGGGGATGCAATGTATGCGTACCAGGTCAGGGACATGGGACGAGCCCAAGAACTGGAGTGGTGGTGAAGGCTGAAATCTTAGGGGCATTTAAAAGGCTCACCAAGTGTCACAATTTCCCAATAACCGATCGGCTGCTTAGACTTTAAGAAATGTCTTCAATGAAAATGAAATATCCTTGGAATTCTCTACCCTATTGAATGTGACTGTGCACCTGGCTGGAGGTATTTGGACATACTATATAAACCTTGCTAAGTACCAGGGCAGGTTGGAAACGTTCGACTTCCTTGGGGGTCAAATCAACAGGCACGGAACTAAACCCTGCTTGAAAAGGTAGAGGTTGTTCAGTGCTTCCCCAAACCCCACATAATGAAGGGGCTGCAAGAATTCACTGGTACCATTAATTTTTATCACCGATTCATACCGGTAGTGGCCCACATCATGCGGAGAAAGGTAAAAACATTACCTGGGACAATGATGATTTGGAGTCGTTCCAGAAGGCCAAGGATGCACTGGCCAACACAACCCTTGTGGTACACGCCAGGCCAGAGACACCCACCACTCTCACAGTAGATGCTTCCAGCACAGCAGTAGGGGGTGCACTGGAGCAATTCATCGAAGGGGAATGGCAGCCTCTGTCCTTCTTTAGCAGACACCTCTGGCCACCTGAACTCAAATACAGTGTCTTTGACTGAGAACAATTGGTGCTGTACCTGGCAGTCAGGCACTTAAAGTATTTTTGGAAGGTAGACAATTCAGTGTCTTCATGGACTAGAAGCCATTAACTTTTGCCTTCCATAAAGTGTTGGACCTGTGGTCGGCCAAGCAGCAGCGACTCCTCTCATATGAGTCTGAGTTCACTACAGACATTCAACACATCGTGGGTGATGCACTGCCCCACCCCCGCAATCAAGTCTGACCAGGCCCTGTCCCAGTGAATAGACTATTTAGCCCTCGGCAGGGGACAGCAGGATGACCCTGATATTCTTGCAAGCAAGACAGCAGTGTCCAGGCTCAGGCTGGAGGATGTTAACATCGACCCTGGTAAGTAGACGCTCCTCTGCGGCATTCCAATGGCAAATCCCACCTCATCGTGCCGACAGCATGGAGATGGCAGTTTTATGATGAGGTGCACAACCTGACGCACCCGGCCATCAGTACTGTCAAAATGGTGGTCAATAGGTTTGTCTTGCTGAGCCTTCAGAAACAGGTTGTCAGTGGGCCAAGGCCTGTACACTCTGCCAGATGACCAAAATGCAGACATACGTGAAGGCACCACCCCAGACATTCGAGCCAGCATCACATAGGTTCAGCCACATCTACAATGACATTGTGGGGTCACTTCCGGCCTCCCGCGGGATGAGTTACCTTCTCACCATGATTGACTGCTCCATGAGGTTCCCCGAGGCGGTCCAGCTGGCTGACACAACCACTTGTGTCCTCCATTAAATTGGAAGCGGTAATAAATATGAACGAAAGTTTGATAATAAATAGTCTCCCTTGCAGTTGGGGTACAATGTATTTCTTAAGATCAGAGGAATCCTGGAGCCAAGACAAAGTGATCCTGTGTTTCCCAAGGATTTGATTGAGTTGTTGGGGTAGTTGAAAGTGAAAGGTCCAAAAGGTCTCCTGCTCCTTCCACTGCCTTTGTGTTCTGTCTTGCGATGCTGATTGGGTTCACCTGTGTGTTCGCTCAATCGCTCGCTGATTGGTTAGCTTCAGTTGCGCGAGCCAATGGGTTGATTCGGTGAGGCTGCTATTTGATTGGACGCTGAAGTCGGGTTGGATTGATGGGCGGATTCGCAGGCTGATTGGCTTGTGCTGTGGGGAGGCGGGACGTTTGCGGCGGCATCGTCTGCTCAGGGTCCGTCGTGTCCCCGCTGGCCCAACGGGAAGAAGTTGGCGGCGGCGCCGGGATCCACAGCCGCGTGGTCCAGGGAAAACGGGTGACCAGCAGCCCGCTGGGCCATACCCGGGAGCGGCCGGTACCGGCGGGGTGTTTGGGTGAAACCGAGGCGTCGGTGCGAGGCCTGATGGTGTCGATAGGGCGAGGCTGGAGGCTGCGGTGTTACTTGCAGCGGGAGGGGGCGCGGAACGTGATTGGCAAGTCTAGTTGGCGCATGCTTGATGAGTTTGCACATATCTTGCAGATACGCATGTGCCGATTGAGGGCCACGAAGTGAACTGTTTGCGCAAGCGCCAACTGACGTCTGGCGCATGCGTACAGAAATTAAGATGGCTGCCCCAGCCAATGGACCCTGAGTCACAAAGTCAATCCGTACATTTTGGGTCTTTTGTGCCCTGTGTCTCTGTTCTCGTTTGTCAAATCATTTGATTTTAAAAATAGGCTCTAAGACTTCAGGGGTCCTCACACGCGGTCAAAACCCCGACTTGCGACCATCGTGGGCACCCTCCCAGGACGCGACCATTGTGGTACTACGGTCGCAGGTCGGTGAGGACCTGTCGGGGTCATTGGGTCGCCTTGGAAGAGATGGAAAACCAATTCGTTTTTCTTTGCTTCCCAATGCTCATAGAATGTGTCTGATTCCATCCGTTGTTCCCGTTGTAGCATCACATTCTTCATCAAGTTAGATGTTATTTTTTAAAGTTGTGTCACTTGAACAATAATGCTCCAATCATTCTGATCTTGACGTACCAAGTGTCTAAAATGTAATTTTTCTCAGTTACTTGTCCAAATTCCTTGAAAAATATAGGGACTTTGGTGTTATTTTGGCCACATTTCGAGTGTTTTCTGCAATTCTAGTTGCTGCATGACAAAAGGAGTTTATCAGGGGGTTGCTTGGGATAGAGCATTGGGTCTGAGGAGAGGATAGTTTGGATAGTTTTCTCTGGAGCATTGGAAGCTGAGTGATGACCTGGTTGAAATTTATCCAATTATTGTAGTCCTGGAGAAGGTAGATTTCTTCTTCCCCCTCCCCTGTGGGAGATGTAAAAATACTACGATGCCTATATTGAACATGAGAGGGGAAAAGGAGAGAAGTGAGGCAGGTTTTTGCACAGTGCGGTGGGAGTCTGGTCCACGCTGCCAGGATAGTGGTGAAATCACCACGATTTAAGAGGGTTTTGGTTGGGCACATGAACAAGAGGGAATGGGTGATGTGTATGGACCATGTGCTGACAGATGGGATTAATTTAAATGAGCATCATGGTCACCACAGACATTGTTCACCAAATGTCCTATTCCTGGGCTGCTCTGTTGGGTGATGATTCATCTCTTTTCAAGGATTGTTGTCGATGGGCAGTAAATATTTCACAGAGGTCTATCTCCAATGAATGTATTTAGAACATTTCCATGAGTTAATTCCCTGTAGAAACAGCAGTTTATCATTCAAGCTGTGTAGCCACAGCAATAATGCAAAGTTGAAGGCCATCATTACTGAATCCATTTTAATCGGCCTTCACCTTGTACAATGTTCAGTTGAGACAACAAAATCAAAATGCAACTTTTAACCTCTAGGAAAGATGAGTAATCCTCTGTACCACAGAATTATTGCTGAAAAAATATTTGGAAAATTTTGTGAATTCAGCTTCCAAAAAGGTGATGAAAAGGAACCACAACATGATTTAAAAAAATTAAACCCAGAACATTTATTCGAAGATGTTAATGACCAGGTGAAATTAGTAATGAAGAAAGCGAATGCTATGTTGGCATTCATTTCAAGAGAAATATGTACAAGAGTAAAGAGGTGTTAATGAGGCTCTATGGGGCACAGGTGAGACCTCATTTTGAGTCTTGGTGCAGTTTTGGGCCCCCTATCTGAGAAAGGATGTGATGTTGTTGGGGAGGGTGCAGAGGAGAATGACGAGAATGATTCCCAGAATGCAAAATATAATGTATGAGGAGTGTTTGACAGCTCTTGGGTTATATTCATTGGGATATCGGAAATTAAAGAAGAAATCTCATGGAGACATTTTTTATTTTGAAAGGTTTAGATAGGGTGGATGCGGGTAAGATGTTTCCCTTGGTGGGTGAATCGATGACAAGAAAATTAGAGGTTATCCATCCAAAACAGAGATTGGGAAGAACTTCTTTTGCCAGAGGGTCATGGAGCTGTGGAACTTAATGCCTCATACAGTAGTGGAAGCCAGATCACTGGGAGTATTCAAACAAGAAATAGACAAGTATCTCGTTAGTGAGGGCATGAAGGGATATGGGGAAAAGTGTGGAAATTGGAAGGAGTGTAGAGTAGCTCAGTGTGTATTTATGGAGCAGGCTCAATGGGCCTGGTGGCATGGTTCTCCTCTTTTGTTTTGGGATCTTGTTCTCATTTGAGAGAGATTATCGAAGGCAACTGAGAAAAATGGAAACATTGGAGGAAATTGTTGGAGTAGGTTATTTGATTGCCATCTCTATGTAAAAGTTCAAAATTTTCTGTCAGTTTCGATCGGTGCCGGTCCCTCCAATCCTTGAGGAACATAGTCTTTCTAATATGTCATGTGTTCTTTCAGCTACAAATTATTCTCTTATTTAAACATGGCCAGAGGTTACTCATGCTTCATTTTAGTCTTGCCATCTTTTTGGGTAGTTTTTCAGTTGTAAATGTGGCAAATTCCATTTTGGGAGTGAATTTCTTGTCACATTTTTCCGTGATGTATTTGAAAAAACGTTGTGTGGACTGCAGCTCTTGAATGCAAGTGAGCTGCATTTGTTGTCCTTCCAATGCCACCTGCTGCCTGACAAACCTTCAACCTGATTCCTGCCCTTTCCAAGCCTTACTCGTGTTTTCCTTGCCTCATGACCCCATCGTAACGGTGTACAGACATGCAATAAGCCACCATATAAAGGCAGGGTCTGAGACGCAGGCTTGTAATACCCCCAGATTATCTTAAAATCGCAAGATTGGATTGGCAAGAGTTGGGCGTATTCCACAGATCTGACAGCTGCTGGGCTTCACGGTTGCATATGGTTCTGAAAAAAACTAGGGATTGGCGGCCTTGCAGAGATGATCGTCCCCTGAACAATTCCACCAAGCCTGACTGATAAAATATTCCAAATTTACAAGACTTCTCAGCAAACCTCCACAGCAAATATGCATTTGCCAAAATAGATCTAGTACCTACTTACTATTAGATTCAATTTGAGTCTCCGGATGTCACGAAGACAGCAGTGATGCTCCCGTTCGGCATTCAGTCTATGAAATGCAGCTCAGACATTTCAGTGGTTCATGGACCACTAATTCACTGGCCTTGGGTTTTTTTGGTGCTTGTGTTGATCGATCAGATTCTGGTTGTAAGTGTGGATGAAGAGGAGCACAAGAGCCACCTTATCTCATTGTTTCCAAGACCTGAGGAATGTGGCATCGTGATCAATCCCAGGAAAGTGTTTCTGGTGCTTCTGATCTTGTATTTTTGGGACCTAGAGTTATGCAACATGGTATTTTGCCTGATGAATGGGAAATGCGTGAATTTTGAGAATTTCCTCCCCCCTTTAAGGTTGGCCAGTTGTGATGGTTTTTAAGTTGGAGGAATTTTTATTGCTGTTCCCTGGTGAATGCCACAACATCTCTATTACCTCTTGCTGAATGACTCAAAGGATCTGATGCCTGTTTCAAAAAGACCTTAACTTTGGGAGATGATGCTGTGTTATCTTTCCATGATGTGAACACTGTTCTTACAAAGGCCACTAAGCTTGTACATCAAATGCCCAAGGCCTTGCTCTCTTACCACAGATGCATCTGTCAGTGCTGTGGGACCAGTGTTCGAACAACGAGTCTGTGGGCAATTGGAAACTTTGACATTTTTTTTCCAGCCAAGTGGTCACCAGCTCAGGAAAATATAGTACATTTCGGCAAGAACTCTTAGCTATCTATCTCGCAGTGAAATATTTCAGTTTTTAAAAAAAATATATGTATAGTTTTCTATACAGTTCAATATAATTATAGAATCGTATCCAAATGAAACTTACAATTATGAAAATAGAATAAAAAAAATAAATGGTTGAACTGTATAGAAAAGTGAGAAGAGAAAAAAGTATAAAAGATAAAAAATACAGATCTAGGTGCAAAGCTACTGTGATAACTATTCCCTCCCAAAAGGAAAGGCAGGATATTAATAAAATAGTAGAATGAAACCAACATGATAAGTTTCAACCATTAAGATTAAAGAAAAGTGGTGGTGGGGTGGAGAAGTGAATACATTAGATATCCAAACCCATATCTAAATATGGTTTCCAAACTTTGAAGTATGTATCATACCCAGTTCGAATATTATAAGTCACCTTTGCTAAGGGACTACAATTTTGCATTTCCCCACAATCAATTTTAAGATTGGATTCAGATTTCCATGGAATTGTTATACATATCCTGGTAACTGCCAAAGTGACATAAAAATAATTAATTGTTCTTTGAGAAATTGAATTAGGCTTCCAAATCATATACATTTCCCAAAAGTAAAAGCTCAGGTGTTAATGGTAAACATTATGATAATTTGTTCCAAAAACCTGCCCACATTTTTCCAAAATGATGTCACCTTGAGATATCTCCAGATACAATGTATAAATGTACCAGTTTATGTGCCACATCTAAAATATGAATTTGAAAAATTAGGAATAAATTAATTGTTGTAGCTTTAAATATAATTGATGAATAAAGTTATAATTAACTAATCTATCAAAAACAATAATTATTGTCCCAACAAACGTCAGACCAGCAAAAAGGGTCAATTTCAGTTCCCAAATCCAATTCCCATCCTTCTTTTGATTTATTCAAGTTTGGATTTGGAGATTCCTCTTGATATAGTAGATACAATTTTGAAATAAATTTCTTTGTAATTCTCTCATGAATCCCATTTTCCAATTCGATATTTCAGTTTTTTTATTGGAAGGTCATTCTTTGACCATTTGTACAGACCACCAGCCTCTTCTGCATACTGCAAGTAGAAGCACACATCTCTATTTGCCCAGAGAGATTCGGCACTTGGACTTCATCCTACAATTTTCATCGGACACACAGCACATCTGAGGAAAAGTGAATGCTGTGGCTGGTGCCCTATTCAGGCTCGACATTACATAAAACTACTGCCATCAATTTCAGTGCCATTGCTCATGCACGGCACACTGATGCCGATTTCATCCGGTGAAACCAGATCAACTCTGGTCTCCATTTTCAAGATGTGATGCTGGATTAATCAGGTGAAAAGTTGGTTTGTGATTTTTTTTCCCCCAACAGAAAGGACGAGGCTGTTTGTGTGGGTGGCTATGAGGCAGGAGATTTTCTCTTCACAATCTATCTCTTCCTGGTAGAAGAGCATCAATCAAACTGGTTAAGGAACATCTTACCTGGCTTCGTGTTAAACAGAATGTTGGATTATGGGCAAGGACTTGCTTGCTAAGTCAACGCCCTAAAGTCTCCAGGCACATGAAATTCAAGCTGGGGGATTTTGTTGTTTTGGATTCCCATTTCCAGCACATGCACCTTGTGGCTTGGAAGGTCCACTTCCGCCATCTCTGCAATGTACTTCTCTGCTCACGGGTGAGGACAGGACTACCAGGTGGAAGGACGAAATTCCTATCATCGGCATCTCTGCAGAGACAATTGCTTGGGCTTTTGTGGATCATTGGATTCCATCTTTTGGTGTTCTGGGCACAATTACAACAGATCGAGGGTCTCAGTTCGAGTCAGCATTGGTCTGAGCTCTCACTGATCCTCTGGTCACTACCTGAATTACGGCTAAGCATTTCAGGCCAACAGCTTCTTTGAGCATTTTCATTGACGATCGAAAGCACCATTGACAGCAGGTGGCAAATCATCTACATGAAGCGAACGTTTGCCCATGGTTCTCCCTTGCGTGACTACAGCTCTGAGGGCAGATCATAGATGTTTAGTGGTAGAGCTAGTCTATGACTGTATGCTGACCTTGCCAGGTGAGTTTGTGAATCTGAGTCCAAACACAGTGCTCCATGAACAGGTCAGTTTTCTTGATTTTCTTTGAGAAAATGAGATAACTCTGATGTTCTCCTATGTGGCAGCATCTTCTGCAGTGGATGTGCCAAATGATTGTCAACACTGTACTCGTGTGTTTCTTTGACATGATGTTGTTCGTAAACCACTTTAGCTCATTTACGATGGTTCTTTCCAGGTCTTATGACACCATTCATAGTGTTTTGTTATTGACAGGAATGGAAAAGGTAACACTGTTTCCATCAACAGGTTGAAGCCAGTGTATTTCGAATGTCCACATTCTGCATCAGGGCCAGAGCAAAAGGACCAGTCGTACCCCTGCATCGCCTGTCTTCCAGTATCATACGAGATCAGGTGAACTGTCAACCCTCCAGACCATTACACTGGGGACAGTTCCATTCAGTCGCCTCCTTGCATGGCTCGGAGGCTGGAGGTGGGGGGGGGAAGGGGGCTGTCACGGTGATGCATCTGCCTGCTTTGGGAACGGTGCCATTTGCCGCTGATGATGTATTTGAAGCATCGCGCTGGAGGAATAGCCCATGTGTCCGAGTGTGTTAAACATCAGTGTATGGGTGATGGATCTCCGATGCAGGAGGAGTAGAGAGAGAGGGTCAGGATTACAATGTAGCAATGAGCCAATGAGAAGGTCAAAGGGGTTTGGCTGGGTGGTCTTTCGGGAGTTGAAGAATGCAATGTTGTGTCTGAGGAGGATAAAGAAGGTCGACTCCATTGTCTTCTGGAAGAAACGAGTGAGGGTATTCTTTAATTGTTTGTAAACGATGGTATATCAGTGCCATTACAAATCTAACTCTTCCCTACCTCACACTCATTACCCTCTTTTATTTTTCCATCCATGTATCTTAGAGTGTTTTGAATGTCCTTATTGTACCAGCCCCCACCTCCACCCCAGCAATGCATCCCAGACCCTCACTGCTCTGTAATTTTTTTAAACCTTGTTTAGACGATCAAATCAAAAGATGAATGAAGTTCTACTGCTTCATCTCGTGATCTCATCATCATTTCTTTGCAGATTATGTTTGTCTTAAATAGACACTATGAAGGAGAGGGGGAAGGGTGGATCCCTTATTATATCTGCTGTGCAAATACTGCGAGCTGCATTGTTACACCTCATAGCAACACATGTAACACCTCATCATCAGATTTTTAAGAATACCGGGGAATATTAATGATCTAAAATGCCCAAACTGGGGAAATAAGTCAAGATAAATGCCTCGTATTCCCAAATCGGAATGCACTTTGGAAGGCATCATTGGGTTTTTGTGACTTGCTCGTGAACCAGAACTTCTCTTACATGGGTTCTTGCTCCTAAGACCATTCTCTTGCTTCCATTTCAATGAAGTGGCTACTTTCCCTTCCTGGCTCCCATGTAAGCTCGCTCTGGCTTCTTTTGTACTGACTGTCATTATGTTGTTGCAAAGTATTGTCCATCCATCTTTTCTCAAAATCTGAACTAATCCGTACCAATTCACGAAATATTGATGCTCTCCATTTATTGACTTTCTTGATTTGAGTTTCTTCCTGTCCAACATGGTTCGACAGTGGATGGCACAATCGCAACTCTGTTGCGCTGCCAGTGATAGGGATGGGGTTCAAATCCTGCTCTCTCTATGAGGAGTTTCTATGTTCTCCCTGTGTGTGCTTAGGTTTTCCCCAGGGTGGGGGAGGGGCCTCCAAATTTTTCCCACTGTTCAAAAAGTATGGGGGTGTTGAAGGTCAACTGGGAAGCACAGGCTTGTGGGCCTAAAGGGTCTGTTACTGTGTTGTATCTAATCTTAAAGTATTGCATTGACTCTGATATGTCACCAATGTAAATCTTGGTAGTAATGGTGTTCATGATTCTGCTTTGTCTTGATCTCTGCGGCTATTAGCCTCGTCTCTCATGTGAAACCCTATAACTTGGATGATTTTGAATTACCTAGTTGTAAGCAGTATATTTGAATGAATAGCTTTGCTAATTCCTCACCATGTTCATGTTTAAAGTCTATCTATCCTTGTCTGCCCAGGCTGGACTGGAAAATTGTAAATGTTACTCCACTCTTTAAGAAAGAAGAGGCAAAAGACTGTAAATTTTAGACCACATCTTCACATAAAAAAAATAATTATCACGTAAATTATGTTATCTCTTCCAAACAAATACAAGTTTTCATTTTGCCAACGATTCATATTTAAATCCACATCATTTTTCCACGAAATAACAATACATTCCCCAACCAATGCTAATGCGAACCGAATAAACTCAATTTGAGATTTATCCATTCTTAAACCCATTGTTAAAGTTGTAATATACCCCATTTAAAAAAAAAGCAGTGGATCTAACATTAAAGTAGTCTCTAATAAATCCGCCTTAAACTCTTTAATTTTTATCCATAAAGACTTATTTATCACACAACCAGACAGAATTGGAAAAAAAAAGTACCAATTTGAGTCCCACAATTAAAACATAAATCTGAATGACTAAATCCATATCTTTTTAACTTTTCTGGTGTTTAATTCAACTGATGTTGAAAATTGTAGTTCACCAAATTTAGTCACACTCTCTTCACACATAGTAGTCCATCCTTCTTGGGATAATTCTAAGGATAAATCTTTCTCCCATTTAAGCTTTGATTTATCTCAATCTAGATTACCCATTTTCTCTTGCAAAAAAGAATACATTTCTGAAATAAATCAATTTCTGCCTCATTTACAATTAAATTTTAAATTTAGTTAACTTAGGCATGTTCGATTCCCGCCCAAAACTCTTCACAACTGGAGCATGTACTTGAAAATATGCAAGTAAAGAATTTAACGGTACCTCAATATTTTCCTGAAGCCTAACATAAGAAAAAATATCCCATCTTCAAAACAATCTGCTAACACTTGAACACCTATCATCTGGCAAATCTTTAAATACTGAGATTACCCATCGAGAAGGATATGTATTTATCCTGATGTAATGGAATTTGTAATGAAACCTTATCTCCAGTTGCTATTGACAGATTTCTTTTATACCAAGTATCACATAAATGTCATCATACTGCCACATTATAATAATGCAAAAGACGAGGAGTCCATCTCAATATACATTGATGTATAATAGAATGAGAAATCTGTGCTAATAACACTTTAACCCAGTGTGGAGGTTGATTAACATCGAACATCCTATTAATAAATTTTAACTGATAATAAAATAATAATTTAATGAATAATTCTGAAAATGAGGCCATTGTCATCCCTAATGCATATTGCCATGTTAAATTTTGCAACAATACTCTAGCCAATGAACCTTTCTATAAAAATATTCTGATTGCTACATAACTCTTTAAAAAATATGTTTGGACACAAACATGGAATTGATTGAAAAAGATATTGAATTCAAGGAAAAATATTCATTTTTAATACAATTCACATGTGCCATTCATGTCAAAGGAAAATCTTTCCATTTAATTAAATCAGCTTGAATTTTATCAATAGAGAAACATAGTTAAACTTACACATAATCCACATCAACCATTACCTTTAAATATTTAATTTTCTTAGTCCATCTAAGCTGTGTAATCTGTTTACAAGCAGGATAATCTTCCTGTGTAATTGGTAATATGTTCCTCTTATCCCGATTAACCTTATAACCAGACATTTTTCCATATTGAACCAAACAGGTTTGTCGATGTCATAATGATTACTGAGGATTTGTTAAATATATTAGTACGTCATCTGCAAACAAATTAATCTTACGTTCCTCTTCATTTATTTTAATCCCACTAATTTTATCATTTTGTCTTATAGCTTGGGCTAGCGGTTCTATCACCAATGGTGACAAAGGACAACCTTGCCTTGTGGAGTGTGTTAAATTAAACGTATCTGAAATTTTTCCATTTGTCACCATACTCACCAAAGGCCTTTTATACAAGGCTTTAAAACAACCAGGTAAAAAAGTTCCAAACTTAAATCTTTCAAGTATTTTAAATAAAAAGTACCTTTCAACTCGATCAAAGGCTCGATTAAACGTGTTAAATACTTCGCAAGTCTATTGGCCAATACCTTAGTTACTAACTTATAAACTACATTTAATAAAGATATTGGTCGATATGAGGCAACTTTCAATGGGGCTCTTTCTTTTTTGCAATAACTAAGTCTAGGTCTACAAAAGGATTCTGGAAATGCTTTTGCTCTTCTGTAGCTTATTTAAGAACATCCACCAAAACAGGAGACAAGACTTCATAAAATTCTTTATAAAACCCTCCTGTAAACCCATCTTCTCCAGGTGATATTCAATATCGCTTCTTCAATTTCTAAATCACTGAAAGGAACTTCCAATTCTGTCCTATCTTTATCGTCCAAAACTGATACGTTCAAACTACCTAAAAAAGACTCAACACGTTCCTCATCCTGACTTACTTCAAAAGGATATAAATTCTGGTAAAATGAGTGAAACTCATCATTCATTTCCTGAGGTTTAAAAGTAACTCCTGATTTAGTTCTTATCACATTTATTGTCCTTGATGCCTGTTCAGTCTTTAATTGCCGAGCGAAAACCTTATGTTCTCTTTCTCCTAAGTCATAATAACGCTATTTGGATCATTGTATTAATTTTTCATATTTATATGTTTGCATTATATTATAACAGTTTCAACTGAATCAAAAAAGTCTTTTTATCCACAGTCGAATTTCGTTGGAATTCCTTCTCTCAAATTGTTATTTCCTTCTCCAAATTTTGCCTCTCTGCCAAATGCTGTGTCTTAATTCTTGCAGTATAATTGATTATCAGACCTCTTAAATAACCTTTTAAAACATCCCACAAAACAAATTTACTTTGTACTGAATCTGTATTAATTTGCAAATAAGACTGAATATGGTCTTTGATATAACTTAGAAATTTTGGTTGCTTCAATAACATCCCATTAAACATTCACCGATAAGGGGTGTGTACATTATGCAAACCAGAACATGTGCAGGTGCACAATCCTTTATCCAGAACCCTTAGGGGGGGGGGGGTCACTGTGTTCAGAATTTCAGATTTTTCTAGATTTCAGAAACCCAGATTTAAGCCCACCCAAATTGTGTTGCTGTATCCACCCCCAATCACTTCCAGTCATGCTGCCATTTTCCCCCCACCCCTCTCCCTCCTGCCTCGCACTGCCGTCTCTCTCCCTACTTGCTGGTGTTTGGAACTTTCCGGATTTTAGATGTCCAGATAAAGGATTGTGTACTTCTACTTAACAATGAGGAATGATCAGACAAAATCCTACTCTTATTCTCTGCATGTATAAATCTACCCTGTAATTGTACTAACATTAAGCAAAAGTCAGTTCTCAAAAAAGGATAATGTCTGGGTGAATAAAGAGAAAAGTTATTCTGTCAGATTTAATTTCCTCCATATTTCTACCAAATTCAAATCTTTCATTGAGTCTAACATCCATTTAGCTATTTTGGTTCTTTGTACAGTTTTGGAAATTTATCCAACACACAATTAAAATCCCCACCAACCAAAATATTTTCATTAGCTTGACCCAGATTCAAAAAAGTTTCAGAAATAGCGTCTTCATCATTTTCATTGGGTGGATAAACATTCATCAAAGTCCATGCTTCAGCAACAAATTTACAATTTACCAACAGCTCTCGACCCGATGTGGCAGAGAATGATTCCAACTGAAACGGTATCTTCTTATGAACCAAAGGAGCAACACCTCGAGCTTTCGAATTAAATGGAGATGAAAAACATGTCCGACCCAATCTCTTTTCAATTTCATATGTTCTTTCTCAGACAAATGAGTTTCTTGCAAAAAAGGCAACATCAACCTTCATTTTCTTTATATATGCGAATATTCCCTTCCTTTTCATCGGATTATTAAGTCATTTAACATTAAAGGTCACATAATTTAAATGAGCCATAACTTAATTTACTCCTGAGATTGACACTTCACACAGCAATTACAATTAGGTATAAATTTTTTAAAAACCCAAACCCCCCTTTCAAACAATAAGAAACCACTGTAAAAAAAATGTAAAAACCTAAGAGCCAAAGAGTCGGACCCCCCTCTGTGGACCAGGTGCAGTCAATACCACAAGTGGCAGATGACTTTAGAAGTAGTAGAGTCAACCACCACCCCCCAACCGACCATTAAAACCCATCAGTCATCCCAGTGATAACACCCACATTGAGCTTGAGCTTCTTCTTCAACATCATTCACCGATTCCCATTCCCTTCCCAATCTTATCCTCGGGCATTTTCCCCATCAATTCCTTCAAATCTGGGAAGGAATTTGGAAAAGATAATGCACCATAAGGACTCTCAAAACATTGAGACTGATCTCGCCCATAAATCACCTTAAATATAATCGGATACCAAAAAGTAAACTTATACCCTTTCTTCCACAGCACTGCTTTGACCAGATTAAACTCTTTCCATCACTTAATAATCTCCTGACTTAAATCAGCTTAAAATAAAACCCTATTGCCTTGATACATCGTAGGGCTTTGATCAAGGCGACTTTCTGATCCGCAAGCCACAATATAATTTCTCTATCCTGATATCACAAACATCTTAAAAGAACCGCTCTTGACATTTGACCCAGAAAAGGTTTTCTCCTTCACGCCCTATGAGCCCGATCTCAAAAGACTCGACTCCCAACATCTCTGGAATCCATTTCCAAAAATAATTTTACAGGATCTGAACCTTCAATATCTTCCGGCAGACCTCGCACTCCTCCTGACCCGCCGCCAGGCCAAATAACTTGAGGACATCTTGCGTCACTGGATGCGCAGAGGATGTGGATGTTTCTTCCAGCTTCTCCCGAGTTCCACGTTGAGGATTCGGATCTATCTCTAACTGCTCCCGAGGTTCCTTCTGGAAGGTCGGCCTTGCTTCTTCTGCACTTTTTACAGGTTGAAAACCTAGGTTTTTTCTAAGTTGCTGGTAATGAAATGGTATTGTATGTACTTACCAGTACAGGCATGGGATGGCCCACCCTCCTGATGTCATCCTCTCCTCGACTCCTCCCTAAACTCCTCCACTGTGACCCGGCCATAAAGGTCGAGCCACCTCTTCCATCCCTTCACTTCCCTCACTTGGACCCTGGCCTGCAGTCTTGTGATTAATAAAGCCTATTGTTCCCCTCATTCTTTGTCTCTGTGATTATTGGGTCAACTGGCAGTGCCCAACACTGCTTTTTTCCTTTCTTCATTTCCGGAATCCTACTGTAGTAAATTACTGTTCAAAACATTGATAAAAATCAAAAAAGTCACTACAGTTCGAGTATTGAACAGTTTAGTCAGGGAGAGGTGTCTTCTCACGTCATTTTCCGATGCCATTCTTCCACGACAATCCCCCCTGCCCCCAGCTGACTCCTTGAACACCATCAAATCCGTGGACTCTAGGCAACCCTGCAGCTGTCTTCCCTCCCGTGACCACCTTCTTGTTGTCCTGATCTAATAAGTGTTGTGAGCAATTTTAGGACCCATTTCTAAGAGAGGATGTGATGGCCCAGAGGTGATTTACAAAAATGATCCTGGGGATGAGAGGAATAATGTTGGAGGAGCATTTGATGGTTCTGAGTCTGGACTCGCCTGAGTTTAGAAGGATGAGGTAGGACCTTATTGAAATCTGATGAATAGTGAAAGGGCTGGATAGAGAGGATTTTGCCAGTCGTGGGACAGTTTAGGACCAGTGGGCACAACCTCAGAATAAAAGGATGTCTACTTAAAACGGAGATGGAGAAACATTTTCATCAAGAAACTCCTCCTCCACACCCCCCCCCCCACCCCCCGGATCATATTCCACTTAATCCCTGTGCCAGAAGTGCTCTGTTAGTAAGGGATTACTTAATGTGGTATGTGATTGGAAAGAAAAAGTTTGAAAACCACTGTTTTAATTTTCTATTTACGTCATTGACTTGTTCTGTGCGTGGTTTCATAACTCCAGAGGAAATGGGCCACTGACAGTTTTTCTAAAGCAAAATATTTCCTTCACAATTGGGTCCACTGCAGTCTTTCTCAGCCTTTGTTCCCATTCATGTGCCACTTGAAGAAATCTCTTACTCATTTTTCGACACTCCAAGGAATAAAGTCCCAACCTGTTCAACCTTTCCCTGTAGATCAACTCCTGAAGATCTGGCAGCGTCTTAGTAAATCTTCTCTGCACTCTTTCAATCTTACTAATACCCTTCCTGTAGCTAGGTGACCAGAACTGCACACAATACTCCAAATGTGGCCTCACCAACATCTTATCCAACCTCACCATAACTTCCCAACTCTTATTTTCAATATGTTAATTAATGAAGGCCAAGATGACAAAAGCTGTCTTTAGAACCCTGTCGTCCTGTGACACCAATTTCTTGGAATTATGTAACTATGTTTTATCTCTTGTTGCAGATTTGTATAACTTCTCTGTTCAATTTCATAATGTTGACTTCTGGACTATTTTATTGTGCCCCTTGATCTAGAAAGTTCTGGCAGAGCAAAACAATTTTGTTTTCTTTTCTCAGGTCAAATTTTGTCACATTGATCCAAAAACAAGTATTTTTACCATTCCTTCATTTCAGATTCTCTGCAGCTGTCGTATTGAACCTCACAGTGACGGCATTGTGTTTGTCTTGTTTATCCTTTCCCCCTCCATGCAGACAGATGTGTTGATCAAAGACTCCACTCATCCAGCACCACTGCCATTTCTGCTGCTCGGGCTTTTCATCCCACGTATTCAATTTGTTATTTCCCCTCTTCTTTTTCTCAGCAAAGAGAATCAGGTTTATTTGATCATCTTTCTGAATCCCAGTGAAAGATTAGCGACCTGAAGGTTTTAACTCCGATTATTTTTTCCAGTAGATGATCTGCTGAGTATTCTCAGCATCGAGTTTTTATTTTACTGCCTTGGTGTATTACTGAGTGCTTTTAGTAAAATAGACGATTTTTGGAGTCTCCTGCCGGAAAGCGCGGGATACTCACGGGGCTTCATTCAAACCCGCTGGCAGCAAACTCTTAATGATGTCCCACCTTGTCCCGTGGAGCCCAGCACATATAACCATATGACAGTTTACAGCATGGAAACAGGCCATATCGGCCCTTTGAGTCTGTGCCAGTTCACATGAACAACTCCACTAGTTTTCCCCTCCAATACCCTGGCCATATCCCTCCAACCCCCTCATATCCATGTACACATCCAACCTTCTCTTAAATGACAGAAAGGACCCTGCCGCAATTATCTCTTCTGGAAGATCATTCCATTCTGCCACCATTCTCTGAGTGAAGAAGCATCCTCTCACATTCCTCCTAAAATTTGCCCCTTACCTTGAACTCATGCCCTCTTGTTCCAACCTCTCCTGCCCTCAGGGGAAAGAGTCTACTCACGTGCAGTCTATCTATTCCTTTCATAATTTTGAATACCTCTATCATAACCCCCTTCATCCGTCTACGTTCCAATGAATAAAGTCGCTGTCTCCTTAATCTTTCTCTATACTCGAGATGTTGTAAGCCACATAACATTTTTGTAAATCTTTTCTGCACCCTCTCCACCTTATCTATTTCATTCCTATATTTGGAGACCGGAACGGAAAACAATTCTCCAAACCTGGCCTCACCAATGCCTTAAACAGTTGCAGCATCACTTTCCAGCTGTACTCTAGTCTATGCTATGATTTCTGAAGGCCAGCAGACCATATCTCAAGATAAGACCCACTGTCTTAATGTCCCTCATATGCAAGATTTTGCCTCCCATCTGCACAATTTCTGTGCTTTCATCAAGGTTGATCTTGTCATGAGATACCATCAGATCCCATCCATAAGGAAGATATTCCTAAAATGGTGATTATTATCCCTTCTGGGCCTTTTGAATGTCTTAGGATGCCACTTGAGTTGAAGAATGGTGTTCAAACCTGCCAGCGGGTTATAGACACTTTGGGCAGAGATTTAGAGTTCCCTTACATCTACTTGGATAACATCTGGTAAAAACAACCTCGTCATGAATATTCTGTCCAGACCGACTATATATCATATTCAGGGTGACATTGATATTCCTGAATTAGCCAGTGTCCAGGCAATGGACCCCGATGTTCAGGCATACAGTACGGCCATTACTAACCTGGACATACAGCAGAGGGCAGCACAACTGGGTGGCCAACCTTACTTTGTGACATGTCTTTGGGCTACATTAGACCAATATTTCCTGAATCTTGGAGGAAACACCTTATTGACCAGATACACAGCTTATCTCATCTGTCCATCAGAACATCTGTCATGCTCATGTCAAATAAATATGTATAGCGTGGACTGAGAAAAGGCGTCATGCAATGGGTTTGGATGACTATCTCCTGCCTGACTGCCAAAATTCAGTGCCACACTAAGGCACCTCTTCAACATTTACTGACAGTATGCAGGCAGTTGGAACATGTGCATGTGGACCTGCTGGGACCATTGCCAGAATCTCAAAACAGGAGATACATTCTAACAGTTGTAGAACATTTCACGCGAGGCCAGAGGCCGTCCCGTTGCCATCCAGTGACACTGAGACAAGGGCCAGAGCATTCATCGTCAACTGGATGGCCAGATTTGGTTTTCCCACATTAATTCAGTCACGTTCCCACCGGCAACTGAAGTCTACTTTTAAGGCCCGACTCACTTGTCCCAATTAGGTTGATGAGTTGCTATGCACTCTTTTGGGAGTGCACACAGCTTCAAAGCAAGATATATCTGCATTGTCCGCAGAGATGGTTTATGGTCTGGTCTTTAAAATTTCATGAGACATTCATTTTTCAACCAACTCTGATCTGAACATCCTTCAGCAACTTCGACATGGTATCGTGATCATCAAAGCTTTTCCTACCCATTGGCTTGGATCCCCTTAACAGAACGTGCCCCACCACTCCTGGATGCTGATTTTGTTTTGTGCGCAGACAGGACCCAGGAGTGCTGTTACAATGACCGTATGAGGGCTTTTTCTGCGTGGTGAAGAAGGATGGGTTTGAGTATACTTTGGACATTGGGGGATATTCACAGCTGTTTAGTTTGGACAGACACAACGCTGCCCATGTGGATCCCGCTTCACCCATTCAATGCCCCCAGCCCAGACAATGAGGGTGTCCACCTAAGGTGCATGCAGCTGCTGTTTTACTTTCTGGCGACGGTTCTGGGGGAGGTGTAGCAGCTGTGTAGCGGGCCGAGAGGGCAAGGTTCCTTGGCAGGCACATGAAATCATAAGGCAGACAGCTGGGAACTCATCCATTTAATTGACTGCATGCACGTGGTGCTGCGTGCCGAGGAACGGCACGTTGATCTGTGATTTCCCCTGCCGGAAGGTACGGGACACTCACAGGGCTTAATTTAAACCTGTGGTCCTGTGGATCTGCAGCAAACTCATAAATGATGTTGCACCTTGACCCATGGAGCCCGGGACACGCTGTAAATAGAAGAAGCCTGTAAAGAATGAATAAAGCAGTCTTGTGTTGACTACCCTGGCATGTGTGTGTTGCTTTAGTAGCTCTATTGAAGTAGCCGCTACATATATAAATATTTGGAGGATTATTGCACTTAGAGGATACTTTTCATCCATCTCACAGCCTGTGGGAAGAAGCTATTCCCCAGCCTGTAAATCCAGATTTTGATGATGGACGTGGTGAAAGATGCTGTTCACTCGATCAAAATGGTCTTTGCACTATTCCTTGAGCCTAATTTGAACAACACTCCTAGTGAATGTCATCTACAGAAAAAGGGAGACCCCAGTGATCCTCACTACTCTGCATCATTGCTGTCTGATGCTTTACAGCAACTAGATCATCCAATGGTGCAGCCAGACAGGAGACTCAACAGCGCTCCTGTAAAATCTCAGGATGAGAGCCATTGGCCTTGACCTCCTCAGCCACCTTGGGAAGTGTAGGCACTTCCTGACTGATAAGGAGGTGTGATTGTTTTGTGCTGTATGGATGGGAATTTTACGTGATTGTATTGTCTATTCTTGCTCTTTAACAATCTTTAGTGGATAGAAGTAGTCATTGTACTTTAGGATGTACAATCATGTACAGATTGTCCTTAAATAGCCATTTGGCCCAGATGTCTATTCAGTCCAAGAATCCTTTCAATCTCAGGAAGATTTTGAACAATAACACCATTCATTCTTAAACAAACATTGTTTTTAATTTTCTTTAAACAAAAAAAAACAGGATCAAACTTTAACTTATCACTATTAACAGCCTTCCATTACCGCCTTCTAATTTTAAGTGCAGGTGTATTTAATGTGTATAAAGTTCTTTGACACAACTCCAAGTTCACCAGTGTCTATCAGTTCTTATACTGTGCATAGAATTCAACATTTATGAATTTTCACCAAGCTCTGGTGCTTAAAAGTAAATGTTTACCCTCCAGGAAGGTTCTTGTTGGTTTCAGAGAGGGATTTCATGCACATTGGACACACATAAACTGATTCCCTCTGATCAGCCACTTTGGTGTCTTGCCAAAGAAACTTGACCAATCAGGATATTCCAGATGATAACCTCTTCTGCAAGTCACCATTGATCACCTTTTGTTTCCCTTATTTGAGGTAAAACATAATTTCTAGCCCGCCATTTCCTCTTGTATGGACAACAAAGTTTTTCAACAGGCTGAACTAAGAACTCACAACCTGTCTTCAAAACAGATGCCAGCTTGCCATCTCTCTCTCTCTCTCTCATTTTTTTTTAGAAAAAGCCTATTTGGTCTCTCCTCTCTGCTTGCAAAACCTTAGAACAGCAAACTGGTACCAGCCAGATGACTGCACTGGACCCATACTTCTGAGTCCATTCATTTGTTGCTTTAAAAACAATAATCCATTTACACCTGCTTTTGAAATTCTTTAGCAAAACAGTCTCCTTGTTTTGTCTTTGCAAAGGCTCTCGGTGCCTGAATGACTCACTCTCAGCAAAGCTCTTGCATTTTAAATAAGAGCTGTTTTGTGAAGTGTATGTGTTTGTTTGTGACCTTAACGACTCCTACAATCCATCTCTTTCAAAAACATCTCTATATAAAATGTAAAATATATAATCTGTCACAGGACAGATGCAGCAGAGGAGTTGTGATAAAATCAATGGTGTCCTTGCAAAAAAAAGTGGGAAGAGGTATAATCTGGTGAGTGGAGTTTGTAATAGATTGAAACTTGAACCTCTCTCTATTTCAGGAGACAATTTACTGTCATGTAATTAAAAAGTGTCATAAAAGAGAAAATTGCTTTTTTCCTGCTATAAGGCAGACAGACGCACCCTCTGGCAGAAATTGCCTGAAATGCCTCTTGCAGTCAGAAAAAGACTGAGTGCTTTCCCCCACCTCCCCCCAACCACCCAAAACCCTGGGCGAAGTCACTGAGTGTGTGTGAATTCTCTTTCAATGCTCACAGACCATCCAAGTCATTGGCAATGTGAGCTCCACTTTTGAACCTCTGACATAATTAGGAACCATTTAGCACTCGCTCATATCCCAGGTCTGATACCTGACACCCTTTTAGCCAGTTTAGACCCAGTCTCTAACATTTCACAGCCTGGTGTGAGTTCCTTGACTGCTATGTCCAGAAGCCCGCAGCCTGCATGGGTTCCTCTCCTCAAGTCACCAACAGCCTGCCACCTATGTGGGTCTTTCAGTTGCAGAACCCCTCACTGGTCTGCTTCCTTGGTCACTGACCTGTGGATTGAATCCTCTGCTTCTGAGATGTTGGTGGGGTGTGGTCTTTCTGTTTTCTGGTGCCCTGCACTAGTTGTCCGCTTCCCCAGAGTTCATGGTGGCAAGGAAATCTAAAAAATCTAAATAAAAAAAATTAACTAAGAGGAGAATCTCCCATGTCTAGAGGGATGGAAAGGGCATTATTACAAATTGAAGCCTGATATTTGAATATTCATGTGCCAAATTTGCAAAAGCATGGAGTATATATTTCTCAAGCTATTTGTAATTTTTTCCAAAGGAATACAACCTTGAATATTTGCATGTCATCTTGGCATCCCTAAAAATATATGTATATCTGATTTCCAAGTAAGTGCAATACATGTCCTCATCACCGCTAACATTAATTTAACAAATTTCAATTGATATATTAATAGATTTAATTTGGGCCTTGTTCATTCAATGTTTCCTAATAAAAATAAGGTCAGATTCTGTGGAAAAACATCTCCTATAACTTGTTCCATTAATATTGTAATTCTCCCCCAAAAACATCTTGCATTAGGACAAAGATAAGTTGAATGCAAGAAAGTTGCAACATCTTCAACACACCTAAAACATTGATCTGATAATTCTGATTTTATTCTATTCAATTTCACTGGTGTAAGAAGTAACTGTAGAAGAAAAACTAGTTGTGAATTCCTTCCTCACTGCTGCAGTGTGGAACGATGGTCAATAGTTCCAGACTGCTGAGTTGAAGTGAATTAATACAACTCCCCTGGATCACGTGATCTCTGTTGCCAAATCAGCTTCCTGAGGAGCTTTTCAAATCCAACAGCCTGAGTCACCTGACTCCAGGTGCAGCATTCAAATAAAATCCTTGCTGACATCTACAACATGACTGATGTAAAAACAATTATACTGAACTAATTTATATCTTGCATTGAGATCCTTATATAGATCTGCCCATATTTGCCAATCAATTACAATATTCAAATCCATTTCCCACCTTTGTCTCAACTTATGAACTCCTCATTTAAAGGTTCCTACTTGTAATAAAGAGGACATTATCAAATATTTTTTTTAACAATTCCTATTATAAGGAATTTCTATTTCAGTACAACATGGTTGGTCCTAACTTATCCTTCAAATATGCTCTAAGTTGGAAATAGCAAAAAAAGATTGCTATGAGTTATATAATATTTATTTCTCAGTTGGTCAAATGACATTAATTGACCCCTTTCATCACAATCTTCAACATTTATTATCCCCTTACGAAACCCGCTGTCCAGAAATTGATGATCCTTTGAAAAAGATACGAGGATTTTGAATCCAAGCCATTCTAGGTGATGTACATCCACTTACACCAATTACATCATTTATTTTATTCCATATATTAATCAAATGTTTCAACAATTGTGTATCTTTATCACCAACCATTAATTTTGATTCCCAGTTGTACATAAATTCTTCTGCTTTTCCCTTTCCTATTTTATTTGATTCTATTTTAACCCTTTCAAAAAAAGAAGCAAGAAATCTCATTTGAGCTGCTCCATAACAATTTTTAAAATGAGGAAGCTGCAGTCCTCTCAATGCAGAATTTGCAATGGGTTATTTGTAACATGGGATTCAATCTGAAATGGGTTCATGTGACATAAAACCACGATGCAGAATGTTTTCTAAGAATGGAATACAAGAGGAGGGTTGTCTAGTTCTTCAGCAGGATATAGATCACAAGATATAGGAGCAGAAGTAGGCCCGTCAAGTCTGTTGACTGCCCAGCTCTCTCCCCATTACCCTTAATTCCTTGGTGTATCAAATACCTGTTAATCTCTGCCTTAAATACAGCCAATGACCTCACGTGGGTTTCATGACCCACTGACAAAATCAATTTTTCCACATTTGTTTTAAATTGACACCCTTTTATCCTGAAATTATGCTCTCCTGTCCCAGAATCCCCTACCATGGGAAACATCTTTGCCTTATGTACTCTGTCCAGGCCTTCTAGCATTTGAAATGCCTCTGCGGACCCCCTTATCCTTCTGTACTCCAACTAGTACAGTCGAAGAGTCGACAATTGTTCCTCATACACTAACCCTTTCATTCCTGATATCATTCCAGTAAATCATCTCTGACCTTCTCCAACAACAGCACATCTTTTCTCAAATACGGCACCCAAAACTCTAATTCTGATTGAATGGAAATGCAATTCTCAAACGACACAAACACAATGGTTACATGATATTATGTCTTGTTGATATTTACCACTCGGGAAGGTTCTTGTTGGTTTTCAGATAGAGGTGTGTTGTTCAGGGAATCATTAATGTTTTTGTGACTCAACGTCCAAGCATCTGAAGTCCGTTATCTCTTCCGAAAAGCTTTATAGCTTTAGCATGGAGCAGAGCTGAGCCACGACTTTGCAGGTATTTAAGGGAGTGTGTGGGCAGGGTTTGTTCTGGACCAACAATTTCACCAAGTGACTCTCCTTGAAATCAAGATTCAAACCATTTTGAGGAATACAACAGGAATTGTTCAACAAGAGCTTGGTGTTCCCTGAGGAGTTTTCTTTCAATAATGGAAATGATTTTTTTAAAAAAGCCCGTTAATATTCCTGATACAGATCTTTGTACTTAACTTTCAGGTTGCTATCTGTTTTTAACTTGGAGGCCTTTAATGGGGTGACTGGGTGGAATTTTTGCTTTAACCAAGCAGCTCTCTTGCAATTTTCCAGCTGTTGGATGCGATTCAGTTGTTTGCAAGTTTAGTAAGTGGGATTTTGATGTGAAATTGCAACCCACAGCGTCATTTTTGTGTTTGAAAATGCCAATGTGAAAATTTTAACTTCAGTCTTCTTGGTTTGCTTAAGTTTACAGAGGAGTCGTTGCGTCAAGCTGAGAAGACAGAGTTGGATGCCCATTTGGCGAATCGGCTGGGCAAAGCAGAAAGCACAAAACGAGGGGCTTAAAAAATAATGAAGCAGACTGAAATGCCGTTGAACCAAACCCAGGTAAAGAATTTAATTTTGTGCAGCGTACTTAAGAGACCAAACAATTTGGGCTTTTAGTGGTGACCTATTTAAATGAACAAAATCTGATTAGAATAGAAGTTTATGGAATGTTTGGAAGTTGCCACAAAAAAATGGAGCATATAAATTAGATAAATGAACAATACAATGAGCCTGGTGTCACAGTATCTGCCTCCCTCTACCGTACATCACTGTTGAACCTTCTCCCCAATATGAACCTGATGTCACAGTATAGGTCAGAGTTTATTGTACATCACTGACTACAGTGAATCCAGCGTCAGTATATCTGTCCCAGTCTACTGTACATCACCATTAAACATTCTCCGCACTGTGAACCTGTTGTCACAGAATCTGCCACAGTTTATCATACATCTCATTAAACATTCTCCCCACTGTGAACCTGGTGTCACAGTACCTGACACAGTGTATTGTACATTACTGTTAAACCTTCTCACTGCTGTGAAGCCAATGTCACAGTAATGATCTCAGTCGTCCATACATCAGCATTAAACCTCTCTCCACTGTGAATCTGGTGTCACTTTGCCTGCCACCCCAATATGAACCTGATGTCAAAGTATCTGACACTGTTAATCGTACATCAATGTTAAACTTTCTCCCCTCTGTGACCCTGGTGTAATAGAATCTGCCTCAGTGTACAGTCCATAACCATTAAACCTTCTCCCCACTGTGAACCTGGTGTCACGGTGTATATCCCAATTTACAGTATATCACCGTTAAACCTTCTCCCCCCCCCCTGTGAACCTGGTGTAATAGAATCTGCCTTAGTCTACCGTCCATCACCGTTAAACCTTCTCCCCACTGTGAACCTGGTGTCACGGTATATATCTCAATTTACAGTATATCACCGTTAAACCTTCTCCCCAAAGTGAACCTGGTGTCACAGTATCTGCCTCAGTCTACCGTACATCACCGTTAAACCTTCTCACTACTGTGAACTTGGTGTCACGGGATTGTTCTCAGTCTATCGTACATCACTGATAAACCTCTTCCCCACTGTTCACCCGGTGTCACGGTATCCATCTCAATTTACCGTACATCACTGTTAAACATTCTCCCCAATGTGAACATGATGTCACAGTATCTGACACAGTTTAAAGTAAATCACTGTTAAACCTTCTTACTACTGTGGAATCCATCTCACATTTTCTGCCTCAGTCTACCGTTCATAAACATTAAACCTTTTCCTCCTGTGAACCTGGTGTTAAAGTATCTGCCTCAGTTTAACGCACATCACCATTAAGCCTTCTTACTGCCCTGAACTCAGCGTCACAGTATATGCCAACGTCTACTGTACTTTACCGTAAAAACATCTCCCCACTCTGAACCTGGTGTCGCAGTATCTCACACAGTTAATTATACATGACTGTTAAACTGTGTTAATGTTGTGAACCCATTGTCTCAGTATCTCTTATCAGTCTACCATACATCATCGTTAAACCTTTACACATCTGTGAATGGGTGTCACTGTATCTGATACAGTTTATCGGACATTACTTTTCAACTTCCTCACTTCTGTGAACCCAGTGTCACAATAACTGTCTCAGTCTACCCTACCTCATTGTTGAACCTTCTCCAACTGTGAACCTGGTGGCACAGTTCTGCCTCAGTCTCCCGTATATCACCATTAAACCTCCTCCCCACTGTGAACCTGGTGTCACTGTATCTGCCTCAGTCTACCATACATCACCATTAAACATTATCCCCATTGTGCACCTGGTATCACTTTATCTACCTCAACATACCGCACATCACCATTAAACGTTATTCTCATGTGAATCTGGTGTCACAGTATCTGCCTCAGTCTACAGTACATCACCGTTAAACCTGATCCCCACTTTACTCCTGGTGTCAAATTATCTACCTCAACATACCATACATCACTGTTAAACCTTCTCGCTCTGTGAACCTGGTGTCACAGTATCTGACACAGTTCATATTATATCACTGTAAAACCTTCTCACAAATGTGAATCCTACTATAAAATAATACTCCCCTTCTAAGTCTCACTGTATTCGAATCCCACCTATTTTAAAAATTCCAAAAAAAAGAGAAACATCAATCCCAAAACAAGATACTCAAAAGTAGTAGCCCCCTAAAAATCTGGGTATGGTAAAGTCCACAAGTAGCAGGTGACTAAAGGACTCAGTGTCACCCACCCCCAGTCAGACTTTCACAAAGTCCTGAAACAAAAACATTCAACCCAGTGATTCCAGTCCCAATGATTGTTCCGGATCGTCAATATCGAGAAGACTTTGCATCCATTCAACTTTTTTCCCATTCTTTCCATATTTTCCAATCTTCCCATTTCCATTCCCATTGACCCTTCCCTTTGGTGACAATGGTGACGATCACCCATTTCCTCGTACATCTGGCAATGAATTAGCAAATATTAAAGCATCATGGTCATTCTCAAAAAACTGATATTGAAAATTCCCATAAAAATCTTTCAATACTGCCGCATAACGAAAAGCAAATTTATATCCCTTTCGCCACAATACTTCTTAGGCTGAATTAAATTCTCGGTCTCTTCTGATAATTTCTTGACTCAGATCTGCATTAAAAAACCCCTATTATTTTGAACCATCAGTGGAGTCTGATTTTGCCATGTTTTCTGCACCACCAATCGGAGTATCACCTCTCTGTCTTGTTATTTAAAACAGCGAATCAAAACTGCTCGTGGTAATTGGCCTGGAAACGGTTTATTCCTTAACGCTCTGTTCACTCGATCTAATTCCAGTCCATCTGGAACGAATTACCTGCCCTTCACTTCTGGGATCCATTTCTTCAAAACCTTCACCGGATCCGAACCTTCCATATCTTCCGGAAGACCTACTATCTTAACATTATTTCTACGACATTGGTTTTCTAATGAGTCAAACTTCTTCAATAATTCCTTCTTCTGAATCCCCCAATCTACAATTTCCATTTTTTCTCTATTACGCTCCACTTGACTCTTGCATTCAAGAAAGCCTCCTCAATCATTTTAAAATGATCTTGCACAGTATCCACTGATCGTGTCCATCTCGTAACATCACTCTTAACTACATTAATATCTTGCTTCATAAAAGTTATTTCTTCACACACAGTGTTCATTTTAGTTTTCATTTCAAAAATTCTTGAGTCATCTGATGAGTCATCTGCATTGACATATTTGCCATATCTTCCATGAGTTGAGCAATCCCTTCCAGAATTGGAAACACAGAATCCAGTCCAGGATCCATCACCTGCCTTTGAGGCTGACCTTCTTTTGCCGCAGTCCCCAGTTCTTCAAATTCTAATGAAGTTGAGCTCTCTTCTTGTTCCAAAGCAGTAGGTCCTCTTCCAGTGCGGCTGCAGGTCTGGACACCCAACAACAGCATGCCTACCTCAACAGTGAGCGACCTCGTCAGTTCACCGTCGCTCAGGCTCCCCCACAGCCCACACCTTGTCCAAAGGTTTGTGGACCCTTGACGCACTGCACATGCCCAGAAGGGCCACCGACTGCGCAGGTGCGTCATCTGATGCTACACTGTACCTCTCCTGACCACCAGGCAATGCTGCAGGCTCACGTGCCTGTCCTCATTCAGCTGGCTCGCCCTCACGCCTGTGTTCACGAGTGCACGAGTCGAAACCGCTGAACTCATCGCTAAGCTAGCGCCGACGAAATACTTAGCCGGGCAGGAGTCCTCTGAGGCTTGGGGACTCCAGTCGACAACTCTGTTACTTCAACTTGAACTTGGCCTCAGTTCTTCAACACTTTTGTAAGGTAATTTCTTCTGTAACTGAGTTTTCGATTTTTTCACATTTGCAGCCATTTCGATCCTCCACTATTCCAAAGTCTATAAACAGTATTTTTAATCACTTTTACAACTTTTGAAATTGAGCATTTAATATTCTAACTGGGGAAGGGTGGAACCACACGTCTACCCTCTGCACCATCCTGTCACAGTATCTGACACAGTTTATAGTAAATCACTGTTAAACCTTCACATTACTGTGAATGCTGTCTCTCAGTTTCTGTCTCAGTCTACCGTTAATCAACGTTAAACCTTCTCACCCTGTTAAATTGGTGTTAAAGTATCAGCCTAAGTTTACCACACATCACCATTAAACCTTCTCCCCATTGTGAAACCGATTTTACTGTATCTGCCACAGTTTATCGTACATCACTATTATACCTTCTCACTACTGTGAACTTGGTGTTATAGAGCCTGCCACTCTACCGCACATCACCAGTAAACCTTCTCGTCAATGTGAGCCTGGTGTTACTGTATCTGCCACAGTTTAGTGTACATCATCATTAAAGATTCTCCCCAATATGAAGCTGGTGTCCCTTTATTTGCCAAAGGTTATCGTACAGCTCTGTCAAACATTTTCCCCACTATGAACCCGGTGTCACAGTAACTGTCTCAGTTTCCCATAAAGCTTTTTTTCCCACTCTGAGCCCAGTATCAACGTATCTACATAGTCTCCTGTACATCACCATTAACCTCCTCCCCACCGTGAACCAAGTATCAGTATCTGCCAGTTTATTGTACATCATTTTTAAACCTTCTCACCACTGTAAACCTGGAGTCACAGAATCTGCCTTATTCTACCATACATATCTGTTAAACCTTCTCAGTACTGTGAACACAGTGTCACAGTATCTGCCAAAGTCGTCGACTGTACATCACCGTTAAACATTCTCCCCAAGTTGACCCATTCATCACTGTTTTTTCCACCATTTATCGTACATCACAGTTCAACCTCCCCACTGTAAACTTGGAGTCACAGTATATTCCACAGTTTATTGCACATCACTGATATTCTTTCTCCTCGTTGTGAATGCGGTGTCACCATATCTGCATCAGTCTTCCGTACATCAACATAAACTTTGCACCAATGTGAACCTGGTGTCACTTTATCTGCCACAGTTAATATTACATCACCGTAAAAACTTCTTCCAACTGTGAACCTGGTATCACAGTATCTACCACAGCTTATCATGCATTACTGTTAAACCTTCTCACTACTGAAAACTTGGTGTCACAGTATCTGCCAAAGTCTACTGTATATCACCGTTAAATATTCTCCCAACTGTGAACCTGGTGTCACAGTGTCTGATACAGTTTATCGTACATTACTGTTAAACCCACCAGATAAGCTCCAGATAGCGAAAGAGAAGTTCTCGCATCTGCAGGAACTGGGGATCATTCGTCCCTCCGACAGTCCTTGGGACTCGCCGCTCCACCTGGTCCCAAAAGCCTCCGATGGCTGGCGACCCTGCGGAGATTATCGACGGTTTAATGACATGACAGTACCTGACCGTTACCCCATCCCTCACATTCAGGACTTTATGGCCAATCTGCATGGTGTGAGAGTATTCTCCAAGGTCGATCTGGTGTGCGTGTACCATCAAATCCCATTGCACCCAGATGACATCCCCAAAACGTCCATCATCTCCCCCTTCGGCATGTTCGAATTTTTATGCATGCCTGTCAGGCTCAAGAACACCGCCCAGACATAATGCACCTCATGGATACGGTGCGCAGGGATTTGAATTTCGTGTTCATTTATCTGGATGACATTCTTGTCACCAGCAGAGACTGGGCACAACACAAGTCTCACCTGCACACCCTCTTCTCCCGACTGGCCGAATTCAACCTAATGATCAGCCCGGCCAAATACCAGTTTTGTGCAGAAGAAAATTTGGATGGGATGAAACTAATCCAGAATCCATTGCACAAGATTGGAAAAATTAGATTGAGCGTCTTCAAATACTTGGAAGTTTTGACGTCAACAGACTTTGGAGTGGCCACATTTGCTCAGTTACACCATTTTTCTGATGTAAGTGAAGGTGGTTTTGATCCTGTCAGTTACTGAGTCCTGTGAAATAACCAAGTGTGAGTAGATGGTGGATTTGTAATGGGAAAAGCCAGAGTGGCTCCATTAAAGTCAGTCACCACACCTTGAATGGAATTGACTGCTGCTATTATGGCGAGCAAAATGGACGCTATGTTAAGAAGACAATTACAGATGGAGTTAGCAGATCCTGTGTTTTGGACTGATAGAACATCAGTGCTTAAATATATTAATAATGAAATCATGAGGTTTCATCTCTTTGTGACTAACAGAGAGAATGAAAACCTGGACAACAACAAATGGCAGATTTACCACAGGACAGAGTTTCACCTGATGAATTCCCATTTACATCCGTGGAAGTTGATTATTTTGGTCCTTTGCAAGTAAAGTGAGGACGAAGTGTTGAAAAACGATATGGAGTTATTTTCACTTGTTTGACTATGAGAGCAATTCATATTGAAGTAGCGTCATTGCTTGATACAGACTCTTTTATTAATGTTCTTTGGCGTTTTATTCCTAGACGTGGTCAAGTAAAAGAATTATGTTCTGATAATGGATCTAACTTTAAAGGAGCTGAACGAGAATTATGAAAAGTTATTCAAAATTGGAATCAACATTAAATTCATGATGCATTATTTCAGAAAGAAGTTAATTGGATATTTAATCCACCCATAGTTATGGGTGTGGTACGGGTAAGGGTTAGTTGGTTGTGGAGAACGTTTACAAAGGTCTGTACTGGGCAGTACTGGGCAGCAATGCTTAATGTTGTAATGGATGCGGAAGCTCTGGGAAGGGGTAAGGGAGGGACTGGCCAGGAAGTCTGCAGATTCTGGGTCTGAGGGCAATGCACAAACATGCTGGGGAAACTCATGGATAGTTTTGTGAGGAGCAGGTCCTGCATCACGAGTCAAATTGAGTATTTCGAGGAGATGTCAAAGGAAATAGATGAAGGTAAAGGTGTGTATGCGCTGCACGTGGATTTTAGTAAGGTGCTTGACGAGGTCGTCACGGTGGCCTCATTCAGAACGTCGGGAGGCATGGGATCCATGTAGCCTTGGCTGTGTGGATTCAAAATTGGCTTGTCTGCAGTAAACAGAGGGTAGTAGTAGATGGAACAATGACTAGTGGCTCTCCAAATGGATCTGCTCTGGGACCCCTGCTCTTTGTGATTTTTATGAATGATGATGGGAGTGGAAGGGTGGGTATGTCAGGGGATGACACAGAGGTAGAGATGTTGTAGACAGTGTAGAAGGTTGTCATAGGTCATCCAGTTTGCAGAGAAGTGACAGATGGAGTTGAATCCTGTAAATCAGATGTACTTAAATAAGCAACTGGTACGGGTTAATTTCCAGAGTCATTTTCAAGGGCACGAATAAAAGTTATTCCAAAGAAGGTTGGAGACCCATTAAAATTAGCTTCATATAGACCAATATCTTTATTGAATGCGGATTACAAGAACGTGAGGGCAGAGCACTTGGTTAATGGCAGGATTATGAACAGTGTGCAGGACTGAGATATATTTAGATCCTGCGCCATAAATCGCTCAAAGTTGCTGTGCAAATTGAGAGGGAGTTTAAGATGGTGTATTGTGTGCTGGCCTTCAGGAGTCAGGGGATTGAGTTCAAGAACTGAGAGGTAACGCTGCAGATGTACAAAATTCTCATCAGACCACACTTGGAATATTGTGTGCATTCCTGGGGCAAAAATACCAGTGGACATCTAAATAAGGTGAGATGAGGGAACTTTAGACAAGATGTGAGGGGGATATTTTATTCACACAGAATGTAGTGGGTGGCTGGAATACATTGCCAGGCGTGGTACTGGAGGCTCATCCAAAAAAGGCACAAAAAAGATTTTAATATAGGGACAGGAATAAAAGAAAAACAGAAGGTACTGGTGAGAGGGAGGGAAGAGTAATATTGTTGTGGGGTAGGTTCAGATGGGTCAGCTGAAGGGACTCAACTGATCCATCCACGATTTGTCCAACATCTTGCTGCCATGTCATGGTGAACCAGGGTGTTGCCTGATGGAGACACGTGGCTCTGAGCTCTGCAGAGATAGATCGTGCTTTTCTCCAAAACACACTTCCTCAGGTAAAGCAGAGGAATGGGAAAGGTCCTAGTGTGCAGGGGTAGGGAGGGGGGTGATGGGGGAAGAGTTGGGGCCCTCCAAAGTCATCGTGATCAGGCCTCGGAGACGGCATCTCTATCACTCATATTTCTCTTCCCAGGAATAGGAGCGATCTCAGAGACAAGACACGAGTCCAGAAGAACATTGCATCCCAGCTGAACAGAGGATGGACAACATCATGATGGCCTGAACCCCTCCCCTTCTCCCTCTGGCCCTGCCAACTCCATTCCCCACCTCTTCCATATCCCTTCACCCACTTCCCCTCCCATTTCTCCCCTACCTCTCCTCCATTCCAATCCCCTCCCACTCACCTTCCCCTTCACCTACCCTCACACCTATGCCCGAAACTTAGCCCTCCTCCCTTCACCTCCCCTTCCCCTCTCCTTTCCCCCTCCCCTTCGCCTCCTACCCTTCCCCTCCTCCTCTTCCCCTCCCCTTCCCTTCCTACCCCTAACAGGGGAAGGAGGGATAGGGGAAGAGGGTAGGAGAAAGGGGGGTAGTGAGAGGGTAGGGGTAGGTAATGGGGTAGTGGTAGGGGGTGCGGGTATGGGGTAGGGTTAGGGGAAGGGGGTAGGTGTTGAGGATAGGGGTAGGGTTTAGCTTAGGGTTGGGGAAGGTGCGTAGATTTAAGATAAGGGTCAGGGACGGGTAGAGGTAAAGTTAGGTTTAGGGTTAGGAGATGTGGGATCGGGTTAGGTCGAGGTTTAGGGTTAGGTTTAGAGTTCGGGGAAGTGGGCTTGTGATAAGTTTAGGGGAAGGGGGTAGGAGTAGGAGGTAGAGGTGAGGTGTGAGTTGGGGTTAGGGGAAGGTGGGTAAGATTAGGTTGGGTTTAGGGGACAGCATAGGGATAGGGTTAGAGGACAGGGTGGAAATAAGAGTTAGGGTTGGGGACGTGGTGTAGTGTTTAAGGGTATCGGTAGTGTTAACGTTAAGGTTAGGGTTTGTTAGGGGTTAGGGTTAAGTTGGGGAGGGGAGCGTGGGCGGCGAGCGGGGCACAGGAAATGGAGAGGTGATGAGGGAGGGGAATGGGCAGGGAAATGAAGAGGTGTACGGTGTAGAGGAAATGGGAGGTGAATGTAGGAAGGCACCCCTTCCCCCACATTATCCCTGCCTCCTCTCCTCCTTCCAGAGGAAGCGGGACCTCATTCCGGCCAGAACCTCCCTGTAGTTTCAGAGCCTCTGTTTCAGGAAGTGCCTTCGACGCTTGCCGCTGGACAGACATCTTGTCCTTTGATTCATTCTATACCGTTGATATTAAATTTAAAAATGGTTTGGTCTTTTAAAGCTTGAACTCAAAAGGCTGGTCCAGATAGACAACACAGAAACAGGCCCTTCGGCCCCACTCTCCTGCTGGCTGAGCTGTTGTAATCAGTCCATATTCCTCTCCACCTTTTCATTCTTCGCTCCCATCAAGCTCATGTTGCCTTGTCAATCTCACGGCCTGTGGGAAGAAGCTATTTCCCTCCCTGGCTTCTCTGCTTTTATTCCTCCATATCTCCTTCCTGATGGCAGGGGGACAAAGATGCTCTTTGCTGGATATCTGGGAGTCTATTTACAGATACCATCCCTGCAAAAATTTCAGGGGTCCCTTGCCTTGAGGTTCCACCCATGTTGCCTCTCCCTCAGCACTCTCTCGTCAGAACACAATTGCACCCTCCTTCCCCTCCTCTCCCAGGTCTCAATATCCCCCTGACAATTCCAGTCAGCTGCAATGTCTACACCCTGCCCCACCTGCTATCGAATGCCCTGCATCCTCCTTCCCCATTGGTTTCCTCCTGTTATCAGGCATCAGGATGGACCCCACCCTGTTGAAACTACCCGTATTCTCACTGATCTCTCTGCGCCTCTGCCCTCCATCCAGGGGTCTTGGTTGTCTTGTGGTGATGGTGGAGAACAAAGTACCAACTCAAGGAGATGGGGAGCTGTAAGGAGACCCCCAGTTCCAGGAGACAGGGAGAACCACAGAGATGCCCAACTCTGTCAAACTGGTAGAACCCGGTCATCAGGTGCAAGGAGCTCTTGGTACTGCTGCACGTGAGGCAGGTGTGGCCCAGCCCCACACCTCCACCCTGTCAATTCCCAAAACACATTTCCTATTCATGTGGGGGTCCAAAATGGATAGAGTCTGGAGAACCATGTACATCGTCAATCAATGGGGGAATAACCCTAACCAGCATGGCTATTGTGTATGGCTGTGCTTGGAAACAAAGTGCAAGGGCACCAAAAGCTGCTATGTGCTGAGGTTCTACCTGGCTCAGGTGTTGTGAAAGATTGGTCTGGCCCTGATGCCACACAATGTCCTAGTCAGCAGGACTTTGCCCCATCACCTTCATGGGAATGGTTGCATAGACAAACACTATTGACCACAGGGCCATCAGGCAGTGGTCAGCATGGAATTCCTGCTGACACAGAGACTAGGACTTGATGAGATACTGCGGGGTGGTCCCCTGAGCAGAGCATCCAGACACAGACATCCAGAACTGCTGGAAGACCAGAATCTCAGTGAAAGGTGCCCTTTGGTCTGCGTGAAACCCAGATAAGAGAAGCAAACACTAGAAGCCCAAAGCAAAGGGAGGAAGGTTTAGGGGCAATATAAGGGGTACTTGTTTTTACACAGAGTTGTGGGTGCCAGGAATGCTTTGCCAGGAGTGGTGATGCAGGCTGAAATATTAGCGGCATTTAAGGGCTTCTTGGACACATGAATGAAGGAAACATAGAAGATAGGAGCAGGAGTAGGTCATTCGACCCTTTGTTCCGCCATTCAACGAGATCATGGCTGATCTTAAATTTCAGTACCCCATCCCCACCTTCTCTCCGTAACCTTTAATACCCTTATACTGAAGAAATATATCTAATTCCCTCTTAAACATATTTAATGAACCTGCCTCTACTGCCCTCTGTGGCAATGAATTCTACAGATTCACCACTCTCTGGGTAAAGAAATTCCTCCTCATCTCCATCCTAAATGGTTTGCCTATTATCCTCAAACCATGGCCCCAGGTTCTGGATTTTCCCATCCTTGGAAACATCCCATCTGCATCCATTCTGTCCAGTACTGCCAGAATTTTATATGTCTCTATGAGATCCCCTCTCAATCTTCTAAACTCCAGGGAGTACAATCCCAATTTGCGCAATCTTTCCTCATAAGTCATTCCTGCCATTTCAGGTATCAGCCTGGTTAATTGTCTCTGCACTCCCTCCATTGCAAGAATGGAGGGTTATGAAGGAGGAAGGGTCTAGTTTTTATTTTGCTTGGAATTGATAGGTCAGCGCAACATCGAGGTCCGAAGGGCATAACTGTTCGACGTTAACCTGCTGGTCTTTTAGCACATGGAGATGTGGGTGAGGGAACGCTGCCCACCGGCCTATTCCAGGTTGCTGAGAAATGCACTGAGGCTTGGCGCAGCCAACACGAGGGCGCTGTGGTGAAGGACTCTAATCCTCCGGGTCTTGAGGGGCGGAGACTAAGGGGAACCCCTTCAACCACAGAGTGCAGGGAGTAACCACGAGGTGTCAAAGTGGTAGAATGATGCTAAACAGAGAACAGGTGCAGTGAAAGGAATATAGGCATGCAACACGAGGATGAGAAAAGACATGGAACAGTTGTCCTCTTGGTCAATAATTTTAGAATAAAGTTAATTTTGGGGTGAAAAAGAGAAAAGCCCGAACTCAGTCAACTTTGTTTCATGAGATACATTCTCCAATCCACGAAAGCTCCTCTGTACCCGTTCAAATTTAACCCGAGGAAACTGTATTCATGGTGGAAACCTCTGCAAACACACAACGGGACCTACGCACAGAGAGACAAATGATACACGTGCAGTCCCTCCCAAAAAAGAAATAAATTCTCTTGAATCAATAGCAGAGTCATGGAGTCTTTGACTGAGCCGGTCATCCATCATTCTCCATTCTCACTGCTCGCAGGAAGAATCTGTTTCTGGGCCTGGTGCTACTGGCTCCGATATTCCTCGACCTCTTTCCTGATGAGAAGAGCTGCCAAATGCTGTGGGCAGGTGGAAGGGATCCTCAACGACATTGACAATGAACCTGGTTTATCCCATTGATATTTGGGGTGGGTGGGTTGGGGGGAGAGAGTCCCCATGATCCTATCTGCCACTCGTGGTCCTGCCAATCATTTAAAAAAAAATATTTAAAAAACTTATAACCACAACAAATTCACACAATTAATAATAATGCTCATCTAATGTGTGGCATCTATAAAAGAAAGAATAAAGAAACCACCCCCCACCCCCATCCACAATATGCTACCCCCCTCCCACTTCTCTCTTCAACAGAAGTGTCTGCTACAGTGGTGACCACAGCAGGACCCAGCCCTTCAGTTGGACGTGAAGATCACGGTCCAGGCGGCTCTTCAGATGGTTTGGTTGAAGCTGTCAATGTTCTGGATGTCGCAGCCACACGTGGGGTTCAAACAGGCCAAGGACCAGTTCCACCTCCAAGAGATCACCGCTGATGACATCCATTACTCCTCCATGATGTTCTTGCTCATCAGGACATGGCAGCAAGGCTCATCGACTTCTGACATCAGCCTCCCGAGCAAGGCAAATAGGATGCCCTCAAGGAGCTCTTCACCCGCACCTTCAGGCCACGCCTTCATCCTCCACCTCATTCTGTTCCTGCTCTCACTGTCGCATGGCCCAGACAGTCATCCCAACATGAGTCCCTTCAAGCTATTTCTTTTCAGCTCTCACCAAATGCCCTGGACCCACTTTTCAGGAACTCTTCCCTCTTCCTCCCTATGTCATTGGTATCTCCATGAGCCACAACCTCTGTCCCATTTTAGGATGTCTTGGACACCAGCAGCAACACCCCAGACACTGGCACCAGGGAGGCACCACCTGGAAAAGGTCCAGGGTCCTAGTCCAACAGTCTTTTTCCTGAGCATCCAGGCAGCAGAAAAATATCAATGGTTGCTCAAAGCAAAATCCTCATTGCGGTGCCCACCAACAAGTTGAGGCACAAAGTTTTGTGTGTGTTTTGGGTTACTGGTGCCAACATATTCCCCATCTCACCCTGTCCCTCCATCTACTGTACAATGTTGCCCAGAAAAAAAAAACTCTCCGCTTCATTGATGACCTGAACAACAAATGGCTTCTTAAATGGTAAAACACGCTGTTGAACACCACTGCCACTGACCACAAGCAACCTCCAACCCCTCAAAACTGGAAGACCCTTTGAATGACTTGTCTATACAATGAAGACAATGGTCTAGTGGAGCCTCGAGCAAAAGAGGCAAGGTCGCCGAGTCCCACACAGCTTCTGGTTCAATTCCCTCCTGGAAGCTGCCTCCCGCGACTCTCCATCTGAGTGTCAGATGCTCGCCTGCTCACCACAGAGAACCAGATGGCAGCAGAGACAGTCACACTCCAGCCACACCTCCCCAACATGTGATGGGTTCAATCTGCGGATGCCACTCACAGCGGACCGAAGAAGTGGTACATGGCAGACCGCACAGAGGCCGGGCCCGAAGGGCTGAGCCACTTGCAAGAACAGATCATGTCCTGTCCGAAAGTGACAGCCTCCCACTTGAATGACCCCGAGAAGAGCTTGGCACCATGGCCTGGGGCAAACCGTTCAACACCCTCGATGCTGGACAGCAGGAAAAAGCTTGGTTTACTGACGGCTCCGGCTGGTGGAGGTGCGAAAAACAACGGTGTAAAGTGGGAGCACTCCAGCTCACCACAGATAAAGTACTGACACAAGAGGGTGAGGTGGAGGGGAGAGCCAACTGTTCAAGCTGGCAGCTGTGGCACTGATCCGAAAAGGGACAACCAGGTGGGCCCAGGAGCCTCTTTTCCGATCAGTGCAACAGGATTTCTGGGCTGTGCCAAACAACACGTCAGTGTGGATGGGTTGGCGTCAGGAGACAGGGAGGCAGATCCATGGCTGCCTGCTCTGAGGACAACAGCACTGGCAGATCTTCTGAGAGGTGGAACAACAAAAGATTAGTCAGGGTCCACCACGTGGATGGACACACCTCCAGGAAAACCGCTGAAGCTGACGCGATGCCACTGTGGACTGAGCTGCTCAAATATGCTCTGCCACTTTTTTCCCCAAGCAGAAAGACCCTGGAGCCTTGGCAGCATTGGTGCATCATAAATGTGGGCATATGGGGGCACTATGATGGACAGAGGATCTGGGGGTCTCATGATGTTGCAAGAACTGTGATGGCCAAATGCCCTATTTGTCAGCAATTAAAACCAAGGGCCGCATTCGCTGGGGTTCGGGAGCTGGCCAAGTCTGATAAATTGACCATATCAGGCCTCTCCCCTGCCAAAATAAAAAGTGATATGTTCTCACGATGGTCAGCACATACTCGGATGTCCTGCCAGTGGGCCGACCAAGCACCATTTTAGCGTGCTCCATATGTGGAATACCCTATCGGATAACGTCCGACCAGCAATGGGTGGTGATGCCAAGTATTTGGGGCCACCTGCATATCCCCTACCACCCACAGGCATCCAAGATCAATGAGTGAATGAATGACCTGTTCAAGGTATCATATGTGACAAGTTGATTGTCAAGTCTTCTATCCACGAGTGGTTGCAAGTGTATCGATTAATCCGGCGAGTTTATGTCTGTGTGTGTCTTTTACTCCTCATGCGACTTCACTACATGTGTCAATAAAAGACAACTGTGTTCAAATTCGCCACCCTTGGGAACCCTCGAATCAGTTTAACACACATAATAATTGGTGCAGTGAGCAGGGTCCTTCGAGTTCCGACTGAACACAGCTGCAGTGGAGATGCTTTGGAATTGGGGCAGGAAATCGAGTGCAGGCAGGGAGAACAAGATCTGCGGGTGGACTGACGAGAGTGCAGGGTTGGGGAGCTTGGCAAGCATGCTGGCGGACCACGGCAAACTGGTAGACTGGTCCAAGCTCCTGGATCCACATCTTGAGAAAATAGGTCACCACGTGTGGTCCCACTTCAAGAAGTCGGGGTTCCCAAAATCTAAGGGGAATCAGAGGGTGCCTTTTGGCTGCCAGTGTTTCTCCTTAGAAACCAATGTGAGATCATAGAAAGGAAAGATTTGGAGAGGGCCCAGGAAAATAAGGAGATAAAGCTGGTCCAGCAGTGCTGCTGTGCACTGCAGGAGCCAGCACAGACTCCCCCAACCTGAGCCACTAATGTCGAGATGAGAGGGACAGAGGTAGCCAACAGGCATGCCGATCAATGTCTGACTCCTCCCCCACACTCCCAGTGAGTGAGTTTGTACTGGCCATGGCGCGATTAGCCGAGGCCATTTGCCAGGATTCAGGCATTAAAGGTTTCAGAACAGGCCAGGAAGAGCATGAAATCAATTTATTTGCAGAAGTTGTTCTGATATATCTGACAGACCCAACACACTCATTGCCCAAGTTGTGCTCCACGCTGGAGGTCTATGGGGAGATCTCTGGGTATAAGTTCTTTTGGGATATGTGCAAAATCATGTCACTTAGGAAGGGGGATTAGAGCCAATGTCAAGAAAATAGTCAACAAATGTGGCGGCAAAATGGGATCAAATATCTAGGAGTTAGAATAGATAACAACGAGTAATTTAGACCAGCTGAATTATTCTCCCCTTGCTTGGGGAAATTGAGGAGGATTTAAATGGTTGGATGTCCCTGCCCATTACACTAGGGGTGTCACAGAGAGGGGAGGTGTCACAGAGGGGGGAGATGATGACACAGAGGGGGTGATGATGTCACTGCATGGGGCAGCCATAGCTGAGTCGTGCCATGGCACAGCAACACGAGAAAGATGCATCTCCTGGAAGGGGATTCTGGCCCGCATGTCGGAGTAGAACACTGTCTCATCCCAGGGACCCTCTGATCAACAGGGTTGTGTTTGGAAGCACCCTGCACCCATGGGTGAGATAAAGAGCCTGTTACATGCTCCCCTACTGGGACAGAGACTCCTCTGGCACGATCCTTTACCCAGTGTGGGCGGAGAGAATGGAGGCTACATTTAATCCCCTCTCCCCATCCTGAGTGCAGGGCACTTTATGAGGCAGCTGGAGGGGACTGGGGAGGGGAGAACAATGGCATGTGAGGGGATACAGGGATGGGGTCTGTAGGACAGGAGGGGAGAACAAAGGAACGGGGTAGCACCACAGGCTAATGTCAAGGGAGATTGGATCAGAGGTAGGGGACATAGGGTTGAGCTGGGGGGATGGGGTGTGAGGGGACGGAAGGCACTGGGGAAACCATGGGGGTGGTGATGGGTGGTGGATGAGAGTGTGGTAGAGGAATCGGGGCAGGGGAGAGTGTGAGGTGTCTGAGGGAGAAGAGAAGTTGCGAGGGGGATGGAAAGTAGACCTTTCAACAGAAATGGGACAGAGCTCCCCCTCCACCTGGAATGGGATCTGTCCACTGAGAGACACGACCGCTCCTCCACCCGCCACCCCCCCCCCGTGGTTACAAGATCCCTTCCACCCTTGCATACACCCCCACACACCCCCAACCGGGATAGGATTCTTTCCCCCAGTGGACCTGGATCAAGGTGCTAGAAAGTGTTTCTGCTGCGGCGGACCCAACAGAGTTGAGCGGTGAAGAGTGGGGCTCTCTCCGCACCACCTGCTCCCTCAGGCGACGAGGTCTCGCTTGCATCATGGAAGATCACGGTGTTGCTGAGCTTCTGGGAATGTGGAGGGCTTCTGCTAAACACATGGTAGGGTTCAGAGTGGTTCATCTCCCCGGGACGTGCTGAAGGTCAAGGATGACCCGATCCTCTCATGGAGGGAGGGTTGTAGACAAAGTGAACGGCTGCAGAACTGGCCTCAGTCTTAGGAGAGTGATCATAGAAGGACCTGGGGTGGCAATATTTCTACTGAGAGGAGCTGGAACGAACCACCAGAGGATCAATTCTGACATTTAGGTGACCCTTGGAAGGGAGTTAGAGGGAGGGGTAGGGACTAACTTGGACAGCAAGGCTGGGTTGGGATAAATGACCTGTTGTGTACCCTCTGGGTGTGTAAATGCTGCTGCTTCTGCCCCAGAGGACATGGCAATAAGGTCACAACAGAGGTGGCCACACCGTGTCATGGACCCAACGTCCCCAAGGTGGTGTCCTGCACAGATGTTAAAATCATCGACAATGGATCTTTCGGTGTGGTGTACCAGGCAAGGCTGGTGGACTCCGGAGAGATGATTGCCATCAAGAAGATCTTGCAAGACAAGAGATTCAAGGTGATGGGGAGGAGCAGTTGTGTGGAAATGAAAAACCCTGATATTTAAATTTAGGGCCTACAGCACGTTCACAGGCCCTTGCGACACATGAGCCCGTTTCACACAATTACACACAATTGACAAACACCCCAAACACATTTTTGAAGGGTGGGTGGAAAGAGGAGCATCTGACAGAGACCAAAGCAGCCATGGGGTTTGGAAACAGAGAAAGTCACACAAACCCACAACAGCAGCCCCCCTCCCCACACACAACCCCCCACCCCACACACACACACACACTCACACACACACACACACACACACACTCACCTGGCAAATATCAAAGATTTTCTGCAAATTCATTGTTTAGTAGAAGCTGGGAAAACAATCATAAAAACTGAAATGATACTTCATTGAACCCCCTGACGAGTCCCCACTCCAGCGACACGAAAAGTGCCCCCCCATTGACTCTCGAAAAGTCCCCAACTTCGGCCTCCCTTGGAGTTCCCCACCTCTGACCTCTTGACTAATCTCCTCCCCGCCTCCCCCCTCAACTTGGACAAGTTGCCCCTCAGGGCCCCGACCCATCGCCCAGCCTTGCTGATGTTCTTCTCTCGCCATAGAACCGCAAACTGCAGATCGTGCGAAAGTTGGATCACACCATCATTGTCCCTCTTCTCAACTTCTCCTCTGTAGTCAAGGTAAGATCCACCTGCACCCACCCCACCCTCACTCTGATGCATATCATTTGCTGCTACCTTCCCCATTCCTTCAATCGATCTGTCTCGCTGCAGCCTCTCTGTTGCCTCCATCCTGCCCCTCTGACCAGTGCTGACTCTTTGACGTTGGCTGCCCTGCTCCTCACCCATTAACTCATGACCTCTTGCCATTTCAACTCCAGACAGCAGCAGCCAAGACCACAAGACAAGGTCGCCAAATTCGGCCACTCAGCCCCTCCAGTCTGTTTCCCCAATTCATTTCACGAATGTACTTTCCCCCAAAACTCACTTTTGGCACCTTTTGGTGCGCTTCCAAATCAACGCCTGCTCTGAATCGTCCCAACAACTCAGCCTCCACATGTTCGACCCCAGCCAACACCCGGCTGCAAACATTTCTCATCTCGAAACGTCAATGGTTTTTCTCCCCCGGTGAATCCTTGCCTCACGAGGGAGGGCGGTCAGAGCTGCACATTTTGTGCAGTCTCACCAGAAGCCGAATGATGGGGCAGCGGACGGGTCCACTACGGCCTGTTGACGCTCTGCTCGCTGAGCCGTTGGATTCATGCCATGTTGTGTTGAGCAGTGGGGGCTTCAGGCCTACAGAGAGCAGGAGGGGCTGGCACTCCTGTTGGGAGAGGCACGGGGTTTTGGAGGGTAAATCCAGCTGACATGTTTGTATTGTGTCCAAGAGGAAGAGCAGGTTTATTTGAATCTGGGTATGGACTATGTTCCCAAGACGGTTCACTGCATGGTCCAGCACTTCAACAAGGCCAAGCAGCCCATTCCCATGATCTACATCAAGGTGGTTGTGGGTCTGGGTGGTCAAGTTGTCCACTGGGGCAAGCTTGGATGGTGGGGATGGAGGATATGAAGGAGTTTACTGGCTGAGTCTCGCTGGGGACTGGATATCGATGAAGGGTGCATGAGGGTCTCAATGGGTATTGGTGAGGAGAGAAAGGGTAGTGAGGGGAGAGGGGTGGAGAGGATGATGAGGATGGATGTTGATTGGCAGGGAGGGGCCCTTCACCCACCTCCCCTTACCCTCAGGATATAGACCCGGCCAGTGTGGAGGCAGAGTGGGTCATGTTATATCGTTGTGTTGCCAGATGTTCATGTACCAGCTGTAGCAGAGCATGGCCTACTTCCATCCTCAGGGGGTTTTCAATTGAAACATCAAGCCCCAGAAGATGCTGGTAGATCCCGAGATGGCCTTCTTAATGCTCCTTTATTTCGGCAGGTAGATCCACCCATGTCTGTCCGTTCACCACCTCAACGCGGTCCTGATCCCTCTCCACAACACGGCCTTGTCCCCTCCCCACCAGCTCTCACCCCTCCCCCACCAGCTCTCTCCCCTCCTCCCTCTCCCAACTTGCGCCTTCCACAGCTTAATAACTTATTCTAAATAAGATTGTGGGGGGCTTAGATGGAATGAACAGCCAGAAACCTTTCCTAAAGTGTCAGGTGCAAATCTCAGAGAGCATCCGCTTCAGGTGAGGGGAGATTTTTTTTATGCAGAGAGTTGTGAGAGCTTTGAATGCGTCACCGGAGAAAGTGGTAGCGGTTGGTAGAATAGGTACATATAAAAGTCTCTGAGACGAGCATGTGGAT